>NC_133134.1:145222135-146422135 GCF_048418815.1 Hemitrygon akajei | reverse complement strand
CTTTCGTGCATCCACCTGTCTCTCTAATTTCACGTGAAATTGCCTTGTCACACTCATGACAGCTGACCGTAGGTTATAACTGGACTTTTTGTAGGATTCTGAATTGCTGGTGTTGAATGCTACAGATCTCATCCTCAGGGACTGTGTATCTCCTGCTACATCCAGGGCTTCTGATTTGGGAAAACTCAGTACTTTCTTGCAGACACACACTTAACAATATAAGTCTTGTTGAAGTTGATGACATCAGAGTCTATTCGTTCGGATCCAAAGATGAATCTCTGAATATGGTCTAGCCTACCAATTCAAAGAAGTACTGTAAAGCAAACTCACCAAGTGGTCTTCTGTCTCTGTCTCTATACCATGAGTAGAAGTACAGACAGTAATAAAGAGGACAAGTTGAAGGTAACATTGCCGAACAAAGGTTTTCTTCTTAAAAGGAAAGTACAACTCTAGCAAACAAGGACAAAGACTGCACATTTCAAGTAAAATAAAAGCTCAAAATTCAGGTAAGATGGTGTTAGAAGATTGCTAAACCAGTGACTGACTAAAGTGCACTTTGAGAGAATGCACTGATGTGTTTTCAACAGTTATGTAGACGAGATAACCAGCCAACGGTTAAGTGGCATCCTCATGGGACTTCAAGGCGCTAGTCCTTGGGTTCAAACCTGGCTAGCCCTTTGCACACTTTCCATCCTTGCTTGGTTGAACATCAAGCTAGCAACTTAGCTTCATAAAACAAAAGACAAAATGCTGAAGGAACGGCAAGGTCACTGCCCAATGTACCACAAGGTGCAGAGAGGAATAACAAAGTAGATGAGACTGATGTCCTAATGAAGTGATGGCAAAGATATGAGTGCAAATGACCACACTATTTAGCAGAAAGTTAAATCAATAAATATTCAATTGGATTATATAAAAATTTGATATGAACTCTCAAGAGAAGAAGAGAATGAACAATTCCATTCTTTTCAATGATCAGAATGTACTTTTCTATTTAAGAAGTTATAAATTATGTGATGATATCCTGGCTTAAAATCTATTTAAATAATACTTCTTCATTGCTACATTTTAGAAGAAATTAATTCATCGTTCATGATATCTATATCTTCTGCACAGTATTCATTTATTACTGCAGCACTTATGACAGGCTGTCAAAAATCAATAATATGCATTATCATTCTTTTCACTTGGACAAAGAATATTACACTTACACAAAGCCTGATCTATGATAATGTAAAATTTTATAACTAGCTATCGTTTCACGGTTATATTGACAAGAATGATACAGTAAAATCTCTAATGGAAAACTTAGTTTGAGCTTTGAAGCTGCACTTCAGAAACCTGCAGTGATCTTTCCATATTATTTTCAAAAGGAATATAATCGTGGCTCAATCATGTCATTGAGCTGAGAATCTTTGTCTTTCACTCATGTTCAAACCGTTGTTTTCTGTGGACAGAAATTAAATTGCAATTTCTACCTTTTCCTCTGCTTTGAGAGAGAAAAATGCTTTATCAGTTACGCTATAAAAACTGTAACATACAAGATTGTAGAATAAAAGAGACCTTGTATTCTATAGCATCTGTGGAGGAGAATAAACCGTCAACAATTCAGACAGAAATCCTCTCCATAGATGCTGCCTGACTTGCTGAGTTCCTTCAGCATTTTATGTGTGTAGCTCAAGTTTTCCAGCATCTGCAGAATGTCTGGTATTTAAGAAGCCACCTAAACTGCTGAATTTATAAGCAATTTGCATCAATTATTCTGATCATTTTAATGAAAGGTCTTTGGATTGAACCATTAACTCTGTTTCTACCTTCACAGATGCTACCCACCCTGCTAAACATGGCTGGTGTAATCTTCTATTACTTCAGATTTCCAGATCTTTGACTTTTATTTAGATCTTAATTGAATTTGCTGATTCAAATAGACCACACTAGCCAAATATATAAAGATGTTATGGAAACAAAACGTGTTGAAGAGATCGAGAAGATAGGCAAAATATACAGAAAGAGAAATAAAAGCTTCAGCTCAGACCCACTTTGTCAGAACCACGAGAGCAGAAAAAAAGTGATTTTAAATTGTGGAGGAGCGGTAGAAGGACTAGAAGATTTGGAAAGGGCAAAGAGATCATCGGTAATGGGATGACTTTTTAAGGAAAGGCTCCCTTGTATCTCATGGAGCATTAGGAAAGAAAACTTTCTCATGCAATAAGTTCTCAAGTGAGACTTCAGGAGATGACTCAAAAGCCTCATAATCTGCTTGGAAGTGAAACAGTGGATTGTCAAATTGTTGTTTGAATGCAGCTGGGAATATGGGAGAATGGTCTGATACTCTTTTAATGGAGATTGGTGCAGTAAATAACTAGAGTTTTGCAGATTTGACAGACTTTCTTGATGGAGATCAGATTATTTGTGGAATCCAGGAATCTGCCCGAGGGAAAATGCTCACAGATATGCAAAGCTTTCTAAAGGCAGAGTAGAAATTCTGAACAGCAGATACAGGAAGTACATGCAGTGGAGGTACAAGTCAGTAGGCAGAATGTAGCCACAGTAACTTAGATGTTGTAAGTTGATGACAATATGACTGGTGCCTATCATCTTCCTCTGGTGCCCTTCCTCCTTCTCTTATTCCCATGGTCCACTTTCCTCACCTATCAGATTCCTTCTTCTTTAGCTCTTTACCTTTTCCACCAATCACATCCCATTTCATCTTCTCATTTCATCTCTCCCCCCCACCCAAACTCACAATCTGGCTTCACCTATCACCTTCTAGCATGTATTCCCTTCCCTCCCTCCCACCCTCTTATTCTGACTTCTTTCCCTACCTTTCCAGTCCTGATGGAGGGTCTTGGCCCAAAACATTGACTTTTTATTCCTTTCCATAGATGCTGCCTTACCTGCTGAGTTCCTCCGGTATTTTGTGTGTGTGTGTTATTCTAGAATCCCAGCACCTGCAGAATCTTGTGTTTAGATTGTGGCTGAAAAAGGATGCCTGGTTTATTAGCTGATGAAATTATATTTTTTAATTGTCTGAATTAGAATACTGAGAGCTGGGTATGAACCCCCTTAATTGAAATGACACTGACAAAGTGAGCTTGAAGGAAGAAGCTTGAAATAAGACATATGAAACAGACAAAGCTATTGCACAAGCTTGATGCTGATTGAAACACCATCCCTGCCAACAGTGCAGGTTGAAGTAGCAAGTACTGTGGGCAGTGAGGATAATCTTTCAACTCCTTTTTGGATGCCAAGAGGGTGCAGTAGAAGCCAACACTTTATGTGCAAATTTATTTATGTGTTAATTTATAACGAAAGTACACTGAAGATCATTGGGAGATGTTGTCTAAATTCGGTGAATTGAAGGAGTCAAAAGGTATTTTATCAAGGTGGAATATAAAGACATCAGAACTCAACTAGAAGCTTGATACTTTTATGGCATACCTTTTCTAGTCCCCTCTGCTGTTTTCTAATATTGATGAAAATTAGTGTTTTCAATTCATCTACATCAAACAAATGTATTTAATCACATTATATATTAATATTTTCAAAATACTGCAATTGTTTAATATTTATATAGATTACAATTGTGCTCAGGCATCTCTATGATCACAATTAATTGTTATCACAAAGTCCTCAAAGCAGCACAAGAATGAAGCCTCGGGAATTGCCGTCTGAGGACTAGTTGCTATTAGCAAACCACTCTGCTTTGCAGGGCAGCCATGGAAGAAAAGTCATGAGTTTGGTTGGAGCTGCTGGAACAAATGATTTGGGCAAGCTACAGGCTTGAGCATGATCCAGGCCGATAAAGCTCAAAGCAGTTTGATAGCTCAGCTTCTGTCTCTCCACTGAGCCTCTATAATTTTGGTCACATATAGACTTTCTATTCTTAGCTGCTCTTGGGGGCTGCACCCCTTTTTCTTCTTTTTCCCCCTCATTCCAGAATGCTTGGGAACTAAAATTGTAAGAACCTGCCATATTACTGTCAAAGCATCTACATCATAATCTCAGACAATGCTGTACCTGCAGCTCACCAATCTTTCTAGTTACACTGTGGCAATGGTATATCTTCAAGTTAATACCTCCTTTGTTATTTTTTCTCAAACTACACCTGTAATTTTTGGGATATTTCTCATTTTATTGCTGTTCATATGCCTCTGTTCTCATTTCTTACAACTAAGCACTTAAGCTGCTCCAAATACAATTGAGAGATGTAAAGATCACTAATTCTAGATTCCATTGCAATTTTAAATCAACATCTTTAAATCCATTCTTAACATGTGCAATTGAACTAAGCTATTACTTGGCTCAAGAGGATACATGAAGGTTTGTTACTTACTTTTCGGTCAGCTTTGATCTGTAAAGCTTATTTTTAGATTTTATTCAGATTACTTTTTAAAAGTAAATCTCTATCATGTATAATTTGAAAGCTCGGTTGCAAAGTGTTTACATATTCTAGTAGAAAGCACATACTATTCTAGTGAGTCCAAAGCAGGAATGACTCACGGTGGGTATATACCACAATGCAGCCCACGAGTTAATGATAACCTCCCCGCTCACAGCAACAAGGCTACGGCATCAAACTCAGCTACCAGTGTTGTATAATTCCATTATTTCAGTTTGCTGGTATTATCACTTACAATGCTTAGTTCCATTCAATTAAAAGTAAGCTGCTGTCAAACAGTTTAGGCATGCAAATGACACAATAATGAGGCAATCAAGCTTTATAGCTGAAGTTGCGAAAACAACACTTGTGTAGGAAAAAGAGCAGAAAGAGCCAGAAAAAAGATCCAGGTGACAATGCTGCTCATGAATCAACACTGCTGCTCTTCAAGTTTAAAATAAATGAGGCATTGTCGACAATGTACATGAATATCGCTCAAACATCTTTGAAACTGATGTCAAAGCAAGAAGAAATTGAATGTTAAGATGATTCTCTGTAGTTAATCCCCACATTTATAATTGCATTTATCCACATTAAATGTGTACAGGACTGTGCAAATGTCTTAGGCACATATATATTGGTTAGGGTGCTCGAGCCTTTTGCACAGTACTGTAGTAATTTTATGTATTGCAGTGTACCGCTGCCACAAATAAAAACAAATTTCATGACATATGTGAGTGATGATAAACCTGATTCTGATATGGGTCTCTGTTATGGACTGAGAGTGGGAAGGGAGCAGAGAGAGTCAAATTGTGGTTGGAAAAAGGGGAAGAGAGAAGGGAAGGAGCAGGAAGCACTAGAGAGTCATTCTGTAATGATCAATAAGCTAATTGTTTAGAATCAGATGGCATCGCCTGTTGTCTCGGAGCTGGGTGTGCCTGCACCCGTGCCACCCCCCTGCCCCAGCACTTCTTCTCTACCACCCATCCTCTCCTTCAGCAATCCACCTTCACCATTTCCAACATCCTTTGCCCCCACCAGATTAACTAACCTGCTCTCTGCTTCATGTTGACAAATACAATCAACACACACAAAATGCTGGTGGGACACAGCAGGCCAGGCAGCATTTATAAGGAGAAGCGCTGTCGACGGTTTGGGCCGAGACCTTTTGTCAGGACTAACTGAAAGGAAAGATAGCAAGAGATTTGAAAGTAGGAGGGGGAGGGGAAAATGTGAAATGATAGGAGAAGACTGGAGGGGGTGGGGTGAAGCTGAGAGCCGGAAAGGTGATTGGCAAAAGTGATACAGAGCTGGAGAAGGGAAAGGATCATCGGACGGGGGGCCTTGGGAGAAAGAAAGGGGGAGGGGGGGAGAACCAGAGGGAGATGGAGAACAGGCAGAGTTATGGGCAGAGAGAGAGAAAAAAAACAAACAATCAACTAAATATGTCAGGGATGGGATAAGAAGGGGAGGAGGGGCATTAATGGAAGTTAGAGAAGTCAATGTTCATGCCATCAGGTGGGAGGCTACCCAGCCGGTATATAAGGTGTTGTTCCTCCAACCTGAGTGTGGCTTCATCTTGACAGTAGAGGAGGCCATGGATAGACATATCAGAATGGGAATGGGAGGTGGAATTAAAATATGTGACCACTGGGAGATCCTGCTTTCTCTGGTGGACAGAGCATAGGTGTTCAGCGAAACAGTCTCCCAGTCTACTGTGCAAAATTCTTAAGCACCTTAACATTTAATTAAATGCTTTTCTTCTTGTTTATAAGTAAATACTTTTTTTTTAGTATCAAATAGACATTAAAATCATGAATCCTCTCAAGCTACTGCAAGCATAGTTACTTAAAAGAATGCAAATATAATGAAGCAAGTTATTTGCTAGTTCTGAATTTGATAATCCCTTGCAGTTCCAATTTGGTAGTCCCTTGCTTAGCTACAAACAAAAATCATATGCACTAAACAAGTCACATTGACTGGTATCCTAAGTTTGTGCAAGATGACTGACTATCAAGATGTATAGATGATTGGAACGTTGCTGCCAACAGAGATTAATGAGGTGTATCACTGGCAACTGCTTCTCAGCAGTTTAAATGTATTTCTCTCACCATATGCACTGAAAACACAGATGAGTTGTCAAAGCAGCAACAGGAAATGGTTGTTTGAAGGGTGTAATTCCAACAAAAAGGACAGAGGTAAAATGAAAGATTTATATAATCGGGATGCTTCATGATAGCAACAAACATTGAGAAAATCTGAAACATTCAAAATGGTGGCACTGAGACCACAGAGTAACCATCTTACATTGAATTAAAGAATATCTTTAAACACACTACACCTACCCTTGGCCCATTCATCGAAAGTCACAGAAACGTACTCCTGAAAGCACCAATAACTGGGCATAACTCAACTTACCCCAATTCATATCCTACACTCATTTTCTCTGCTTTTCAATAAAAAATGTCTAATTCTCATTTCCACATCGACTTTCTTTCAAATAATCACATTTTAGAATCAGGTCAATCCATACAGAACATATGCTAACATGGTAAGCAAGCGATGTTGGGCACTTCTCAATTCTGTTCACTTCTGCAACTCAAGAGTTAAAATAAGAAGTAAATGGAGACAGGAGGCTGATAAAATGAAAGAAAAGTGAAGAAAAGTAAAAGAGTGATTAAAAGAAGGGAAGGAATGATCGATGCAGTCAGGTGGACCAGAGAAGTGAACGATGGGATAAGTGATTAAAAGAAAGAAGGGCTGAAATTAAGATTAAGAAAATTAATAGAAGAATAAAGGGGGAGTAGAGGATAAGGGAAGAGATGAGGAAAAGAAAGAGAGAAAATATGATAAAATGATACCATTTCCTTATTTTCACTTCAGCTATCTAACTTATCTTTTTTACTTGCTCTCTTGACTATCTCTCCTTTTCTCAGTTCCTTGATCTTCCCTCCCTTTAGTCCACCCTGCTTTTTCCCTGTCTTTTGCCTCTGTAGCTTGCGCAGAAAAGAGGCTGCAGAGTAAATGTTGGCCATAATCCTATTGAATGGTGTAGTCAGCAAAATAAGGCTGAAAGTGGCAATAAGGTTGGGCAGGGCAGTGAGTAAGGCATACAGTATGCTTGTTTTCATCATTATGTACAGGATCTAGGATGTCATGTTAAAGGTGCACAAAATACTGGTGAAATCACACTTACAGCATTGTGTGCATTTCTACTTGCAATGCTACAGGAATGATGTGATTAAATAGAGAGAGTGCCCGAAAGTTTCACAAGGAATTTGCCAGCACTCAAGGGCTTGAGCTATAACCCTTTATTAGAACAGGCCTTCAACCAGAAAACCAGATTTTTTGGGTACAGACAGGGGAGTTAGGAGTCCAGTTAGGGTTTAGAGACAGGGATGTGGAGAAGCTCGAGGTCAGACCAGAGCCTAAGTCTCCATGCTGCACTTGAAGGCCAGTGATGTGGATGTGTGACGAAGGACATCTGTGGTTAGGTATCAGGCCAGCAGAACAGAGAGGAGGAGGAGTGGTGGACACCCATAGCTTAGCGAGTTGTTGGTGGGTTCCAGGATCTGAGTTCCTTGAGGGCAGATTGAACAAAGGCTGCTGTCTCCCTAGATACGCAAGTTGGCGAAGACTGAAGCTTGAGGCCTGTTGTTCGGAGTCCCAGTCGAGTCTGATATTTGAGGCCTGGAGTTTGAGGTCCTCATTCATCATCGTTGACAAGTTGTAAGTTGATAAAGAAGATCAAAGCCCAAAGGTTGATCAGAATTCCAGAAGTTGACGCCCAATGAGCAGAGACTTGTGTCTATGAGTTTGGGATTCCAGTCGGGAAGTTGAAAGGCCAATGCTTACAACTCTGAGTCTACTGGAGGCAGGAGGCCAGATATGGTGGCTAGGAGGGAGGAACAGGGCTTGTTTTGCTGTTGTTAATTTTTCCTGTTATTGTTTTTCTTGCATTATTCTATGAACACGGTGGGAAAGCTGCGTTGCTGCTGGAATGTGTGGCAGTACTTGCCTGCTACGTGTAGTCCACCTCCAGCACATCCTTTGGTGGCTTTGGTTGTTATTACAGTATAAATGATACACCTCACTGTATGTTTCGATGCACATGTGATAAATAAATTAATCTGAATGTAAACTTTTTTCTTTCCACTCATGCTGCCTAATCTGCTGACTATTTCTATTATTTTCTGGATTTGTTTCAAATTCCTGGCATGAAAAGATTTTTGATTTTCAAAACTGAAAGGAAATTTTGATAGAGGATCACAAGATTATGATTTGTTAAGAGCAGGAGATCCCAACCTTTTTTATGCCATGGACCAATACCATTAAGCAAGGGGTTTCTGGATCCCAGGTTAGGACCCCCGGTTTAGAGCAAGAAGACAGGGTAAGCTGTTTCCACCTGTGGTTCAAGGACCAGAGACTCAGATTTAAAGTTCAAGCAAAACATGCAATGAGTATGTGAGAAAAAATATTTTAAACAAAAGTAATTTAGAGACAAAAATAGCATCAATCACTGCCTACAAAAGTATCTTGGAGGAAGTAATTTTCAGAATTCAGAAATGCCTCTCCTCTAAATTATAATTAATTTTGTTTAAAATCACTTTTCCCACATCTTCATTGTACTTTTTACCCCTCATTTTAAATCACAGTCTCCATATGGATGGAGCAGGAAAAAGAGACAGGAAGATTGCTTTATGAGGAGCTGGCATAGACTTTCCGGGCCAAATAGCCTCCGCCTGTGACAGAAAAATCAACAATTCTATAAACAGCCACAGATGGAAAGAAATACTCTGAAACATCAAAGAAATCTGTCAACAAGTTTCAGCCAAGGCAGAAGCCTTGTGTATCAACATGGGACAATCAAATCTTCTCCCATTCTCATTGTTATATCCATCCAGCTGAGACAATGGCTTCAAAAAATCTGGGGATAAAATTTAGTAATAAGGAGCCTGATTTCATTTCTCCTATCATATTTATCAGTTGAGAAAACTTCAAGTGTGTCAGTTTCAATTCAGAAGTGAATGCATAGTGTCGAATATTGATCACAAATGATCTACTCTGTCAGATTTTCACAGACATAACAACTTGCATCAATATAAAGCATTTCTTAACTAGCACATGCCCAAAAAAGTTTGTTACAGCTACTTTAGTTCATAACTCTTGTTAGGTAGGAAACACAGAACTTATTTGAGCACTGTGGTTGCTCACACAGAAAGTCAAAACTAGATTTATCCCTTGTGATATTAGTTGAGGAAGAAACACAACCTCTGATATTGGAAAGCATTCTAAAGCACTTCTGCAAAATAACTACATAAGATATTTAATACTAATCTGACAGGACAATCGGCTCCAAAGTTAACTTTGAGAATATTTATAATCCGTCAACGTAGAGGCTTTCTATGATGGAGTCAGGCAGATACACAGCACAATATCAGGTATGTGTGTTGTAACAACAGTCCAAACATTATTTAGCATTCCCCAGAGGGACCAAAATATTCATAAATTACTGAAGGATCCATGATCCTGGATATACTGCATAACATCAGCGTGTCAGTCCAGATTTTTGTGCTCATGTTTCTGGAGTGGATCTTGAGTCTATGATTTCTGAGGTAAGAAGCAGGGCTGAAAATTCAAATTTGTATTCATGCCATGGGAAAGCTGCTTCTATGTTATGTTTAGCCATTTAGAGAAAGCAACAGTTATGTATTTAACAGTTGCTTTCTTGTAACATGCTTTACATCATTTCAAAGATTTCTCTTGCCCCGATCACTGCTCTATTCCCGCTACACGCAAGACTGCAAGGCTAAGCACAGCTCAAACGCCATCTGTAAATTTGCTAATGAATACGATTTCCGTGATGGTGAGAAGGTGTACAGGAGTGAGATAGATAAGCTGGTTGAGTGCTGCTGGAATGACAACCTTGCACTGAACATCAGCAAGACCAAGGAACAAAGTGTGGGTTTCAGGAAGGGGAAGTCACAAGAACATGCACTGGTGTGCTTTGAAAGATCAGCGATAGAAAGGATGTATACCTTCAAGTTCTTGGCCATCAACATTTCAGAGGATTTAACCTGGCCCCAGCATATTGATGCGGTCATGAAGGAGGCACAGCAGTGGCTCTACTTCATTAGCTGAGGAGATTTTGTATGTTACCAAAGCCTCTAGCAAAGAACTCTGACTGATTGCATTGAAGTCTGGTATGAATCCTCCAATACCTTGCATCACAAAAGGCTGCAGAAGATTGTAGACTCAGTTCCACCACAGGAATAACCTTAACCCTCCCCCCCCCCCCCCCCGCACCCCACTGAGGGCATCTTAAAGAGTTAGTGCCTCACTAGACAGAGGCATTCATCATTAAAGACCCTCACTATCCTGTCATTCTTATTGCTCCATCAGGGAGGAGGTGCAGGAGGCTGAAGATGCACACTCAGTGATTCAGAAAGAGCTGTTCCTCTCTGCCATCAAATTTATGATAGTCCATGAACCCATGATCACTATCTTGTTATTTCTTTTGTTCTGCACTATTTATTTATATTTGGTAATTTATGGTAATTTTATGCCTTTGCACTGTACTGCTATTCCAAAACAATAAATTTCAAGTCATATGTCAGTGATAATAAATCTCATTCGGATTCATCTCAGTAACCTTCTGATTTTAAGCTAGACAGTAAATGCCATGGTAAAAGGAGTGCCAAAGATCTAAATTCACATCACAGGGGTGTAATCACTGTTTGATGCTACGCACTGCACCCTTTAAACAATCAGCTAGTTATTGTGAACACTGAATAGCCTATTCAACCTGATCTAGATTGTACTACAATTAAAACATGTCACCTGACTATTAATTGTTCAGTGATGAACTGATGCAACAGTATAACCACTTAAGCATTCCCCATAAGACATATCTTTGCAATTCAAACACTTCAAACCCACATATATTCACACTGGAAAAGGTAATTAGCCTTTTACCAGTACTACAGGATAGTTCACCAAGTGTTTCCATAATAAATAACACTCCAGTGCTTATGACCTTATGAATAATTTATAACAATATATTTTGTCCAAATATACAAAAGACAATAGTGAGAGTCATCATTTATCTTCTGAGTTATTACCTCATAAGCTACAAATTAAGTTACAAGTGGTTCTTAAAGGCATTACTTATGAATAGTAAGTGGGAAGCTGGACATTAACTCTTCCATAAGAATTTCCTTGAGCATAATTTCTGCATAAATTTCCAATTCTAAATTTTAAAATTTATTTTCTAAGAATGAATAAAATATATCTGCTCTAAAAGAATCTGTAAGTGGTTGTGGAATGCAGTGCACCAATCTCCAACCCGCACATCAAAAAACAGAAAATACTTTCTTCTTTAAACTACCAACTGAATTGAGGGCATAAAAGAAAGTCACAGTTGAATTCTGGTCATATATACTAGTTAATAGAAATTCTGATAGGATTTGGTGCAAGCAAATAGAACTTCTAATCATTAATCATGATAGTTGATGAAAATAATATGTTAGAGTAAGAAATGGTGTCTAGACTTCCATCAAATATATCTAAAATAATGCATGACAGCCTGAGAGAGGCTATTCATTTTTATATTTTATGCAATGTCTTCTTTCAGAAAACCGATTTTTGGTAAGTTTTGTTTTAGTAAATTGCATGATGTTGAGCATTATTCATTTGCACTTGCAGACACATAAATTGCAGAGAATGACTTGCAGTTTCTTGCATATTAGGAAATAGTGTCTGTCTTGACTGCAGAAGGTCTTAATGCAGACCGAAGGATTTTTCCAGTGTAGGTTGAGGGTCTCTGCCCAACCTGAATTGCTGTAGGGGAATTGAGTAAAGGAGGAATTTTCATAGACACCAATGTGGTTATGCATGAAGGCCCAAGATTTGTAATTTTAATATGGACTATACATTGTAGCTTGTAGCAATTGAAATTCACACCTTGGTGTATTCATACAAAATCAATCTATTGATAGTATGTATATATTACCATATCCTACATTGAGATTTATTTTCTTGCAGGCATTTAGAACAAAATAAAGAAGTACAATAGAATTTATGAAAAACTATATACAAAGACTGATAAACAACCAATGTGCAAAAGAAGACAATATGTGCAAATAAAAAATAAATAATACAGAGAACAAGTTGTAGAGTCCTTGAGAGTGAGCTTGTCGGCTATGGGACGTAAACGAAGTCGTGCTCCGCCTTTAAGAAAAACATGCTTTTTAAACAAGGGAAAATAATCAGGCCAAGAAATTTTCTTTTTGGATTGAACAAAGTAAAAACAAAAACAGCAGCATTAATGCAACACTGAACGACAAGGCTGTTAATTACTTAATGCATTGGTCGAAGAACTTTGCATGTAACTGGTCCAGGAGATGGAAATTCAGACACGACTTTCTCAACACTATTTGTCTGAAATATGCACACTTCTAGAACTGAATGCAATTGAAACCATTTCCAGGTAAAGTTGCGCCACACTGGGAATCTCGCTAGGCACTGCCAATCACAATCATCTCTGCACTTTGGTCCGTCACTGTATGATGTCATTCTCTACACCCCCCTGCTTCAAGCTTCACCTGGATGAAATTGCTCCTTTGATGCTGCTGCTGTAAATACATTTTTCATGCCACGTATATACATATATATATATATATATATATATATATATATATATACACACACAATATCTTTCACTTAGACTTTGACAATATGCATCTCTTGGAACACTCTTGGAACAATGTATTTCTATAGAAATGTTCCCAATGAGGTCCCAGATAAACTCTTTACATATGATCTAGATTTGACCCTGAGGAATCTTCTGACATTTTGTTACGTTAGCTTTTCCATTCTGACCTCTGCCCTGCTCCTTGCCCCATACCCATCCATAAGACCATAAGACATAGGTGCAGAATTAGGCCATTTAGCCCATTGGGTCCGCTCCGCCATTTCATCATGGCTGATCCCAAACCCATTTAAACCCCATACACCCACCCTCTCACTGTATCTTTTGATGCCCTGACAAATAAGGAATCTATCAATTTCCACACGTACAAACAAACTGGAGGAACTCAGCAGGTTGGGCAGCATCCGTTGAAATGAGCAGTCAACATTTCGGGCCGAGACCCTTCGTCAGGACCTGTTGATTTGACCACAGCATCTGCAGTGTACTTTGTGTATCTATCAATTTCCGTTTTGAACAAACCTACAGACTTGGCCTCCACCACAGTCTGTGGCAGAGCATTCCACAGATTCACCACACTTTGGCTAAAACAATCCCTCCTTACTTCTGTTCTAAAAGGTCACCCCTCAATTTTGAGGCTGTACCTTTTGTTCTGGATATCCCCACTAGAGGAAACATCCTCTCCACATCCACCCTATCTAGTCCTTTCAACATTTGGTAGGTTTCAATGAGATCCTCCCGCATTCTTGTAAGTCCCAGTGAGTACAGGCCTAAAGCTGTCAAGTGCTCCTCATATGTTTTCCCCTTCATACCTGGAATCATCCTTATGAATCTCCTCTGGGCTCTCTCCAATGACAATATATCCTTTCTAAGATAAGGGGCCAAAAACTGTTGACAATTCTTCAAGTGCGGCCTGAGTAGTGTCTTATAAAGCTTCAGCATTATCTTCTTGTTTTTATATTCTATTCCCCTTGAAATAAATGCCAACGTTGCATTTACCTTCTTTATCATGGATTCAACCTATGAACTGATCTTCTGGGAGTTTTGGATGAGAACTCTTCAGTCCCTATGCACCTCCTTTGTTTGAATTTTCTCCCCATTTAGATAATAATCGGCACTATTGTTCCGTTTACCAAATGCATTATCATATATTTCCCAACACTCTGTTCCACCTGCCAGGTTTCTGTGTATTCTTCCAATTTGTCTAAGTCCTGCTGCAATCACATTGCTTCCTCAGCACTACTTACCCCTCCACCTAGCAGTCAACGTTTCGGGCCGAGACCCTTCGTCAAGACGTGTTGATTTGACCACAGCATCTGCAGTGTACTTTGTGTATCTATCAATTTCCGCTTTCAATATACCTACAGACTTGGCCTCCATCACAGTCTGTGGCAGAGCATTCCACAGATTCACCACACTTTGGCTAAAACAATCCCTCCTTACTTCTGTTCTAAAAGGTCACCCCTCAATTTTGAGGCTGTACCTCATCCGCAAACTTTGCCACAAAGCCATCAATTCCACTAGGGAAATCATTGACAAAAGACTGACCTCTGAGGAACACCACTAGTCACTGGCAGCCAACCAGAAAAGGCCCCCTTTATTCCCATCCAGCTCCAGGTTTTGTCTCCAACCCTCTTCCTGTAATCTCCCAAAACGTTTTACAGATTAAATTGCACATCTCAGTCCAGCAGATCCAAGTTTCCAAAACAACTTTGGAACATCCTCTCTAGGATCCTGATGTCTGAATCTCTATTCCAAGGACCTGACAACCATCTCAGGTCCAAACCCCAATTTACATTCCTCAAGTACTTGGTCTTTGGTTAATGATATTTCTGTTTACACTTCACACAGATGAAGTATTATATGGAACAAGCAAATGGTAGCACCCAAGTCTTGGCTTCAAGGATTAGTGAATTGTTCTGCAACAGATCCATGAAATAATTTAATTTAATTTCATTTTATTTAGATACCTCGTGGAATAGGCTTCTCTGACCCTTCAAGCCGTGCTGTCCAGCAATTCCCATTTTAACACCAGCCTAATCACTGGCCAATTTACAACAACCAATTAACCTTTGGGCTGTGGAGCACCCAGAGAAACCCCCCACATTCCACAGGGAGGATATACGGACTCCATACAGATGATGTCAGAATTGAACTTCGAACTCCAACATCCCAAGCTGTAATAGCGTCACAGTAACCACTGTGCTACCCTGGAGCCCATGACACATTAAAGGCATAAATGAATCTCTAGGCTGTGTTGTTTTGGTGTGTTTGCAATGTTTTGCTGACTATGAAAACAACATTGAATTAGTGGAAGGATAAGAGGGTCAGTTTTGGAGGTCTAAAACCAGATGCTATGTTAATAAGTCAAGAAAAATATAACTTGAATCATGTCATATGTCCGAAACTGTTGGGACAAATGAAAATGACACCATAGAATTATTATTTAACTGCAAATGCAAATTTGGAGAATGACAGGTAAATTGACAAAACTTTTCCCGTGGAGCATGAGCATGCAAATTCCATTAATTGTCTGATTCACTCCCTTTAATAGGTCCAGTTCCAGCAGCTAATCTCAAGCAACCTTAAATCTGGCATAACTGCAGGAGGGATGCCAGATAAATCTGCTTCCATTATTTCTATCCTCAATATGTGCAATCCAGACTTCAAGGAGCAAATCGCTTTCAATTTGCACACCTGCCATTGATTTGACGCCCTTTCATTTGTCTCAATTAATTCAATGCCGTCTTCTCAATCATCAGCATTGTGTGCCGTTACAGTGAAGCAGTCAAATTCATTTTGCTCTTGGATGTCATAAAAGGAGCGAGGAGATGGTTTGATTCTATTAATCAGTTTATCAAAGAGATAAAAGAACATAGCGTTATTGAGTATTACTATATCATGGATAAAAAACCCTAGCAATTAATATCCAGTTAGATTGAAAGATAGCAAGAAAAATGTGTTAACCTTCACTACAGGAGTCCTTTTAGTCAGGAATAAGTTTTGCCTGTATTCTTAAGTAAAAATGCTCATGATTTGCCTTAGTGAACATAAGCAATGAGTCACACATCATGCACTCTTGCACAGTGAAGTGAGGGCCATCTTGAAATTGGATTTCATTAACAGTCATCATCATCATCATCATCATCATCAAGTGCTGTGTTGTATGATATGGGTGATCATGGTCTTGTATCCGTCATGACCTTGATGGTTCTTGGCAATTTTTTCTTTACGAGGTGCTTTGCCATTGCCTTCACAAGATGGTTGACCCCAAATGTTATCGATATCTTCAGAGATCGTATAACCAGGACTTGTGATATGCAGCAGGTGCTCATACGACCATACACCACTTGCTCCCATGCTTCACGTGATCCTGATTGGGAGTCAAAGCAGTGGTACACCTTGCAGGGTAGCGGAGGGAAGGAGCATTTTACACCTCCTTCGGTAGAGACAAATCTCCACCCTGCCACCCCTCGTAAACAGCATTCACTGTAATTGCCAACCTTTGTCAGCCTTATAGACAACTTACCCATTTTAAAGCAAGCCAAGGAAAAATCTGGAGTTGGAGGAGTCCTTTGTTGAGTTCAAAACTTCTGCAATGCAACTGGTGCCAAATGGTATTGGTCTCTCACATTCCTTTGGATTCATCAGCTGCATGCAGAGGGAGAGCCTGCCGCATGGGCAACAGCTTGCTCTCCATATCATACTGCACAGGCTTGCATTTCATGTAGACAGCTAGGGTGCAACATCCATGGTTAACACTGACCAACAGAGGGCTGAATAATATATAGATATGGAGTCATAGAGTCATACAGAATGGAAACAGACCCTTTGGCCCAACTCATCGATGCTGACTGTGTTGCCCAGCAAGCTAGCGTTATCTGCCCACGTTTGGCTTATAACTCTCTAAACCCTTCCTAACCACGTACTGATCCAGATGGCTTTTAACTGTTGTGAATGCACCAACTTCTGGTTCATTCCAAATATGCACCATCTTTTGCATGAAGAAATTACTCCTGAAGTTCCCTTTATATCTCTTGTCTCTAATCTTAAACCCATCTTGATTTTAGCATATCCCTCTGGGTGAAAGACTGTGTGCTTTCATTCTGTCTTTGCCCTTCTTGATGTTATTTACATCTATTAGGTCACCCTTCAAAACTCCACATTTCAGGGAATAAAGTCCTTGTCTACAATGTCTTCTTGTAACTCAGGGAACATCCTGGTAGATCTTTTCTGCACTCTCTCTATTGTAATAACACCTTTCCTATAACAGGGTGACCAAAACTGAACACAATACTCCAAGTGAGACCTCACCAATGTCTTATATAACTGCTACTTAACTACCCAACTCAGTGCCCTGACTGATGAAGACCACTGTGCCAAACACCTTTTTCACCTCTCTAGCTACCTGAAGCTCCAAAGTCAGTTGGCAGGTCCTGATGTCAGCAAATTATGTACTTTTATCCCTAGGTTTCTCTGTTCCATCACACTCCCCAGGACACTACCACTTCATCCCCTGTATAAAACTAATAAAGGGCCAGGTCTGTTTCTGAAAGATTAAAAGAATTAAAATAAAAAGAAAACTTGCCACTGTTAACTAGAGATGGCAAGGATTGTAGCACTTTGTAAATATTGGGAAAGTCCTTAAAAGCACTGACTTGCTTCACCGTGCATCTTACCGTCCCGGTGGGTATTGTCATTCTGTTATACATGATGAACTCAGTTCTTACAATAAGTAGGTCCTAAGAGACTAAATGCCACTTTAAATCAATTTAATCTTCTTTGTGCATGCTTGCATATGCAGAAGTGTGAAAATGTTCAATAAGACTTTGAATACTTGCTACAAAAGTACTGGGTATATGATCAGCACTCTGGTTCCTGTTGGTACAGCCCAAGACATGGAAAATTAGAGTTTTATGCAATATTATCATGACAATATGCATGGTCCATTAAAGAACTTACTTATAATTTTTCTGATAGGCTGCTTAAAATGAGGAGTCTGCCAAGCTGATATTCAGCAAAGACTTTTCAACATAAATGCACTGGTTTATTTTACTTTTCTCAATATCAATCTTTATTTCACTCCTTAAACTAATCTCAGTAATGTGTTGCAATGCCATCCGCATATAGTCTTTAGACTAGATTAGATACGACTTCAGAAAGGGTAAGATGAGGGAAGACACACCAGTCCTCAGAGGGATCAGAAGTGGAAAGAGTGAGCAACTTCAAATTCCTTGGTGGCAATATCTGAGGATCTATCCTGGACCCAACATATCAATGCAGCTACAAAGATGGGACAACAGCATTTATACTTCATTAGGAGCTTGAGGAGACATGGTATGTCACCAAAGACACTTGCATATTTCTACAGTTGTACTGTGGAGAGCATTTTAACTGGCTGCATCACCATCTGATATGGGCAGGGGCGCTACTGCCCAGGATTGAAATAAGCTGCGGAGAGTTGTAAACTCAATCAGCTCAACTATGGGGACTAGCATCAATGAGTACATGACATCTTCAAGGAGCGACACCTCAAGAAGGTGGCATCCATCATTAAGGACCTCCATCATCCAGGTCATGCCTTGTTTTCATTGCTACCATCAGGAAGGAGGTACAGAAGCCTGAAGTCACACACTCAATGATTCAGGAACAGCTTCTTCCCCTGGCATCTGACATCAGGGTTTGCCAACTGACATTGGAGCTTCGGATCAGTGCATAGCTCTGATTGGAGCTTCGGTTAAAACAGGTAGTTTATTGCAAGTGTGGACACTTACTGAGATGGACAGATCATAGGCAACATATTTTATTGAGATTAGGGAAGGAAATTTAATCTCTGAAGACACAGGATGGATACAACATCCTCCTGAGAGTATTTATTCCCTTGATCACTTAGTCTCCTTATCCAGTTCCTCTGCTCATGCTCTCTACCAAGGTCTGTTCCCTTGAAGGTCAGGGAAACAACCTTCAGCACTTGGAAAAGCACTTTGAGGAAAGGAAGAATGCCCAAATCCTTGTTGAATCTAGCAACGGCCCACTGAAGTCCATCAGTTGCTGACTTCAAGAAGTTTAAAGATAAAGTTAGGCTTTCTTTGGCATATCTTCACTGAAACATACAATGAAGTGCGTTGTTTGCATCAAATCAAACCAGCAAGGATTGTGCTGGGCAGCCTACAAGTTACAGCATGCTTCTGGCGCTTTCATAGCACGTCCACAAATTACTAATCCTAATCGTCTGCCTTTGGAGTGTCGGAGGAAACCAGAGCATCTGGAAGAAACACATGTATTCACGGGGAAAA
Organism: Hemitrygon akajei; assembly: GCF_048418815.1. Classification (NCBI taxonomy): domain Eukaryota; kingdom Metazoa; phylum Chordata; class Chondrichthyes; order Myliobatiformes; family Dasyatidae; genus Hemitrygon; species Hemitrygon akajei. The sequence continues at coordinate 146,402,751 of NC_133134.1, read as the reverse complement.
TGCACAAACTCCTTGCAGACTGCAGCAGGAAATGAACCCCTATTTTACAGGGGGCACCATGAAGCATTACGCTAACTGTGTATAATCTCTTTAAATGGCATTTATAATCCCTTTACATGGTATTTATGCTATTTGCTTAACATATACAGCATTCTGCTGCCCAAGACAGTATGCAACAAGAACCACAGAGCTCTGTATTGGCAGACGTCGATAAAGAATTGTACAGTAATTTAATTGGTGCTATAGAATCAAATTTTGCACATAACCTTCTCAGGAAACTGCTTGTAACCAAAGCAAGCTTAATGCTAAAAATGAAACTACGGTATGCTGTGATCAATTGCTGCATTTTACATACACAGCTAGTAGCTTAGACTGGTGAAAGATAGCTCCAAGATGAAGATGACTACTGAGTTGATTACTATTCCTATCAGTAAAGGTACTGTGCTTCAAAGATTAGTCTCAGAGCAGTAATCATGTCTATCTTGGCTTGAATGCTTGTGCTAATCATCAGCTGATAATCAAATTGTTTACAGGGAGAGCCGTGGATCTCTGCAACTCAGGCAGCTTCAGCAGATCCAGGTCTCATAAATAACATCGCGTGCAAGAGCAAGTCTGGTATTCAGAATGTAATAACTGATGCAATCTGTTATTTTCAGTCAAATTATTTCAGAATATTTGCACCAGCAGTGTATCTGAAATATTTTGATGGCTTTAGGCTTACAGAGAATTGGATAAGGGACAAGAACACCACTTCTTATCTGGTAAAGCAGGCACCAGTCCCATATCCAAAAGTTTTCTAAAAGCTGGCTACAAATTTACGATTTTTCTGGAAGAAAGGAAGTCTGTTGCCTTCATTTCCAATGCCAATAATGTACTTAGTGGAGTGGAGAGCAACTGTTCTACTCCGAGGTTACAACAACAACAATTTTTCTTTGCATAACAGAACAGGGAGTAAACTTTGAAATTCAGACTCTTGTAGCACAATATTTGCAAAAACATAACTTTGATTTCACAAATTAAAGAGTAAGGTATTTATTGTGAACAAGTTTTGCTGCATCTCTTGAAACACTCAACTGTTGGATAGGGGTGTAGAATTGTTATTTTTCTGGTAGTCCTATGCTTTTGTGCATTTTTATATATTCACATATATACAGTTCATGTAATTGTTCAGTAAATTTTCCAACAATTTCAGTATAGTTACTTCTGTATTTTTTCCAGAAGCGTCTTAGCTTTCTGTAGCAGGTGACATACCACTTCAATCTGGCTATTTTATAGATTAATTCTTGTCACTTGAATTTTGGTGTCTCTAGTCAGAATATGAGATATCTGGGACTACTTTTTCCTTTGTCTTTTCTTTGTTCCCTGGGCTTTTTCATTGTTCATTCTTGTAACAATTAATCAAATGGCTGTAAGCAACAAGTTTTATACCTTATTCTTGATTTCTGAAGAACCTTTGGATCACAAATGCATCAGGATCCAACACAACTACATTACGGAGTTAAGTCCCACCAACCTCAGAATTTAAAAATGACTAAGTAATGCACAAAAATCAATGTAGAAAAAATGATGAAAAATTATCACAATACTTACTGTATACAAAGAGAGAAAGACTACAATGTTTTCAACATGTTCAAATAACTGGGTCAACTCTGTCAAGAACATAATTTAGCACTTAACATGTATTCTTTGTTAGAAATTTTGAAAATATTGTTTAATTTAAGTTCTTTGAGTTTAAATTGCTATTACTCCTACTCATTCCAATTAAGACACTCTGAAATTGGGTGAAAGAAAACCCAGCTACACTAAATGACAACAACTGGAATATTATGAACCTTTAGTTAAGGATGATGGAAAGACAGTCAAATAAGGCATTGCAGGCTAGGCGGCATCCATGGAGAAGAGTACAGTCAATAGTTTAGGCCAAGGGCCCTACATCAGGACTGGAGGGAAAAAATGATTTCCAGCATCTGCAGGTTTTCTCTTGTTTCAAATAAGACATTAACTCTCCTTGCAAATGCTGCACATTTTCTACATTTTCTGTTTCCAGTAAAGTATGATGTTGTGCAACAAGATATCTACAGTAAATCACAACAAACACAGCTCAAAATTAATGTAATAAATCCAAGAGCCTGATGCATTTATCAATCCTCTAAAGACTCTGCAACAAATGTATACATCGTTCATGATTCCAAAGTGATATTCCCAGAGTATAAAAATTATTATTCTTCATATCTTCTAAAGAACACAATAAAACATTAACAAAACACATATCAACAAACTACATCCCCATAGGGTGTTATACTTAACAATATGAAAAGTTATCTTCCTGTACTCATTAAAAAGGGCAAGTAATGATACATAGTTCTGTAAGCATTAAGGGAACAGGATAAAGTAATTCTAATGTCGGTGGTTAAACCTTGGAACATCTCAAAAGGTTTGTTTCTCATTAAACTAGGCACTATCAAGATCTCCAGATACTTGTATAAAATGAGATATGATATGCATTAAATTTCATTATTATAGAATGCAGAGGTCTAATGAAAATAAAGATGATATTCTCTAAATATAGATAAAAATACAAACTGCCTAGAGAATTCTACAATGGTAATATTTGTTCATTACCAGGATGCCCTCTTCTCATTGTTATCATCAGGAAGGAGGCACAGAAGCCTGAAGACACACACTCAACAATTCAGGGACAGCTTCTTTCCCTCTACCATTCAATTTCTCTCATGCTCTTGGCTTTATTCATGAATGCTGCCTCACTACCTTTTTTGCACTACTTATTTTAATTTAATTATTTAATATACATATTTAATGTAATTCAGTTTAATTTCTATATTTATCATGTACTGTACCAGATTGTACTGCTACCACAAAGCTAACAAATTTCAGGACATATGCTGGTGATGTTAAACCTGAGTCTGATCATTTAAACTTAAATTACGGTGAGTGACTCTCTCCACCAAAGCATTACACTGAATCTCGCTGATTGTATGTATAGCAGGGCTTTTCCTGGGTTAAGGACATGTAAGAATGAAATAGGGCATTTCAATGGTCAGAATATTAAGTTCTGACCATCTCTTTCTGAGACCATTTCTGTCAGTTCATTAACTTCAGATTTTAGTGAGGGAAGCAGAGGCACAGCAGAATAAATGATAATAAATAAACACTAGGAAATTGGATCCGTTTCCCTTTTTTATAAACAAAGTCTCACAAAAATAATTCTGGACAAGTTTTATTGTGCTGGTGACCATCAGGAAACTGGCCCATGCACTTTCATATGCAAAGTAGTTGACATTAGCCCAGCATTACACACAGAACTAATGAAGTCACAGATCATATAGCCGTTTTTCCCCTCCACTGTCAGCAGAAATCAGAGACTTTGAGCAACCTACAATCTTCTCTGTTTACTCACAAAGAATAGTAATGAGGATTCAGGAATGAGATACCTAATGAAGGGTCACCAGTCACACTGATGTCCTGTAAACATTATCTCCCAGCCTTACTTTACAATGGTAAATGATCTACTGAAACCTCTTTCACTAATAAAAGAAATATGCAAAGAAAAAACCCAATCCAGTGACCAGAGGCTATAATGGGCCTACAGCTTACCGTGCTTTAGGATCACCTTCCACACGGAAGACTATGAGGTCAGTTCAAAAGGGAGGGGGGAAGTTGGGGGGGGGTTGTTGGTGGATGGTGGGCATCATGGTCACCTCCCCCTGTGTATTCCCCTCACCTCTACAGTAGGCTTTACTGCCACTGTCTATAGCAATCTTGGGAAGAGATCTTTAACTGCTAACTTGCTTTGCAGTAGTCATGGCTGCAGTGTTGTAGTAATTGTGAGTGCTACATAGAGGTCCTGATCATTTTCAGATATCCTATATTAGTACAAGTTTCAATGTGCAAAGATCATATTGTGCTTGTTTTCACATAACTTTGCCTAGCTTTACAATGGTTTTTTTTAGGAAATTGGAGTGAACGTAGGTATCATATAGAGTCATAGAAAAGCACAGAACGCAAACAGGCCCTTTGGTCCACTTAGTCTGTGCCAAGCCATTTAAACTGCCTACTCCTATCAACCTGCACCAGGATCATGGCCCTCCATACCCCTATCATCTGTGTACTTACTTCTCCAAACTTCTCCTTAAGTAGTGCATACTTAAGTTACCAAATACAGATCACAGAAAATATTAAAAAATGATCATATAACTAGTTTATTTGTTCTTCCTGGAACTTAAAAATCTAACAGAGCAAATTGCTTTAAGGGCATTTGTTGCTGTGCATTCTTAGGACATTGATTTAACCTTACTGTGTGTAGACGGGAGATCTTCAACTAAGGGAAAATTTATACTAGATCCTTACATCTCTTCTTCCATTTCCTGTAAAGAATTGCAACCAACCCTACTCCATCAGCAATATTCTTCATTCCTCAGCCACTTGAAAGCTTCCAGTCTGTGACCTTATTTGACTTTCCCATTTGCTGTTGCATCCCAACAAGCACATTATGCACATCTTATTCCAGTGATTCTGATCTGCTATCATACCAATTTAACCATGATGCAACCTCTTTGGCCTCCCCTTCTACAACGCTTCTTCCAATGTTCCTCCAAAAGATTCTGATGCTCCACTAAAAACCATTGTGTCTAAATAGCCTGATTCTCCAGTGCTTTTGATAGTTTGCCTAGGTCACTGATGGTGAAGGCACAGTCCCTGAATCCGCATGGTGCTGGACACTTTATTGCAAAAATTCATCTTGGCTCTCACACAGAACATAACAGCACAGGACAGGCCCTTCAGCCCATGATGTTGTGCTGACCTTTAAACCTTCCCTAAGATCAATCTAATTCTTTCCTACTACATAGCCCTCCATCCTTCTATCATTCATGTGCCTAACTAAGAGTTTCTTAAATGTTCCTAATGTATGTCTTTAGCACCATTCTGAGTAAAAAACTTCTGTCATGCTCTCTATGCTTATACCTTAAAATTATGCCTCTTTGTATTACCATTTCCACCTTGGGAAAAGGCCTCTGGCTATCCATAAAACCATAGAACATTACAGCACAGAAACAGGCCTTTTGGCCCTTCTTGGCAGCGTCGAACCATTTTTCCGCCTAGTCTCACTGACCTGCACCTGGACCATATCCCTCCATACCCCTCTCATCTATTTGATCTATACCTCTTATCATCTTGTACACCTCTATCATGCCAACTCTCATCCTTCTTCGCTCCAAAGAGAAAAGCCCTTGGGTGCTGAAGAGACTTGCTTTCTTTACTAGTCTTCAACAAAGCCAGGGCAGCACTCCTCATCTTGGAGCAAGAGTCAAACTGCTGGAGGAATGAGACATCTGTGAAGGCCGAGGAATGTTTTGCCTTTTGGGTCAAGATCCTGCATCTGCCCGAACATTAACCATTCATTTGACTCTTCATATGCTGGCTGACCATAGAGTTCTTCCAGCTCTCTGAATATTGCTCCAGATCACAGCATCCACAATCTGTTGTGACTTCTCAGCCTGGCCTTGGATTAAAACAGCAGACTGCATAAACTCTATCCCAATAATGTTTTTGCAGCTAAAGGTTATTTGGCCAGGAAATGATCAAAGTGGTCATTGTCTGAATCAAGAGCACTCTCTGAGTCATATTGGAATTTCATGGCAAGTATTGCAAAAATAGGCATAAAATTGTAATAACGAGCATTTCAGCAAAGTTCTATTAATGTTAAGAAAAGAAATCCTGACAATTGAACATTTTCATATAATATTTTGCTTGCCTCAGATACATGAGCTGATATTAATTTGGTAGCTATGAGACAATAGCATGTTTTATAGTTCAAAAATTCTTGTCTCACTTTAAAATAGACTTCTAAAAATAATGGTATACATTTAGGTCAGCATCCAATTTATTGTGCTTTACAGAATTGAAACCATGATGTTGAAAGAGAATTTATGCATTGTTCATCTGCGACCTTAGCTTGGCACCTCATCTCATCACTTACTGGTGTACATCAGTGTAGAAGATTGATGATACAACATTTAAGATTAATAGAAAACTATTTTTTCCAGGATATTGGTTTCTATGTGTTCTGAGCTCTAACATCCATTGAAATTCACATAAAATTATATCACAGTGATAAACAAGAAGCACCCGCTTCGTCGAACAGTCATATATGATTAATATGTTAAAGGATGTATACACATAAGTACTAGTGATTGCTACCTAAAATTAAAGCACAACAAATAACTTTAACAGCAGATTCTCAAAAATGGGAACATAGAGTAGAGAGAACAAAAGTGGGAGCTGAAAATTATTAAAATTAAAAATCACTAAAGGTTGTATCTTGGAGTACTTGTTTTCCTACACACTGATCTGTTTACAAGTGCAGAGGTCTTCCTACAATCAGGTTAATGTAATCATTACAATCCTCTTCAAGAATTAAGATTAAGATATTCTTTCACCTCTGGCTCATACTGAAGGGATAAAAATATCCCCTATCTTTTGTCAGCAAGCATCCCCAAGCAAATTTAATCTTGACCTTTTAAGTCGAATTGATAATGATGACAGAGTTATGTGGGAAAAAAAATCATACATTGGACTCTAACCAACAATCATGTTCACAGAAAATTCTGGTGTCTTTTATGGGAAATAGAAAAATGTCACGTTGACACAATAGGTTTGGATCCAGTAGATGATGCCCTCTTTTCCATCCGCACATAATATTCCAATGGTGGTGAGTACCCTCTTCGATTATTTGACTAAATATCAGCATTGGAGTAGAAGAAAACTGAAGAAAATCAAACCTACAACTACTCTCAATCCTCCCTCCCCAACCTAGTGATTCAATAATCCAACTCAGGAACGAAAGGTTTTTGTTGTCTTGCATATCTCTGCTATATTTCACATTGGCAAAGAAACTGAGCCCGAAAAGAAACATTTCCTTCTTCTGTTGGAATGTGAAACGTTGGGAAGAAGGTGGTTTGAAGATTATTGACTTCCTTTGGAAACAAAAGTCTCAACAGTTGACTGCTCTCAGTCTCCTTAACCCCCAGAATCAAATCACCAGGGATTTTCTTTTCTATCTCTTTGAAAAATCGCAAGTGTCCTGTTCTACTGGTTTGAAAATTTACAATGTGATTGGGAAAATCTACCTCTTGGGCATTTGAAATGGAAGGCTTCAGTGCCACAGCCCTAACTTCCCTCTCCTTAAAATAATTACAAAAGAGAAAAAAATACCAAAAGCTATTTCAAACTTGTGAGAAATACATCTAGTATTTAAAAAACATATTTGGGTTATGGAAATTTCATACAGCTTTGGCAGTCATACACAATTAATCCACTGACCCTTCTTGTTAACTATTACAAGATCATTAGCTACAATAAAATAAAAGCTCAGAGCTTGTATGTTAGCTTGATGACTGTGGGTCATTTGAATAAATAGCAAATATGGAAAAAGGTTGCTCATATTTGACAAGTCCTGTAAAATATTACATTTCCTGGTAAAGCACACATAAGCTGAATATTCTAATAAATTATGTCATTATTAAACTTGTTATATTATTATTTAAGCAATCAGAAATGTAGATAATAAAATAATAGGGTAATGCAGCCACTGATAAAAGGGTTTCTCTGCTTTTGCAATCTGATGTTCACTGTTTATCAGCCTGAAGTGGAATTTCTATACCACATTTGGTTTACCTGCACATTTGGTCCGCGTTGTCAGAGGAGGACCTGGAGGGCCGGTCCCTCCATCTCCAGGTCGTGTGAGCAGAACTCTGATTTCATATTCCACATCCGGGTCAAGATGCCACAGCTTGTAGGTGGGGGAGTCCACGATATGCGTCTCTGCCCAATTTCCTGAGGTTGTGCGATACTCCACTTCCTTCAGGATGATGGGGCCATCTCCGATGATCGAATTTGCATTTGGTTTGATCCACAGGTACGTTGCACCAACTGCCAAAAGCTCAGGTGGGGCGATAGGTGTCGGAGGTTCTGCAATGTCAAACAAAGGCAACGAGCTCAATCACTGATAAACTGGAATTTAAAACGTGAGCTTCGAGACTTCATCACTCTACAAGGCAAAGTAGTTCAGGTAAATTTTAAGCAATAATTTAAATGACTACGAGGGTGGAATTACTTTGTAAGACTAATTAGCTGTCTCCACATTGAAACAAATAAGAGATGGCATTTAAGTCTCTCACTCTTTGATCTCGTACATTGTGACAGCATTTAATGTGCAAATAACCACAGGGTGGTTCTCAGAAATCACCATTAGATCAATAGATAAACTCAGGTGTTCAATGTGGTGTCCTTAAATGGTTAGATGTAGAAGAGAACAATCTATTATTGAGAAGAATTAAAAGTTTGCATCCCTGTTAGCCTTGCTGTAACAGTAATGCAGCTGGACATCTCTGTCTGGCCACCCACACATCTGAAAAAGTGAATAATACTGTAGCTTTATAAGCTACTATGAGAACTCAGAATAAAAAAAACCTAACTGGCATCTGGAATCATTCCATATTACACAATATTCTGTCATCTTGATTATTTTGTTGGCAAAGTCCTGCAAGAGACTACTTAAGATGCAATTTCTCATTCATTATTTCCTTCATTTCCATACATTGTAGGAGACCACTTCATCCATCAAGTCTATACTGGCTCTTTGAGCAATCCCATCACTCACATTCATCCACTAACTTTCCTGTAATCTATCCTCTCTTATGGGCTCCAAAACACCCCACTGAAATTCCCACCAGGTGCTTACACTGAGGACAATTTATAGAAGCCAATTAACAGGAAGCTCACCTCTGGGATGTGGAAGGAAACTGGAGCATCCGGGGAGAAAAAAAATCACATGGGGAAAGAGTGAATGTGAAAACCACACTGGGGCTGTGAGTCTGACTCTAACCCAGCCTAACATGTCAATGTGCAGTCCCAGTAAGTACCAAAGTCAATCACCTGGAAACAGATAGTGGGAACATCAAATGATATGGACTAATAACTTAGAACTGTGACTACTCTCCGCAGGCCATTAAAGGGTTAAGGGGTGGTGTGGCATGGGAGTCTTTAACTTCAGAGTTCAGCCTAGCAAATTGTACATGACCTTTCTGGCTGTGAAGGAGTATTACCACAAACTTGTTTTCAATAATCAGGTACAGTGACAAACAAAATGTGGCAGGAGGTAGCAGATCAAACAGTGACACTAATATATATAGAAAAATGAACAAATAAAGGAAGCATAGATTGTAGCTTCAAGGTTGTCAAGCTGAGGAGTGGTAGTGGGGACAAGCTCCCACTACCTAAAAGTGCTCCTCACAGCAGACAACCAAGTCCAACTCCTGGCCTTCTCATGTGGCTTAGCCTCTAAGCCTGGCGGAACTGTTTCTACTGACAGGAGAAGGGGTGAAGGTGGGTCCTGGCGCCTTAACACCAGTGCTTCGGGTAGATGGAGCTCGTCAGCCTGGGAAGGCAGTCCATCTAAGAGAGGGAAAACTCTGATTTCAAACCTCCACTGCCTTGCGGCCATACCCACTTATGGGAAAGGCTTTGGGAGTAAACCCTGAGGACAAATCCAGAGCTGGAGTCCCTAAGGCAGTCACACGTTGCCTTCAACCTCGTTCTGGCAACTCCTGCGATGACACCGGTGCCAAGCTGTATCAGCCCTTGCCCTTCCCTTGGATAACATCAGTGGCGTGGAGAGGGGAGACTTGCACCATGGGCAACTGCCGGTTTTCCATACAACCTTGCCCAGGCCTGCGCCCTGGAGAGTTTCAGGTGCAGATCCATGGTCTTGCTAGACTAATGGGTGCCTCAATTATGATTGTAGCTTCAAACGAATGGAAGGAAAATATGCTTCCCATGCCTAAAGGAGGATTGCAGAGACAGGAGACAATGTCACACAGAACATAGAGCACCATATGGACATTCAGCCTGTGATGCTGTGCCATCGTTTTATACTCCACTATGAATCTAATCCTTCCCAATTACATAGCCCATAACCCTCCAGTCTTCTTTCATCCATGCGCCTCCCTAAGAGTCTCTTAAATGTCCCTAAAGTATCTGTCTCTACCACTACCCCCAGGAATGCATTTCAGGTACCCACCACTCTCTGTGTAAAAAATCCACCTCTGACATCTCTCCGAAACTTTCTTCCACTTGCCTTGAAAGGATGACCTCTAGTATTAGCCACACCACCCTAGGAAAAAAGCAATGGCTGTCCTTGTTTCTTACAATCTTGTAAGAAGTGGAAGCCACGGACCAATGGTTGGCCTCTGGGACATCCTGATTTTTGTGGATAGAGTGGAGGTACTCAACAAAGTGGTCCCCCAATCTATGTCTGGTCTCACCAATGTAGATAAAGCTGCTTTAGGAGCACCAAATTTAATAGATTACCCCCAACAGATTAACAGGTGAAGTGTTGCCTCATATGGAAGGACATACCAGAACGTCAGTCCATGGCCTCCTCTTCTACCACGATGCCACTCTCAGGTTGGAATTGCAACTCCTCATATTCCATTTTGGTAGCTGCAACCTATTAGCATGAATATTGATTTCTCTAATTTTTATCCCCCTCCCCCTTCCTCCTTCTTCAATTCCCTGCTCTGGCCTCTCAGCTCTTCTCACTTGCCTATCATTTCCCCCCAATGCTCCTCCTCCTTCCATGGTCCACTCTCCTCTCTTGTCAGACCTTCTTATCTAGACCCTTACCTTTTCCACCTATCACCTCCCAGCTTCTTACTTAATCCCCCTCCCCCACCCACCTGGTTTCACCTATCACCTTCTAGCTTGTACTCCTTCTGCTTCCCCACTTTCTTATTCTGGTATCTTCCCCTTCCTTGCCAGATTTGATGAAGTGCTTTGGCCCAAAAAGTAGAGTGTTTATTCATTTCCATTGATGCTGCCTGACCTGCTGAGTTCTGCCAGCATTTTGTGTGTTGGTTTGGATTTCCAGCATCTGCCAAATCTCTTCTGTTTACAATACTCCAGAGTGTTGTCTAGTGTTGTCTAACCAGAGTTTTATGGAACTTCAACATTGCCTCTGATCCTCAAGATCCCTCTGTTGATCCACACTACTAAGAATCCTGTCATTAACCTTGTACTCTGCCTTCAAGTCTGACCTTCCAAGGTCCCATCTTTCTGGATTGAACTTCACCTGTCAGTTCTCAGCTCAGATGTACAACCTGTATATGTTGCATTGTGACTATGACAACCTCCTATACAATCTACAACACCACCAATCTTGGAATCATTTTATTGACTCAGCCTTCCATTTTCTTATCTGTTATTTATAAAAATCACAAAGAGCAGAACAGATCCCTACAGAACAACATTTTGTTTTGTCACTTCTTTGAAAAAGTCAGTAAGGATCATGAGGCATGATCTGCCCCTCACAAAGCTCTGTTGATCATCCCTAATAAGACTGTGCATCACTAAATGCTCATAAATCTTGTACTTTGTAATCGTCTCCATTAGTGTGCCCTCCACTGATGTAAGACTTACTGGTCTATAACTCCCAGAATTATCTCTATTGCCTTTCTTGAACTATGAAACAACATTTGTCATCCTCCAATCCTCTGGTACTATTGTTGCCAATGAGGACACAAAATGTTTGTCAGCTCCTGAGCAATCTCTTCCCTGGCTTCCTGTAATAACTTGGGGTAATAACCAGCCCAATCCTGGGGACCTATGTATCCTAATCTTTTTCAAAAGCTCCAATACTCCCTCCTTCTTAACCTCAACATGTCCATTAACTTGTCCTACACAGTTGACGAGGTCCTTTAAAATCAATAAAAAACAAGCTTTGGTGAGTCAGGCTATATTAGAAAATAATTAAGCATATTAAGATGTGAATTAGGAAGGATCTAGGTGTGCTTCCCAAGTTATGGACTCCCACTTATGTATAGACCTTACTTATGGTTGAGTGTTTGGAATTTACCATTGACAGTGGGACTGCTGGGTAGGAACAGGGTATTTCTGTGAGCCTTCTCTCCCCTATATTCCACCCCCTCCCCCCCACTACCCTTGAGCTGCAACAATCGGCGGCTGAGTGGAACTGAGCAGTGCTGGGCTGCTGGCTCCCCTATCACAGCTCTTCCACACACACTGATTTTGGTCATTTCTGATTTATAAGCAGTCTGAGTTATGAACACTTCTCAGGAATGGAATCCAAGGTTCAAAGTTCAAAGTAAATCTGTTAACGAAGTATGTATATGTCACCACATACTACCCCAATATTCATTTTCTTGCAGGCATTCCCAGTAGAACAAAGAACAATGCAAAGCTACAAGACTAGCAATAGAAGACAATCTGTGGAAATACAATAAATAATTAAATTGAATTGAATTGACTTTATTTCTTACATCCTTCACATACATGAGTAAAAATCTTTACATTACATCTCTGTCTGAATGTGCAATGTGCAATTTATAGTAATTTGTAATAAATAGTATGTTCAACAGGACAGTCAATACAGCATAGAAATACAATTGTATCAGGGTGAATTAATCAGTCTGATGGCCTGGTGGAAGAAGCATAAACTGGAGCCTGTTGGTCCTGGCTTTTATGCTGTGGCACCGTTTCCTGGATGATACAGTCCGTGGTTGGAGTGACTCAGGTCAGCCCAAGGTCGGGCTCTTTTTACTCACCTGTCTCTGTAAATGTCTTGAATAGTGGGAAGTTCACATCTACAGATGCGCTGGGCTGTCCACACCACTCTGTGCAGGGTCCTGTGATTGAGGAAAGTACAGTTCCCATACCAGGCAGTGATACAGCCAGTCAGGATGCTCTCAATTGTGCCCCTGTAGAAAGTCGTTAGGATCTGGGGACTCATACCAAACTTCTTCAACCATCTGAGGTGAAAGAGACACTGTTGTGCTTTATTCACACACAGCTAGTATGTACAGATCACATGAGATCCTCGCTGATGTGTATGCCGTGGAACTTAAACCTGTTCGCCCCCTCAACCCCAGATCCATTGTTGTCAATAGGGATCAATAGGAATGCCTGTCTTCATTCCTTCTGTAGTCCACAATCAGCTCCTTTGTTTTGCAACATCGACGGAGAGGTTATTTTGTTGACACCACTGTGTCAGGCTGATGACTTCTTCTCTGTAGGCTGCCTCATTATTATTTGAGATTAGGCCAATCAACGTAGTATCATCTGCAGATTTAATTAGTAGATTGGAGCTGTGTGTAGTGACACAGTCATGGGTATACAGAGAGTAAAGAAGGTGGCTTAGGACACAGCTGGGGGACTTCTGTGTTGAGGGTTAGAGGGGCAGAGGTGAGGGAGCCCACTCTTACCACCTGCTGACGATCTGACAGGGCATATGTACAAAATTAAGGGAGGGAAGTTTAGGGGAGACATCAGGGGTAAGTTTTATTACACAGAGGGTTGTGAGTGCCTGGAATGACTTGCCAGGGATGGTGGTGGAGGCTAATACATTAGAGGCACTTAAGAGCCTCTTGGACAGGCACATGGATGAAAGAAAAATGGAGGGTTATGGGGTAGTGTGGGTTTAGTACATTTTTTTTAAGGATTATATGGGTCGGCACAACATGGAGGGCTGAAGGGCCTGTACTGTGCTGTAGTGTTCTATGGTTCTAAGTCCAGGATGAAGGGTGGACACAAGGCAGGGTGAAGATCAAGGTCTCTGAGCTTCTTGTCAAGCCTGGAGGGAATTACGGTGTTGAATGCCGAACTGAAGTCCAAGAACAGCATTCTCACATAAGCATCCTTCTCCAGATGTGTAAGGACGGTGTGTAGAGCTGTGGCTATTGCCTCATCTGTCGATCGGTTGTGTTGGTAGGTGAATTGTAGCATGCTGCAGGTGTAGTCCTTGACCAGTCTCTCAAAGCATTTGCTTATTATTGAGGTGGGTGCGACAGTCGTTCAGATAAGTTACCTTGCTCTTTTCAAGCAAATAAATAAATAAACAAAAAATAAATAAATACATTGAGAACTTGAGTTGTAGAGTCCTTGAAAGTGAGTCCAGAGGTTGTGGAATTAGTTCAGTGTGAAGGTAAGAGAAGTTTTCCATCCTGGTTCAGGAGCCTGATGGCTGAAGGGTAATAACCTGATGTCCCTGAACCTGGTGGTGTGGGACCTAAGGCTCCTGTACCTCCTTCCCAATGGCAGCAGTGAGAAAAGAGCATGGCATAGATGGTGGGGGTTCTTTATGATTGATGCTGAATTCTTATGGTATATACAGCCTGCAAACTTGCCATTACCTAGGCATTGCCTGTAGGAGTTTGAGAATTCAGAACTGGAAGGAGATACATGAGAAATTTGCAAGACAGCAAACTGGGGTTGATAGGAGTTGATAATGATGGGTGTAACTTTGAGTAATACCACATATGTGAGCACAGAACCTGTAAGCAGGATTGAGCAAGGAACTAAAAAGGCTCAATAAAAGTGGGTCCCAATGCAAGTTAGTAGCATGAAACGAGAATGAAAGGAACAATCTTGAAATCAGAACTCAATGTATGTGCTGGCTTTGCCTAATCACCTGCTGCAATTAGTGGATAATATTGAGATTGGTTCCAAGTGCTTGTCTGCCTGCTGGTCTTTAAATAAATATTATTGTCAGCATCCCTTCTCCATCTTCCCCACTATCAGCATTAAGGTACCAAAGATTTGCTAATAGAATGGGCATCTCTAGCTTAGCTCTGCTAAGAAAAGACAAGCCTAAGCATCGTTAGAACATGATAACAGAACACTTCTGAAAAAGCCTTGTTAACAATGGAGGACTGAGCAGAGGGGTATGTGTTGTCACATGGTAGGTAGAGGATCATTGTGACTACAGTTTCTTGTATAAAACTACGTGGGTCAGAGGTCTGTCAAGATTCAGCAGTGTGATAGTGCCAAAGCTAAACAAGGAAGAAAATGTGTAAATTAGCAAAGAGTTACCGATAAGAGTCCAATGGCCCTAGTCACTATGTAGCACGTAGATAGACAAATGGGACAAATACAGATAAATCCTAATCCTTAGAGCCCATCAAACATAGAAAAAATGAAATTTGAAGGTTTCATTTATGATGGTAGCAGAGATCCTTATGCTACCTTTACAGCTATTACTCTGTTGCAAACTTTACATGGGATAGATGATCCAGAGGAGGAGAAACTACTGGGAATATCCTCAAGTCCACCATTGTTCTCTGCTTTGCCATTAAGGAGAGGAAGGACGGCAGCTGTAGGTACTGAAAGTTGATGTCCAACATGTCACTGCCAAGATCCTGTGGGGTATTAGCAAAAATGTCAATGAACATTAAGCTGTCTTAGCTAATAGATGATGGCTGAATGATGACCAGCAACTCAAGAGAACCAATTTGACAAATAAAGCAAAATGGTTGATTGGAATATTGATAGCACATTCCAATGATAGTATGACAGAGAAGATCAAAATTATTATAAGCATACTCTGAAGCAAATAATTATAACCTGGGAAGAAGGGATTAATTGGAAAAAAGAACTGAAAAAGCCTTCTCCTCACCCTGTTGCCGAATGATTCCCACTGCCACTAAAGAGGATTCATTTGATGAAACAAAATGAAGTGCTGCAAATAGGGGCATTAGGACACAGGATCCTTATGCAAAAGTTAACATTTACTTTAATTGTAGTTGACTTGAGTCATTATTCCATGCTCGTCAAACATCCCTATAATTTCCAACACAGGATGTCCAGCTAAGGTTCTGGTCATTCTCCAAGAATGACCTGAGCAATTCCCAAAACATTAGGAACACCAGAGGTAAGAGTCACCAGAGTGAGCCACTTTCTTCCATTTTATCTAGGGATTTTAATGCTGCAGGAGATTTGATGTTTAATTGATGACCACCAACATTCTTTTGTATTATATCTTTAAAAAAGTTTTCCTTGAGTTGTGTGTAGTTGTGTCTTACGTTATGCTATGGTCATCCTTTGAGATTAAGTTATATTTTGATTGAAGAGCATGAATATTCTCCAAACCTTGGAGTGTTATACATGGTTGGCAAATCCTGAGTTGCATGTGACAGATTTTAGATAGAAACAGTAGAGGTTGGGGTAAGGCAATGACTGATCACCTGAGGAATGGAAATGTCGGGAAGAAGACATAAGATGTGACCTTGAAGTCAACACTCAATTATTGTGCCTGGCTCTTTGTCAACAGAACATGAAAAATATTTTACAGTAAGAAATTGCTTAAGTTTCATCCAGTCTAAATGGAAATGAACAGCAGTATGTAGGTTTATTTTCAGCATTCAGTTAAGTGCTGTTTAATTTAGTAACCACAGTTCTGAGAGCTAACTCTTTTTTGGTTTGACTTCACTCACACCAAGGCTGTATTGAGCAAGAATGAACCATGAATTTTATTCATTAAAGATGTTAGCTATGCTTTTAAATGTTCTACTCAGTTCTGGGTCTTCCAGTTAAACATTGTATTAGGTTTTTTTAATTAAAAAAATTAGTAAGTTAACTATTTTGTTGTGTAACCCTCTCACTAGGGCTTGTGTATAAACTTGGCTCATTAGCTAACTCTGCTAACTGGCATGTGACCCAGCAGTGAGAAGGCCACCTTTCATAATCAATATACGTCTGGGGTCAATATGATCTGAAGTTCAACCAAACAGGAACATTGTGACGTTCCGATGAAAGGAACTCCGATTTGAGTGAATGCTGTGTAAATACTGCCCATACACAATTATCGGTCGGCAAGAGATCATACACCATATAAAATTATAAAGAAAGCATATTTACCAATTTCAGCTTTATCAAACAGTAATTAAGAAAAAGAAAAGAAAGGCCCATTACAGTTAAACCAGTCTAATGTGCACACAACCGTTGGAGCTCATACTGGAGTATTTAGAGGTGTGTCACTTACTCATGCACTGGACCCATAGTCTGCGTGAAGCAGCCACCACATTCTCAGCTTCCCTCGGAGTCCATCTCAAACTAACTGGCTTCCTCCCTGGAGCCATTCATCTGGTCAAAGCACTTCTTGCAATAGGGACACACCTTCCATCGGCATTCTGCGGCATCTTCCCCGTGCCCTGTTCCGCAGCCACCGCCAAAAAGACCCCAAACCAGACTCCCATCTGTCACAAATCTCGTTCCACCCCGCTCTCTCTAAAACCTTTTCCCAAAGAAGAAGAAGAAAGTCACATCCATTGCTTGAAACACTATCAGCGTGCGTAAGAGCGGAAAAGTTAACTCTTTCCACTGACAGCTCTTCTGTTCTGCATATAGTGAATGGAATTTTAATTGAAGAAACATTGATGATCTTTGACAAATGCTGTCAGTCCCCAAACAAGGTTTTTTACTTAGCAAAGGGTGCAGAAAGGGCAGCTGGAACAGAGAGAATAGGGTGGGGGGGGGGGGTTTAGGGAGCAAGTGGTTATGAATATGGAATGAGCAAGTATGAGGAACAGAGAGAGCGGGGTGGAGTGGGATATGGAGAGGGTGAGGAATTGGTGAGGGTGAGGGTGGAGAAGTTGTGAGTGTGGAACAAGAGAATCTGGCAGGGAGGGTGGATGGGTAGCCAGAGGGTAGTGTATTTAATATTTCAGTAATAGTTGAATATATTGTAAATAAATTGTTTGATTAAGCATTCCTTGTTACTTAATTCATTATGGTTTATATGAAGCAGTAGTGAAGAGGAAGTTCTAAACAAACAGGAGACGACTACCTACCTATTGAAGTGCAATTTTTTAAAAAACACTACAAGATAATTCGTTTTTTTTTTAAAAATCGCAGCACAATTTTTTGCAAGGGGACAAATGGTTGAGTTTTAAAAAAGCAGAAAATGGACGATTTCATGGTTTCATAATAAGTGAATACTGGGAGATAATATCCTAGCTTTAGGTTTCATATGCATAATCAAAGGAAAGGGAGATCATTTCACAGTATGTGGATGAATTGAAGAGACTGTCTGAGAATTGACAGATCAGTAATAAGCTTACTGATGTATTGACAGAATGTTCAGATATGGAACCTTACAAGAAATTATTCAAAACTGGTCCCTAACTGAGGCACAGCTTATATTTAAAAGAGCAGTTGTAATTGCTGTATCAATTAAAACAGCAGACAGAGAAGCAATTGAGTTGCAGTTAGGAATGAAAGTGAGAGAGAACAAAATTTCAATGTCAAAACTGAAACCAGCCTGGCTGAACATATTGTTACTGTTCTGGCAGGGGCTCACATTTACCAGACAATGCAGGTTTAAGGGTGATACTTGCAGAAAATACAACAAACTAGGACACATACAAAAGAACATATCGGGCAGACATAAATAAATGGACTGCACTGAAAAGAGAAAAAGATAAAAAGCTAGTGAAAAGTAAGCCATATTGCTTCTCTGTTGCTGGTTTTCACACTGTAAATCTTCAGGTTACGCAGTCCCGTGTCACTCCCATTATTATCAGATTTTTCATCAACAGCACGCAGATTAGTGCTCAGTTAAGATGCAGCTTCAAAAAGAGCAGAAAAGGTAACTCCTGTGAGAATGACGTTTATAAGAGTGAAATACAACAACCAACAAGCCATACTGGGCTTGTAGAAACATAGAAACATAGAAAACCTACAGCACAATACAGGCCCTTCGGCCCACAAAGTTTTGCATAACATGTCCCTTCATCAGAAATTACCAAGCTTACCTATAGCCCTCTATTTTATAAGGTTCATGTACCTATCTAAAAGCCTCTTAAAAGACCCTATCATATCTGCTTCCACCACCATTCCACGCACTCACCACTCTCTGAGTAAAAAACTTACCCCTGACATCTCCTCTGTATCTACTCCCCAGCACCGTACTCCAAGTGGGGTCCGACCAGGGTCCTATATAGCTGCAACATTACCTCTCAGCTCCTAAATTCAATTCCATGATTCATAAAGGCCAATACACCATACACCTTCTTAACCACAGAGTCAACCTGCGCAGCTGCTTTGAGCGTTGTATGGACTCGGACCCCAGGATCCCTCTGATACTCCACACTGCTAAGAGGCTTACCATTAATACTATATTCTGCCATCATATTTGACCTACCAAAATGAACTACTTCACACTTATCTGGGTTGAACTCCATCTGCCATTTCTCAGCCCAGTTTTGCATCCTATCAATGTCCCGCAGTAACCTCTGGCAGTCCTCCACACTGTCCACAACACCTCCAACCTTTGTGTCATCAGCAAACTTACTAACCCATCCCTCCACTTCCTCATCCAGGTCATTTATAAAAATCACAAAGACCAAGGGTTCCAGAACAGATCCCTGAGGCACTCCACTGGTGACCAACCTCCATGCAGAATATGACCCATCTACAACCACTCTTTGTCTTCTGTGGGCAAGCCAGTTCTGGATCCACAAAGCAATGTCCCTTTGGATTCCATGCCTTCTTACTTTCTCAATAAGCCTCCTCAAATCTCAATCACATCCTCAAAAAATTCAATCAGGCTCGTAAGGCACGACCTGCCCTTGACAAAGCCATGCTGACTACTCCTAATCATACCTCTCCAAATGTTCATAAATCCTAACTCTCAGGATCTTCTCCATCAACTTACCAACCACCGAGGTAAGACTCACTGGTCTGTAATTTCCTGGGCTATCTCTACTCCCTTTATTGAATAAAGGAACAATATCCGCAACCCACCAATCCTCTGGAATCTCTCCCGTCCCCACTGATGATACAAAGATCATTGTCAGAGGCTCAGCAGGCTCCTCCCTCGCTTCCCATAGTAGCCTGGAGTACATTTCATCCTGTCCCGGTGGCTTTTCAAAAGCTCCAGCATATCCTCTTTCGGAATATCTACTTGCTCAAGCTTTTCAGTCTGCTGCAAGTCATCACTACAATCACTAAAACCCTTTTCCATAGTGAATACTGAAGTAAAGTATTCAATAAGTACCTCAGCTATTTCCTCCGGTTCCATACACACTTTCCCACTGTCACACTTGATAGGTTCTATTCTTTCACGTCTTATCCTTTTGCTCTTCACATGCTTGTAGAATTCCTTGGAGTTTTCCTTAATTCTGCTTGTTTAGGCCTTCTCATGGCCCCGTCTGGCTCTCCTAATTTACTTCTTAAGCTCCTTCCTAGTAGCCTTATAATCTTCTGGATCTCTAACATTACCTAGCTCTCTAAACCTTTTGTAAGCTTTACTTTTCTTCTTGACTAGATTTATTACAGCCTTTGTACACCACAGTTCCAATACCCTATGATAACTTCCCTGTCTCATTGGAATGTACCTATGCAGAATTCCACACAAATATCCTCTGAATATTTACCAAGCTTCTGCTTGCTGGAACCATAGGTGAGGTCGCAGTGTCCAGAAGCTTAACAGTTTTAATGAAACTGCATGAACAGATGCGGCGTCGTTCATCTTCGGCCCAAATATCGTTTGGGCCATTGGGGTCATCAATTGTAGCGGTGTACTACACGCAGCGCTGAAATAACGACACTTTGGCTAAAACAATCCCTCCTTACTTGCATTAAAATAGACACATCTCAAGTCTTCAGTCTGAGCGCGTCCCTTCTCTATCACTTGCCCATCCTCCCTCTCGCACTGTCTACAAGCTTTCTCTATTTGTGAGCCAACCTCCTTTTCCCCAGTCCCTTCAGTTCAGTTCCCACCTCCCAACAATTCTAGTTTAAACACTTCCCCAGTAGCCTTAGCAAACCTCCCCACCAGGATATTGGTCCCCCTGGGATTCAAGTGCAACCCGTCCTTTTTTTATAGGTCACACCTGCCCCAAAAGAGGTCCCAATGATCCAGAAATCTGAATCCCTGCCCCCTGCTCCAATCCCTCAGCCACGCACTTGTTCTCCAACTCATTCTATTCCTATTCTCACTGTTGCAGAGATTACTACCATTGCGGTCCTGCTTCTCAACTTCCTTCCCTGTAGTCTTTTTTCAGGACCTCTTCCCTTTTCCTACCTATGTCATTGGTACCAATATGTACCACGACCTCTGGCTGTTTTCCTTCCCACTGCAGGATATCTTGGACACGATCTGAAACATCCCGGACCCTGGATGTGGTAAAAACAGGAAAGCCAGCAGAGTGGAGCCGTGATTGGCTGCACCAGCTACAACTTGATTGGATATCCATCCACCATTTCCATGCCACAATCCTTGCAATAGAGTCTACTAAAAGTGAATTAAGAAAGGTACTGGATGATACCACTGCAGTGTTCAAGGATGACATTGGAAAGCTGGTAAAAGAGTGTTAAATGAAAATGCCCCACCTAGTGCTATGAAGTCCATCCGGTTCTTTATACTGTCCATGATAAAGTAGCCAGTGACTTTCATCACATGGAGGCTGAAGGGATTCTTTCCAAGGTTGTATGGAGCCCATGGCCCATGCCAGTGCTCTCAGTGGCCAAGATAAATGAGCCTGCCAGGATCTGTGGTGATTTTAATGTCACCATCAACCAGGTGCTGAAGGTAGATCAATACCCTCAGCCCAGGAGATGATATCTTTGTTAACCCTTCTCGAGAAAAACATTTCCGCAAAGTGGACCTAGCTGAAGCTGACCGACAGGTGGAGAAGGATGAAGAGTCCAAAGTGTTTCTCACTTAATGACTTACAAAGAGCTTTCTCATTATAACAAGCTTATTTTTGGAGAAGCATCTGAACCTGCACTCTGGCAGAAAGCTATGGACCAGTTGCTCCAAGTGCTGCCCAGGCACTTACTGTTTCTTGGATGACATCATTGTTACCAGTAAGGATGACAAGGAGCACCTACAAAATCTCAAAACTGTGTTAAAGGGATTAGAAGATTATGGCTTCAGAACACAATGCAGTAAATGGGAACTCTTCAAAACCAAGCATCTCTTATTGTATTCACATTATTGATGCACAAGGATTACGCAAGTGTGCTGAGAAAAGTCAAGCAGTGGTGGATGCCTCAAGGCCAACAGACGTGTCACAGTTGAGGTTTTTTTTTGAGGATTTGTCAATTACTAGAACAAGTTCCTGACAAACCTGATTACTGTGCTCCATACCTTGAACTCATTAATACAAGCCAGGAAGAAATGGCGATGGACAAAGCAGTGTGCGATGGCTTTCAAAAGGGTAAAGGAAATGGTGATGTCAGACACAGCACTCACTCATTATGATCCACATCATCCAGTGGAGCTTGCCTGTGACTCGCCTTATGGTATAGTTGTAGTCATGTCATATGTCGTGAGTGATGGAAGTGAGCACCCCAGGTGGGTATGGAGGGGGCACCTGGGGGGGGGGAATGGAGAGGAAGGACAGAGGGGAGGTGGGGTAAGTGGAAGATGTGTGGAGCTGGGGGAGGAGTGAGAGGAGGGAAAAAGGGCAGGAGGAAGGGGAAGGGAAGGTGGGAGAGCTGGCAGAAGTGGGAGAGATGTCAGGGCGTGAAAGAGGGTGGTTGTGAAGGGATATGGAGTGAGAGTGGCAGAGCAAGGGTCGAAGGATGGGTGGGGGTAGGGAAAAAGAAAGTAGGGAATGGGAGGAGGGGAGAGGTGGTCTAAAAATGGAAGTGGTGTCAGCGTCCTCTTGCTTTAATCCTTTAGCATGAACATTAAAGTTCTACTTTACTGTGGAAATAAATCTTTTTTTGAAGTTTTACAAAATTTGCAAAGCTCCAAAAGGAAACAAAATGCTTGTGTCATTTCTGATTTACAAATAATTAGAGGATAATTTCAAAAGTTACTTGTTTTAACAATCACGCCTTTTGTAAGAGATTAGCCCTGATAATGAATCTCCTATTTTAAATATAGTTAGATCAGATCAAGGGAAGATCAAAATGATAGCTCTGGGGCAGTCCAAACTAGTGTCATTTATGATGAGAAGTAATTAGTTGTCAAACAAACCTGCCACAATCATTTCAAATCACTGTGAATGTCCTCTGTTCAGATTTGAAAGCGTCAGCCTGGGAAGGAGGATGCATTACATTATGCACACGCTATCGGGGAGATACAGGATTACTAATTCTGCCAATCGAGGCAACAGAGTGACCTTGGTAACTTAGTTTAATAGAACTTTAAATAAACCGCCTTTAAGTTGAAACAGTCACAAGAAATCAAGTTCTTTCCATTCATAAACATGATTTATCATGGACAATTTCCCACCATTAACTATTTGACTATCTGCAAAATTTTAGTGAGACAGAAAATTATTAAGCTGCATTCCTCCTCATCAAAACAATTCTTAACTGAAAATTTATGACACAGTTCTAATTATTAATCATGTCACTTATGCATTCTCCAAAGTTATCATTGACGTACTGATCGGTTTGGAAGAGGTTTAACCATTTTCATGCAAGGAAGTTATAACAAAGAAGTAAAAGCCAGTAATCTGACAAGTGGATGAAATGTCATTGGTGGAGGAAGCAGAGTGAAAATACTGTTTAAACAGTGAGTTATGACCAAGACCTGAAAGGGCAGTGAAGTCGACTATGAAATTGAGGAAAAAATAATTTGCTGGATCTGGAGAAGAGTGGTGGAGGGCATCCAATTAAACACCTCTTCCAAAGTGTCATGACAAGTACAATGAACCAAATGGCCTCCTTCGGTGGAATACCGTTCTATCATTTCGCACAACTGATGAAGCATATCCTGAGAATTTGCTATTCATCCTCCTTAATTCTTTAGGGAGTGCACAATAGCTAATGCCATTGCATGGTTAATTTGACAAACTGAGCCATTATCAAGAATCAAAAACCGCTGCATTTTTCCATGAACATCAACATTTGATATATTATCTTTGTGTATGATTTTCATAATGCCAAGGAGCTGCAGCCCTTTAACAACATTTCGTTGACATTCCTTTTGTATATAAATGAGACTTATTACTGTACATAAAACATAGAACGTAGAAATCTACAGCACATTACAGGCCCTTTGGCCCACAATGCTGTGCTGACCATGTAATCTACTCTAAAAACTGCCTAGAATTTCCCTACCTGTTTTTCTAAGCTCCATGTACCTACCTAAGAGTCTCATAAAAGACCCTATTGTATCTCCCTCTAACACCGTTGCTGGCAGTGCATTCCATGCTCCCACCATCCTCTGTGTGAAAACTTACCTCTGACGTTCCCCCGACCTACTTTGCAGTACCTTAAAACTACACCCGCTCGTGTTAGCCATTTCAGCCCTAGGGAAAAGCCTCTGGCTATCAACACGACCAATGCCTCTCATCATTTTATACACCTTGATCAAGTCACCTCTCATCCTCTGTCGCTCCAAAGAGGAAAAAGCCAAGCTCACTCAACCTATTCTCATTGACACACTCTCCAATCCAGGCAACATCCTTGTAAATCTCCTCTGCACTCTCTCTATAGTATCCACATCCTGCTTGTAGTGACGTGACCAGAACAGAGCACACTACTCCAAGTGCGGTATAACTAAGGTGTTATACAATAGACAATAGACAACAGGTGCAGAAGTAGACCATTCGGCCCTTTGAGCCTGCACCGCCATTCTGAGATCATGGCTGATCAACTACTATCGATACCCGGTTCCTGCCTTGTTCCCATATCCCTTGATTCCCCTATCCATAAGATACCTATCTAGCTCCTTCTTGAAAGCATCCAGAGAATTGGCCTCCACTGCCTTCCGAGGCAGTGCATTCCAGACCCCCACAACTCTCTGGGAGAAGAAGTTTTTCCTTAACTCTGTCCTAAATGACCTACCCCTTATTCTCAAACCATGCCCTCTGGTACTGGACTCTCCCAGCAGCTGGAACATATTTCCTGCCTCTATCTTGTCTAATCCCTTAATAATCTTATATGTTGCAATCAGATCCCCTCTCAATCTCCTTAATTCCAGCGTGTACAAGCCCAGTCTCTCTAACCTCTCTGCATAAGACAGTCCGGACATCCCAGGAATTAACTTCGTGAATCTACGCTGCACTTCCTCTATAGCCAGGATGTCCTTCCTTAACCCTGGAGACCAAAACTGTACACAATACTCCAGGTGTGGTCTCACCAGGGCCCTGCACAAATGCAAAAGGATTTCCTTGCTCTTGTACTCAATTCCCTTTGTAATAAAAGCCAACATTCCATTAGCCTTCTTCACTGCCTGCTGCACTTGCTCATTCACCTTCAGTGACTGATGAACAAGGACTCCTAGATAGCTGTAACATTACCTCATAGCTCTTGAACTCAGTTCCACAGTTGATGAAGGCCAACACATGAATCGGCTTCTTAACAAAACTGTCATATGTAGTAGTGTAGTGAGGTTATCTTCTTGAATGAATTTGAATATGCTTTGCACCTTTAAATCTTGCTATTCAGTGTAATAAATTCTTGGACACTTCAGAAAGAGAGTCAGGTTAATTATTATTGATATATGTCATGTAATTTATTGTTTTCTGGCACAAGTACAGTACAATACAAAAATATACTATAGTTATAATAAAAATATATATTTTAAAAATTAGTGCAAAAAGAGAAAAACATTGTGAGGAAGTGTTGGTTGGTTCATTGTCCATTCAGAAATCTGATGGAGTTACTTCATCATTGTTGGAGTTACCTTGCTCAAGTTTCACCATATACAACATACATTTGAGTGGGCCAGACTAAATGATAGACAATAAGACCATAAGATATAGGAGCAGAATTACGCCATTCAGCCTATTAAGTATGCTCCACCATTCCATCATGGCTGATCCTGGATCCCATTCAAGCCCATACAGCTGCTTCTTGCCATCTCCATTGAAGCCATGAGGGTCAGCAAACTGTCAACTTCTACCTTAAATATACCCACGGACTTGGCCTACATCACAGTCTGTGACAGTGCATTCCACAGATTCATTGCTCACTAGCTAAAAATAATTCTTGAATACCTCCGTTCTAAAAGGTCGCCCCTCAATTTTCAGGCTGTGCCCTCTAGTTCTGGATACCCCCACCATAGGAAATTTCCCCTCTGCATCCATCCTATCTAGTCCTTTCAATATTCTGTAGGTCTCAATAAGATGCCGCTGCATTCTTCTAAATTACAGTGGGTACAGGGCCAAATCTGCCAAATGCTCCTCATGTGTTAACTCCTTAATTCCTGGAATCATCCTTGTGAACCTCCTCCGGATTATCTCCAATGACAGCAAATCCCTTTTGAGAAATGGGACCCAAAGCTGTTGACAATACCCCAAAAGTGGCCTGACTAGTGTCTTATAAAGTCTCAGCATTATCTCCTTGTTTTTATATTCTTTTGCTCTTGAAATAAATGCCAACATAGCATTTGCCTTCTTTACCACAGATTCAACCTGTAAATTAACCTTCTGGGAGTCTAGTATGAGGACTCCTAAGTCCCTCTGCACCTTTGACATTTGAAACTTCTCCCCATTTCAATAATAGTCTACACTATTGTTCCTTTTACCAAAATGCATTATCATACATTTCCTAACACTGTATTCCATCTGCCACTTTTTTGCCCATTTTTCCAGTTTATCTAAGTTCTGCTGCAATTTCATTGCTTCCTCAGCACTACCTACCCCTCCACCTATCTTCATGTTTTCTGCAATCTTTGCCACAAAACTATCAATCTCATTATCCAGATCACTGACAAACAATATGAAAGTAGTGGTCCCGATACTGACCCCTGAGGAAAACCACTAGTCACTGGCTTTAATCCCATTTGGTGCCTCCTGCCTGTCAGCCATTCCTTTATCCACACCAGTATCTTTTATGTAACATCATAGGATTTTATCCTGTTAAGGAGCCATGTGTGGCACCTTATCAAGTGCCTTCTGAAAATCCAAGTGAATGACATCCACTCCCTCTCCTTTGTCCACCCTGCTTGTTACTTCCTCAAAGAATTCTAACTGATTTGTCAGGCAAGATCTCCCTTCACAGAAACCATGCTGAATTTGAGATATTTTATCATTAATCTCCAAGTACCTGGAAACATAATCGTTAATAAAAGACTCCAACAATTTCCCAACCACTGAGGCTAGGCTAACTGGCCAATAATTTATTTTGCATTCCTCCCTTCTTAAAGAGTGGAGTGATAATTTCAATCTTCCACTCCTCCAGGACCATGCCAGATTCAAGTGATTCTTGAAAAAGCATGACCAATACATCCATTATCTCTTCAGCAACCTCTCTCAGGACTCTAGGACTTAGTCCATCTGGTCCAGGTGTCTTATCCACCTTAAGACCTTTCAGTTTGTCTAGCACTTTTTCCTTTGTAATAGCATTGGCACTCACACCTGCTCACTGACACTCAATGACCTCTGGCACACTGCTAGTGTGACACAGTGAAGATTGATGCAAAGTACCCATTAAGTTCATCTGCCATTTCTTTGTACCCCATTATCGCCTCACCAGCATCATTTTCCATTGGTCTAATATCAACTCTTATCACCCCTTTACTCTTTATGGAACTGAAAAATCTTTTTGTATCCTTCTTTATATTATTGGCTTGTTTGCCCTCACATTTCATCTTTTCCCTTCTTATAGCTTTTTTAGTCACCTTTTGTTGGATTTAAAAAACTTCACAATCATCCAACTTCCCACTCACGCTTACTACCACAGTTGTCGTTTCCTTGGCTTTTATACAGTACATAACCTTCTTTGTCAGCCACGGTTGCGTACCCCTGCCATTTGAGAACTTCTTCCTCTGTGGGACATATCTATCCTGGGCCTTGTGAACTATTCCCAGAAACTTCAGCCATTCCCACCAGTATCCTCCTCCAATCCACCCCTCTCATGCCTCTGTAATTCCCTTTATTCCATTGTGATACCGATACATGTGAGTTGTGCTTCTCCCTCTCAAACTGCAGTATGAATTCAATCATATTATGATGTTTTAACTATTTTTCCTGAGACTTGTTCTAGGTAAATGAAGTGATTAATTTTTAATTGTGAGTATACTTTGATGTGATCTTCAACAATTAAATCAGTGAGAATGATTATGTACTGAACATGAAATAATCATTCCCACTTCTTTAATTCTTCAAAGTCAAAACAAAGTATATTCACAATTGATACAGTAATGGAGATATTAGCCCATTCAATGGAAGAGAGAGAAAATAAAGATACATTATTTTGCTGACAGTAATATTTGAGTACATACTGGCAAGCCTTTTGATTATTATGCGTTACTTATCACAAAAATGAATGTTTAAGATTCCTCCCTTCTGTCATGGACTGCGCCAAAAATTAACTCCAGTCAAGACACTATAGATATCATCTAGTTATAGGCAGAGAAACTAGATTTCAGGATGTACATGACCTATCTTCTTTGACATTAGGATCTGGCTGTAACTTTGGACCAGTGACCAAAAAGACCTGCACGACAAACCACGTTAGATCACTGCCTTTCAGAAGTACAACAACAGCATATTCCTCAAACCTATCCCAACAATTGCATGAAGGGCAAGAGGGACAACAGCCTGCTAACTTCATTATCTGCAAGTGACTCTCCAAATTGCACTCCATTCTAGATAGGAAATACTTGTGTTCTATCTTTTTCATCATCACTTGGGTGAGATGTTGGAGCTCATGACACAAAAGGAATTTGGGTCGATAAACATGACCTTTTGTGCAGGAAAACTTATTTCACTAATTTGATGGAGTTTTTTTTTGAAGAGGTAACTGGGAACATAGGTGAGGATGGGATGTTGTGTACTTGGACTTCAGTAAGGCCTTTATCAGATTCCCACATATTAGGCTAATCCAGAAAGTTCAATCAGATAGGATCCAAGGCAACTTGGAGAATTGGATCTAAAATTGTCTTGGGCATTGGAAACAAGAAGTGGTGATGGAAGCTGCTGTTTCCTATTGTAAGATTGTGGCCAGTGGTGTACTACAAGGATAAGTATCAGGACCTTTCATGTTTGTGATACATATTATTGAAAATGGATGTGAATACAGGAAATATGATTAGTAAGTTTATGGACACCATAAAAATTGATGGTGTAGAAAGTGAAGTAGATTACTGGAAGGTAGAGAGATGGGTGGAGTATTGGAGATAGAAATTAATCCCAAAAAATACAAGGTTTATTCTGGTAGGCTGCTAAGAAGTGTTGAGAACAGAGTGAAATACACACAAAACAAATACAAACTCTATTTTTCTACTCCAAAAGAAAGCCATACGAATTGTAAATAAGACAAGTTATTATGAGCCAAACAATCCACTATTTATTCAACTAAATACTTCAAAATTCAGAGATTTTGTAGATTATAAAATTATACAAATTATGTATAAAGTAAAAAATGGACAGTTGCCGCAAAGTATCCAAAGATTGTTTAAAATGAGAGAAAGTCAACATGATCTGAGAGGAACATGTATATTTCAAAAATAAAGGTTTTGAAACCATATGACATAAGGTTAAGAACAAATGTAAAAAATTATTGTATTTCAGTCAGAGGGGTAAATTTATGGAACATTTGTAGTGAGAATTTAAAAACATGCACCACACTTAACAAGTTTAAAAAATTATTTAAAAATAATTTAATTAACAAATATAAAATACATGATTTAAAATGAATGGCAGTAATATAAATAAATGATACTTGGAATTGGATTTTGTGTTAAAAGATTATAAAATTTTTTGTTTTGATGTGATGAATGGCACCAAATATGTTTTTGTATAAGAGGGGTAGGCATAATAAGCTATAGCTTCAGCCTACACACTTTCAGTCTGTTCTAAAGATTTTTATTATTTAATTTTCTTTTATGAAATCATCATTGAAGATGATGCTTTTTGCTATGTTTGTACTGACTGAAATAAAATTTCATTCATTCATTCATTCACACCTTGTTGAAAGTAGCAAAAGAGGTTTATAGGTGGTGAAGAAGGTATATGTCAGGCTTACCTTTATCAAATATAGAATATCAGAGTTGTGACATCACGTCGCAACTTCAGGAAATATTGAGCAGAAGGCAAAACAAGCTTTTCACTGTATCTCAGTGCACGTGACTTAAATAAACCAATTCCAGTTCCATTGGTTATGCTGCACTTGGGAAATTGTGCACTCTTCCCGTTACCAGATTATAGGAAGAATGTGACTGCACAGGAGAGAATGCAGAGAAAATTCACCAGGACATTGCCTGGATTGGAGTACTTTAGAGACGGGATAGGCTGGGTGTGGATAGGGTAAATGGTACGAAGTTTGTCACTTGTTGTAGGTGCCTTAAATCACCACTGATTTAAAATGACAGAAAGGTGCTTTAGAAGGGATGAGAGGAGAAAGTTTTCACATAGAATGCACTACCAGAAGAAGTGAAGGAGACAGATTAAATCACAACCTTTAAGATGTATGTAGACAAACACTTGAAAAGCCAAGGCAGAGAAGTCTATGGATCTAATGCTGGAAAATGGGATTGGTAAAAATTGGTACAGCAGTCAGGTGGGCTGAAGGACTTGCTCATGCACTGTACGACTCTAAAACACATACTGTAGTGAAACTAACCTCATCAGGCAGACTGCATCAGTTCATGGTAACAGCTTGCTAACAACTTCTCAAGGCAATTAAGGATGGGAAATAATTAGAAAGCTTTGTCACTGATGCTCACATTTCATTATGACGGGACAGTAACAAATCAGATCATAAGTTACTGGAGCATAGAAGGCTAGATTAACAATCCAGAGTTGGAAATTGAAGGCCCTTATGGTAACAGAGGAATTTAAATTAAATTAAAATAATGTAAAATTGGAAACAAAATGACTTAGCTTAGTGGCTTTGGAATGACCAGATTTTCATAAAATGTCCATCTGGTCCATAATTGCATGAAGGATGGCAAACGCCCTTCAGGGAAGATAATTTACATCCTTATCTGGTCTGATCTATACGTGCTTCCTCCTTGCACCAATGTGTTTGATACTTGACTTCCTTCTCAATGGCTTAACAGACATTTCAGTCTTGTTATAAAACAGGGAAAAAAAGATAACATCATGTTGGCCACCTGCATTGAGGTGAACACTGAGCTTGAACAACTTTTCCATATAACTCAGGTCCTCAAGTCCCAGCAATATCCTTGTAAATTTTCTTTGTACTCTTTTATTCTTATTGGCATTTTTCCTTTAGCTAGGTGGCCAGATTACACAAAATACTCCAAATTTAGCCTCACCAATGCCTTATAAAACTTCAACACAACATCCCAACTCCTGTACTCAATACTCTGATTTAAGTAGGCAACCCTATCTTGCTGACCCTATCTTCCTGTGATGCAACTTTCCAGGAATTATGGATGTGTATTCCCATATTTTTTTGTTTTCCTGCACTCCTCAGTATCCTACCATTCATTCACGTTGTAAGTCTTACCCTGGTTTGCCCTCCTAAAGTGCAATACTTCACACTTGACTGAATGAAATTCCATCTGCCCATTTTTCCAGCTAGCTCAGATCCCACCGCAAGCTTTATTATATATCACAAATAACAATGGACCCAGCACTGATCCCTGTGGCAGGCCTCCAGTCAGAGAGGCAACCATCTACCACCCCTCTCTGGCTTCTCCTGCTAAGCCAATAGTGAATCCAATTTACTATTTCATTCTGAGTGCCAAATGGCTGAACCTTCTGGACCAGCCTCCTATGCGAGACTTTGTCTTAAATATATTGCAAATTTTGTGCCAGAAACAAAGGAAAATTTTTCCTTAATTTTCTCTTAGAAATTGCCAACTTGTGCTTTTGAGAGAATGTGTGAGGAAAAAGAAGGAATATGTTGCTGAAAAAAAAAGAATATATTTTGAATATTCAAATATTTTAAGTGTTTTATCCATGGTTTGCATTGGAATCTTTAGGAATGATCAGTTTCCAAGATTTTTTTCTTAAGTTCACAATTTTCTTAGTAATGCATCATGATCTCAAAGGGACTCGATCTTAGTTTTGCTTTCCTGATCTTTTCCTGTCTGCTTCAGAAGATTACAAGATAGTAGCTGATGATAAAAGTTGTTCAGTTCATCTTAATTCTTCCATCCAGAAACATCTGAAAATTCTTATCACAACGTTCACTGGTTCAAAAGATTTTGCTTCTTTTCTTCTCACTGCTAGTCCATGAAATGCTTAGAACTTTTTGATTTCAGTCTTTCTCAGATCTTCCAGATATGCTTAGCACTCCTGCTGCCACCCTAAACAGACAGCATTAGATAACCATAAGCACAAGAGATTCTGCAGCTGCTGGAAATCCAGAGCAATGTACACTAGATGCTGGAGGAAATCTACGGGTCAGGTAGAATCTAAGGAGCGGAATAAGCAGTCGATGTTTCAGGCCGAGTCCCTTCATCGGGACTAGGAAGCGAGGGGGTAGAAGTCAATATGGAAAGTTGTGGGAGGAAAAGGAGCACAAGCTGGCAGCTGAAAGATGAAGCCATGTAAGGGAGAAAGTGGGTGGGTGGGTGGGTGGGGAAAAGGTGATCAACTGAGAAGCTGGAAGGTGATAGGTGGAAAAAGTCAAGGGCTGAAGAAGGAATCTGACAAAGGAAAGTGGTTAGATAACCTGCATTTTCCCTCAATACTGCTCTTGACATCTTCACGTTTTAGGAACTTCGCATCTGCCTCCACAGAAGTAACATCCAATCAAAGCCCCGTTCTACTCTCTTGTGCTCAGTCACGTTTGCCTTCAGCTGTTAACCTTTCTGAATCTCCACCATGGATTCAGAACT
This sequence comes from Hemitrygon akajei, assembly GCF_048418815.1. Classification (NCBI taxonomy): domain Eukaryota; kingdom Metazoa; phylum Chordata; class Chondrichthyes; order Myliobatiformes; family Dasyatidae; genus Hemitrygon; species Hemitrygon akajei. The sequence goes on along the minus strand of NC_133134.1, from coordinate 146,370,215 downwards.
GGTTGGTAAACAGAAAATTGAAACTAGAAATAAATGGATTTTTTTTTTTATGGCCAGGAGGCAGTGACTAGTGGGGTGCCAAAGGAATCAGTTCCGGGGGCCCCATCATTCACAAAATGTATTAATGATCTGGATGAGGAAACAATATGTAACATCTCTAAACAATATGAAATCAAAGTGGAGAATGTGTACAATAAGCAGGATTGAGAAATACTCTAATATGATTTAGACATTTGGGTGAGTGGGGTAAACGCACAAGAGATGTTGATTAATGTGATTATCCATTTTTGTTCTAAGAAACATAGATTGTTATCAGGATATTGATGGTTTGCAAAAACGGAAGGTGCAACAAGATCTGGATGTGCTTATATATTAGCCACTGAAAGCAAGCTCAACACGTACAAAAGCTGGATGAACTCAGCAGGTCGGGCAGCATCCGTTGAAATGAGCAGTCAACATTTTGGGCCGAGACCCTTCATCAAGACTGAAGAAGGAGGGGGTAGGGGCCCTATAAAGAAGGTGGGGGGAGGGTGGAAGGTGCCAGGTGAAAAACCAATCAGAGGAAAGAATAAGGGGTGGGGGAGGAGAAGCAGGGAGGGAATAGGCAGGGGAGGTGAACAAGAAATGTAAGGGGAAAGCACTATAGATAGTAGAAGAAGGCAGAATCATGAGAGAGGTGATAGGCAGCTGGAAGAGGAGACAGAGTGAAAGTGGGATGGAGGAAAGGGAGAGGGAGGGAATTACCGGAAGTTGGAGAATTCGATGTTCATACCAAGGGACTGGAGACTACCCAGACGGTATATGAGGTGTTGCTCCTCCAACCTGAGTTTGGCCTCATCATGGCAGTAGAGGAGACCATATATGGACATACCCAAATGGGAATGTGGAAAAATAAAGGGCTGAAGAAGGGATCCGACAAAGGAGAGTGGTTAGATAACTGCATTTTTCCTTAATGCTGCTCTTGACATCTACACATTTTAAGAACTTTGCATCTGCCTCCACAGAAGTAACATCCAATCAAAGCCCCGTTCTACTCTCTTGTGCTCAGTCACGTTTGCCTTCAGCAAGCTTTCAGTTAAAGCAAGCACTTAAGACAATTAGTATCTTGGCCTTCATTGCAAGAGGATTTGAGTAAGGAGAAAGGATGCCACTTTTTTTTGATATTTCTGCAAAAGTACAAGTCCTTGGTGAAACCGATCTAGATTCATGGACACCCTGAGCCTTTTCCTGTTCTATTTAGAGCACAGTTTTGGTTTCCTTATCTAAAGGAGGATACTTTTGACTCAGAGGGAGTGCATTAAAACTGAATTAGACAGATTCCTAGGAGGGATAGGTCTGACATTTGAGAAGAAACTGAATAGGTTAGGCTTACACTACTGAAATATAGAGTTCGTTGTGGTCACTTTGCTACATTAGGCATTCGGAACATTCAACAGTAATGAACTCTTGCCCATGATGTTTACTGCTGAGTGGGAACTTGCCCTAATTGGGTTGGAACCAAATGCTTTCAGCAGGATAGAAGTAAAAAAGCAAGATAGCCTGTACTCCAAAGCTCTGATTGATCTCTCAATCAGAATAATCTCCAAAGAAATTCAATCTGAATTACAAAGAAAGAAAAGATTCCTCTGTTACTTTGATGTTAATACTGAGTTTAGAAATAAAGAGGTTTTCGAGAACAGCAATGAAAGCACATTGTAGAACATTGAATAGTGGGAAAGATTTGAGGAATGGAACAAGAAGTGTAATTTCCCCTGGATTGTTCAAGATCGCCAAGGTAGCAAAGCGGGGATCTGCGGAAATGCCATTTTAACACATAATTATCTCGAGACATAATGTTGGCAGAGCAACCAAAGTATGTGCTATCTCAGCCAACTGTAATATTGCTAAGAAGCTGATTATTACTTAAATTGTCTGTAATTGCCCATTAAGGAAGCTGCTTGGCATTTTGCTGAGTAAAGCATGACCAACAACGTAGAAACTGGAGCAGGAAACAAACAATTGTGCCCTTGATTTGTGTGTGAATTATATATAAAAACATTTCATTGCTACTTCGAAGTGTATGTTGATTCCACAATGAGTCCACACCTCCCAATTGTACCCATGTGACTAATTAACCACTAAATGCCGGGGGAACTCAGCAGGCCAGGCATCATCTATGGAAAAGAGTAAACAGTCATTATTTTGGGCCAAGACCCTTCATCAGTCCTGACCCCTCCTGATGAAGGGTCTCGGCCCAAAATGTTGTCCGTTTGCTCTTTTCCATTGATGATGCCTGACATGATGAGTTCCTCCAGCATTTTCTATGTGTTGCTTTTGATTTCCAGCATCTGCAGAGTTTCTTATGTTTGTGACCATTTAACCAACTCATCCATATGTCTGGAATGTGGAAGGAAACCAGAGCACCCAGAGGAAACCCACACAGTCACAGGGAGAACATATTAACTCCTTACAGACAGCAGCGGGAATTGAGCCCAGGTTGTTGGCTCTGTAATAGCATTATGCTAACCATTTCACTACTGTGTCACCTCATCAGGCATTTCCTGTCATATTTTGACCTGATGCTGATGTCATTTCCTTGACATATTATGTACATATTGGCCTTTTCTGTCTTAACACTAAAAAATTTAATCTAAACATCATGACCTACAAACTTGAATTTTCATTCACAGTTGGACAGGGAGCAAATCATACAGCAAATGCAAACTTGAATTCAAGGGTCTGCACTGGGCATTCGCATACAGGTTCTGGCCTTTTGTCGATAAATGGCACCGATAAATGTCACTGCTTATTTTCAGTACATGCTGCAAAATGTGATCCCAGTGCAGCAGCTGAATTTAGTGGGGTCCAATTAGGCTTTCCTACATTTTTGAGTAATTGCACCCTACTGTGCACTGAACTCTCCCTCCCTCAACTTCTCCCCTTCTGCCTCTCTGATTCACTGGATCCTCTTCTAATTTCCCTGAGTCTCCATGGCAATTCTTCATGAAGAGTTCACTTTGGCAGCACTGACAAGCTTCCCAGTGGAAACAATATGAGTGAAAGGAGTTCAAGTTCATTGTTATCATATGCCTACATACACTATGTATTAGAATTAGCTTTTTTTGCAGCAGCAGCAACAGCACAGCACAATACAAGATGAGGACAAACATAAATTATGCATAAACACAAGGTAGTCTGCAGGTGCTGGAAATCCAAAGCAACATAGATAAACTGCTGAAAGAACTCAGCAGATCAGGCAGCATCTACGGAAATGAATAAACAGTCGACATGTCAGGCCAGGAATCTTCTTCTGGACTGAGAAGGTAGGGGGAAGATGCCAGAATAAAAAGGTGAGGGGGAGGAGAAGGAAGCTAGCTAGAAGGTGATAGGTGAAGGCAGGAGAGTGGGAAAAGTAAAGGGTTAGAGAAGAAGGAATCTGATAGGAGAGGAGAGAGGAGTATAGGAGGAAGTGAGAGATCCTCTCAGCTCCACAGAAGTATTGGCAGAAGAGCACCAGCTGCTGTGGAGAGACAGAGGGAGACAGGGGGAAAGAGGGAGGGAGGGAGAGAGGGGGAGAGGGAGAGGTAGAGGGTATGCAGTAGCTGTAGAGGAAAGTGTAACTGAACTCCTACCCTTCGCAGGTGCAGAAAATCCTTCCATTGATCTTTTGTCATCAGCACCTCTGAGAAATTTCCAAGAATCCATGTACCCTGAAATGTGGCATAGTTTATTAGCTAACTTCCACCACTCCCCCAGTGGAAGAGGCTGCATGAAGCCCACATACATTGTACACCTGCTTTGGTGTACAATGTATGTTGACGTTCAAATAATAGTAGCCAGTATTTTATTAACATAGCTGCCTCTTAGAAGTTGTTACTTTCCCTAAAATAGCCCTTTGGAACAGGAAGGAAAATATTAAAGTGGAAGGATATCAAGATTTCAGCCACAACTGTTCCTATAATCAATTTGTTCTAATATGTTCTAGGTTGAGCAGGAATAATACTGTGCCGGGCCTTGATGTGAATAATGAAACAGGACATGTATATGACTGGAAGGCAGGAGAACACTGGGCAAGCAATAACAATGATTTAATCAGGTTCATATTGAAAGCAGATAAAGTAAAGAAAGAGCCCAAGATAAATGAATTGAATTGAAATTAGTCAATTGCAGTGTGCTGAAAGCTCAGATTAACTGGTTGGAAAAATGGTGTGTCAAACTGCACAGCGACAATGGGAGCTATTTAAATAAGAGACAGATAAGGTAGAGATTCAATAAATACTGCCTATGAGTTCATGAAGTCTGTCAAAAGAGAAACTCCTTAGGTATGTTGTTAGCTTTAAGTAACAATAAATTTTAGGGAAAAAATATACAGATACTGTATATTATAGACGAGGCAGTGAACAATTTGAAAAGGACTGGAACAGAACTGGTACAAGGAAAGGAGAAATGTACAAGTTGTACAGCACTGAAATTAGATCAGGCAATGCTATATTTCTTAGTGCTATGTGAATGAAAATAAACTTCCTAAGAGCAGATCACTTTTTATAATCACTTCCATTTTGTACTGCATCAAATGAGAGATTCAACATGCCCTTTCCAGTGTTCATTACCATTACAAATTGAACACAATTTCTACATTATAGATAAGCATATGTTAGCCATTCCCTATTCAATATTACTTTTGAGACATTTGGACTCCATTGCCTTGTGGGTGTTGCTACTCATTAGGTACTTGTAGGAGATGGACTGATTTACATCTCACCAAGCAAGGGAGAAAAATTACCAGTGGTCAGTGAACTACCACCAGGCCCAGCTTTGGACAATCAGAATCAGGTTTAATTTCACCAGCATATATGGTGAAATTTGTTAGCTTTACGACAACAGTACAATGCAACGCATAATAACAGAGAAAAAAACCTGTAAATTATTGCAAGTTCGTATACTGTATATTAAATAGTTAAATATGGAGGGCAAAAATTGGAAGTTAAAAAGTAGTGAGATAGTGTTCATGGGTTCAATGTCCATTCTGAAATTGGATGGCAGAGTGTAAAAAGTTGTCCCTGAATTGTTGAGTGTGTGCCTTCAGGCTTCTGTACCTCCTTCCTGACTGTAGCATTGGGGAGAGGGCATATTCTCTGTGGTGCGGGTCCTTAATGATGGATGCTGCCTTTTTGAGACACCACTCCTAGGCAACATAATAATGAAATTCTGAACTCCCTCGGGTCTCAGACTTTACTGAAGTTTCCTGTAGTGAATTGAGTAATAACCAAGTTGTTCAATTGTCTCTTCCATTCTTTTATATCCTAACGAGTACAACAGTATTTCCAAGCACATTATTGTTCCATACTGCAATATCTTGCTTGAAAAGACTGTCAGTTTAGAAAGTAGGTAAACAAACTAAAAATAGCTATTAATGACAGAAATGGACCTATTTGTAACTATTATTAAGATTTGAAGCTAGATCTGAAGGTGGCAGGGGAGCCAACACTTAGGAGCTAAGCTTACTGGTAAGCCACAATTTATTACCTACAACCCATAGGGAGGAACTCTGCTTGCTATAAACCTAATGCTTTCGGCCGAAGAATTCACATGGCATTTTAATTTTTCCATGCTGCGCACAGCAGTGAAGATGTCAGCAAGACCGTACCGTTTAACAGCACACCAGATTAAGCAAATTTCTGAACTAAATAATTTTACGTTAACCATTGAATCTGTGATGCTGGTTGTCTCCCCTTTGTCCATTTACTGAATTCTAATAAGATCCAACTTTCAAACTTGCATCAAAACTGTCATGGATAAAATAATGTCACAAAAGGAAAACGTTTTTTAATCCATTCCCTCACATGATGTAGCTGCTGTTGGCATGTGTTCTATTTCACTTGCCTTGATGAGGCATGTAAGGTGGGTATGAAGTCGCATGAAGGCCAGATTGGGTAAATACTGCAAATTTTTATCCCTCAAAGATTGTCATGAATCAGCTGGGTGTTAACAACAAATTATTAGTTCAATTAATTTTGAAAGGTTTAAAATATAAATGTAAGGGCATACTTCTGAGGCTTTATAAGGCATTAGTCAGACCGCATCTGGAATATTGTGGGCAATTTTGATCCCCATATCTAAGGAAGCACGCGCTGGGCCTGCAGAAGGTCCAGAGGAGGCTCACGTGAGTGATCCCAGGAATAAAAGGCTGAACATGTGATGTACATTTGATACTCTGGTCATCCTGGATTCATTGGGGTTCAGAAGGATGAGAGGTATCTTACTGAAACTTCCTGGATACTGAAAATACTGAAATGGTGGACATGGAAAGGATATTCCATTGGTAGGAGAGTCTAAGATCTGAGGGCACAGTGTCTGAATAAACAAAAGTCTTTACAACAGAGATAGCAAGGGATTTCTTCAGCCAGAGGGTGGTGAATCTATGGAATATGTTGTCACAGAGAGCTGTGAAGGCTAAATCATGGGGTGTATTTGTGGTGAACTACATATACCTGTCTGTACACCCCCCCCCCCCCAGCTGACCACTGACCGTGGCTCCTCCCACAGACCCCGGTATAAAGGCGATTGAGGCCTGAGCCCTGCCCTCAGTCTCCAGGATGTAGTATGGTGGTCAACTACTGCTTGTTCTTTCTTCCAGTCAATAAAAGCCGATATTTCGCCTCACATCTCAGAGAGTTATTGATGGTGCATCAGTATTTAAGGTAGTGATTGATAGGCTTTCATTGGTTGGGGGGATGGTTAAGGATCTTGGAGAGAAGCTGGGAGAGTATGGTTGAAAAAAAATTAGCATGACTGAATAATGAGCACAATGATTGGACTAGGAAGCCTAATTTTGCATCTGTACCTTTTGTCTTATGGCTTTCATGACTACTGTAACTGACATTTGATTTGTTAATTTTAACTTCACAATAAATTAATTACTTGAAAATGAATTGCTCTATAGTCAATTGTTTAGAATCTTGACTGCTCATCCAAATACTCAACCATTTTATTTTGACAATATGACGATTGGTGGTGTTGTGGATAGCATAGAAGACTGGTAAATTATGCAACAGGATATAGATCAGTTGCAAATATGGGCAGTGAAATGGCAGATGGTGTTTAACCCAGCCAAATGTGGAATGTTGCACCCTGGCAGGTCAGATGCAAAGAAACAGTACACTGCTAAGAGCAAGATATTTAACTGTGTTGATGAGCAGAGGGGTCTTGGGGTCCAAGTTCATAGCTCCTTGAAGTGGCGACACAGGTTCAAGTCAAGTCAACTTTTATTGTCATTTCGACCATAACTGCTGGTACAGTGTATAGTAAAAATGAGACAACGTTTTTCAGGACCATGGTGTTACATGACACAGTACAAAAAACTATACTGAACTATGTAATAAAAAAAACACAGAGAAAGCTACACTAGACTACAGACCTACACTGGACTGCATAAAGTGCACACAAACAGCACAGGCATTACAATAAATAATAAACAGGACAGTAGGGCAAGGTATCAGTCCAGGCTTCGGGTATTGAGGAGTCTGATAGCTTGGGGGAAGAAACTATTACATAGTCTGGTCGTGAGAGCCCGAATGCTTCGAAGCCTTTTCCCAGACAGCAGGAGGGAGAAGAGATTATATGAGGGGTGCATGGGGTCCTTCATAATGCTGTTTCCTTTGCGGATGCAGCGTGTAGTGTAAATGTCCCTGATGATCTTCTCAGCTAACGTCACTATCCGCTGCAGGGTCTTGCGATCCGAGATGGTGCAATTTCCGAACCAGGCAGTGATGCAGCTGCTCAGGATGCTCTCAATACAACCGCTGTAGAACGTGATGAGGATGGGGGTGGGAGATGGACTTTCCTCAGCCTTCGCAAAGTAGAGACGCAGCTGGGCTTTCTTTGCTATGGAGCTGGTGTTGAGGGACCAGGTGAGATTCTCTGTCAGGTGAACACCAAGAAATTTGGTGCTCTTTACGATCTCTACCGAGGAGCCGTCGATGTTCAGCGGGGAGTGGTCGCTCCATGCCCTCCTGAAGGTTGATAGGGTGGTTAAGAAGGCGTATGATATGCTTGCCTTTATTAGTCGAGGAACTGAGTTCAAAAGTCAGGATGTTATGTTGCAGCTTTATAAAACTAGTTAGGCTGTATCTGGAGTATTGCATACAATTTTGGTCACCCTATTGTAGGAAGGATGTCACAGCTTTGGAGAGGTTGCAAAAGAGGTTTACCAGGATGTTGCCTGAATTAGAGAGTGCGTGCTGTCTCAAGAGGTTGGACAAACTTGGGGTGTTTTCTCTGGACCAGCAGAGACTGAGAGGAGACCTGTTAGAGGTCTATAAGATAATGAGAGGCATAGCTAGAGTAGACAGACAGTATCATTTTCGAAGGGTTGAAATGTCTAATACCAAAGAGCATACATTTAAGGTGAGAGGTGGTAATTTCAAAGGTAATGTGAGGAACAAGAACTTTACACAGGGAGTGCTGCGTGCCTGGGATGTGTTGCCTGGGATTGGAGGTAGAGGCAGAAACATTAAAGACATATAAGAGATGTTTAGATAGGCATATGAATGTTAGGAAAATGGAAGGATATGGACATTGTGTGGGCAGAAGAGGTAAGTTCGCCATTTGATTACACATTTGGGCTGAAGGGCTTGATCCAGCGCTGCAATGTAATATGTTCACCTTCATTTTGCTTTGGCAGTAAACAAATTTTTACTATTTGCAGCTGCTCTGAACAGAAACTGAAAGACCATCTTTGTTCAGTTAATCCAATTTAACAGATTGTGATCATGACCCAGAGTTTCAATGATCATGTCTTTGAACTAACACTTGAACAAAGGTAAAAGAGAAAGAACCATTGTTTGATCTTTTGGAATTCTGTTGGATGACAAGTATTTTGATATTTTATTTCTTTTATAGTTGTCTCATGGGACCCCACAATTAATTCCTAAATATCGCAAAGAAGAAATGAACAAGGGCATTTAACTTCTGGCAAATGCATTTTCCCAGGCACCTGGAAGTTAGGAATGCACAGTATCAACCTGAGAATATTCTCAGGCATACAGTAACAATTATTTAATCCATGCTAAGATTAACTTTCAATTTGACTAATAGACATAGTTTGGTTACTCTTAAACTGCCAACCCTGCTCTTCTCATCATTAAACCTGACTATTCCATTGGGTACAAACAGGGCAAATGCAAACAGGCTCTTTCCACCAGGGTTGGGTGAGACTAGAACTAGAGGTCATAGGTTAAGTGTGGAAGGTGAAATATTTAAGGGGAACCTGAGGGGAAACTTCTTCACTCAGTGGGTGATGAGAGTGTGGAATGAGTGAGGACGTGGTGGATGCAAGCTCAATTTCAACATTTAAGAGAAATTTGGATAGATACATGGACGTAAAGCACATGTATGGCTAGGTTCCAGGTGCAGGTTGATGGGTCTAGGTAGAATAACACTTCAGTATGGACTAGATGGGCCAAAGTGCCTGTTTCTGTGCTGTATTGCTCTATGACTCTATGGCTGTAGACTCTGCTAGCTATTTCACTACGTAGATTTCATAATCTACCTGGCACCCCTCATGAAGATCATCACATTTAAATCTCTGCTTCTCATAAGCCACAGAAACTGCTGGAAGAACTCAGCAGGTCAGGCAGCATCTATGGAGAGGATTAAAGACTTGACATTTTGGGTGGAGACACTTCATCAGGAATCAACCTCACTTGCTGCATCCCTCCAGCATTTTGCATGTGTTACACTGGATTTCCAGCATCTGCAGAATTTCTTGTCTTTATGCATGTAGGCCAGCTCCCACCATGTGCTTCAGTGAAGAGGATTCATACCTGACCTCTGCTGCTCTCTGCAATTTGCACAGTCTCCCTGTGACATGCGGGCCCATATGTTAATTGGCCTGGTGCATGGGTGAGTGGTTGAACTTGGGGTGTTGGGGTGCAGAGAGGCAGTTTGAGGTGAGTGTGAGGGGAATAAAATGGAATTGGTGTAGGAATTAGTGGAGACTCAATGGGCTGAAGGTTGTGTTTTCATCCGCTATGAATCTTTAAAACATTACTAAAAGGGAATCACTCATGTGATCACCGATCTGTATTGGATTTTATTGAAGCTGTTACCAATACACTTTTGACCGTACCAAACCATGGACTCTCCTCTCGCTAGATCTGTAAACTGGCCCACCTCTCACTGTGCCCTCCCCTCTGCCAACAGCCTTTGACTAAATGCATATACAAGTACTTCTTAACCAATGACCTCTAGTTGTAAACTCACTCAGCCTCAGAGGAAGAAAATCCTGCTTGCATTTACCCTCTAGGGAATAAAGTCCTTAACTATTCAACCTAGATGCAATACTCCAAAGTAGGCCTCACCAACATTTTATACATTTTCAATGTAACATCCCAGCTACTGTACACAGTACGTTGATTTATGAAGGCCAATGTGCCAAAAGCTTTCTGTATGACTCTATCAACCTGTGAGAATATTTTCAAGGAATTATGGATCTGTATTCTCATATCCCTCTATTCTATTGTACTCCTCAGTGCCCAAATACTCACCATGTAGGTCCCACCTTGGTTTGCCCTCCCAAAGTGCAAGACCTCACACTTGCCTACATTAAATTCCATCTGCCATTTTCAGCCTATTTTTCCAGCTGATCCAGATCCGACTGAAAGCACCCCCATTCTTGGTGCCATTCACAAATCTGCTGATCTAGTTTACCAGATCATTGATACAGATGATAAACAACAATGGACCCAGCACCGATCTCTGCAGCACACCACTAGTCACAGTCCTCCAGTCAGAGAGGCAACCATCTACTACCACTGTCTGGCTTCTTTCTCCCATAAAGCCAATTTTTAATCCCATTTACTACCTCATCTTCAATGCCAAGTGACTGAACCTTCTTGACCAACTTCCCATGTGGGACCTTATAAAAGGCCTTGCTAAAGTCCATCAGGCAGCATCCACTACCTTGCCTTCATCAATATTCCTGGAGACCTCTTGAAAAACTCAGTAAGATTGGTTAGACATAACTTACCATGCACAAAGCCATGATGACTATCCCTAATCAGTTCCTGTCTATCCAAATACTTACATATCCAGTCCCTTAGAATACCTTCCAATAACTTTCCCACAACTGATGTCAGATTCACCAGCCTATAAATTCTTGGCTTATTCTTAGAGCCTTTTGTAAGCAACAGACCAACATTAGCTATCCTCCAATCCTCTGGGACCTCACCCAGTTAAGGATGTTTTAAATATCTTTGTCAGAGTCACTGCCATTCCTGCACTAGCCTCCCACGGGGTCTGAGGGAACACCTTGTCAGGCTCTGCAGATTTATCCACCCTAATTTGCCCCCTCGCTGTTCCGTTGCTTCACCTCTATAGACTGTATCCATCTCCTGAGTAAATACAGATGCTAAAAATCTATTTAAGATCTCCTGCCATCTCTTTTGGCTTCATGCATGGATTTCCACTCTGATCTTCCAGAGGACCAATTTTGTCCCTTGCTATCCTTTTGCTCTGTTGAAGCCCTTTGGATTCTCCTTCCCATTGTATATTAGAGCAAGCATATGCCTTCTTTTAGCCCTCCTGATTTCCTTATGTGTTCTCTTGTATTTTTTATATTCCTTAAGAACCTCATTTTCTCTTGCCTCCTAAGCACCTCCTCCTTTCTCTTATATCAGAGCATCAATATTTCTCAAAAACCAAGGTTCCATAAACCTGTTACCCTTGCTCTTTATTCTGACTGGAACATACAAACTCTGTACTCTCAAAATTTCACTTTTGAGAGCCTCCAACTTTACAAATAAACCTGCCAGAAAACAATCTGTCCTAGTCAACACTTGCTAGATCCTTTCCATCATCAAAATTGGCCTATCTCCAATTTAGAATCTCAGCTTGGGACCTGATCTATCCTTTTCCATAATTACCTTGAAACTAATGGCCTAAAAACATCATTTCTATAACCCTGCCAATGCTGAACTTGGACCAAGACCTTTAAGTCCTCCTAAATATTTCTCCTCTTTACTAGAATGTACTTTTAATGATACTTTTACTCACATTCTGAATATTTTCTCATGTAATCTGAGGGCAGATTTTATCTGTTAACATCTTGTCCCTGTTTTTCTTTATTTAACCACACTCTGTAAAGATGAGCTGTTATTAAAATATTCAATATTTTGAAATACAGCTTTATAAGACACAAAATAAAGAGCAAAACTGCATTTCAGTGTCAGTGCAATTAAAGTAAATTTGTATATAGCAGGAGATGCTTTGTAGTTATTTATATTTTTACTCTGCTGTTGCCATTTTATAAAATCATTTCTAAAGTGAGTTTCTTGAGTCTAGAGGTAATAAAATGCTCAAAAGCCAACCTAAAAGATTAACCACAGAACACTGACCTAGGTGAACATTAGGTTGTGTAAAAAGCAAACCCCATCACAATCCTATGATGAGAAATATTGGAATGTTTTTCCAAGACTCCCAGTCTCCATCTATTCAACTGAAAATAAATTACATAAATAAATAACCCATACTCAAGCACCTGTCCCCATTAGCAGTACAAAATCCTCATCCCTGAGAACATTATTAGCTCTAATTCTTATGTAATTCACTGTATAATTGCTGTAAAACTTAAATCTTTTCCCAGAGCTCATGTCTCCTGGATGTCATATTGTGAATTTTCTGTTTGAATCTCACTGCACATTCAGTATTACAAATCCACAGTGGCAGAAGTAAAACCACAATTCCCTTAATGCTTTTTCTTTTGGACAGAGACAGGTGTGCAAATGAAGCAGCTTGAACTCCTTAATATTTGCATACAGTTTATCCAGAACATACGTTGGAGAAAAAAGCCATTTGTGCCATCTGACCTACACTCAATATAAAGACTCTGTCACTTTCTTATCCGATACAACCGATATCCCCTTTCATTTATTTTCCCCATCATTTGCTTATCTGAAGAAGAGTCTCCAAACCAATCCAATTTCTGGCTTCTCTTTCAACAGATGCTGCTTAACTGACTGAGTTCTTCCAGCATTTTTTATTTTTGTTTCAGATTCAAGCATCTGTGGTTTCAGTTGTTTCCTATAGCTCATCTCAGAATGCATCCATACTGGTTGTCTCATTCCTTTTATGAGAATTCTCTGTTCCACAACACCTCAAGGATATACCTTCGTAATTCCTAGTGGATTTGATTGTAAACTTATATACTATTTTATGTTTCCTAGCTTGGATTTCATTTAACGTTCTCCCAATCAAGCCCCTTCATAGATTTATGTAAGTTCCATTCTGGCTTTCAAAGAAAATGAAATCCCATTACAGAGTTTCACTAATGGGACTTGGGATCTAGAGCAAGAGAAGGAGAAGGAGAGTTTAAATGAGGTGAGTTTTGGTGCTTACTCATAAGTTTCAATTTACAGAACTCTAAAAGAAGTCAGTCAACTGATTGTTAGTTAATAGATGATTGGTTAATTAACTAATCATCAGAGCCAATTAAAAGAAGGTTGGGTCAGTGCAGGATTGGGGAGGTGTTTTTTTTTTGGTATGAACAGGCTGAGTGAGTGATCAGGTGCTTGGAGTGAGAGCAGGAATTCTGAAATGCAAATCTCATAGATTTGATAATTGGGAGGTCTCTTTATCTAATAGAAGGAAGGTAAAATTATGTGGAATGGGCTTCTGGAGTAGAAATTCTGAGATTGCGGATTTGAGGCTTTGATGAAGAGGTACCTTTTATTGTTCATCCTTAATATTTGCTTGACTGTAGTGAAGATGGCAGTTAGGACAGTGGATTGCTTCTCCTACCAGATGTGGAAACCTCATGGTCTACCTGATGTCTAACATCTGTTCAATTTGCACCAAGTTGCAGGTCCTGCCAAACAAGGTCAAAGGGGAGATGGAGTTGGATGTACTCAATACAATCCACAAATCCAGAAGGCATAGGAGCAGAATTAGGACATTTGGCTCATTGAGTCTGCTCCACGAATCATGGCTGATTTATTTTCCCTCTTAATATCATTATCCTATGTCCTCCTGTAACCTTTGACACCCTTACTAAATAAGAACCCATCAATCTCCACTTTAAATATACCTAATGACTTGGCAGCAATGGATTCCACAGACTCTCCCAGCTTTGGGCTAAAGGAATTCTTCCTCTCATCTCTATTCTAAAGGGACATCCTAGAGGCTGTGTCCTCTGGTCCTAGACTCCCCTGCTATATAAACATCATTTCCAATTTCCCTCTATCTAGACTTTACAATATTCAATTAGTCTCAGTGAAATTCCCCTCTTATTCTTCTAAACTGTGTGTGTGTGTTCCCTTTACTCCTGGTAGAGTTGTCGGCATGCCATCATAACAAGCTTTTTGCTCCGAACTTTTTGCTGATTGTACGGCGTGTCTTGGGCATCTGAAACCTGGCGGAGCCCATCCCTCTCCAATTTTTTTTTTTACGAATTGTTAGCTCGACACTCAACCCAGGGACAGATGGAGAGCGTGCAAGGGAGCCGGCAAGATTCAAACTCAGGACCTCTTGCCCCGAAGTCCAGCGCTGATGCCACTATGCCACCAGCTTCTCATGTATCCACCCTTTATTCCTAGGATAATTTTTGTCACCTTCTTCAGGACCCACTCTAATGCCAGCACATCCTTCCTTAAATATATAAGGCCCAAAATGTCCCATCTAGGAAGCTGAGGACCTCAGAGATGAGACATAAGCGTAGGTTTTGGATAGATGGGTGACCATCAGGAAAGGCAGTCAGTACAGGCTCCCCTGTGACTATTCCCCTCACTATCATGTTTATTCCCTGATACTGTTCAAGGATTCTGTTAAGGAGGGTGTTCTTTCAGACCCCAGCAGCAGTAGTCAGGTTTCTGGCATTTCAACTGTCTCTGAGGCTCAGAGAGGAAGTTACCGTCAGACAGGACGATAGTGAAGGGAATAGAAGGAGCTTCTGTGTCCACGGATGAGACACTAGAATGGTGTGTTGCCTCCTGGGTGGCAGAATCAAGGAGCTACTGGCTAAAGAAAATTCTCAAGAGAGAGGGCAGAAAGCCAGAGGTCGATGAACATGTTGGTACAAAATTTGAGGGATGAAGTCCTGAAGAGTGAGTACAAGGAGTTAGGTAAGAGGTTCTGAAGGTGAATCTTGAGGGTAGTGATCTCTGGATTACTCCCAGTGCCATGTACTAGCAGGTTCAGAAACAGAAGGACAGGTCAGCTGAGGATCTGGTGCAGGACTGCAGATTCTTCGACCACTGGGATCTCTTCTGGGCTGGAGCTGACCGAAACAAGAACAATGGGTTGCATATGGTTCAAGATTCAAGTTTATTTATCACAGGTACATGGAAACATATTGTACGATGAAATGTGTCATTTGTGTTAACAACCAACACAGCCGTGTGTACCATGGGCAGCCCACAGGTGTGACCACACATTTCGATGCCAATGTAACAGACAACACAGACTACAGTAACATCAAAACAAGCCCCATTTCTCCTTCCACCCACACACGTACAGGCCTTTAACCCCAGGACAGGCCAAGTTCTTCCACCTCCAGCTTCCAGCAGACTTGGGCTTGCAGATACTAGGCTTTGATTTCCCCAGCGGACTTACAGTGATTCGCAGACTCGACTCCAGCCAATGGACCTTGACGTATGGCCTTCCAATCATCAAAATCACCATGCCATTCACCTGAATAATGGGGGGGGGGGGGGTCGTTGCCTTGCCTTGCTGCTGCTTGTGTGTGGGAGGGGAAAGAAGCTGGGGGGAGGGTTCCGGTTCTAATGTTCAACTGCCATTCATTCTTTACATGGATATTTGTGAAGAAAAAGAATTTCAGGATGTATATTGTATACATTTCTCTAACATTTAATGCACCTCATGAACCTATTGAATACTAGGCCTCAAACACTGCACTCACCGATTATGGGACCCTGAACACCGTGTCTCAACCTCCAGTCTCACCAATTCATGAACTCAGGCGTCATTGGTGCTCGTTCCTCCAGCCTGCACAGAACTCCAACTCCAGAACCTAGTAATGACTCTCTGAGCTGGGGGAGGACCCTTGTTCACTTTCTACCAGCCCAACATCCCACGTCTAACCACAGATGTTCCACGCCCTTCAAATGTGGAGCCAAGACCTGGACTCCGCCCTGACCTCTAATTCTAAACTTTTTTCTAGACTATGTCCTGACCTCTGAATCCCTTCTCTGTCCTCAAACCAGCCTTACTAACCTAAAATACAATTAAAATGCAACTAAATCTGAGCCACAACTCAAAAGAGGTCACAGCTTGGTGCAATCGTGGTGCACTGAGCTAGATAGGGACCAATATCACTGCAGAGAAATGTGCTAGTGCCACACATGAGGGTTGAAATTAGTTTAGCAGGGGGTTGGGGCTCTGAGCAGGATTAAGTTGTGGGATAAAGCAGTGGCCAGCAGGAACAAGTCTAGTAATCAGCATTGCCAGGGGCACTATAAAGGCAGGAAAATTATAGTCATTTAAACTACATTTATTTCAAAGCTCAAAAGCAGATGAAGCCAGAGTGTGAATTGAGTCTGAGAACTCAGATGTTACAGCCATAACAGAAATAAGGCTGAGAGAAGGGCAGGGCTGGCAGCTCGGCATTCCAGGATACAGATATTACAGGTAAGTGAAGAGAGGGTGTAGTAGCCTTTTTGATAAATGAGCATGTGACATAAGAAATAGGAGCAGTAGTAGGCCATCTTACCCTGCCATTCAATAGGATCATGGCTAATCTGGTGTGCAGTCTGTCCATCTACGTGCCCTTATCCTCATAACCATTCATTCTTCTGCAGCACAAAAATATATCTAACTGTGTCTTAAATATATTTAATAAGGTAGCCTCTACTGCTTTTCTTGGCAGAGAATTCAATAGGTTTACTACTGTCTGCTAAAATTTCTCCTCATAAGGGTACACTTAGAAACAAAAAGGGGAGGATCACTCTTGTATTATAGACCCCTCTCCACCAGCAATAGTCAGCAACTTCTTGAGGGGCTGGCTCATAGAAATTACTGATAGTTGTAAGAATAATAGGGTTGCATTAGTGAGAGAATTTAACTTTCCTGGTATTGGGATTCCCTGAGTGTTAAAGGTCTAGATGGTTAGAATTTGTAAAATGGGTCCAGAAAAATGTTCTGAGTTGATATACAGCGTGTCCTACTCAGGAGAGTGCAATACTGGACCTCCCCTTGAGGAATGAGGCAGGGCAAGTAACAAAAATGGCAGTCAGGGAGCACTTTGCTCGCATGACCATAACTCTACAGATGTCAAGATAGTGCTGGAAAAGTATAGAACAAGTCCACAGGCTGATCAGCCAGACACCATTAGTGGGAAAGTTACTGGGGGGAATTCTGAAGGGTCAGGATATATCAGTTTTCTTTCTGATACATTATCCGGTTAGAGGGAATCAGCACAGCTTTATGTGTGGACGTTGTGCTTGGTCAAACTTTTAAAAATAGATGATGAAGGGAAGTGGATGATATCTAATTAGACTTCAGCAGGACTTTTGAAAGGGCCCTGTATGGTAGGATAGTCTGGAATATTGGGTCTCATGAAGTCCAATTAAAACTAGTTAGGTGGATTCAAAATTGGCTTGGAGGTAGGAAGCAAAGTGTGATGGCTGGTGACTAGTGATGAGCTCCAGGAATTGGTGTGGTGACCCTTTTATTCATTTATTTCATAAATGATTTGGATGTAAGTACACAGGGCATCATCGGTGGTTTGCAGATGGCACTGAATTAGGTGTTGGTTTTGAAGATAGTTATTATACAGTAGATTGCAAGGGATCTTGAACAGGTCTGAAAATGGGGAAAGGAGTGACAAATGAATTTCAATACAGATAAATGTGATGTGATGAATTTTGGAAAGTCAAACCAACATAGGACTTGTACCATGAATGGTAGGGTGCTAGGGAGCAGAGGAACTTAGGAGAACAAGAGCACAGTTCCTTTGAAAGCAGCGCCCCAGGTAGCCAAGGTTGTGAAAAAGGTGTTTAGCACACTTGCCTTCTTCAGTCAGGGTGCTGAATGCAGGAATTGGGACATTATTTTACAGTTATAACTTTGGTAAGGCTGAACTTGGAGTACAGTGTACAGTTTTAGTCACCCTGTTATAGGAATGATGTGGTTAAAATGGAAAGAGTACAGAGAAGATTTGAGGATGTTTCCAAGATTAGAGGGCCTAAGTTATAAGGCTAGCTTATGCCTTTATTTGTTGCAAGTTACAAGAATTAGGGATGACATTATAGAAACATTTACAATTAAGATACATAGATAAGGTGGATGTTAAGGCATTTCCCCAGGGCAGAGGAGACCAAAACTAGGGAACGTAGGTTTAGCATGAGAGGAAAAAGATTAAAAAGGGAACTGACAGGTAATATTTTCATATGGAGGATGGTGAGAATATGGAAAGAGCTGTCAAAACTGGTAGAAGCAGGTACAGTAGTATCACTTAAGGAGAATTTGGATGGGCATATAGAGGGTTAGGTCTTAGAAGGATATGGGCTGAATGCAGGAAATTGTGACTAGCTGGATGGGCACCATAATTGGCATAGATTTGTTGAGCTAAAGGGCTTCATTCTGCGCTGTACTACACTGATTCTATAATAAAACTCTGGCTAAGTGGCAGCAATTGTGCTTTCTGACCTCCAAGGTGTCTACTCTTCCAACCTCGAACCACTGAATCACCCCTGAAGTATTGTGTAACTAATCACAACCATGTGCAAGAAGTAAAGGCTGCACTGACATGTGTACATTAAAGTTTAATGAAAATGGTTTCACCATCTATCAAACACAGGGTTTAGGATCCATCAAGTTTTCTTTCAGAGCTTGAAGGATTGAACAATCGTCTTTTTAGAATCCTTTGTCCAAAGCATCTCTCCCAAGGACAATTGTCTAAAGAAAGGTCATACACTTTCAATTGACTATTGCTGTTGACAGTGATAAAATATCACTGGTGAAGCAAGGCACTGAGAAATTCAATTCTGCCTCATCTCTCAGCCCAGACAATAAACTTCCAATGGAAGACTCTGCAGAAGGATCAGAATTCAGTTACAACTCCCGAGTCTGAAGCTATTTGGATAAGATGTGGTGATCTTAGTCTTGCAATTGAGATGGGCATGCAATGGGTAGAGTATACTTGCCTCCCACTCATTAATTCTATATGCTTTGTATGAGGACTGCAAGCAGATCTTGTTCCTCGTTCCCCCTCTTTCTGAAAGGCTTCATCTGAATGTTCAAGTGAGCAGACTGAAACACACATGCACCCCCACTACTGCTTATATGAGAAATTGGGACAATTATGTTCACTCTGTTTGCTTATGCTTTTTATCATACTCATTCTAAAATGAGTTTCTCATTTATGATTTGCCAAAGCAATACAGCAGAGATGAGTAACTCCAAAACATTCAGCTGGTTGAAACAGAGCCACCTGATTGAGTAAAAGGCACACCGCTGTTAACAAAGCAATATTTTGTTCTGTGGAATTCAGAAGCAACCAGGAGGAAAGGTCTGGCTCCTCCTGATTCCAACAAAAATCCAAAAGAAAATTTGGGGCAACTCTTAAAGCATCCATCATAGGATTGTTTAAGACCCATAGTGGGTTAATCACTACTTGTAACAAATAGATAAGCCATGCATTACCCATGTTCCATGTACTTGGACTTGAAAATTACAAAACAACATAGTGTGGTGGCTCTTAGCAGCACGCTAAAATTACTAACTTTTCACCTCTGGGATTTGGGGCCAAAACGGAATGAGGGTTAAATGCTAACCTTTGTGGGGGGGATAAAAGGCATCTGTTGAACACATTTGTTAGACTGATTCCTGCTGGAAAAGAGCCAGGGAGGACGTTTGCTCATTTTTTAAAAATAAAGTTGTTGTTGTGCTCCTGCTGCAGCGGTTTTCAGCACAGGGCTGATAAAACCCCGCAGCCCCTGCTGAAAGCATTGCAAAGGCAGGATACGGTGATGGTGAAAATCTGAAATAAAACTGAACATTCTGGAAATGCTTAGCACATCTATTGGCATCTACCATGATCAGACAGGGGTAAAATTTGGGTCAAAGTTGTTTCATGAGGGAAGATGACAGTTGGAGATGAACAGGGGGGAGGATTGACAGAAACACAGGACAGAACAATGGCCTGTAGTAGAGCAGAAAACAAAAGATTAAATGACAATAGGCACTGAAGTACAACACAAAAAATGCCCGAAGTGGATGAAAAGGCAAAGTGATTATTTGAAGTTACCAAGGGAAATTAGAAGAAAGGAAGCTGAATCACAATGCTGGAGGGCTAAGTATTTGAAATTGTTGAGGTAAACACTACGTTTGAGAGGGCACCTGCTCAGATGATGAGGTGTTCCCATTTGAGCTTGCATTTGGCATCTTTGTAACAGTACAGAACATTGCACTGTCTAATCAACATCAATAAATATTGCTTTACAAGCAGATAGATACTAAAGATAATGGGCAGAATTCTGGGGATGCACCTGGTGGTGCTGCCTCACTGATCCATAACCCC
Organism: Hemitrygon akajei; assembly: GCF_048418815.1. Taxonomy (NCBI): domain Eukaryota; kingdom Metazoa; phylum Chordata; class Chondrichthyes; order Myliobatiformes; family Dasyatidae; genus Hemitrygon; species Hemitrygon akajei. Next base: position 146,349,703 of record NC_133134.1, on the reverse strand, counting down.
TGGTTATATCTAAGCCTGTGTGCAGGGTTCATTCTTCCCGTGATCTAAAGGGTTTCCTCTGGGTACTCTAGTTCCCCCTGGCATCCCAAATGCATGTGGTTAAATCAATTAGCTACTGCAATTTGCTCCTTAATGTAGATTCAGTTTAGTTTAATGTGATATATACATCAGAGCACAATGAAATTCCTTGCTCACGTGAAGCAGCAGAAGGATTACGGGAGAGATTATGGGCATGTGGGGGAGAACAAATTGGAGGAATAAAAAGCAGAAGAGGAATAGAACATTTGGCATTGTTCTGCTTCATGTCTGGAATGGATTTTATGGGCCTGGCCTTCTATTGTGTTGTGATGAGAACATTTCTGCATGCCCTCTCCTTCCAACATGTGCTTGTGTGTTTATGGTTTTGTGTTGGTCACATTGCAGCACATGATTATACACTCAAAACTGGACTAGGCATTCTGCAGCTGAAATGCTTTTGATCCTCATTCCCCACCCCTGAGTCCAATTTCAACCAGTGGTTACCCTTCTACACTGCTGAGAAACAACAGGTCAGCAGTTACGAACCATCCCAATAACTCGTTGAGAAATGAAAGTGAGATCTTCCAAGCCTACTGCCCACCCGCTGGCCCTTTGAACCCATCAAGGCATTGCCGTGGTCATTGTCCGGTACAAGTAAATGAAGGGCAAACTTATGCAGAGTCTAGAAATGATTCAATGCCATGTTAAACTTTAAAATGCAATCAAAAGTGCACCTGTTTGTACTAACAATTTAATTCTGAATCTCTTAAACTATAAATGAATTGCTGTGGAAAATGTAGCACAGATGGAACCACAGATGTCACTCCACTGCAAGCTACGTAGTGGAGTGTGATAATTCCCATTCTTGATAATGTTGTTCTGAATTTTACTTTTGTTGGCCTCAAAATACAATTGGCTTGCCAAGATTCATTATTACTGCAGCAAAGCTAATTGTCTTCTGTGCTGCATGACTATTGTTTACAATGCTTGAGTTTATTAGCAAGCAAGATAGGTCATGTACTTGCACTAATTGGATTAAGATCTTTATTGAATAGACATTGACAGTGCAAAAACTATAAACATTACACAGATCAAGATTTCAGCCTCATTATTTTAATTCCAACTTCCGATGGCTATGTTTTCCATTTTAAAATGGTTTTGGCTTGGATATGGAAAACCATTTTTTTTACATTAGGTGGGGAAGGATCAGAAAGAGATTCTACATTAATTTATCAAAGTAATGCCAATGCAATTATTGCAAGCAACAGGAATGTTTGTTAAAAAAAAATAGAATGTCTGCAAATACTGCAAAGAAAATAAGGGCTATGACACAAATGGGTGGAAACGAGGGGCAAATATTCCTTGAGTTCTACTGCCCCAGATCCCAGTGTGCCATGAAGGAACAACGGCAATTCAAACTTTATCTTAATGTTCATGGCCCAGCTGATGTATTTTCTTGCTCAGATACTGACAATCCTTTCATTTCCATCATCTTCTATTTTTGTTTAGCTGCCTTTTCAAGTCACAGAGTCACATTGCACAGAAACAGGCTCTTCAGCTAATTGGTTCATGCCAGCCAATATTCCCATCTAAGTTAATCCCATTTATATATATATATATTTATATTATATTGACCAGATGGGATGCATGATGGAAACGCACATCAAGGAGCACAGGAGGTGTATCTGTTTGGGTTACCCAGTGAAATCAGCGGTAGCAGAACATTGTATTCACAATGTAAATAGGATTGACTTTGATGGCACAAGATACAATGGCTTTGAGACCGCTTGGTAAAGGAAGCTATTAAAATAAAACCAGAGGAAAACAATTTTAACAAAGATGAAGGTCTCACTCTAAGTAAGAACTGGAATTTGATTGTAAACAAGGTTGGAGAGTGGAAACCTGATTAGATGAGGACTAACCAATCAGGAGGGACAGAATACAGAGGGTATAAATACTACCGGATTAGACACGCTCTGGCAACATCCCTAAAGAAGCTGGCAGAGTTTGTCATCAAAACGTCAGTTATCATCAATACTTGTACCCGGTTTGAAGCCTGAGAAGGATTTATCCATCATATATAGTACACCAGAAAAGCATTATGTCCTTTTTTGCAAATCCCATTTGTCTATATTTAGCCCAAATCCCTCTTAGAGTTTCCTATCCATGTACCTGTTCAAGTTCCTCTTAAATGTTGTTAATTTACCTGATGTAATCATTTACACTGGCAGTTCATACCATATACGGACCACTCTGAGGCTGAAATAATTGCCCCTAAGGTTTCTATTAAATCTCCCCTCCCCATCCTAAACCTATCTCCCACAGTTCTTAATTTCCCCAACCCTGAAAAGAGACTGTGTACGTTGAGCCTGTCTATCGCCTTCATGATTTTGTTACATTTCAATAACAAATGTATATTATGTGCACAACAGTCAAACAAAATCAAGCCATATATTCAAAATGCTGGAGAAATTTAGCAGGCCAGGCAGCATCTAGGAAAAGAGTACAGTCAATGTTTCGGGCCAAAGCACTTCAGCCCGAAACGTCGACTGTACACTTTTCCTGGGTGCTGCCTGTCCTGCTGAGTTCCTCCAGCAGTTTGTGTGTGTTGCTCGGATTTCCAGTATCTGCAGACTTTCTCTTGTTTGTCAAGCTATGTATTTATAACATTGGATGGGACTGCTGAACATTATGCTTAAGTTGATCAATTGAGGGCACTGATGAATAATATTATCTGTAATATAATCATGATTTTGTTGGTGAACGTCAAGGAAAGATAATATTAGCCAAGTTTCATTCATGCAAATGACTAAATTTGCCATTAGGAAACATGCCTTCATATGACATCTGAGGCCACCTACTCACCATTTGCTTAGGAACTTATTTTTATGTATGTTCTATCTCCTCACATTTTGGCCAAGTTATCCTTATGATACAGTATCTTGTTGGTTGTTACATTTCCAATACCCTGTTATCCTTTTATTTGTGTTTGTAGAATTTAATTTATTTACCTAGAAATTCCTTGATTTTGGCTAGATTCCAAACCTGAATTTTCTTTCTTTCTTTATGCAGTGCTCCAAGATTAACAATGACACTCTTCCATTCTATTTTACTGAGGTGGCTAATCATGTCATTGTGGTCACCACAGATTCTTCCAGCAGAGGATGAGGTGGGGCAGAGGGTTGCTTGTTGCACTCTTTCTGTTGTTTATGTATTTTTTGATGCATAGACTTGAAGCTCTCAATTCCACCCTTTGAGCAGATTCAGAGTGATACTGCATTTTCTGTCAAGGACTTTCTTCTCTGGCTACTGAGTAATGTCTTTCCATGGCAAAGTTCAGAAGGTCAGGAATGTAAATTGCCTAACAGAGCCAACTAGTGCAGTTAGGACCTCAACATGCATGTTAGTCTGGGAAAGAACCAGCATGTTTTGTTTATCTATCAAAAAATGGCTACAGAGATAGATAGGGTGGTTAAGAAGGCGTAAGATAGCAGAGCTGGATTAGGCCATTTGACCCATCAAGCCTGCTTGCCATTTCATAATAGCTCATACATCTCTCTCTCAGTCCCAGTCTTCTGCCTTCTCCCTATATCCCTTCATGCCCTGACTAATCAATAATCTATCAATCTCTGCCTTAAATATACCCAATAACTTGGCCTCCACAGCTGCCTGCCGAAATGAATTCCACAGATTCACCATATGGCATGCCTACCTTTATAAGTCAAGGCTTTGAATTCACAAGTCAGGAAGTTATGTTGCAGGTTTATAAAATTCTAGTCAGACCACATCTGAAGTATTGCATACAGTTCTGGTCACCCTATTTTAGGAAAAATGTTGAAATGTTGGTGAAAGTGCAGAAGAGGATTGCCAGGATGTTGCCTGGATTAAAGGACATGTGCTATTATGGGAGACTGGCCAAACTTGGGTTGTATTCTCTGGAGAAGCGGAATGATCTGATAGAGGTTTATAAGGTTATGAAAGGCATAGATAGAGTAGGCAGACAGTATCTTTTCCCAGTCTGAAATGTCTGATACGAGAGGGCATGCAGTTAAGGTGAGAGAGGGTAATTCCAAAGGTGATGTGAGGAGTAAGATTTTTAAACAGAGTGCAGGGTGCCTGGAATGGCAGAAAAGGCAGATACATTAGGGGTCGATACAATAAGAGACATTTAGACATTTAAACAGGCACATGAATGAGAGAAAAGTAGAAGGATATGGATGTTGACATTGCTTAGTTGACCATTTGATTACTAATTTAATTGGTTCAGAACAACATTGTGGGCTAAAGGGCCTGCCACTGTTCTGTACTGGTCTACATTCTAAGTTCTATCCTGAAGTTGGAGTATTTTGCATATGCAGCAGCAATCTGTGCCCTCAGACATGGTTCTCAGAGCTGTATTACCTTTGGCAAGACACAGGGGAGATACTAGCAACAATATTTCCATATTGAAATCTTGGGCAAATGATCAAATACCGCAGGGGAAAGGTTTGTATGGATAATCTTAAGGAAAGGCAGTACAGCTGAGAAGTGGGGAGACTTGGGGAGACATACCCAAGACTGAGGCTTGGGAGTTGATGTGTCCTTCATGGTGAAGGAATTACATTTAAGATTGAGGATCTGGAAGAGATTACAGAGTCAGGGGAAAGTGTATCTGTGGAGTCTGAAGCTTTTAAAGTAGCCATGTTGCTTGACCAGGATAATTAGCAAATTAAGATCAAATGAATGTTGTGATTTTAAAAATGGAGGATTTTGTGCAAGGTGTAGTCAATTAAATTGTTTATACTGCTGTTAGGTATAAAAAATAATAAGAACAGAACGTTATTTATTTAAAGACAAGCAGCACTTAATGCTAGCAGTGACCAATAATAATAAATTGAAAGATATACCACACAGCATGCATAGATTTTAAAGCTATATACGCATCATATATGCCAGAAGAGCTGATAAGCTTTTGTGCACTTAGCTTTTCTCTGAAAGACAAAGGAGCGATTTTTCATCCAGCTCTCTCAACAGCAGGATTGATGCAGCCAGTAAACAGCTTTGAAACACACTATTTCTGACTGCTGTTGATAGCATTGCTAACACACGAGTGGAAATTGCAATGTGTGGCACTTGGATGGAATCAGCAGGCAAGCTACAAAGGATTCTGTTTACTTTGAATTAATTTGATTTGATGTACTGATAGAAATAGCTCAGTGCAGTAAAGATAAAACACATGAAGGTAGTTAATTTGTTCAAAGCCTTTCTACACCTGGAGGGGATAGCCTGAGTACTTGCAAATGTACTGGTATTTTGCCTTTTGGAGAGCCTCAGCTTCCAGACCACTATGCATCAAATTATCTCAATAATAATATCCAGCTGGGGTTAGTGATTGCAACGCTAATTAAAACCCATCTTTAGTCTGCTTTGAAAGGAGATAAAAAAAAACAACTCTTTATGTATCATAATATTGTAGGATCAAAATACGTGTGCTAAGGTATAGGGTTTTCAATTCATGCTCCATTCAGTTGCTTCACAATCGAGTATCCTTGGCTGACAACAACCTCTGCTGACTTGTAATTTCTTAAGCTACTTAGGATAAGGTCTCCAGTTCCAGTAATTGCTGTCTTTATCACAAGCTCTTTAGATTGGAATTTGATTTGGCTTCATGTGGAGGATTTATCCCTCCTAAATTTCATTGTAAAATTCATTTTAATTAATTTCTTAATCTCTCTATAGCTCCTGAACCTTACAGATAACTGGTTTTATCTTTCTCATGATTTTCTAAATGAAGTTTACTATTTATCAAAACTAAGTCAAAATGTCTTTTCTGACAATTGTTAATGCAATGTTTCAAATCCCCAGAATATCTCCAATTTATCAAGTATTCTTTACAATAAGAATAAGAGACACTAACAATAAGTCAAAGCATAATTTGTTAATGGTAGGATGCTTAGCAGCATGGAGGAACACGGATCTTGTTCTCCAAGGTTTACAGATTCCTTAAATTTGTCATGTAAGTTGATAGGATGGTTAAGAAGATGTATGGTGTGCTGCCCTATATTAGTCAGGGAATTGAATTGAGAACCATGAGGTAAGAGTTATCAAGAAGTACAGCACAGAAACAGGCCCTTCAGCCCATGTAGTTAATGCTGAAACCATTTAAGCAGCCTGCTCCCATTGACCTGCACCGGGACCACAGCCCTCCATATCCCTACTATCCATGTACCTATCCAAACTTCTCTTAAGCTTTGAAATTGAGCTCACATGCATCACTTGTGCTGGCAGCTCATTCCACACTCTCACATCAGCTCATGTTCCTCTTAAACTTTTCATCTTCTACCCTTTTACCCAGAGTCATGACCTCTGTTTGTAGTTCCACCCAACCTCTGTGGAAAAAGCCTACTTGCATTTGTTCCATCTATTCCCTTCATAATTCTGTATAGCTCCATCAAATCTCCTCTCAATCTTTTACATTCTAAAGAATATAGTCCTAACCAATTCGATCTTTCGTTATACAGTAACTCAGGTCCTCCAGACCCAACAATATCCTTGCAAATTTTCTCTGCACTCTTTCAACCTTGTTTCTATCTTTTCTGTAGGTAAGTGACCAAAACTGCAGGCAACACTCAATAATGTTATAGCTCCATAAAACTTGGAGTATTGTTATCAGTTCTGAATGCCCCATTATAGAAAGGAAGCTTTACAGAGGGTGCAGAGGAGATTTACCTGGATGGTTCCTGAATTAGAGAGCATGTTTTATGGAAAAAAAGGTCGAAAAGGCTTTACTATTTGGGAAGGTGGATGAGAGGCAACTTGATACAAGTGTATAGGATGATAAGAGGCATAGATAGAGTGGGTAGTCAGCAGCATTTACCCAAGGCGACTATGGCTAATATGAGGGGACATACTTTTAAGGTGATTGGAGGGACATCAGAGATTAAGTTTTTTTACACAAGGTGGTAAGTGTATGGAATGTACTGGTGGGGGTGGTGGTAGAGACAGATACACTCAGGATATTTAAGAGACTCTTAGGCAAATGGATGAAATAAAAATGCAGGGCTATGTGCAAAGGGTTAGATTGATCTTAGAGTAGTTTACAAAGTAAGCACAACATTGTGACTGTGCTGTTCTATGTTCCATTTAATTTTTAAAATTTAAACAAAACATTATGAGAATCATTCACAATTATTTTATTAATAGCATATAGTATAAATGTGAAAGACAGGTTGAACATTGCACAGAGCAATCTATTAAAGACTGTGTTTCCTTTATTCTATGATTACTGGACATCACTACTACTACTATTACGTCGACTCAGGCCTAGGGGGCCGGTGTCGGGCATCATTCAATGTATGTTATTAGTAATGGAGTGATCTAGGCACCACATCGGGACACACTAGAGGTTGGAGTAGACAAAGGATCCTACAGAAAATCCTGGCAATTTTTGACGACGATTCTCACCCTCTGCATGCCACCTTGGCTGAACAAAGGAGCATTTTTAGTAATAGACTAAGACAACTGCACTGCTCCAAAGAGTGGGATATAAGGTCATTCTTACCCTTGGCCGTTAGGCTCTATAATGAGTCAATCCATAGTCAGGGAAGTGATGACCCCCTCTTGTTGGAGTGTTTGAGGTTTTTTTTTTCTTTCTTACTTCTTATATTTGTACATATTTGCACTTGTAATGCTACTGTGACACTGTAATTTCCTCTGGGATCAATAAAGTACTGTATCTATCTATCTAATTGGTTCTGCCATTACCCACTTCACTCTTAACATTTAGACCTCCATTATATTATTCCATTGTTTTGACATCTGAAGAGTCACACATATCAAAATATATTCCAACTCATTCGTTTCTTATGTGCCATGTCTCATCATCTAAGTGATCATGGTCTTTCCAAGACAATGATCGTTCTTGGGAAAATTTTTCCACAGAAGTGGTTTGCCATTGCCTTCTTCTGGGCTGTGTCTTTGCAAGATGAATCACCCCAGCCATTATTAATATTCTTCAGAGATTGTCTGCCTGGCATCAGTGGTCGCATAATCAGGATCTGCACCAGATGCTCACATGACCATCCACCACCTGTGACCCTCATCCGAGGGCAAAGCAGGTCACACCTTACCCAAGGGTGACCAGCAGGCTAGCAGAGGGAAGGAGCATTTTACATCTCCTTTGGTAAAGATATATTTTCATCCTGCCACCATTAAAAAAACAGATCAAAAAAGAGGTATGGAAATCATCAGATATATTCATAAAGAGACTTCAGAAAGTTTTCTTATATAAAAGAAAGTAAGACAGGATGTTAAAATTTCACAGTTGACTGTAAAGTGTCAGTATCATTTGGGTAATGCATCAGGATAGTACCATTATTCTAAATAGAAACTTCCATCACATCTTATAGAATGCTTATTTAATCTCTAATTATATTAACATTAAGATGCAAAGAATGAAGGCTATGAAGTAATTGTTCATATCACAGAAATAAACCTGGTATTGTTATTGTTAATAATATTCATTGCCACATGTTTAATTTGTTCATTTGATATCCATGTATCCTCAGTTTTAGCAGAGATACTTGTCTATTCACTTTGACCTACCAACTGCACAGAACTCAGCTGTCCTGTTTTTGTACCTTGGAACTCAATTTCTACCCATTTTCACTCTGCATTGGCTTTTTTCACTTTCAGAAGCATACTTCTTTGTATTTGGCTTCAGTAAACTTTTCAAACTTTTCCAACTTCCTACTTGGTTCTGACAGTTGATGCTTTGTGAGGAGGTTGCCTAATTCATCAACAATATTATTACAGCAATAAAAGAGGATAGGAAGAAAAGCAAGAAGTGAAGGTTCTGTGATTAGAGGACTAGAGGGATAAGAGATAAAACAATAATGGTTGTTTACAGTTTAAAATCAGCAATGAAGTAACAGTAAGAAAGTAAGAAATTAGAAAACTAAGAACAGAATAACTTTAACTTGCAAGTTGATTGAAAAAAACAAAGAATCTACTCGGAAAAGTGTTGGAAAGCATAATAGTTATCTGGAAAATATGTTCCATAACCAACAAAAGGACTGGACATGGTCAATACATAATAAGGATAGCTTAGTTAATAATTTTAATGGCAAAGCAACATTTAAATGACAGTGGGGAGCATCACTGAGGAAGGTTCCAAGCCTTCCCCAGTAACGCTCTCCAACTCTTCCTCTTGTACATTGATGACCACATTGGTGCTGCTTCATGCAAAGTTGCTTTCATCAACTTTGCCTCCAACTTCCACCCTGCCCTTAATTTCACTTGGTCCATTTCTGCCACCTCTGTCCTCTTGATCTCTCTGTCTCCATCTCTGGAGACAAACTGTTCACTGACATCTTTTATAAACCTACTGATTCCATGGTTATCTTAACTATAGCTCTTCCCAACCTGTAAAAATGCTTTCCCCTTTTCTCAGTTCCTTTGTCTCTGCTGTATCTGTTCCTAGGACACAGCTTTCCTTTCCAGAACATCAGAGATGATCTTTTTCTTCAAAGAACAAGGTTTTCCTTCCTCCATCATTAATGCTGCCCTTACCCACATCTCCTCCATTTCCTGAACATCGGTGCTCACCCCATCTTCCTGCTACCTTAGCAATAGTAGAGTTTGTCTTGTTCTTACCTACCACCCCATCAGCCAACACATCGTTCTTCACAACCTCTGCCATCTCCAAAGGGATCCTACCATCAAAGATATCTTAACCTCCCCATCTCCGCTTTCCAAACGGATCACTCCCTCCATGATTCCCTTGTCCATGTGTCCCTTCCCACTAATCTCCCTCTCAGCACTTCTCCCTACAAGAGACCAAATTTTGTTTGTTGTACCTGCTCATTCATCTCCTCTGTCACCTCCAATCAGGGCCCAAAAGAGGCCTTCCAAGTGAAGCAACACTTTACCCGTGGATAAGCTGGGATCATCTATTGTGTCTGGTGCTCCTTACACAGCCTCCTCTACTTTGGTGAGACCTGTTGTAAATTGGGAGACTGCTTCATCGAGCATATCCACTCTATCCACCAAAAATGTAACTCCCTGGTGGACAAACATTTTAAATCCAATTCCCATCCCTGTTCTGACATGTTGGTTCATGGCCTTCTCTTGTGCCAAGATGAGGCCACCAACAGGGTTGAAGATCAACACTTTATACTCTATCTGGGTAGCCTCCAATTTGATGGTATATAGAGCAATTTCACCCTCTGGAATAAAAGCACCCCATTCCCTTTTCTTCTATTCCCCACTCTAACCTTGTACCTCTTCTCACCTACCTATCACCTTCCACCAGGTCTCCTCCTACTTTGCTTTCTCTTATGGTCCACTCCCTTCTCCTATCAGATTCCTTCCTCTCCAGCCATTTACTTTTCATTCACCAGAACAAAGTACTGTACAGCCTACAATTAGTGGATTTGATGAAGGACAGGGAAAGAAGACAACCAATTGTGTTTGCTTCCCCCCATTTTCTGGACTCTGAACTGATCCTTGCTCTGGGATAATATAGTCAGAGCAATTGAATGTGGACACAAGGAGCTTCAGATAATGACCTGCTAAACCTGAGACCATTCTCAGACAAGCAACTATTTGTTATGTTATGTCCTTCCAGGTGAGGCAACACTTCACTTGTGAGTCTGTTGGGGTCATCTATTGCATCCGGTGCTCCCGGTGCGGCCTCCTCTACATCGGCGAAACCAAACACAGATTGGGGGACCGCTTCATCGAGCACCTCCGCTCCATCCGCCACAACAGACAGGATCTCCTGGTTGCCACTCACTTCAACTCTCCTTCCCTTTCCAATATGTCCATACATGGCCTCCTCTATTGCCATAAGGCCAATCTTCAGTTGGAGGAACAACATCTCATATACTGTCTGGGTAGTCTCCAGCCCCTTGGAATGAACATCGAATTCTCCAACTTTCAGTAATTCCCTCACTCTCCCTTCCCCCATCCCACCTTCACTCAGGCTACATCCACACTAGACCGGATAATTTTGAAAACACTGGTTTCGAGTAAAAACAATAGGCGTCCACACTATGCATTTTCAAAAATATCTCCATACACATTGAAACGGATATTTCGGCGAATCTCCTCCTCCTGCGTATGCGTAGGACACATCTACCAAAAACAAGCGACATGTTTGGTGTCGAATCTCGCTGTGAAAGCACACGTTTGTGCAGTTACAGACTAGAAAAACTTAAAACGATGAACAGCTGTCAGAGAACTTAAAACTAAAAAAAAACCAAATACTAGAACATATGGCGGCAACCGATGGAATTCACGGACAGATTGACCTGGCTGCCGATGAACATTGAAAAACTGACCAACTCTGTTGCATTAATAAAGCACCTTGTTAAATGTATAAAACATGTCTGCATCAGTGTTATCCTGTATTTCCGTACAATGTTACATTAGGCTGTTACACGTCTATTGTCAGAGAAGTACTTGCATAAATAGGTAAACCACCTTCATACTAGCAAGGACAGAAAACAGGGCAAAGTGAGTATACTTATTTATTCAGTAAGTTATGGGTCAAAGTACTTGGTAAGTACATTTCTAACTGTTCTTGCTTCAGGCTCTTTGCCGTCTGTTCTGAAATTGTTAGGTTACATTCAAGAAAACAATGAAATAGCACGCTGTCATCTGATAGCGTTTTCAGAAGTCTCCGGTTACGCTGTCCACACCGATCTGCCCGAGCAGCATTTTCAAAAATAACCCACCCTGGAAAACATTTCTGAAAAGCTCTGTTTTCAGAGGACGAAAACGCCGTTTTAGTGTGGACGGAGAGTAAAAACGAAGAGAAAAAGCTTTGGTTACGGATTTATCCGGCGCAGTGCGGATGCTGCCTCTGTCTCCTCTTCTAGCTGCCTATCACCTCTCATGACTCTGCCTTCTTCTATTACCCATAGTGCTTTCCCCTTATATTCCTTCTTCACCTCTCCTGCCTATCCCCTCCCTGCTTCCCCTCTCCCAACTCTTGATCTTTGCTCTGATTGGTTTTCCACCCTCCCCCCACCTTCTTTATAGGGCCCCTGCCCCCTCCTTCTTTAGTCCTGACAAAGGGTCTCGTCCCAAAATGTTGACTGCTTCTTTCAACGGATGCTGCTCGACCTGCTGAGTTCATCCAGCTTGTTTGTAGTCTTGATTTGACCACAGCATCTGCAGTGCACTTTGTGTTTACTATTTGTTATGTAAAGTGGATGGTCTTTGAACTGATTCTTGCTCTGGGATAATGTAATCAGAGTAATTGAATGTGGACACAAGGAGCTTTGGGTAATGATCTACTATGAGTCGCCAATTATTATGCAAAAATGCCTGACCTACTACAGAAGAGATCTGTAATCTTGTTAGACTCTGTTTGGGTCACCTGATTTAACTGGTTTGGACCAGTCCGAGTTAAAAGACACAAATACACAAGGCGGAGGTGGCAAGAACTTGAAACATCCTTGTGGGTCTGCACTCAGGTAGTTAGTTTACGAACACACGTGCTTTTGTCGATGGAGACAATAAAAGTTACTTGCGGTAAATACAGATTCTCTGTGCCTCACTGATCATTATTATGGGGGGGGGGGTGACTCTTGTAACACTTTCCTACCAAACTGGCATCACTTTTCACCTTCTAACTATCCTACTTCCCCTCCCTCCACCTGTTTTATCCTGGTGTCTTCCCCCTTCCTTTTCCAGCCCTTGTTATCTCAGAGCTAGATGTATCTGCACCCACATCCTTGGTGTTCCTTCTCTTTCATCTGTCCCACACCTTTCCTGTGGTGCTCCACCCTCACTATCCCCAACATTCTTTGCTTCCGTCAGATTTACAAACACGCTCTCTGCCCTACGTTGACAAATACAGCACTGTGCAAAAGTCTTAGGCACCCGAACTATATATATATATATATATATATATATATATGTGTCAGGGCAGGGCGCTGGAGCAGGGACCCAATCGCAGACCAAGATATTTATTGAGTAACAAATCCAAAGGGGCAACAAGTCAGCATCAAAGTTCAGATGGAGATTTTTTAAAAATCCAGAGAAATCCAAAAATCAGAATCAGGAAATAGGCAGAGTCAAAAACCAGAACAATCAGGATAAACAGGTGAAATCAGAGTCAGCAAACAGACAGGGTCGATACTCAGAAGGACAGAGTTTAGGTACAAATGCTGGAAAGGCTCAGGAAAGCTCACTGGCACAATCCAGCAAAACACAGGACTGAAGTACACTGAGCAATAAACAGAGAGGCAGATGATAGGTGGAGCACAATGACACACAGGTGGCAGCAATAATACAGGTAATAATGAGAAACAGATGAGGGACAGAGTAATCAGTGATAGAGGGGCGGGGACAGGGACAGGAGCACATGGGGCATGAGAACAAACAAGAGCACATGGCAACACAAAAGTACAGAATGACGGCTGGGGGTAAACACACATAAAGGCAGAGTTCAACTGGAAGTACTGACAATATGTGCGTAAAACTTTCGCGCAGTACTGTATAATTGAATAAAAGTGAGACATAACATGAAATGGAAGCAAAGAACATATAAAGAATTGTGTAGATCTAAGGGACCAGAACAGCTTCAAAGTGAGCAAATAAAGTCAAAGGCAGTAGCGAGAGCTGCAAAAACAAAAAGATCCTGTCCGGTATATCAGTACTAAAGTAAAAAGATTAATGCACTGTATTTCCTTTTTAACTTAGGTAACACCATAGAAAGATATCTATTTAAATTTTTCTAATGATGCAAGGATTGATGGGATAGACATAGATATAAAATTGCAATGAGATGCTGCCAAACCAAATAGGAGGATGGAAGTTTAGTCGGTCATCCATCTGAGAGAAAGAAGGATTGATGTGACGAAAGTTAACAGCAATAGATGTCCAGAAGTTCAGGGTCCAACAGACACTGTAATTAAAATATCTGATCAAGTACACAACAATATTTAAAAGACAAAGACTCATAGAATATACAAAGAGGGTTGGAGTAGAAATTGGAGACCCTGGTTATGCCACATCTGTAGTATTTGATACAGTTCTCAATATTGAAGCTCAGAAAGCCTTGGAGAAGGCTCAGTGCAGAATCAACAAACTACTAACGATACTTCGAAGTCTGATCATGACGAGAAATTACACAACACTTGCATTCCATGGAATAGATACTAAATGGTGATTAAATTCAGGATGTCATGATTTTGCAAGGGATATAGCAGAGATGGAGAAATCCTTTTTTTTATAATTATTTATAGATACAGCATGGTAACAGGTCCTTCTGGCCCAATGAGCCTGTGCCACCTAATTAATTCAGGTAGTATGGATGCTTCGGACAAAGGATTTAGGTTCAAATCAGAGCCAAGCTGTTCAAGAAATAAATTAGGCAAAGGGTGGGAGAATTGTTTCGCATTCTCCCACAAATAATGAACACCAGATGGTCACAGATAATAATTTTTAATCTGACACTTGCAAGAATATTGCTCAGCAGGGAGGGAGTTGTGCTCAACAGGAGTGTCCAAGTCTGTGGAGCCAAGATGGATGGATGAAATTGGGAAACAAATCTCTTCAATCTTGATCAATCGCATTTCAGGTTCAAGGGGAGAGAGATTTACTCCCTGCCTCTCGGTCCTTATGTACGTTGGAATATAGATCACTAAATGAAGTGCAATGGCACTATATGAATGACAACATAACTCAATATTCAAAGCTCTAACTTGCTTCGCAATTATATGAAGTGATAGTTCCAAGTCACTGTAGAATACTGTGTAACAGGCAATACACGAGTTATGGACATTGTACAAAGTGCTGTATAATTGACTGTACATTAGGCACTGGACACATTGCTATGTGATTCTTTGTATAGCCCTGGCATTACTTATGTCTAAGTTGAGGTTTAAACATTAATATGCAGCTATTTACATCTTACAAACTTGGTGAAAATGATACCAAACTTTCAGCAGTTGTTTGGCTGCCATCCAATTTATTTACAAAGACAAATAATTCTCAGGTGTATAAGATGTAGGCAGGTTCACTGCCTGGTGTGGTGAAAAATCCATAGGCAGCTCCCGCTGTCGGCTCAGCCACTTCAGAGAATTGGCTTATCTTTATGTTTGGGAATTTATTAATGAACCTGCTGCAGTTTGACTGTGTGTGTGTGTGTGTGTGTGTGTGTGTGTGTGTGTGTGTGTGTGTGTGTGTGTGTGTGTGTGTGTGTGTGTGTGTGTGTGTGTGTGTGTGTGTGTGTGTGTGTGTGTGTGTGTGTGCGTGCGTGCGAGCGTGCGTGCGCGCTTAATGATGAGATTTCTGGGGGTCAGTATGCAGTTTAGAAAATAAAATCAATCTTGACCCTGACCAGACAGATCATAAATCACATTCACTCCAAAATTGCTTCTCTCTTTATAGTGTGCCAGTATTTGTCCATCTCATAGCCCCTAATTACCCCATTGCTGCCCTCACTGTCATTCACAATTGTGTAGCTATATTTGTTGAGGAAAATTGTGATTTTCTCTGAATATTTATGACATAAATTCAAAATATTGCAGGTCTACTTCTGACTTCTACCCTTTGGGCTATTCATTCTGAATATTTAAAATAAAATAAAAGCAGAATTATTTGAATAGAAAATGATGAGCAACACAGTGGACACTATCCATGTCCCTGCCCCTTCACCCATTCTATCCGCATTGACATACGTTGCATTTAGACTGTTGGAGCCTTACACTTTTCCTTGCATGGAAGCGGTTGCAGATCATAGATTGGGGCAAACAATTCAGGGCATATGGATGAGTCATTTTGGACGTTCAGCTACTAGGGCTGGAGAGATGGGGCTGTTTGTGAAAGGGATCAGAGCATGGAAGCAGTTTTGAATATGGAGAAGCAGGGCTTCCAGGGTGGTAGGAGAATTGGGAACTCTTGAACAGTTGGGATTTGGAGGATTATTGTTGAGAGCTGGATATCAAAGGTAAGGAATGGTGTTGGCTAGGTGATAGATGTCATGTTGTCTGGTTGGTTATGGATGGGAACATGGAGGCAAAGCAGTATACGTAAGCAAGGGATCCAAATATAGTGTTGCAAAAAATAAACATATTAGATCTAGGAGTGGCCAATGATCTGGGGGACACTCCAATAACAATTTAATTAAAAATGCCTATAATGGAATTCCACCATGGACGGTCCCAATCCCGGCTATGAAAGAAGGGTTGGGTATGAGGCTGCAATCCCATTGTGTAAAGACCCAGAGTCGAAAAATGCAAACAAAAGCTTCAAAGACCTCATCCCTGAGAGAGGAAGGATTTTCACCTGGAAGATGTTGGAAGTTGTGCGCTGAAAGTGGAAGTTGCAGGACTGATCAACCTTCTACTGGCCCAGGACATAGGACACTGGCGAGCTGCTTTTGATGGCCATGCCCTAGTAGGGGTGATAGGCTTAAGAAGAATATGCCTATAATGGTCCAAAAGTAACAATAGGAAGGGAACAGTATCATCAAAACAGTGAATGATATCAATATTCCATCAAATATACAAAAATGAATCTCCGTCAGCTGATTGTCAAATTTCTGAAGGGATGTGAACTGACTTAGAAATAATCATTAATTTTCAACTGAAGAGGTTTACATAATTGAATTTGTAACCCTCAGTGCTTATTTCAACTAAGGCAATACCTCTTAATATACAAGTATATTTGAGTCCACAAGTGCAACAATATTTTTATTGAAGAATAATATGTTTTTCTCCCTCAGAGACTCATGAATTTTTGGATCACTACTCTAAGAGCAGGGGAAGCAGAGTCGATGGATATTTTTAAGGCAGAAGTAGAGAGATTCTTGATAAATAAGGACAATGATACAGGGCAAATACGGGGCACATGTATTTGGTAGGAATTGCTGGCTATTTTCAACAGATCAAGCCTGCTTAAAGAGATGAAACACAGGATGAGAATTTTAACTTGTGCTTCCAGGCTGACATGATCATTGAAAGGAAGCCTCTTAAGAGTAGGAATTTGTGGGTCCAAGTGCAAGTGGGAAGGGAAGAAGCGAATGTGCTGAAGTGAGTACAATGGTGCTGAATATTCCCATGTGTTTTTACACTGGTGTCACAAACTCTGCAGTTATATTTTACAATCAAGATTAAATGAGAAGACACAAGAGATTACAGGTGCTCGAATCTGGACCGATAATTAATCTGCTGGGAAAACTCGGTAAATTGAACAACATCTGTGAGAAAGAAGGAATTGTTGGTTTTGTGTCAAAACCTTGCATTTTTAGTGCAATCTTTACCCCTGATGCAGGATTTCAACTTGAAACATCAACAATTCTTTACCTCCTACAGATACTGCTTAACCCTCTGTGTTCTTCCAGCAGAAGTTTTGTTGCCTGCATTTTTGGGACTTAATAATGCTGTCCAGTTTTGTTTGTAAGTTGCCCATTGAAAAACTATTCTCCTAAGTGGAAATCATGAAGACTAGTTCCTCTCTGAATATTTTTAATATTAAGATGCATTTCTAGTCAGTATTAGTATAAGTCAGACTGCCAAATACTATGTTGTAGGCTAATGAATAAATTATCATCTAGGAGTCATATATGCACAAGGTGAATGGTCCGTAAATGCTCTGTCATGATTTGTTTGGAAATTCAAAGGCATTTGAATTTTTGCCACTGTTAACGTGTAGTATCTTAGGGAATCATGATCTGAACTTCTGTGTGATTTGCTTTTAACCCAAAGTAAAATGCTTTTAATTAATTCATTTACTTCAATCTCTGGATACCTATGTCAATATCTCATTGCGCTACACAGAAAAAAACAATCCAAATTACTTCTTGATTAAATTCACTTTTGTATTTTGACTCATCTGTTTCTGTTACAGGTTGTTTTTCATTCTGCACTACAATCAATTTAAACAGAGGCTGACTTTATATGGTTACTGATTCATTAAGCACAGTTTGAAATTCAGCAATATTTCAATATAAATTTAAAAATGACAGAGTATTTACAAAACCTAATAGACAATTGCTCCCACTTCGCTGCCACTAAAGGCTTCAATGGTTTATTGGTATTTGATTTTCCAAGTTTATTTAAACAAAAACTTGCAAATAATTGATATAGAATGTAGTGCAGCTTAAATATTCAAATAATCACTGAAATTTAATCATCTCTACTAAGATTCTAATAAAAATAGAGAAACATATTATCAGATTTAGTGTTAACTTAATAATCTTCTCATGGTTCAGAGCTATCAATAGAGTTTATTCAAGTTCATAGTTAACTAAGCAAGGCTTTCAATAGATGTGTAACAGATCACTTAGCTAATTTAGGTATTATCATGGCACACAGAAAGTGCTTGTTTACAATGATATAGAACTACTGAAGCATAGTTCAGTTTATTAGTACACTACATCATCTGGAAAGGTAAACTATACCCCAGCCATTATTTTGCCAGTGTTTTCACAGAATTGGCTAAATTCAATTTGCCTCCAAAGAAATCTATAACTTTGCTACAATGCATTATTCACACTTACCATATCTTATAGTTTCTAATTTAGATATTTTTCAGTGCCCAATAGTTATTATGCAATATTCATCTCTTCTGGATCGTACATGAACATGTTTGTATATCCAGAAACAACTTCTTTTATTTTGCTCTTGCAAAATGCAACTTTAGTCTCTCTCTAGGTTATGATAGTTCATCACACTCTGTTGACCAATATTATTCTTTTATTCATTCATAGAACACATGCAATGTGGTAAAGGCCTATCTTTAAGCCACAGCAACACCTGCCCAAAGGAAAAGTAGACAGTTAATGCAGAATCCTTAACAGCATTGATATAGAGAGAGCCTTGGGGCCCAAGTCCGCAGTTCCCTGAAAATACCACCTAAGTGTATTTTCCACCTAATACCACCTAAGTGTAAATACCACCTAATAAAGGAGACCTATGGCATGCTTACCTTAAATTGTCAGGACAATGAGTATAAAAGCAAGAAACTCCTATTGCAACTATATAAAACTTTGGTCAGGCTGCATTTGGAGTATTGCGTGACATTTCTGCTTACCCCATTACAGAAAGAATGTGAAGGCTTAGCAGGGAGGGCAAAAGAGGTTTCCCAGGATGGTAGCTGGACCAGAGGTTATAAGACCATAAGACAGAGGAGCAGAACTAAGCCATTTAGTCCTTTGTGTCTACTTTACCATTCCATCATGGCTGAACCGTTTCCCTCTCAACCAAAATCTCCTGCCTTCTCCACATAACCTTCACACCCTGACTAATCAAGAACCAATCAACCTCCACCTTAAACACAACCAATAGCCTAGGCTCTACAGCTGCCTATGGCAAAGAATTTCACAGATTCACCACCAACTGACTAAAGAAATTCCTCATCATTCCTGTTCCAAATGGACATCCCTCTCTTCTGAGATTGTGTCCTTTGGTCCTAGACACCTCCACTATAGGAAATATCCTCTCCACAACCATCCTGTCTAGGCCTTACAACTTTCGATAGGTTTCGAAGAGATCCCCTCCTCATTCTTCTAAATTCCAATGAGTATAGCTCCTGAGCCATCAATCACCACCCCCCCCCCATGTGATAACCCTTTCATTCCTGGAATCATTTTGGTGAAGCTCCTTTGAACCCTCTCCAATGTCAGCACACTCTTTCTTAGCACAAACAAGAGAAAATCTGCAGATGCTGGAAATCCAAGCAACACACACAAAATGCTGGAGGAACTCAGCAGGTCAGGCTGAGTTGGAAAAAAAATATAGTCAACTATAATGACAGAAGATAACTGATTTCACTACACGGGAAGAACTTCTAAATCAAGAGATGTCTTAGTGCCATAGAACATTGCAGCACAGAAGCAAGCCCTTTGGTCTATCTAGTCCATGCCAAACCATAAGTCTTCCTACTCACATCGGCCTACACTGGACCAAAGCCCTCCATAATCACCAAGACCAAGGAGATGGTGGTGGACTTTAGGAGATCTAGGCCTCATATGGAGCCAGTGATCATTAATGGAGAATGTGTGGAGCAGGTTAAGACCTACAAGTATCTGGGAGTACAGTTAGACGAGAAGTTAGACTGGACTGCCAACACAGATGCCTTGTGCAGGAAGGCACAGAGTCGACTGTACTTCCTTAGAAGGTTGGCGTCATTCAATGTCTGTAGTGAGATGCTGAAGATGTTCTATAGGTCAGTTGTGGAGAGCGCCCTCTTCTTTGTGGTGGCGTGTTGGGGAGGAAGCATTAAGAAGAGGGATGCCTCACGTCTTAATAAGCTGGTAAGGAAGGCGGGCTCTGTCGTGGGCAAAGTGCTGGAGAGTTTAACATCGGTAGCTGAGCGAAGGGCGCTGAGTAGGCTACGGTCAATTATGGAAAACTCTGAACATCCTCTACATAGCACCATCCAGAGACAGAGAAGCAGTTTCAGCGACAGGTTACTATTGATGCAATGCTCCTCAGACAGGATGAAGAGGTCAATACTCCCCAATGCCATTAGGCTGTACAATTCAACCGCCAGGACTTAAGAACTTTTTAAAAGCTATTATTAATGCTTTTTGAGATAGTGATTTAGATGCATATCATATTTTTTTACTGAGTTAAGTATTGCATGTAATTAGTTTTGCTACAACAAGTGTATGGGACATTGGAAAAAAAAAGTTGAATTTCCCCATGGGGATGAATAAAGTATCTATCTATCTATCTATCTATAACCTTCTTATCTATGCACCTATCCAAATTTCACTTAAATGTCGAAATTGTACCTGCATCCATCGCTTGCATTGGCAGTTTGTTCCATACTCTCACCACCCTCGAAGTGAAGAAGCTCCCCCTCATGTTCCCCATAAACATTTCAACTTTCACGCTTTACCCATGACCTCTAGTTGTAGTCTCACACAACCTTAGTGGAAAAGGCCTGTTTGCATTTACCCTATCAAATCTCTCCTCAATCCTCTACATTCTAGGGAATAAAGTACTAACCTATTCAACATTTCCCAATTACTCAGGTCCTCACGTCCCAGCAACATCCTTGCAAATTTTGTCTGTATTTTCAATCTTATTTGCATCTTTCCTGTAGATGCTTGACCAAAACTGGACACAATACTTCAAATTAGGCCTCACCAACATCTTATACAACTTCAACATAACATCCCAACTCTTATACTCAGTACATTGATCTATGAAGGCCAATGTACCAAGAGCTTTCTTTAAGACCCTATCTGTATCTAACACCAAGGAACATTAAGGAATTATGAATCTGTATTCCTATATCCTTCCATTCTACCTCAGTGCCCTACCATTCACTGTCTAACATCTATCCTGGCTGGACCTTCCAAGGTGCAACACCTCTCACTTGACTGCATTAAATTCCATCTGCCATTTTCCAGCACACCTGTGCCTCTCCTCACCTAGGCCTTGATGAGCCAAAGCCTCAACTCCCCACTCTAACACTGGCCCATTCCCACAATGGCTGCTCCACTTGAAACAATCTTTTTGTTGTACCTTGTCAAGTGCCTAATTATCCACAACCCAATGCAACATCAGGAAAATATGCTGACTACCCCTGCTTGCTCATTTTATCTCATATTTTCAGATTACTTTATCATAATACACAATAAATAAAATAATATTGATCACTCACGAATGAGGGTTACAGCCCAGGAAATAGCCTGACGATTGGAAAGCCAATGCAGAACAGGATATTCCCTAAATATCCACCTTTTCTGTCAATATTCCCCAACTTTAGCACACCTAATAATTAATCAAACCAAGATTACAGCTCAATACACACAAAATGTTGGACGGACTCTGCAGATAAGAAGGGATATATGAAAATAAATAAATAGTTGATGTTTCAGGCCGAGACCCTTCTTCAGGACTGATTACAGCTGTATTTACAATAGATGCAATAAACACACACACACTTGCATGCTTCAATTCCTCGGCTTGATTACTATATGTAGTTAAGGAATAAGATTAAAATGCAAAATGTAAATTAAATCAGTTTTATTGACTCAATTAAAGCTAAAAACAGGCTCAACAGTTTTTTCAATAAATCCACAGCTATAAAGTCTGGGTACAGAGGAAAAGAGGTTCCATTTGTATGCTGTCTATTATGACCTCCAGACATTCCCAAATGCTTCATATCAAGTGATTATATTTAAAGTGTTGTAATTTAGTAAAATCACAGTGACTAATTTGCACATGGAAATGTCCCACAAACAGCATTGAGATAAATGATCAAGCTGTTATGCGGGATTTGGTTGAAGGATAAAAGCTGGCAAGAAACACTCACCGATCATCTTCAAATAGTGCTTACTTCATTTGTATCCATTTGAGAGAGCAGACAGGGATTCACTTTTGCACTTTATTTGAAAGACAGCACTTCCAATAATGTTACATTCCTTGAGTTATGTACAAAAGAGAAGCGAACAAAATCTCATGGCACTCTTGTTTAGTGACAAGGGTGCTGTTGGTGTGATAATGAGCCAAGACTAATGCCAGAAGATGATCATTCAATTTGTCTTGCAACGTTTCCCTTCCAACCTAGGCCTTTTCCCAGTGTATACAGCATAACTGAAATAGAGATTTAGTACAGGTTGGGGTAAATACATCACATTTCATGCAGTGGTACCACTGGTTAAACTGCTGTCTCATCATTGAGGTGACTCAGGTTCGGTTCTGACCTCTGATGTTGTTTTAGCAGAGTTTGCATGTTTTCCCTGTGGGAACCTGGGTTTCCTCCAACATTTTAAAGGCATGTTGGTTGCTAGATTATTGGCCTTGGTAAATTGCCCTGGTGTGCAAGTAAACGATAGAATCCAGAGGTAGTTGAAGGGAATGTGGGGTGGGGGGGAAGTATAAAGTGGGATTGGCATAGGGTTAGTGAAATTGGCATAGAATTAATAGTCAGCATCCTTTGGATAATAGAGCTTTGACATTGGAAGTTTGAGAGGTGGGGATTTCACTCAGATTCACTATCCAAGTAGAAAAAGAGAGCACCGGGTCCGGGCAGCATAATAGAGCTCTGACCAGCGACCGATCCAGCCATTGAAAGTTTGAGAGGAGGCGATTTTCACTCAGGTCCACTGCCCAAATAGAAAAAGGGAGCAGCAGGTCATAGCAGTGTAATCCACATTGATCAGCAACCGATTGGTATTTGGGATTGAATAGGAAGTGTAAATTATAGGAAGGCAGGGGCAAGCTTAGCGACCATCGTCTGAGCAGATAGGGTCAGAGTGGTGAGCTGGAGGCTTTAGCTCTTCGAGGCTTCAGCGAAGAGAAATCAAAGAAAAGTTTTATTTTCCTTCCCTTCTTTATACCTGCTCAGCAAGGACAGTAGAGATACCGGGCAGGATATGTGTTGGATGTGGGAAGGCAGGGGGACCTCCTGTGACCCTGACGACTACAACTGCGAGAAGTGCGTCCAGCTGCAGCTTCTAATAGTTGTGCATTAAGGAGTTGGAGCTGAAGCTAGATGAACTCTGGATTATTCAGTGGACCTGAAGGGGTGATAGATAGAACATATAGAGAGAGTGTTACACCCAAGGTGCAGGACACAGGAAAACAGATGACAGTCAGGAAGGGGAACAGAGTTAAGCAGCCAGTGCAGAGTACCCCTGTGGCCATCCCCCTGAACAACAGATGTATCACTTTGGATACTGTTGGGGGGTTGACCTAACAGAAGAAAGTCACAGTGTCGGGTCTCTGGCACTGAGTTTGCCTCTGTAATTCAGAAGGGAAGGGGGGAGAAGAGGCATGCTGTGGTGATAGGAGATACATTAGACAGAGGAATGGACAGGAGGTTCTACAGGGAAGAATGAGATTCACTGGATGGTATGTAGCCTCCCAGGTGCCAAGCTTCGGGACACCTCAGATCAAGTACTCAGCATCTTAAGTGGGAGGGTGAACAGCCAGAGGTTGTGTCCACGTAGGTACCAATGACATGGATAGAATAATTGATGAGTCTCTGCATAGGGCTTTCAGGGAGTTAGGTGTTAATCCCTCCAGCGTTGTGATCTCAGGATTGCTACCTATGCCACGTGCTAAGAGGCCAAAACTAGTAAGATTATACAGCTTAACATGTGGCTAAGGAGTTGGTGTGGGAGAGCATAAGAGTTCTGGATCTTTCGGCTCTCTTCCAGGGAAGGTGGGACCCGTATAGAAGGTACAGTTTGCACCTGAACCAGAGGGGGACTAATATCCTAGAAGGAGGCTTTGTTAATGTTGCATGGTGAGTTTTAAGCTAGAGTTGCTGGGGGATGGGAACCAGAGTGCCAGTACAGTTTGTGGAGAGGTTGTGGAGGCAGATGTTGATAAGACCTCAGACAAAGTTGGGAATTAAAAGATTGAGCGTGGTGCGACTAGAGTCCTGAGCTGTGTTTGTTTCAATGAAAGCAGTATCGTAGGAAAGTTGGATGAACT
This sequence comes from Hemitrygon akajei, assembly GCF_048418815.1. Classification (NCBI taxonomy): domain Eukaryota; kingdom Metazoa; phylum Chordata; class Chondrichthyes; order Myliobatiformes; family Dasyatidae; genus Hemitrygon; species Hemitrygon akajei. Next base: position 146,325,290 of record NC_133134.1, on the reverse strand, counting down.
TAGGGCATGGATCAGTGCCTGGAATTACAATGTTGCAACCATTAGTGAGACTTGGTTTCAGGAATGGCAGGACTGGGAGCTTAATATTCCCTTGTTCTGTTGTTTTCAATGTGACAGATCAGGAGGGATTAAAGGAGGATGGGTGTCGTTACTAGTCAGGGAAAATGTCACGACACTGCTCCATCAGGACAGACTGGAGAACTCAACTAGTGAGCCAGTATGACTGGAATTGAGAAATAAGAAAAGCATGACTATATTCATGGGGCTATATTACAGACAATCCAACAGGGCCTTAGAGGAATAAATTTGTAAAGAGATCACACTATTGTAAGAAACATAAGGTTGTTATAGTAGGTGATTTTAACTTTCCACATATTGACTGGGAATTCCATACTGTAAAAGGACTAGATGGGATAGAGTCTGTCAAATGTGTTCAGAAAGTTTCCTCCATCAGCACATAGAAGTCTTGACAAGAGAACATCCAATACTAAATCTGCTATTAGGAAATGAGACAGCAGGTGACAGAGGTTTGTGTGGGAAAATACTTGCATTAGTGATCACAATGCCACTAGTTTCAAAGTAAATATGCAAAGAGATAGGTCTGATCCGCAGGTTGAGATTTTAATTTGGAGTAAGGCCAATTTAATAGGAAGGATGTTGAAGCTATGGAGAGGGTGCAGAGGAGATTTACCAGGATGTTGCCTGGTTTGGAGAACAAGTCATATGAAGCAAGGTTAGCAGAGCTGGGACTTTTCTCTTTGGAGCGCAGAAGAATGAGAGGGGACTTGATAGAGGTCTACAAGATTATGAGAGGCATAGGTAGGGTGGATAGTCAGTACCTGTTTCCCAGGGCACCAACAGCAAACACCAGAGGGCATATGTACAAAATTAAGGGAGGGAAGTTTAGGGGAAACATCAGGGGTAAGTTTTTTACACAGAGGGTTGTGAGTGCCTGGAATGGCTTGCTGGGGATGGTGGTAGAGGCTAAAACATTAGGGGTATTTAACAGCCTCTTGGACTGGCACATGGATGAAAGAAAAATGGAGGGTTATGGGGTAGTGTGGGTTTAGTACATTTTTTTTAAGGATTATATGGGTCGGCACAACATGGAGGGCTGAAGGGCCTGTACTGTGCTGTAGTGTTCTATGGTATCAAAAATAGTCTGACAAATGTGGATTGGGATAAGCAGATTTCTGGGACAAGTGTACTTACAATGTGGGAGGCCTTCAAAAACAAAATTTTGAGAGTACAAAGCTTGTATGTACCTATCAGAATAAAAGGTAAAGATAACAAGTGTTAGGTACATTGATTTCAAGCAATATTAAGGCCATGGTTAAAAGAAAATAAGGAGGCACATAGCAGGTATAGGCAATTAGGAACAAATGATGTGCTCATGGAGTACAAGAAATGCAAAAGAACACTTAAGAATGAAATCGAGAAGGCTAAAAGAAGGCATGAAGTTGATCTAGCAGACAAGGTGAAGGAGAATCCTAAGGGATTCTACAGATATGGTAAGAGCAAAAGGATTGCAAGAACAAAATTGGTCCTCTGGAAGACCAGAATGGTAATCTATGTGTGGAGCCAAAGCAGATGGGGAGAATCTTAAATGCACTCTTTGCCTCTAATACTTACACGAAAGACAGATACAGAGTCTATAAAAGTGAGGCAAAGCACTATCAACTTCATGGACCCTGTACAGATTATAGAGGAGGAGGTATTTGCTACCCTGAGGCAAATCAGAGTAGATAAATCCCCAGGGCTGACAAGGTATTCCCTCAGACCCTGTCGGAGACAAGTGCCGAAACTGCTGGTGCCCTAACAGAGATATTTAAATCACCCTTAGCAAAAGGAGAGATAGCCAAAGTTGTTCCACCATTAAATTTTAGGTCCGTGGGCCTGACATCAATTGTGGAAAGTTATTGGAAGGTGTTCTAAGGGACTGAATATATAAGTATTAACTTAGACATGGACTGATTAAGGATAGTCAACATGACTTCGTGCATGGTCGATCATGTCTAATCAATCTTCTAGAGTCTTTCGAGGAAGTTACCAGGAAAGCGTATGAAGGCAAAACAGTGGATGTTGTCTACATGCACTTTAGAAAGGCATTTGACAACATCCCACATGGGAGACTGGTCAAGAAGGTTCAGCTGCTCAACACCCAACATTCAGGATAAGGTAGTAAATTGGATTAGACATTGGCTTTGAGGAAGAAACAAGGGAGAGGTAATAGAGAGTTGCCTCCTTGACTGGAGGCCTGTAGAGATTAGTGATAGGTCCTTTGTCATTTTATCATCCATATCAATGATTTGGATGATAATGTGGTTAACTGGATCAGCAAATTTGTGGAATACAGTAAGACTTGCGGTGTAGTGCACTGTGAGGAAGGCTATCATGGCTTGCAGAGGGATCTGCAACAGCTGTAAAAATAAGTTGAAAACGGCAGACTCATTAGACAAGTGCAAGGTTTTGCAGTTTGATAGGACCATCTGGGGTAGATCTTACACAGTGAATGGTCAGGCACTGAGGAGTGTGATAGAACAAAGGGATCTGGGAATACAGGTATGTAATTCATTGAAAGTGGTGTCGCAGGTAGATAGGGTTATAAAGAAAGCTTTTGACACTTTGGTCTTCATAAATCAATGAATTAAGTACAGGAGATGTGATGCTACTTTGAAGTTGTATAAGACATTGGCAAGGCCTAATTTGTAGTATTGTGTGCAGTTTTGGTCTCGCCAGGACTGCAGGACCTGAATTATAAGGAATGATTGAATAGGTTAGGACTGTATTCTTCAGAATGTAGAAGATTCAGAGGAGATTTGATAGTGATATATAAAATTATGATGGGTTAAAATAGGATAAATACAAGCAGGCTTTTTCCACTGAGGTTGGGATGAACTACAGCCAGAGGTCATGGCTTAAGGGTGAAAGGTGAAAAGTTTAAGGGGAACATGAGGGGAAACTTCTTCACTGAGAGGGCTGTGAGAATTTTTTGGGTTGACTCAGTTTGTTTTAAATATTCCTATTGTATCCAATTGTTTTTTCCATCCTTCAATTATAGACCAAGCTTATTTGGCTTGGAAGACTAAAGGATTACTACGATTTTCTGATTTATTTTTGGATAATTGTTTTATGTCTTTTGAGCAGTTATCTAATAAATATAATTTGCCTCGATTTCATTTTTTTAGATATTTACAGATTAGGATTTTTTTAAATACTGTACTTCCTACTTTTCCAAACTTTGTGTCTTCAGGCATTTTGGAGAATTTATTTGAATTAAACCCCTTTCAGAAAGTGCTTATATCAAAACTTTATAATATAATTATGAAGATACGTTCAGAGCCCCTTTATAAGACAAAAAATGATTGGGAAAGAAAGCTCAACCTTATTATTCCTATTGAGAATTGGGATAAAATTCTTCAATTAGTTAATACATCATCTATATGTGCTAAACATTCATTAATACAGTTTAAGGTTGTACACAGGGCTCATATGTCCAAGGATAAATTGGCTCATTTTTATTCCTATATAAATCCTATTTGTGATAGATGTCAATCTGAAATAGCGTCTTTAACTCATATGTTCTGGTCGTGTCCGCTTTTGGAAAAATATTGGAAAGATATTTTTGATATTATCTCTGCGATATTGAACATTGATTTACAACCCCATCCTATTACCGCAATTTTTGGTTTACCAATGATGGACTCACTTCATTTATCTTCTTCCGCTTGTCGAATGATTGCATTTCTTACACTAATGGCTAGAAGATCTATTTTGTTGAATTGGAAGGAAATTAATCCTCCTACTGTATTTCATTGGTTTTCTCAAACTATGTTATGTTTAAATTTAGAAAAAATTAGAAGTGATGTATTTGACACTTCTACTAAATTTGAAAAGATATGGAGACCATTTATTCAATATTTTCATATGATGTAATAGGACCCTGTTCCAGGCCTATTTGATTTTCCAGTTTTGATTGCATATATGTCAAGAGGATCAGAGTTGACGACACTGATGATTTTGTATTTTTGTGAGATATTACAAACAGCCCTTTTTTTTCTTTCTCTTTTTTTTCTTCATTTTTTCTCTTTTTTGTTTTTTTTCTTCTATTAGTTATTAGATTTTTAGATTAGTTTTTTTGCATAATGATTTTTTTCTTTTTTCCTTTTTCTTATTTCTTTTTATTTTATATTATGATACACCTAGGTTTGCCTTGTCTGTTTGTATATTGTATCATTTACGATATGGGAATACTTATTTATACTGTAATCGTTGTTCTTGTAATCTTTTATAGTTAGTTGAAATATGTACGTTTGTAATCCCATTATCTATGTACCAATTTTATTTTGTTGTTATTAATAATGATAATAAAAAGATGGAAAAAGAGAGGGCTGTGAGAGTGTGGAATAAGCTGCTCGTACAAGTGGTCCATGTGAACTCGATTTCAGTTTTTAAGAGAGATTTGGACAGGTACATAGCTAGTAGGGATAGTAGAGATATAGACAAGGTGCAGGTCATTAGGAGTAGACAGTTTAATTGGTTTCAGCATGGACTAGATGTGCTGAATATCTGTTTTTGTGCTGTTCTTCTCTATGACTCTATGATAAATTTAAAGTCAGAAGGGAGAGTCCAATATATGAGGAATGATGGGAAAGAGGGACTTCTTAAATAAAATTTGAGAAGGGTAGAAGCACCCTAGCCCTCCTGGCTACACAATGCCTGTAATTTGCTTCTGAAACTTACAGATTCGCATTTTAAGTGCTTGTTTTATTGAGTAGTAAGTGCAGTTAGCAGTTGTCTCCATTTAATTTAATCTGGTATTTTGGGACTTGGGGTTACGGCCATGCAAAGTGGTTACTTTTCATCTTGTGCCTGGTTCAGATTTAAGCCCTTTCTGCTTCATTAATGTATAAAACAAAAATATATGTGCTATTCAGACCTGCCAGAATAGATACTTCAGTTGAGCAGTTGGCCATTACCTTTCTGGGGATAAGTTGTGCTTGGTTAATGTCTTATCTAAGCATCAAGCTAAAGGAACATTTTTAAAAACCTTATTAAGGCTTAACGTTACTACATCATAGACTCAGAGTTGTACAGAACAAAAACAGGCCACTTGTTCCACTGAGTGCACACTAACCATACATCATTAACACAAGAGATTCTGCAGTTGCTGAAAATGCAGAATAACACATGGAAAATATTGGAGGAACTGAGCAGGTCAGGCAACATTATATGGAGAAGAATAAAGAGTTGACATTTCGGGCTAAGACCACTCATCAGGATTATTTACGTCATTGCTCGTTTTACATCAATTCTACTTGAATTCCCTTACATTCTCCCCAAATCCCCAGATTTTAATGCAGCTCACAGGCTACGTTTTGAGCTTTTGCCATTGCAGAAACACAAGGCATTGTTTAAAAAGTCTACTAGCACCTGCTTGAATTTTCGCGTGGCTAAGTTTATAATTGTCTCCAATCATTGAAACTGTGAAATTTAACTCAATGCAAATAGTGTACTTTACAATATTTTTTTCTATCAAATGCGCAGCAGAGGTCTGAGAAACATATGGTGAAAATTGCAGAAAGTCAGAAATGACACACATGCAAGGCTCTGGAAACAGTTGAGAACATTTGCACTATTTTTATCTTGGGTTTGTGATAGAATTTTCAACTGCAGGAAATAATATTTTCCCAGTTCATACCCAATGCCTTATTGCTTCAATGAATGTCACTTTTCACACCAGAAAGGTCTCTGCAATATTTTTTTATTTATACATTGCCCTAATACATACTAATCAGGCCAATTTATAACAATTTTAGCTTACTGAAAAGAACATGATAGACCAAGCTCACTGACCTCCCCTAACAGCGTGCTGAATTGTCATACCTGTCACCATTTAGCGCAAACAAGGGACAAAACATCCAGTAACTCAAGATGAAATAAAGATGGCTTCAATTTTATTTTCAGAGGTTACTGCACTGATGAGGCATTGTTACCACCAAGCATCAATAAATGAGGGTTTTTTTAAAAACTTTTTTTATTGTGTTTTCAAATAGTTACAGAATAAAAGTGTGTGAAAAAGAAAATATGTGTTACCCATCCCCCCTCCCCTTAACCCCTCCCCTCTAACATCCCTATCGAAAAAAAGAAGAAAGAAAGAAAGAAAGAAAAAAGTAATGCCTGGATATTGGAAGATCCCCACATGCTCCATGGAGTTCGTAATAACTTTAGTATATATATTTATTTATTTCCCCAAGTAACCAATTATTTCATCTTCGGAGCACCTATATATTTAATCCTATCTTTTGTAAATAAGGGCGCCAAATTTTCAAAAATGTTGTTAAAAAAAATAAAAAAATAAAAATAAATGAGGGCTATGAATTTGAAGTTAGAAAGAAGTATTTCTGAAAGAAAAGCCAGAGGGTATATTGAATTTTAAGAAAAATGGTTAAAATGCACCTTGTGGCCTGTTTATTTGGGACCTCCTATACCTAATCAATTGGCTACTAATTTGTGGTCTTCTGCTGCTATAAACCATCCACTTCGAGGCTTACCGGTTGTGCATTCAGAGATGCTCTTCTGCACACAACTGTTGTAACGCGTGGTTATTGGAGTTACTGACACCTTCCTGTCAGCTCAAACCAGTCACGTACAAAACTGCCACTCACTGGATTTGTTTTTTAGCTTGCACCATTCTCTGTAAAATCTAGAGATTGTTGTGTGTGGAAAATCCCAGGAGATCAGCAGTTTCTGAGATACTCGAAACACCCTATCAGGCATCAACTAGCATTTCACAGTCGAAGTCATTTAAATCACATTTCTTCCCCATTCTGATACTTACTCTGAACAACAACTGAATCCCTTGATCACGTCAGCATTCTTTCATGAACTGAGTTGCTGCCGCATGATTACCTGATTAGTTAATAGCATTAAAGAGTAAGTGTACACGTGTACCTAATAAAGTGGCCACAGAGTGTCAATTGTCAAATTGTCAATTGTGTTCATTGTCAAATGCTCAGAATCTATACTTAAACTAAATGACATGCAATTTATTTTTGTGGAGGAAGACATCTGCCGGTAATCAATCACAAATAGGCAGCATTAGGTTGAAACCTGCTGCATCATCTTCATTCAAGCTTTAAAATTAATCAAACAAAACCATATTGTCTTAAAAATGTAGTTCCGTCAGTTGTAATCTCTTCCAAAACTGTTTTATTTCCTGTACAGCACTGAAGAGTGATATTCTGAAACTGGCAAAGATTGGAGAGAGCTATAATGTAGCCATTTCAAGAACATTACTACATAGTACTATAGACTCTTCATTTTCTTATAATTTCCAACTGAATAGCTTGTATCCACTGTAATGGAAGTCAAATATATAACAAACTACTGCAGAGATCACAAAGATAACCTCACTTTGAAATCAATCTATCACTGATGATCGGATTTGATTTAGTCACTACAACATTTTTATCGTATCTAATAATGTAAAATAATCAAATCATCTGTAATTTTTGATTCCTATTTCCATTTTACATTTATCCTCAATCCTACTGTAAATTCTGTACATTATACTTTAAATTGTGTGTTACAGGGACCATGGGCTTAACAGAGATTAAATATGAATTAAGTGTAAACCTACAGATGTACCATAGAATGCGCTCTAACTATCACCATCTGGTATGGAGAGGCCAGTGTACAGGATTAGAAAAAGCTGCATGAAGTTGTAAACTCTGCCAGGACCATCATGGGCACTGGCCTTCCCTGCATCTAGGACACTTCCAAAGGGTGATGCTTCAAAAAGGTGGCAGCCATCATTAAGGACCCCCATCACCCAAGATATATTCTCTTCTTATTGCTACCATCAAAGAGATAGTACAGGAGCCTAAAGACACACTCTCAGAATTTTAGGAATATCTTTTTCCCCTCAGCCATCAAATTTCTGAATGGACAATAAACCCATGAACACTACCTCATCAATTTTTCCTCTTTTTGCAATACTTCCTCAAATTAATTATATATATACTTCTAATTGTAATATATAGTGTTTATAATTACGTATTTGCTGCCTCAAAACAACAAGTTCCGCGACATATACCAGTGATATTAAACCTGATTCTGATGAATCTTCAGGAGGCATGTGATATGAGGTTCAGACAATTTGAATGATCTAACCATAGTATACATAAAGAAATTCAGCTGTGGCAGGAAGCTCAAACTACTAACACAGATTTCAAATTTTCAGCAAAATTACCGAGGATAGGCAATCACCTGTAGTAATTTAGAAATAATAAGCAAACACTGAACGGTGTTTTGTTTGGAAGTCACTGACATCTTTAAATGAGCTGGGTTGAAACTTGTTGGAAGTCGAGTGAAAACAGTGGAAACTTATTAAACTCAGACTTTTTTCCTTTCACCATCATCATTATGTTCTGTGTCTTATGATGCAGGTGACGATGGTCTCACGATCATGATTGTTCTTGGCAAATTCACCCCACCACTCTTTATCTAGTTGAAAAAGATTAGCATTCAACAAAACATGCAATTTTTGAATATGACTGACACATAAAACAGGAGTTCAGCTTGGAGCAGATTGTAAGTGGACCTGCTCTACTTTCTTATGTTTACAAGTAAAACACAATGGGTACAAGAATACTGGGTGGTTGCCAGGACAACAGGGAAATAACATGAGAGGGTTGTGGCTGATGAGGTTATTCAGCATGGACTTGATGAGCCAAGTGGTCTCCTTCTGTGCCCTAATTTGTCTGTAAAGGTTGTCATTGACTGCTCTTCAAGTGTCCTGAAAAGGATGATGCAAGCATCTTTCTTTTTTTCACTCTTATACAAGATATTTACCTCCCCACCCTAAACTGGGCAGAAGGTAGAAAGCCTGAAAGCACCTATACATCTCTCAGCTCAAGGACAACATCTGTCCTGCTGTTATAAGACCATAAGATTTAGGAGCAGAAGTAGGCCATTCAGCCCATCAAGTCTGCTCTGCCATTCAATCATGGGCTGATCCACTTCATCTAGTCATCCCCACTCCCCTGCCTTCTCCCCACACCCTTTGATGCCCTGACTAATCAGGAACCTATCTATCTCTACATTAAATACACCCAATGACTTGGCCTCCAAAAGCCGCTTGTGGCAACAAATTCCACAGATTTACCACCCTCTGACTAAAGTAATTTCTCCACATCTCAGTTCTAAAAGGTCGTCCTTCAATCCTGAAGTCGTGCCCTCTTGTCCTAGAATCCCTTACCATGGGAAGTAACTTTGCCCTATCTAATCTGTTCAGGTGCCTTATCTACTCTGTAAAGAATACTGAATGCAACCTCTTGTATGATACAATTTGATATGTCACCAAAGACTTAGAAATTTCGAAGATGTATGGTTGAGAACATTCTAACATTTTGCATCACATCCTGGTACAGAGGCTTCATTGGACAGGATTTCAAGATGAAGTGGGGGATTATAGGCTCAGATATGGCTTCAACCCTCCCCACCATTGAGGGCATATTTAAAAGTCAATGCCTCAAGAAGGTGGAACCTATCACTAAAGACATTCGGCATCTGAGACATGCACTCATAACTACTCAAACCCCTTTTTATCAGGCATCTCTAGAGATGCGGCTTATTATTTCCTCACTAAGAGCCACTAGACTCGGCAGTGAGAAAACCACCTTTTTCAGACTCTGTACATCTGGGGTCGATATGACATGGGTGCCACCAAACCCATGAGGTTGGGATGTCTTGCCTATCCGAACCCCAATCTGTGTGAATACTGTGACATTTACAGCCCCCATGCAGTCACCGGTCAGCAACAAATAACAAGTTGCACACTGGATCCAATTACAAAAAATGCATATTTACAAATACCAGCTTTATCGAACGGTTAGTAGGAATAAAAAGGAAAAAAATGAAAAGGGCCCATTACAGTTAACCCAAACCAAATGTGCACATAAGCTGGAACTCATCTCGAAGTTGCCTTTAACTCATGCACTGGACCCCAGTCTGTGAGAGAGTACACACAACCTCCCAAATGTTGCTCAAAATCCATCTCGAACAAACGGGGAGTATTGGTCTTTCCTCCTTGCAAAGTACCTTGTGCAAATGGGACGGCATCCTCAGCTATCTTCCTTCCTGTCTTCTCCTGGCTCCTGCCAAAAAAAATCTCGACACAGACCAGTGACCATCACAAAAAAACTCCCTGCCTAGCATTCTCTAGAAACTTCTACCAGTTCCACCATCCATATTGGATGACACTATATTCCTAAGCAGGAACATCACAACCCCTTATCTTTAGCTCAAACCCAAATAGGCAGAAAGCAAAACAGACTGCTCTTGCAGAACTGTTAAAATGAAATACCTACAGCGTAGCAGTAAAAATCGTAACCATGGCGTTACACTACCACTGGGGAGGAGGTACAGGAGCATGAAGACACACACTCAATGATCCAGGAAAAGCTTCTTCCCTTTCTCCACCAGATGTCTAAATGGTCCATGACAACTACCTCATTGTTCCTTTATTATTGCTCAATTCATTTATTTATGTAACTTATCATCCTTTTATCTCTTTCTGCTGTACTGCTGCTGCAAAGCAAGAAATTTTACCTCAGATAAGTTAGTGATAATAAATCTGCTTCAGATTCTGATGTGATGGCAGGCAAAACAAAGTTTCACTGTGTCAAAGTATCAATGACACAGTATCTCAGAACATGTAACAATAGTACAAGAATTACCAAAATACTAATGATAGTACTATGCAACACAGAAGGAGGAATTTCAGACAATCATATCCATGTTAGATAAAAATGTTACTCACACATTCCACCACTCAGTCCACGGCTTCATAATTTGTTGCCCGAAAGCAGGAGTTCCCAACATTTTTTCAATGTCATGGACTAATACAATTAAGCTAGGGGCCCGTGGACCCCAGGTTGGGAACCCCTGCTCTAAAATGCTTTTAAATCCAATTAGGATTTCTGCTTCCAGTATGGTACAAACCAATTCTCCAAAAATGGAAACTTATGCAATATACTAATGACAAGAATAACATATTAATTTTGAAAGCTTTGCCACCATTTCTAATCAGCAAGTAAAATGTACTAAGGTGCCAATAAAATAGGGTTGAGGACTGAAAAAGTCAGGATCATCAGCAAGAAATGTAACACATAATGAAAAACCTACAGTAATATACAACTCAAGGTCTTGGTAATATCAACTATGGTTCTTTCAATGCTGACAAGTTCTGAATATAGACCAACAGAGGACCTGGTAAGGCTTGTTAAGAGTTACAAAATTGCATTTCTCTTATATTTACTGATAATTTTGGATAACTGCATTTGCAAAAAAAGCTTTGTTTGCAATATAACATCTTTTCAGGTGGCAAAAAATGCAATATACGAAGAAATCTTTAAGTTACTTAGCTGAACTAAGCCATTGGATATTTTTGTACTGTAAATTATCACTTTCCACCAATCAGTGCTTTTCTCTCAATATCATTCACTTCATTTTTTTTTTTAAATAACATGAGTAAGGCCTCACCTTTCACAATTAATTCTGCATAATTTGACACCCCTGAGCCTCCTTCTGATCGAATCACGCATCTGTATTTACTTGTAGTCTTCTGAGATGTATCTGCCACACTGACAGTGGCGGAGAAGCGTCTATGGTTAACCACCCTGGTAACCATCAAAGCTGTATCTTTTCCATTCCATTGCTGTGTGTAAAAAAAATTGGAAAAATGTTTTATTCCAGGCCTGCTAACAAATATCCACTGGATTGTATTGAATCGCCTATTTCCTGTATTATGGTTAATTTGACTGCAGGTTTACTTACTTTGAATGTTATTTCACAAGATATCAATAAGGTTGGCAATACAAACATATACCCTGTTAGGTTTGGTTCCATTTTCCTTTATCCATACCTATCCAAAGTTAATCCGACTCTCTATACATTGACATGTAACTTTCACCGTTTCAAAAATGTGTTTGTTTTTTAAATTTATTTTTACTTTTATTCTCTATAGAGATACAGCATTGTAACAGGCCCTTCTGGCCCAACAAGTCCATGTTGCTAGTAACACCAAAGTGACCAATATTACTAACCTGTTTGTCTTTTGAATGTGGGAGGAGATTGCAGCATCGGAGGAAACCCTCACTGTTGTGGGGAAAACATACAAACTCCTTACAGGCAGTGGTAGGAATTGAACCTGGGTCACTGGCACCGTAAAGCATTATGCTAACCACTATGCTACCACACAGCCCTAATACCTGCTTACTCTTTCGAGGTGTGTCATATCACATGTGTGTGTGTGTTAAATAGCATCTGACACCCATCTGCCTATTTTGTTTTTGCTCTGAACGCATAATTCATTTTTTATATTTTCTAAGTGTTTTCTGCAAACCAGTATTAGATTATACTGCCTCAATGTCATGTAGTTTATTTCTCATCAAATCTCAAAATAGGTATGTTATGATCCCAGCCCCCTCCTTTGTGAGAATCACAAGAGCCCTAGTGAAGGGGGGGTCAATGACCCAAGAGAAGAGAAAGATACGTGCGGTGTCCCTCGTTCCACGGTGAGACAAAAGCTGGTGACTGTGGTCATTGTCTCTTGGAGACACCTTTGTGAATTGGCAACTGTACTACGTGTATACCCTCAGGGCAACATGGGTGGAGAGACGGAGAGAGATTGCATCATCCCAACTTGATTGACATCTGAGACCCCGTGAGCTCAGATAAAAGAGGGGTTGTAAAGACGGCCCCTCAGATGCACCAGAAGACACGCTAGAAATCCTGTGACAGCATTTAATAGCGACAGCCGGTGGGGGGGGGGTTTGTGTGCGTCTTTTCCTTGCCTGGGATTGGCGACCTCACCACGGAAGAACGGCTTTAGCTACAGGAGAGGCCACAAGTGAACGGCCATCCCCAACGAGACTCCGACAGATCGAACTCATAAAGGTTGGAAAAACCCGCCGGGTAACTGTTCCATTCTATACCTATCTCTCTCTCTCCAACAAAGTGCACCACCGCGACACCCAAAAGACGGCAGCTGGTGGAACTGCAGTGACCTCGAGAGACTTTTATATTTACATCGGACAATCTATTACCCCTAGACAATGATAGAGCTTATTTCTTATTGATTATTACTATACCTGCACTTTAGATTGAGTATTGACGACACATGTTATCTGAATGTTTGTATTAACCTTATTTTTGTGCCCCTTTCTAAATAAAAACTTCTAAAAAATAGTGCCATCAGACTTCAACGGACCTCTCTATCTTTGCTGGTAAGTGATCCAGTTACGGGATACGTAACAGGTATAAGACTGGCTGTTCTATTAAGTGCAACTGTCGATCACCTCTGTTTGCAGCATAAATAAGATTATAGAGTTTGTTCATGATCTGTTGAAAGATCAAAGAGTCAAGGGTATAAAAATCACATTGCAAAATCTGTCTGAGGTTTATTATCAGGAATAAAGCTTCCTTACCCATGAAATTCATGATATTCCAATTTTGATTTGACTTTGCATATGACCTATTAGGTATGTTAAGTATATTGGGTTTCAGAGGTGCCAGAAACAGTTCTCAGCTCCCCGTCATATGTAATATTACTGTTTGAACAGGCTTCATCCCTGCAGTCAGGCAAGTTAACTGGGAGTTTTGTTAGCAGGGTAGAATGAAATATTTCCTGATACAACAATCCAAATAATAACTCTCTGCAATGAACCATTCTCGCTTTTATTGAAATAAGCTGTGACAAAGTTTATTGAACGTGACTCTTTCACTTGAGCGAACTATTATTCTGTAAAATCCACAGCAATTACAAGCAAGCTAGGTAATGTTCCTTGCACCTCAACTGAGAAGGCAGTACATTGTGTCACCTGACAAATGTGTAAAGCATTTCAAAGTACCCAAAAATATAGGAAATGTTCATTTCCAATTTAATTTTCATGAATTAATGACACAGATAGAAATATATATTCATCATATTATTTATCACGTTATAGAAATAAATAGCCATTATAGAGATGTGGATGAAAAATGGCTGTGGTTGAGAAATTAAGTATTCCAAGATGCTTAATATTTAGAGCGAATAAGAATAATGATAAAGGATAAGGATAAAGATAAGGATAAGGATAAAGTTTAAGGATAAAGGGGAAGCCTTTTAGGACCGAGATGAGGAAAAACTTCTTCACACAGAGAGTGGTGAATCTGTGGAATTCTCTGCCACAGGAAACAGTTGAGGCCAGTTCATTGGCTATATTTAAGAGGAAGTTAGATATGGCCCTTGTGGCTAAAGGGATCAGGGGGTATGGAGAGAAAGCAGGTACAGGGTTCTGAGTTGGATGATCAGCCATGATCATACTGAATGGCGGTGCAGGCTCGGAGGGCCAAATGGCCTACTCCTGCACCTATTTTCTATGTTTCTATGATAAAGGATAGCACTGATGATAAATGTGGATATAAAGTCAGTAGCAAGTTTAGCAGATGCTGGAATCCAGAGCGACAAAAAACCTACCAGAGGAACTGAGTGAGTTGAGCAGCTGCTGTAGTTGGAGAGGAATTGTCAACATTTTGGGTTGATGCCCTGCATCAGGACTAATGCTAGAGAGGGAAAAGGGCCAGTCTAAAGAAAGCAGTGAGGCAGGAACCAATGGGTGATTGCAGGACTAAGGAGAGATGAAGGACTATGGGCAGCTTGCGCCATGCGGTGGGGGAGGTTAAGTTTTGTAACTTCAAAACATTAAAGTTCAAAGGAAGACACTGGAGTCCGAAACATGACTCTAACTTTGCGTTTACTTTAAGCGAGGCGCACATGTATCATGTGGCAGTGTGATGATGTATTCTTTTCACGTATTTATACATGTAACCTGTAATGAATTATTTAAACGAACAAGGATATATACACACACACAAGATTATTCCAAAGTTATACTTAAAAACACTTTACTCAAACATTACTGAAATATTAAATAAACAGCTGGGGAGGGGGGTTGTAGTAGCAATTCAGAGGCAGATGAATGACAGATGTTGACAGACATAATAAAGGGCAGAGAAAGCCAGGCTGAGGGGGGTGGGGGAAGATGAAGATGAAAACAAGTAAAGAGGGTATAAGCAGATAGGTAAAGGCAACCAGTGATGGAATCTAATACTTCAAGAAAGTGATAGTGGGAACCAGAATGGAGGGATCGGGTGGAGTGGAGCTGGAGGAAGAAGGAAGAGGGCAGAGGGGACGTGCAGAGGCTGTGGGAGGAGGAAGTGTAAGATGGGGAAGAGGGAGAGGGGAAGAGGGAGAGGGGGCAAGGGAAGATGGAAGAGTGGGACAGGAAGAGGAAAGGGGAGGGGAATAGGGAGGGGAGAGGGGAGGGGGATGTTAGATTGAGATAGGTGTTGCATCTTCAGTGATTGCAGGGTTCAGGGTGGAGTGTGCCCCTTCCCAAGAAGGCAAACAAGGGAAATTAAAGACATCAGAAGACAGAAAAAATCTGTAATGTCACTCAATAGAACAGTAAGAATTGGGGGGAATTTTACATATTTCAGAACAAAGGACAAATATATTGATTAACATGTGAAATAATGAACATAACAGGAATCTAACCAGAAATATAAACAGACCATTAAAGTTTCCATGAACATGTAAAAATGAAACAATTAGTAAAATTAAAATGGGTCTCTTCCAGTCAAACAGGAGAAATCATGTTGGAAGATAAAGAAACAGCAAAGAACTTTTGAAAATATATTTTTTGTGTTTGATTTCCTATAAGACTCGAATGCAAGAAAGTCCTTTGGAATAATAGATCCAGATTGAAACATATGAACATAGAAAAACTACAGCACAATCCACCCCCTTTGGCCCACAATGCTGAGCCGAACATGTACTTACTTTAGAAATTACCCAGGGTTACCTCGATTATTCTAAGGTCCATTGAATGAGAAGTTGAAGGAAATTAGTTTTATTAAAATATGTAGGGCATCACAAAGGGTAAAAGCATCATATATTAAATGTAAACTGGAGAAATGTCATCCTCTCTGATTAAAAAGAATACAAGTCAATTTTGGTTGTGCAGCAAGGCAGGGATGATCGACCTGGTTCAATTGTTCCATACCCCAGGTCAGACTTAAAATAAGGTGTAGGCCATTCAAACTTGAGGTGAGAAAAATTATTTTGCTAGTGCGTAACAAATTCTTAGTATTTACAAATTGTGGAGTCTCAGGTACTAGGTTTATTCCCACACAAAGGTGAATAGATTTTTAGAAGTTTCAGAATTAATTAGATATGGATTTATTGCACCAAAGTGGTTCTGAAGGAAAAGATCAACCATAATCTTACTGTATAAGAGAGAAGGCATGAATGTCAAAAGGCAGCGTCTAATTCTTATGTTGTAATATTCAAGAGTGCCCTTATAGAGGTTTATAAAATTACAAAGGGCACAGAGAAGTGAATAGTCACAGGCTTTTGTTTTCACAGGGTAAAGGAGTCTAAAACTAGAGGCCAGAAATGCAGGTTGAGTGGAGAAAGTTTGAAATGGGGATCATGCAACATATTTCTTGCACAGAATGTGGTGGAGCTGCCAGAGGAAGACCATAAGACATAGGAGCAGTATCAGGCCATCCAGCTCATTGAGTCTGCTCCACCATTCCATTATGGCTGATCCCAGATCCCATTCAACCCCATACACTTAGCCTTCTTGCCATATCCTTTGATGCCCTGACCAATCAGGAAACAATCAACTTCTGCCTTAAATATATGCATGGACTTGGCCTCCACTGTAGTCTATGGCAGAGCATTCCACAGATTTGCTACGCTTTGGCTAAAAAAAGTCCTCCTTATCTCTATTCTAAAGGGTTGCCCCTCAATTTTGAGGCTGTGCCCTCTAGTTCTGGATACCCTCACCATAAGAAACATCCTCTCCACATCCACCCTATCTCGTCCTTTCAATGCTCCAAGGGATAGAACTGGGTTAATTTCATGTTTAGATGGGATCCTGAAGGGGAGAGGTTTTTTTTAGGGGGGATATGGGCCAAATGCAGGTAAATGGAACTAACTCAGGAATGTGCCTTGGTTGCATGTACAAACCAAGCCTAATGATTCCATGACTCTATTCTAGTCACCGGAACCAATGAATACTAAGACTTTAGGGCTGTCAAACTAGCAAAATTTCCAGATTCTTGAATGTTGTTCCTATTTCTCCACCAACATGTTTTCATTCTCTTCTTTAGAGAAGTCAGACAGTAACGCAATACATTTTCTTGTGTACCCAATTAGTTTAAAAGGACAGAGGGAAAGAAGTCAGGGGTTTCCAACCTAGTGTCCATGGGCCTCTCAGTTAATGGTAGGGGTTTATGGCATAAAAAAGGCTGGGAACCCCTAAGCTGCATTGTCTTCACATGCTTGAGACTGGGTGCAAAGGAATCAAGATATAACCAAAAAGATAGGAATATACTACAAATTGACAGTTTACTACAATTCTCTTGATTTAATTGGCACCTGAAAGCTATATCTAGAAAGCACACCTTGTTATTTTTTCCTAACAATTAACTTCATGCTTAAGGAAATACAGTTTACATGCCAGGAAGTCTCTAAAATAAGGCCACTCATCGACATTTAGCTGTTTGTCATTATTTACATATACTGTATATGATGACATTTGATTCATTGTCTTTGTTGCAGCTGTCTATTATCCATTACTGCAAACATCTTAAATAATAAAATCGTCATCAGTATTCACCATCAACATTCAATAGGATTTTTTTAACAGAATTATATTGATCTAAACCACAGGATTGATGCTAAATTCTATTTTCTCTTCTATAATTACTACTAATGGTTAATGCAATAACGTATTCAAAATAGTAATTGCTCATGCTTTACAATCAAGAGTTATATTGCTCTCTCCACAGCTATGATTGTGTTACAGACTTCAATTTCAGAGACCACAAATCGAATCGTTTATAAAGCAATCTGATAATATCAACAATAGTAACACGAATCAACGATGGTAATACAAATATCAAATTTATTCCCCAAACCATCAGTGCATTTATACTATAGCCTATAACAAAATAGCCTCATTTCAGTTTAGCACAGCATATTTGATCAAACAAAATTTTGGCACTCAGCCACATCAAGAGGTAGTAGGACACATGCCCAAAAGCTTACTCAGTGTTCAATTTTAAAGAGTATCTTAACATCAGGAGGAGAGGAAAAGCGGAAAGACCTTTGGGACAATATTTCCAGAGTTCAAAGACTCAGGAGCTAAAAACATGCTTACCATCTATAGAGAGTTTAAAGAAGGTGATGTTCAAGAATTGGAGAAATACCAATAACTCAACTTTAGGGTTGGGAGGGCCTTGGAGACAGGGAGATATTAGGCTATTGAGCAATCTGGAACCAGTGATTTAGCACAGGAGGAGACCCTTTGGGTATTGTATCTGGTACAATGAGATCTAGTAGATGAAACATTCTTACTTCATTCTACATTGTTCAGACAAAATGAGCCATATGTTTAGTTCTGGTGGGAAGTTAAAGTTAAGTAGCATCAATATTGAATGAATGATTAATGCACCTCAGGACAAGGGGAAATCCAAAGGGAGGAGGGAATGTGGCACTAATTCAAGGCATGATGAAATAATCTTTTCAGAAGAATATTTAAGAAGAATTTCCTTGTATAGCATTGATTTTTGCTGTTGTGTATTTGAATATTGATTGCTCTTCCAACAGAGTCCAACACTGGATATTACCAGACAAATAAGTCTCCCATATACAGAGTCAGAATGGGAACCTTGACAGCTAAATCCCTCAATTTCACATAATCATTCCCCATCCCCATCCTAAAACCCAGTATCCTCTCATACTAATGGAGACATAAAAGACTGCAGATTCTAGATTCTGCCTCAGTGCAATTCTGTCCCCTTTCCAAATCTCCCATCACACATTTTCTTCCCTCACCTAGTTTACAAAACCGGTGCCCACATATTTCATCCATCTTTTCGTCCATCTGGTTCTGGTTCCATCTGTTATTCAGTTCTCCCCAAATAGTTCCCATTTTCATGTTTCTTACTTCTCAGATACCAGTACTGGCAGCTCTTGTGTTTTCACGCATCATCCAACTAGCTATCTCCACCTTCCCAAACCTGGTCCCATCTGCCACTTCTGACTTTTTGTCTATCTCCATTTATTATTATCCTGCCTCTCCCAACTCCACCCTCCACTCCCCTACCTGGCCTTCACTCTTCCGTCATCCACCAATTGTCTACTGGCTGCTGTCCCACCAACCTCCACTCCTATTTATACTGGCTATTTCTCCTCTCCACTCTCAGTTCTGATGGAAGGTTTCAACACAAAATTTTGACAGTTCTATTCCTCCTGCAGATTCTGCTGAACTTGTTGAGTTCTCCCAGCAGATTATTGCACCCCTCTCCACATATATTCCTTCCCTACAATCCACCAATGCTCCCTCAGATCTCCATCTCCAAAATCTCCATCTGCCCTGTCACTTACTTTAGGGTTTCCATTGATCCTTGTCTGCAATCCTGAGCCTCCCTGTGTGGTTGGCCACTTATAATCAGAAGGAACCTCTCTTCCTGACTCATTGCATTGTGCAAGCTGGATATCTTTGACCTGCTCCTGAATCCGATATCAGGTATCATAAGACTATAAAATCATAAGAAAAGAGAGCAGAATTAGGCCATTCAGCACATTGATTCTGCTCTGCCATTCGATTATGGTTGATTTATTATCCCTCTCAACCCCACTCTCTTTCCCTTGATGCCCTTACTAATCAAGAACCTATCAACCTCTGCTTTAAATATAGCCGAAGGCTTGGCTTCCACAGACATCTGTGGAACTTAACCTACAGATTCGCCACCCTCTGGCTAAAGAAAATTCCTCCTCATCTCTGTTCGAAAGGAACGAGGTTTATGTACTAATATATAATAATATTATCATTATATTTAAAGTTCAAAGTAAATGTCAACATAAACCACCCTGAGATTTATTTTCTTTAAGATATTCACAGTAGAACAAAAATGTACAATAGAATCAGTGAAAACCTACACAAAAACAAAGACAGTCAAGCAATCAGTGTGCAAAAGGAGACAAACTACAAATAGAGAAAATAATCAAATAAATAAAAAAATACTGAGAACAAGTTTATTTATTTATCATAGAAATATGGATACTTTAAAGATAATTACTTATCAGTTTACGCAACAATTCCGCTGGGCAAAAACAGTAGAGATTCAAAGAGATTCGGGTGTGCCAAAAGGGTGTTGGAAATCTCTCAAGCAACCACCAGTTACCAAACGAGGATAATTGCAGAGTTAAGATCTGACTGAGTGTTGAATGAAACTGAATGAATTTCCTACCGTTTTCAAATGGTATCAGGGCAGAATCTAATGGTGGTATTAGACAGCATTTGTGCTGGTGTGAAGACATCCCAGGAAACACCTATATCACTTATGTACAGTTAAAAGGCAAATTAATATGAAGCCTCACTGACACACCTAAACCTACAATCAGTTTGACCTTTACATATATATATATAAAACTTACGAAGTGCTCTATTTACTATGCAGTTGCAATTGTTAAGCGTTTATTCTTGAAAGGAAATGTCATGTTTTGTTCAAGATATCTTATTAGAAGCACAGCTATGTATTTAACAGCATTTCTTTTTTGAAAGGCTATCAAAGATAATGATCTGACCCAGCATGCATTTATAATAAAAGTAGTTAAAATCCTTTGTATTTCAGAATATAAGTATGAATTCTATGAATCTAGTAAGGAAGTTAGCAATGACCCTTGGCACCATT
Organism: Hemitrygon akajei; assembly: GCF_048418815.1. Lineage (NCBI taxonomy): Eukaryota > Metazoa > Chordata > Chondrichthyes > Myliobatiformes > Dasyatidae > Hemitrygon > Hemitrygon akajei. The sequence goes on along the minus strand of NC_133134.1, from coordinate 146,304,473 downwards.
AGATTGTCATAGCTGGAGGATTTTTAAAAACTATAAAGAATATTGACTAAATCTTGAATTTTTGGGGGGACAGAAGCCAAATGTCTGAAGATACCTTAATATTACAAAAACTCATTGTTTAGAGAATCTGAATAGCCCATTCTCTTTAAAATACCAATAATAACATCAGACCTGAGTATTTCTTTGACAGGGAGAGGGGAATCGTGATTGAGAAAAATGGAAAGAGGAGGTGAGGGAGCAGGAAGCTCCAGTGAAATATTCTGTAATGATCAATAAAGCAATTGTTCAGAATCAAATGAACTTACTTGCTGTCTCAGGGCTGGGTGTGTCCGCACTAGCGCCACAACCCCACCATCCCCCACGCCTGGGCACGCCTTCTCTCCCACCTGTACCACTCCCCTCCTGCAACATTCCAACTTTGCCTTTCCCAACATTATTTTCTCCCATCAGATTTACAGTCTCGCTTTTCACTCCACATTGACAAAAAAAGTACTTAGGCACCCTAGCTGTACCAAAGAATTTTGCATAGTACTGGAAAATAAAATAATTCTTTCTCACCCCTAATGGATGGTCTGTAAGTGAATTTTCCCTCAATTTTGGGTCCTCTACCAGATGCCTGGGAGTTTGAGGGCTCGATGCAGTATCCTTGCTGTTCCTAGTAGTGCGCTCTTCTGGACCGAGATCTCAGATGTCGTTCCCGGGATATATTGGAGCCACTCTTCCAGTCCAGGAGTCACAGCTCCAAGTGCTCCTATCACCACCAGGATTACTCTGCCTTTAGCCTTCCTCATCCTTTCTATCTTCCTCATCCTTCAAGCCCTGGTATTTCTCCAGCTTCTCATATTCTTTCTTCCTGATGTTACTGTCATTCAAGATTGCCACATCTATTACTATTGATTTCTTCTGTTTCTTGTCCAATACAAGGAATGTGTGGTTGGTTGACCAGTACCTGCTTATCAGTCTGTATCTGGAAGTCCCAGAGGATCTTAGCTCTGTCATTCTCCAGTTCCTTCTTGGGTGTTTCCCATTTGGATTTGGGAATGTCCATTCCATACTCAGCACAGATGTTCCTGTACATAATTCATGCAAATTGGTTGTGCTGTTCAGTGTATGCTTTCCCTGCCTGAATCTTGCACCCTGCTACTACATGTTGGATAGTTTCAGTGGATTTCTTGCACAGTCTGCATCTTGGGTCTGTGACAGAACCCTGCTTCTATTGCTCTTGTGCTCAGCACCTGTTCTTGTCCAGTCAAGAGCAGCACATCTGGGCTGTCCCTCAGCCATGTCATTTCCAGCCATTGGTAAGATTTTCTTACATCAGCCACCTCTGATATCTGATGATGGTATATCCCATGCAGTGGCTTGTCCAGCCATGGCCTCTGTTCCTCTGACTCTGCTTCACTCACTTCCATTTCTATATCCCCTGCCTGCATTCTGAGATATTCTCCTAGCAGATCGTCCTTAGGAGCCCATCTTCCAGACATACTCATGGATATTCACATTTCTTCCAGGACTGTGCCTTGACACTCCCCAGTCCCGATCTTTTATTCCAGTGGGTGTAGAATTGCACAATGTTGGACTTTGTGTGGAATCCACCATGTACTGTTAGTAGTTTCTGGGTCTTGATGTCAATGGCTTCCAGGTCATTCCTTGGCCAGCTCACTATTGCAGCTGGGTATCAGATGACTGGTAGGGCGAAAGTGCTGACAGCTCTGATCTTGTTCTTTCCATTCAGTTGGCTGTTTAGGACCTGTCTCACTCTTTGGAGGTTCTTGGATGTTGCAGCTTTTCTTATGTCCCCATTGTGGCTTCCATGCACCTGCAGGATCCCCAGGTATTTGTAGCTGTTCTGGTATTTGGCCTACAGGTAACTCAACTTCTTCAGTCTTGATGAGCTTGCCTCTTTTTAACTACTATCTGACAGCACTTTTCCAGTCCAAAAGACATCCAAGTGTCTCTGCTGTATACCCCTGTCAGATGGATTAGTGAGTCCATGTCTCTTTCATTTCTAGCCTAATGTCATCCATGTACAAGAGGTGGCTGATGATCACTCCACTCTTGAACCTCTACCCATGCCCACTCTCTGAGATGATCTGGCTGAGGGGGTTCAAGCCTATGCAGAATAGCAGTGGGATAGTGCATCACCCTGGTATATTCCACATCTGGTGGACATGTGTTAGAGACTTTGCGTTAACTTCTAGCATTGTCCTCTAACAGCCCATTGAGTTCTTGATGAAGGTCCTTAGTGTCTTGTTGACCTTGTACAGAGACAGGCATGACAGGATTCATATGTGGAGTATTGAGTTGTAAGCTTTCTGGTAGTCAAGCCAGGCTGTGCTTAGGTTGTTTCTCTCTGGTCTTGGAACCTTGAATGACTGCTTTGTCTACCTGTAGTTGGTGCTTCGAGCCTCTGGTTCCATTAATAATCCGCCTCTGAGCAGGGCTCAGGAGTTTGCATATCAATGAATGAAAGTGAATGTAGGAGAAATACTTAATACATTTGTGGATGTTATGTGAGTTGGTGGTGTGTTGTGGACAGCAAGGGAAATTGTCTGAGGCTACAGTAGGACATAGATCAGTTGGAAAGTTTGAAGAAGCATTACCAGATGGTATTTAAATGGACAAGGTACAGAAGGAGAATCAAGAAACTGTGTATGCTAGAATTAGACAGAAAACAAAATGCTGAAAGAGTTCATTGTTCAAGGAGCATTTCTGGGAAGAAGTGGACAGTTAAAGCTTTGGGTCAAGAACTTTCATCTGAACTGAGATTTAATGTGAACATATCATTCAATGTAAATGGGCAAAAGGTCGGTATGGGTGCAGTAGGCTGAAAGGTAGTAAGATTCTATGATAATGTTCATACAATAGAAATATTAAAGGTGAAATCGTATGATTTTTTCATAAGGTTACAACCATTTCATTCACAAGCAGGTCCAATTATGTTGATTTACAAATCCAACTTATAAAGCCCAATATGGAAGCATCATGTTAGATAGCATGAACATATGGTCACCTGCTCAGCTGGGGTAATATTTCTCCCAAAAAAAGCTGATGTTAAAAAATATTCATCCATGAATCTCTGTGTTGAATAAAAATTGACATGTTGAGCTAGGAAGTGACCAGTATTTCTTCTTCTTTTTATAAAAATTTTTTTTTATTAGTTTTTCAAAACATTTTACAAATTAAAAACCCCAAATCCCAATGAGGAGCATTAATACAGTGCAAAATTAAGCATACAATAACAATATGCTACAAAGGAAGAGAATTTAACAAAAAAGCACCTAAATTAAAGACAAGTAAGCTTAGTGTCCTCCCCAAGCCCCACAACACAAGAAAAAAAACAACTCCAGACCGACCACAACACAATATAAAGAGTATAGGTCAGGACAATCAAACTCCCAGACTGTGAATACAGTTAGCAACAGAGGATAATAATGCCTACCACTAGAAAAAAAAAGGAGCTGAAAGCAAGGGACCGAAAAGAAGAAAAAAAAAGAAAAAAAACCCTAGTCAAGAGGAAGGTTATGAAAGTACTCGATAAAAGGTCCCCAGACCTTATGGAACTTTAGATCCGAATTAAGAACTGAATAATGAATTTTTTCGAGGTCCAAGCAGGACATAATGTCGTTAAGCCATTGAGCATGAGTGGGCGGGGCAACATCTCTCCATCTAAGGAGGATCAAGCGTCTAGCCAGGAGAGAGGCAAAGGATAGTATTGGGCATTTGGTCGGACCCAGACATAAATCTGTCTCGCCCCAAAAACCGAACAGAGCAATTAAGGGGTTTGGTTCTAGGTGCTGATTCAGAATACCCGATAATGTAGTGAAGACATCTTTCCAGAATTTCTCCAAGCTAGGACAGAGCCAGTACATATAGATGAGAGAGGCCACGCCCCTCTTGCATTTATCACAGAGCGGACTAATGCCAGGGTAGAATCGAGATAGTTTAGATTTAGACATATGGGCTCTATGAACAATCTTAAACTGTAAAAGGCAATGGCGAGCACAAAGAGAGGTTGAGTTAATCGATTTGAGAACTGAGTCCCAGCTCTCCTCGGATAAGGAGATATTTAAATCCTGCTCCCAGGCCAATTTAATTTTATCCACAGGAGCCCGTCGTAAGGCTGCTAGTTTATCTCGGATAATTGATATTAAACCTTTACCTAGTGGATTAATGGAAAGAAATAGGTCCATAGCATTTTTCGCAGGCATTTCAGGAAAGTTAGGAATTAAAGGAGCAATAATGTGTCGGATTTGGAGATATCTGAAAAAGTGAGCGTTAGGCAGGTTGAACTTAACAGAGAGCTGCTGAAAAGAAGCGAAGCGATTATCAATGAAGAGATCTTCAAAATGTCTAATGCCCTTCCTATACCAAACATGGAATGCTGAGTCGTATGTAGTAGGTAAAAAAAGGTGATTATGTGCGACAGGGCTAGAAACGGAAAACCCCTGGAAACCATAGCATTTCCTGAACTGAGCCCATATACGCAAAGTGTGTCTAACAAGAGGATTAGCTATTGATCTGGGCAGACTACTAGGGAGTGCAGAGCCAAGAAGTGCAGATATAGATAATTCTTTAGTGGAGGTGACCAGTATTTCTTCTTGAAATTGGGTGAGCTCATTCCCCTTCAGAACAGAGGAAGGATGCAATATTTACAAAAAGCAAGTTAAATTCTATAGAAGTTGTGACAGGTTCACTTTAAATTTATTACTTAAGGAAAAAAGCTAAGAATTCTCCTGACTGTCCCACTAATAGGCAGATTCATGAAAGTCTCTAATAAACCTTTGAAGAGGCAAGAACATTATTACACTAACAGGGACATTTGTCAAGTTGGTTCTTCAAGGGAAAACCTTTAGAAAGCTGTAAACACTGGAACTATGGACTTTTTTGTTATGAAGATCTATGGCACTCTTTATCAAACTATATTCTTTTGAAGCTCAGAGAGTTTGTGACATTAACAGAGCAAAAGAAAAGGAACACAATCATTATCACATTCTCCAGTTTAGGTTCTAGGACAATCTCTACAATTTAAACACCTAGCATTAAAAATAATGGACAAGATAAGGTACAAACCTGCAGCCATAACTTGTCATGCTGGGACCACTTTCCGCCGGCAATGCATTGAAATGTTGCATTTTGCCCTGCATTCACTTCCACGTTCTGAAGACGGAGAAAATGAGGAGCCTTCCCTGCAGAATAAGTCCCAAAGTAACAAGGTTAATCATCTGGTGCTCAAATCTTATGGTTAATTTGCTGGCTGATAACCTTTGCTGAAAGTTTCTCCCGATTGGTGAACAGAAATATCAGTTAATGTGGCTGTAGTGGATGATAATGAGAAAAATTCTCAAGGGCAAAAATCAATGAATGGAAAACATGAAACCAATAACATAGTAAAATCCAGGAAGTCTGTGTTATAAATAGCAGCAAGCCAACTGTCAATATTCAAACACTAAATTCTGTCCACTGCACATTCATTCTTAAGCATGGAAATCTAGAAGCTATTGCACAGGTCACAGAATTGTCTATATTACTGTTCTATATCACTGTTCCAATGAGGCACCAATTCAAGTGTATGCCATGGTGTGAAACTGTGATATTCAAATGATGGATGCCTATTAAATATGATTGAAAAAGTCAATATCTTGAATTGATTTCTTACAGCATTATATTAAAGAAACTAAAATTTGCACTGAAACTAAACTTGTACTAACGTTGAGTTCCCATTCCCCTTTTGTCCCCCAACAAAAAATTATTTTAAAATTGTGTTGTATGGGAAATTGAGGAGCGAGGAAGACATTAATGAGTGGAATTGCATACATAAACGATAATGTAAAATGCAAAATAGTTCTTCAAAAAGTTTAAAAATTCACAAGTGATTTATAGAGAAATAGTTACATAAATGATGCTTTAAATTACACTGTAATACTATTGTTCGCTGCATTTGTATGAAATTCTGACACTGCCAGTGTTTGTGCATTCAAAGTGTTTTCATAATATCGGGATTAAGCAGCAGAAATATACAGACGTGGTTTGTTCATTTCAAATGAACAGAAATAAATTTAAATAAGTTTCAGGAGTTTCAGAAGGTAAAACTAATAAGGACCAGTAATAAGGACCAGTTCCAAAGCAGGATGGTCAGCAACTTAGAAGGGAACCTGCAGTTAAGTCTTGTGTCAAATTATCCAGTTTTGTGTTTGAGGTTGTGGGATTTGGGATGGCTGTCAGAGTAGCTTTGGAGACAGAATCTAATATATTTTGCAGATGATGCACAGTACACAGTGCTAGAGGGATTGCATATTTAAGATGGTGCCAATCAAGCAGGCTGCTTCATCCTAGGTTGCAGTGTCATTCTTGCAAGTCAATGGAACAGCACTCAGTAACGAGATAAGAAACAATATTTCATTGTTTAGGAATGATCCAGATGCCAGGATTTGATTTGGCAACTTGTTTTTCTTTCCTGTGGTGCAAAATCAGAGGAACTGAACAACCATCATGTTGTTAAAAAACAAAACTTGTCAAGTTCTATTATAAACACGCGAAAGTCTGCAGATGCTGGCAAACCAAAGCAACGTGCTGGAGGAACTCAGCAGACCAGGCAGCATTTCCAGAATTGAATAAACAGACGATGAGTCAGGCCGAGTCCTTTCTTTGGGACTGGAGAGGAAAGGGAGAGATGCCAGAATAAACAGGTAGGGAAGAGGAAGGAGGATAGCTCGAAGGTGATCGGCGAAACCAGGAGGGTAAGGAAGGTAAAGGACTGGAGAGGAAGAAATCTGATATGAGAAGAGAGTGGACCACAGGAGGAAGGGAAGGAGGAGGGGACCTGGGGTGGGGGCTGATAGGCAGGTGAGAAGTGTTAAGAGGCTAGAGTGGGAATAGAAGAGGAGGGGAGGGGGATTTTTTTCTACAGGAGAGAGAAGTAGATATTCATGCCATCAGTTTGGAGGCTATCCAAATGGAATATATGGTGTTTCTCCTCCACTCTGAGGGTGGCCTCATCTTGGCACAGAGGAGGCCATTGACCCATATGTCACAACAGGAATGGGAATTAGGTCTGGCCACCAGGAAGATCTGTTTTTTGCAGATGGAGCGGAGGTGCTCAGTGAAGCGATCCCCCAATTCTCAGTGGGTCTCCCCAATAGAGAGAAGGCCGCATTGGAGGTACTGGACACAACAGACGATCCCAGCAGACTCACGCGTGAAATGTTGCCTCATCTAGAAGGACTATTTGGGGTCCTGAATAGAGGTGAGAGTGGAGGAGGACTGGAGAAGCACTTTAGCTGCTTGCAGGGGTAAGTGCCAGAAGGGATGCTAATGGGTGGGATGAACAGGCAAGGGAATCATAGAGGGGGCAATCCTTATGAAAAGTGGAGAGAGGGGGGAGATAAAGATATGTTTGCTGGTAGGATCCCTTTAGAGATGTCAGAAGTTGTGGAGGTTCAAGTGTTGGAAGTGAAGGCTCCTGCGGAGGTAGGTAAGGACAAGAGAAAAGTGGGAAGAGCCAGAGGAACAATTGCTGAGGGTGAGGACCCATTCTACTCGATGGAGGAGGGAGGCAGCGGTGGGGAACTGGTTGGTTCCTTTATTGAGAAAGAAGCAGAGAGTTTTTAGGCCTTCCTGATGGAGGGAAGAAGTGTTTAGTGACAGGACATTCATGGTGAAAATGAGGTGTTCAAGGCTAGGGATGATAATGACGTCGACTCAGGCCTGAGAGGCCAGTGTCTGGCATTTTTATGCCTTACAAGGCATGGAACGAAAGACTGCATGGTGCGCCACTCCTCACACAGTCATTTTGCAGTATTTTTCTTTATCTTACGAGATCAAGTTGCGAGCTCAACATACAACCCAGCACGGATAGAAAGCGTACTCGGGAACGACCCGACTGGACTTGAACCCAGGAACCTCTGTTCCGGAGTCCAGCGCTAATGTGACTGCATCACTGGGCTAGGGAACTGAAAGTTAATGAGGAGATCGAGAGCATGAGAAGTTTTCTGGGTGTAGGTGGGAAGAGACAGAGCCAAAGGGGTTAAAATGGGATGGATGTATGAGGGCATGTGTTCAGTGGGGCAGGAGCAGGCAGAAACAATGGGCCAACACAGGCTTGTGCATCTTAGATATGAGATAGAAGTAAGTAGCGCTGGGTGTGGGTGAGGGAACTATGAGTATGATAGAAATCAGTGGGAGTTCTCCAGAGCTGATGAGGTAAGTGGTGGTGTTGGAGACAGTTTTCTGATGGTCTAGAGTGGGGTTCTCTCAAGGGGTAGGTATGAAATGTCTTAGTGTTGCCGCCTGGCCTCAGCAAGATAGAGGTCAGTCCGCCACACTTCAACAGTGAAATCCTAGTGCTGTGGTGATTGTCCTATGGAAGCAGGAAGGAGTGTATGTCCCTATACCCTCAGTGGCCACCTTATGAGGAATATATGTACACCTGCTCATTTATGCAATTATCTAATCAGCCAATCATGTAGCAGAAACTCAAAGCATAAAAGCGTGCAGACATGGTCAAGAGGTTCAGTTGTTGTTCAGACCAAGCACCCGAATTGGAAATAAATGTGATCTAAGTGACTTTAACCGTAGAATGATTGTTGGTGCCAGACAGAGTGGTTTCATCTCTAGGGTTTACACAGAATGGTGTGAGAACATAAAACATCCAGTGAGCGGCAGTTCTGCGGGTGAATATGCCGTGTTCATGAGAGAGGTCAGAGGAAAGTGGCCAAACTGTTTTATGCAGACAGTAAGGTGGAGGGACTCTGAACACACATGTAGAACCGGAAGTGGATGGGTACCGCAGTAGAAAACCGCTAACATAACTCCGTGACCACTTAATTAGCTACTGGAGGTACCTAATAAAGTAGCAACTGTGTGTATGTATCAATATTGCTGAGGTAGAGATGGTTGAGAGCTTTATTTTCTGACGTGTAAATATCACCAAGAGTTTGTCCTGATCCAAACACATCAATGCCAAGGACACCAGCACTCTACTCTGTCTAACTCTGTGTACACTCCTGCTGCCTCAGTAAAGCAGCCAACATGATTAAAGACCTGATCCACCCCGTATATTCTCTCTTGTGAGCCAGAGCAGACAGAGGCTGGGAAGTGATTAGGAGAGACTACAAAATGCTGGAGATTATGGAATCTGCTTTATAGAACTTGTTAAGTCTCTTAGGTGGTCAAAGGAACAAAATATTCAGTGAATTCTAGAATTCTCTACTCAGTTCTTTACAGGTGAAATATTTTACATGTCTCTGATAGCATTTATGTTTCTTTCTATGTAATTTTAAAATATCCATGAAACACTGTTTAATGTTGAAATCTGTTAAGATATACTGAGTGTTAATGTCTGATTACAGATCAAAATTCAGAATTATGCCTTTTATACCAATTGCATAAGCAATCAGAAAACAGAGACAAGACAAATTTCCTGTTGCTATAACAACAATATGAGGTCAGGCTACTAGAATACCAGGAGAATAGGGCTGTCATAAGAATGTGTTTGTTTTTCCCAAAAAATTAAAAATCGTTTACCACTAACTGTATTTCAAATTCTTGAAGTAATTTCCCAGCAATAATATCAGGATCACCGGGAAAATAAAAAAAGGATATGTCTCAGAATTTCTGGTTGCTATGGCAAAGCAAGATATTGTAGGTAGCTGCAATTCTAAGGAGATACAAGGAATTTGTATTTGGCCATAAACTGCTAGAAAATGAAGTATTTTAATATTCACTTTGTATTGTTATAATTTTGCTGTGGAGATGTTATTGAGAGTTTCTTAGCCCCAGTAATCAATACTGAAAGGAAAGATCTAAACAAGATACAGACACTAAGACATCATTTCCCAATAAACAGGACCTAACTGCTGTGCTTGTCAATAAGTTTATTTAATTAAAAGCTGACCATGATTGTGGCATTTATATTATTAAGTGCCTATTACTTCAGCTGGTAGGTTCTATCAAACAGTTGAATACTTCTAGATCACTTCTAGAATACTTCTAGAAACATAGAAAATAGGTGCAGGAGTAGGCCATTCAGCACTTCGAGCCTGCACCGCCATTCAGTATGATCATGGCTGATCATCCAACTCAGAACCCTGTACCTGCTTTCTCTCCATACCCCCTGATCCCTTTAGCCACAAGGGCCATATCTAACTTCCTCTTAAGTATAGCCAATGAACCGGTCTCAACTGTTTCCTGTGGCAGAGAATTCCACAGATTCACCACACTCTGTGTGAAGAAGTTTTTCCTCATCTCGGTCCTAAAAGGCTTCCACTTTATCCTTAAACTGTGACCCCTCGTTCTGGACTTCCCCAACATCGGAAACAATTTTCCTGCATCTAGCCTGTCCAATCACTTTAGAATTTTATACGTTTCAATAAGATCCCCCTTCAATCAACTAAATTCCAGTGAGTATAAGCCTAGTCGATACAGTCTTTCTTCATATGAAAGTCCTGCTATCCCAGGAATCAATCTGGTGAACCTTCTCTGCACTCCCTCTATGGCAAGAATGTCTTTCCTCAGATTAGGGGACCAAAACTGCACACAATATTCTAGGTGCGGTCTCACCAAGGCCTTGTACAACTACAGTAGAACCTCCCTGCTCCTGTACTCAAATCCTTTTGCTATGAATGCCAACATACCATTTGCCTTATTCACCGCCTGCTGTACCTGCATGCCCACCTTCAATGACTGGTGTACAATGACACCCAGGTCTCGTTGCATCTCCCCTTTTCCTAATCGGCCACCGTTCAGATAATAATCTGTTTTCCTGTTCTTGCAACCAAAGTGGATAACCTCACATTTATCCACATTAAATTGCATCTGCCATGAATTTGCCCACTCACCTAACCTATCCAAGTCACCCTGCATCCTCTTAGCATCCTCCTCACAGCTAACACCGCCGCCCAGCTTCGTGTCATCCGCAAACTTGGAGATGCTGCATTTAATTCCCTCTTCTAAATCATTAATATATATTGTAAACAACTGGGGTCCCAGCACTGAGCCTTGCGGTACCCCACGAGTCACTGCCTGCGATTCTGAAAAGGTCCCATTTACTCCCACTCTTTGCTTCCTGTCTGCCAACCAATTCTCTATCCACATCAATACCATAACCCCAATAACGTGTGCTTTAAATTTGTACACTAATCTCCTGTGTGGGACCTTGTCAAAAGCCTTTTGAAAATCTAAATATACCACATCCACTGACTCTCCCCTATCCACTCTACTAGTTACATCTTCAAAGAATTCTATAAGGTTCGTCAGACATGATTTTCCTTTCACAAATCCATGCTGACTTTGTCCGATGATTTCACCTCTTTCCAAATGTGCTGTTATCACATCTTTGATAACTGACTCTAGCATTTTCCCCACCACCGATGTCAGACTAACCGGTCTATAATTCCCCGGTTTCTCTCTCCCTCCTTTTTTAAAAAGTGGGTTTACATTAGCCACCCTCCAATCCTCAGGAACTAATCCAGAATCTAAGGAGTTTTGAAAAATTATCACTAAAGCATCCACTATTTCTTGGGCTACTTCCTTAAGCACTCTGGGATGCAGACCATCTGGCCCTAGGGATTTATCTGCCTTTAATCCCTTCAATTTACCTAACACCACTTCCCTACTAACATGTATTTCCCTCAGTTCCTCCATCTCACTAGACCCTCGGTCCCTTACTATTTCGGGAAGATTATTTATGTCCTCCTTAGTGAAGACAGAACCAAAGTAGTTATTCAATTGGTCTGCCATGTCTTTGTTCCCTATAATCAATTCACCTGCTTCTGACTGTAAAGGACCTACATTTGTCTTGACCAATCTTTTTCTTTTCACATATCTATAAAAGCTTTTACAGTCAATTTTTATGTTCCCTGCCAGCTTTCTCTCATAATCTTTTTTCCCTTTCCTAATTAAGCCCTTTGTCCTCCTCTGCTGGTCTCTGCATTTCTCCCAGTCCTCAGGTGTGCCGCTTTTTTTTTGCTAATTTATATGTTTCTTCTTTGGACTTGATACTGTCCCTAATTTCCCTTGTCAGCCACGGGTACACTACCTTCCCTGGTTTATTCTTTTGCCAAACTGGGATGAACAATTGTTGTAGTTCATCCATGCGATCTTTAAATGCTTGCCATTGCATATCCACTGTCAACCCTTTAAGTATCATTTGCCAGTCTATCTTAGCTAATTCACGTCTCATACCTTCAAAGTTACCCTTCTTTAAGTTCAGAACCTTTGTTTCTGAATTAACTATGTCACTCTCCATCTTAATGAAGAATTCCACCATATTATGGTCACTCTTACCCAAGGGGCCTCGCACGACAAGATTGCTAACTAACCCTTCCTCATTGCTCAATACCCAATCTAGAATGGCCTGCTCTCTAGTTGGTTCCTTGACATGTTGTTTCAGAAAACCATCCCGCATACATTCCAAGAAATCCTCTTCCTCAGCACTCTTACCAATTTGGTTCACCCAGTCAAGAAACTTTTTCAATCTAACATAAACTATAAAGTTATGCCACTATTGGAAGTAGGTCAGATGAAAATCTTTGGCCTCAGGTAGATCAATGCAGGCTCACTGCTTGCATTTGTGGCCATGTCCTTCTCTTCCACTGTCACTGTAGTTTGATGTTGTGTGCAGACCAAATTGCTGAACTAGCTTTTTGGACTGAAAAGGCAATTCTCTGGTAACTCCTGAAATAGAATTTTTTTGTTATTCAGAATTCTCTGCTTTCTTCTGAGGCAATTTTCCATTTGCACATGATCAACTAAGATCAAAGCAGGCAGGGTAGAGAAAGAAGAGTCAGTGGGTGTTTTTAACTTGGATTTTCAGTAGTCCTTTGACAAGGTGCCACACATGAGGCTGCTAAACATGAGAAGTGCCCATGGTACTACAGAGCAAGGACAGGAGATTGGCTGGCTGGCAAAAAGAGTAGGGATAAAGCAGTTCTCTTTTGGTTCACTGCAGGTGACAAGTGTTTTGAAGAGGTTGGTGTTGGGTCCACCACTTTCGACATTATATGTTAATGATCTGGGTGATGATTGATGGATTTGTGGCCAAGTTTGTGGATGATGCAAATATAGATGGAAGGGCATCTAGTGTTGAGGAAGCAAGGAGTTTGCACAAGGACTTGGACAGATAAGAGAATGGGCAAATAAATGGCAGATGAACTACATGAATATCGATACCTCGATTATCCAGTATTTTTTCTTCCCTCCTCCTTCCCTCTTCTTCTGTTTCCCATTTAACCTCTTACCTCTGCATCCCACCTGCCTATCACCTCCCCCGGTGTGCCTCCTCCTTCCCCTTCTCCCATGTTCCATTCTCCTCTCTTATCTGATTCCTTCCTCACCAGCTCTTTGCCTTATCCAACTCTGCACTTCACCACCACTCCTCCCCCACCACACACACACACACACACACATGTGGGGCTTCACCTATCACCTTCTAGCTTGTCCTCCTTATCCTAGCTCCTTCTCCTGTCACCTCCAGTCTTGATGGGGGGTCTTGGCTGAAAAGTTGCTGCCTGACCTGCTGACCTTTGCGTGTGTTGTGATGGAATGCTGTGCAGGGAAATGTATGGTCATACACTTCTCTAGAAGGAATAAAGGTATACACTATTTTCTAAATGGGGACAGAAATCAGAAATTGGAGTTGCAAAGGGATTTTGGAGTCCTCGTGTGGGATTCCCTAAAGCTTAACTTGCAGGGTGTGTCAGGAGTAAAGAAGACAAATGCATTGTTAGGATTCGCTTCAAGAACACTAGATTATAAAAGCATAGTGGTTAGCACAACACTTTACAGTACAGGCAACCTGCGTTAAATTCCCACCACTGCCTGTCTCCCTGTTACCGCGTGGATTTCCTTTGGGTGCAACGGTTTCTTCCCACAGTCCAAAGATGTATCAGTTTTTGGGTTAATTGTTCACTGTAAGTTGTCCTCTGATAGGGCTCAGATTAAGTCAGGAGATGGTTTGAAGGGTCAAAAGGCCTATTCTGTGCTGTGTCTCAATAAATAAAAACAAATAGATAGATAGATAGATAGATAGATAGATAGATAGATAGATAGATAGATAGATACTTTATTCATCCCCATGGGGAAATTCAACTTTTTTCCAATGTCCCATACACTTGTTGTAGCAAAACTAATTACATACAATACTTAACTCAGTAAAAAAAAAATATGATATGCATCTAAATCACTATCTCAAAAAGCATTAATAATAGCTTTTAAAAAGTTCTTAAGTCCTGGCGGTAGAATTGTAAAGCCTAATGGCATTGGGGAGTATTGACCTCTTCATCCTGTCTGAGGAGCATTGCATCGATAGTAACCTGTCGCTGAAACTGCTTCTCTGTCTCTGGATGGTGCTATGTAGAGGATGTTCAGAGTTATCCATAATTGACCGTAGCCTACTCAGCGCCCTTCGCTCAGCTACCGATGTTAAACTCTCCAGTACTTTGCCCACAACACAGCCCGCCTTCCTTACCAGCTTATTAAGACGTGAGGCGTCCCTCTTCTTAATGCTTCCTCCCCAACACGCCACCACAAAGAAGAGGGCGCTCTCCACAACTGACCTATAGAACATCTTCAGCATCTCACTACAGACATTGAATGACGCCAACCTTCTAAGGAAGTACAGTCGACTCTGTGCCTTCCTGCACAAGGCATCTGTGTTGGCAGTCCAGTCTAGCTTTTCGTCTAACTGTACTCCCAGATACTTGTAGGTCTTAACCTGCTCCACACATTCTCCATTAATGATCACTGGCAGATAGACCTCAGTATGTGCGGTTGGGAGACTGTAGGTCTGACACGGTGGTCAGCAGCACAGGAGCGCCGCAGGGAACCGTACTCTCTCCGGTCCTGTTCACCCTGTACACATCAGACTTCCAATATAACTCGGAGTCCTGCCATGTGCAGAAGTTCGCTGATGACACGGCCATAGTGGGGTGTGTCAGGAATGGACAGGAGGAGGAGTATAGGAAACTGATACAGGACTTTGTGATATGGTGCAACTCAAACTACCTGCGTCTCAATATCACCAAGACCAAGGAGATGGTGGTGGACTTTAGGAGATCTAGGCCTCATATGGAGCCAGTGATCATTAATGGAGAACGTGTGGAGCAGTCGTAAATGTAATGCTGAGGCTTTACAAGACATTAATCAGACTACATTTGAAGTGCTGTGATCAGTTTCAGGCCCCATAACTAAGAAAGAATGTACTGGCATGGGACAGTCCAGAGGAGGTTTATGAGAATGACCCCAGGAGTGGAAGGGTTAGTGTATGAGAAGCATTTGATGGTTCCAGACTTTTACTCACTGGAATTTAGAAGACTAACGGGGGATCTCATTGAGACCTATCAAATACTGAAAGACCTAAATAGAGTGGATGTGGAGAGGGTGCTTCCAAGTCTAAGTGAGTCTAAGAGCAGAGGGCACAGCCTCAGAATAGAATAATATCCCTTTAGAACAGAAATGAGGAAGAACTTCTTCAGTCAGAAGGTGATGAATCTGTGTAATTCATTGCTACTGACGGTTGTGGAGGCCAAGTCATTGGGTATAATCAAAGCAGAGATTGATAGGTTCTTGATCAGTTATGACATCAAAGGCTACTGGGAGAAGGCAGGAGAATAAGGTTGAGAGGGAAAGTAAATCAGCCATGATCGAATAGCAGAACAGAATCAATGGGCTGATTGGCCTAATTCTATTTAGAACCATAGAACATTATAGCACAGAAACAGGCTCTTTGGCCCTTCTTGGCTGTGCCAAACCATTTTTCTGCCTAGTCCCACTGACCTGCACCTGGACCATATCCCTCCATACACCTCTCATCCATGTACCTGTCCAAGTTTTTCTTAAATGTTAAAAGTGAGCCTGCATTTACCACTTCATCTGGCAGCTCATTCCACACTCCTACCACTCTCTGTGTGAAGAAGCCCCCACTAATGTTCCCTTTAAACATTTCCCCCTTCATCATTAACCCATGTCCTCTGATTTTTTTCTCCCCTAGCCTCAGTGGAAAAAGCTTGCTTGCATTCACTCTATCTATACCCATCATAATTTTATATACCTCTATGAAATCTCCCCTCATACTTCTACACTCCAGGGAATAAAGTTCTAACCTATTCAACCTTTCTCTGTAACTCAGTTTCTCAAGTCCCGGCAACATCCTTGTAAACCTTCTCTGCACTCTTTCAACCTTATTAATATCCTTCCTGTAATTAGGTGACCAAAACTGTACACAATACTCCAAATTCGGCCTCACCAATGTCTTATACAACATCACCATAACATTCCGACTCTTATACACAATACTTTGATTTATATAGGCCAATGTACCAAAAGCTCTCTTTACGACCCTATCTACCTGTGACACAACTTTTAGGGAATTATGTATCTGTATTCCCAGATCCCTCTGTTCTACTGTGCTCCTCAGTGTCCTACCATTTACCTTGTATGTTCCACCTTGGTTTGTCCTTCCAAAGTGCAATACCTCACACTTGTCTGCATTAAACTCCATCTGCCATTTGTCAGCCCATTTTTCCAGCTGGTCCAAATCCCTCTGCAAGTTTTGAAAACCTCCCTCACTTTCCACTACACCTTTTAAGATCACCCCCCATTTCTTTTGGTTCCATACATAGCCGACCACTCTGATCTTCAAGAGGACCAATTTTATCCCTTACCAACCTTTTGCTTTTAATATACCTGTAGAAGCTCTTTGGATTATCCTTCATCTTGACTGCCAAAGCAACCTCATGTCTTCTTTTAGCCCTCCTGATTTCTTTCTTAAGTATTTTTTTGCACTTTTTATACTACTCAAGTACCTTATTTGCTCCCTGTTTCCTATACATGTCATACATCTCTCTCTTCTTCTTTATCAGAGTTCCAATATCCCTCAAGAACCAAGGTTCCTTATTCTTATTCACTTTGCCTTTAATCCTGAGAGGAACATACAAACTCTGCACTCTCAAAATTTCTCCTTTGAATGCCTCCCACTTACCAATGACATCTTGCAAGAGAACAATCTGTCCCAATCCACGCTTTTTAGATCCTTTCTTATTTCTTCAGATTTGGCCTTTTTCCAGTTTAGAACCTCAACCCGAGGACCAAATCTATCTTGATCCATGATCAAGTTGAAACTATTGGTGTTATGATCACTGGAACCAAAGTGTTCCCCCTACACACACTTCCGTCACCTGTCCTAACTCGTTTCCTAATAGGAGATCTAATATTGCATCCTCTCTAGTCGATACCTCTATATATTGATTTAGAAAACTTTCCTGGACACATTTTACAAACTCTAACCCATCTAGACCTTTAACAGTATGGGAGTGCCAATCAATATGTGGAAAATTAATATCCCTACTATCACAACTTTGTTTCCTGTAGTTGTCTGCTATCTCTCTGCAGATTTGCTCCTCCAATTCTCGCTGACTATTGGGTTGTCTATAATACAACCCCATTAATGTGATCACACCTTTCCTGTTTCTCAGCTCCACCCATATGGTCTCAGTAGACAAGCCCTCTAATCTGTCCTCCCTGAGCACTGCTGTAACACTTTCCCTGACTAGCAATGCTACCCCCCCCCCCCCCCACCGTTCATTCCTCTGCCTCTATCACGTCTGAAACATCTAAACCCTGGAACATTAAGCTGCCAGTCCTGCCCGTCCTGTAGCCAAGTTTCACTAATAGCTATAATATCATAACTCCACGTGGCAATCCACACCCTCAGCTTGTCTGCCTTCCCTACAGTACTCTTACCCTCACTGGCACCTGGCACAGGTAGCAATCCTGAGATTACCACCTTCGAGGTCCTGCTTTTTAACTTCCTACCAAGCTCTCAGGATCTCCTCGCTCTTTCTTCCTACGTCATTGGTACCGATGTGTACCATGACATCTGGCTGATCACCCTCCCACTTCAGAAAGCTGTGCACACGATCAGAGACATCCTTCTCTGGCATCCAGGAGGCAACAACCCATCCGGGAGTCTCTGTCACGACCACAGAACCTCCTGTCTGTATCCTCTAACTATCGAGTCCCCTATCACTACAGCTTTCCTCTTTTTCCACCCTCCCTTCTGTACTGCAGAACCAGACAGTGGCAGAGATCCGGTTGCCGCAGTATGTCCCAAATAAGCCATCCCCCACAACAGTACCCAAAGTATACTTATTGTTGAGGGGAATGGCCACAGGGGAGCCCTGCTCTGCCTGCCCTTTCCCCTTCCCTCGCCTGATGGTAACCCAATTACCTGTGCGCTGCTCCTTTGGCGTAACTACCTCTCTAAAACTACTATCTATAAACTCCTCATTCTCCTGAATGATCCGGAGGTCATCCGGCTCCTGCTCCAGTTCCCCAACACGGTTTTTAGGAGCTGCAGCTGGATGCACTTCTTGCAGGTGTTGTTGTCAGGGACACCGGAGGTCTCTCTGACTTCCCACATCCTGCAAGAGGAGCATTCCAACATCCTGCCTGGCATTCCCTCTACTCTAAACAAAACAAAACTTACCGGAACCTACCCTCGTCTCTGCCTGTTCATGCCAAAGCCTGCTGAGCCAAAGTCATCCCACTCTGCTCCCTCTCAGTCTGCTGCCCGCTCTCAACACTGCCCGCTGGATACGGTGGTCACCTTTTTAAACCTTTGGCGCTCTACTGGCTGACGTCACGTGCCTGCGCTGTCCAGCCTCTGTTCCCCGAGCAGCAAAAAAAAAGGCTTCTCTCCAAGGTTCCTTACTCCTGCACTCTCAGCCTCTAGCTATGATTTAGAAAAGACCGTTGAAAAAGGTCCTCTCCTTTTTAAACCTTTGGCGCTCTACTGGCTGATGTCACGTGCCTGCGCAGTCCAGCCTCTTTTCCCCAAGCAGTGAAAAAAAATGGCTTCTCTCCGAGATTCCTTACTCCTTCACTCTCAGCCTCTAGCTCCGATTTAGAAATTTCTATGCCTTATAGTCTGATGTCCTATAGTAGGTGTATCTATGTTCATATCTATATACCTTTTCATAAGAATAAATTCTAGTTTTTTCTCTGGTCTTACTTAATCAAGCTCTTGAACAGTCCTGTTGTTGATATGCATTTGTTTGGCTTTTTGAAGTTAGAGCATCCTTATAGTTCATTAACTGAAGGGAAAATCATGTAGAAAACAAGACTGCATCAGTTTATTGGCTAATTGCTTTTAATTTTGTTGGTTACCTTGGGTGTTGAGTCTGCTACAAGCGTGATCAGACTCCTCTACTTTCTGCGTGTAATGTCCTTTGCAATCTCATCACCATTTGATTCTGAATTCTACGGTGATAGAAATAGCTTACACTTTGTGGAAATCATAATTTATTGATCTAATTATTGGGTTTCTTCCTTTTCTTGAAACAGACAATAACTTCTTTCTTCGATCTATTTCAATGAAATTAGAATGATAGCCCTGATTTCAATGTGCTTCAATTGGATTTTATGCCGTTTACTTCCAAGACCTTTCCAATACTTGACTACAGATGAGCAATTTATTGTTCTGAATCTCTGAGTTTATCACACTCCAAAGGTCAGTAAATCCTTACCTTAAATTCTGATATGGTTCCTCAGTGAAACCCACACTTGCTTTTCAATATCATTGCATCTGCAATTTTCACCTCTGTTATTGAAATGTAGAGCCTACTGAGCTTATGTTAGCACTAAAATATTTCTGCTCTTCTGAGTTTCATAGAAACAAGAGGATAACTTCTCACATTTCATTGGCCTGTTGAATTTTCCTCTACGGTTGAAAATTAGAAAACTATATGATGCAAGTTTTGTAACTTGTCATCCTCAATGGGATCCTACCACTAAGCACATCTTTCCCATGGAAATCATGGGGGAGGGGTGGGCAGGGAATTACTCTCTACCTGACTCTCTTGTCCACTCATCTGCTCTGCTGATCTCCCTCCTGGCACTTACCTCTCCAAGCGGGACAGATGTTACACCTACCCTACACCTCCTTGCTCACCACCATTCAGGGTACAAGTCTGTCAGGATCATCTATCGTACCCGGTGCTTCCGTTACGGACTCCTCTGCATCAGTGAGATCCAACACAGATTAGGGGATCGCTTTGTCAAGCACCTTTGATCTGTGTGCTGCAAGAGGCAGGATCTCTCATTGGTCACCCATTTCAACTCAACTTCCCATTCCCATTCCGACATGGCTGTCCATGGCCTCCTCTGCTGCCATGATGAGGCTGAACTCAGGTTGGAGGAGCAACACCTTATAGTCTGTCGGGGTAGCCTCCGACCTGATGGCATGAACATCGATTTCCTTAACTTCTTGTAATTTCTCCCTCCTCCTTCCTTACTCATTCCTCTTCTGTCATCTTCTACTTCTGACTTCTGCTCCCTTCCTTAACAATCTCAGCCCGAAACTCCCACTGCTTATTTTCCTCCAAGGCCTCACTTGCTGAGTTCCTCCAGCAATTTGTGTACACTGCTCTAGATTTCCAGAATCTGCCCATCCGTTGTGATGATGAAGTATGTTCTGCCTGGTTGATGAAGAATTCCTGGAGACATTGAGAAAGGATGTTGACCTTAAAAAAAATGTTGATCCTGACAAGGTGCTCTAGGTAACTTCAACAAATGGAAGCCCGTTCTACAAGCCATAGTTCTTTTGAAGGTATTGGGTCTCAATCCATAATGGTCCTCTTAGTCCATGTTACCTTACTCATAAAACAGACACACCAGTCTATTGTTTCATAGCCCAATTTGTCTGAACTCCTCCAAATATAACAATAGTTGTGGTTAAGCCTCCTGCCATCTGGAACAGACATAAAATGGTGGAGGAACTCAGCAGGCTAGGCAGCATCAATGGAAATTTCAGGCCGAGACCCTTCGACAGGATGAAATGTTGACTGTATTTTTTTCCACAAATGCTGCCTGGCCTGCTGAGTTTCTCCAGCATTTTGAGTGTGTTGCTTGGATTCCAGCATCTGCAGATTTTCTCATGTTTGTCATTTTGAATATGTAGTTCTTTTCTGAAATATCAGATAGAATAGAGGGCTATGGATAACCATAGGTAATTTCTAAGTACATGTTCAGCACAGCATTGTGGGCTGAAAGGCCTGTATTGTGCTGTAGACTTTCTATGTTTCTATGTAGAAACTGATTCTTTTGTTAGGTTTTTAAAAATAACTGTCCTTTAGGTATCGGTAATGGTACCAACACTGCATTTATTGTTCATCTCTTGACTTATGTAGCAATACAACTGTATTAGAACTGAAGATTTGTTGTGAAATTTCTAGCCAGTAATAAGATAATTGCAAGCACATGTAGACTGGGTTGCGTGGAGTTGTGTCCCTGCAGGATATTAATGATCAAGTTCAGTGGCCTCTACAATCAATTTTGTTGCTTTGACACCAGTCCACCAATGACCAGATCCACTGTGTTTAATAAGCATAACATAATGTGGTGAGATTTAAACTCACACCCTGAAGTGTGGCTAATTTACTAAAACTACCACCCTGCACTTCCTGCATTAGAGCGTTACTTTCATTGATTCTTCAAATACCTTTATATTGTCACTTGCAAATTATTTTTTTACTCCAGCTAGCTATTTCTCATGCCAACATAGTTTATAAACTGGACGTGTTTCTATCAATAGGTCACAGTAATTATTTCTAATAATACTGATACATGTGGTCATTCCAAAAATTCCTTGTCGTGTCAGCAAGATTTGTCATTTTCACCTTTGGAAATAACTAGTTGAAGAGTAGCATGAAAAAAAATCATTAATTCAAATGTATTGCAAAATGCTATTAAATTTCTTTTTGTCATATTTTGACCTGTGGAGCCCTCACTGAAGTTACTTGGTTCTTGAGAGATTTCAAAATCGGTGCTCAATCACAAGATTCTTCTCCACTGTTGAAGAGGCAGCCAGCAGAAACTGTTTTGCATTCTACTACCTACTAAAAATTCTTTCTTTAAATCTACGCTATGAATAGTTATACATTTCTAGTTCAGGCACAAAAATATTTATGCTTTGAACTGACTTTCTCATGGCATTGTGGTCTCAGGTCAACCATTCCATTCTCTTTCAACAAGTTCATCATTAAATGACCTAGCATGGTTAGGATGATGATTAGCTGAAGCACCCTCTGGTTATGAGCCTCCAATGTACTTCTTGGCAAGTTATTTTTGATGGGTTTCTTCTGCTCAGTTCATCTTCTCCATAGATGCTGCCTGTCCTGATAAGTGTTCAAGCATTTTCTGTTTTTGTAACTAATTGAACAAATTGTTGTTCATTATTTGATTGTCATGATTTACCAATCATGCAGATCCAGCATTACCTTAAATTTGATTTTTAAATAACCACGTCCAGTATTATTTCTGAGTTCACTTGCTTGTAAACACAGTTAAAAGCAAATGCTGGAGTTTTTAGGTAATAAGGTAGTGATCTAATTTATAGCTAGTACAATAAGAACAGATGTATTTATGCTTACTTCCATTCATTGCAGTATCAAGCCTTCTGAACCAGCAAAAGTCACTGAAGTGGTCAGGTTAAGCTATGATCAGAGATTCCATCTTACTTTGTTATTTAACAACTTCCCCAAGGATAAAGTAAATTATCTGGGCTTTGAGTATGCAATACCTTAAAACACTGGGTAAAATTCTACATAAAAGGGATAAAAAAGCATCATTTGCTTGTTACATTCAAGTCTGTTTTTCCTTTCAATCTGAGCAGGTGAATAACCAGCAGCCAACCGTCTGGCACCCTATTTTTAATCCTATATTTAATTGACTTTTTAGCATTAAAATTAAGAACAATTGGTTAACTGTAGCAAACAGCTCTTTTGCAAGAGAGAAATGAAATCATTGGCTTTAAAATATCAATGTGGTATTTCAGATACATGAAGGCAGAGAATACCATGACTGGGCTTTTGCAATTAAATCCATTATCAGATTACGAATAAGCCTGAGCAACCAAGTCATTACCTCAAAATTAAACTAGAAATAAATAGCCTTTGAATCTCAGCGGGAAAAGAAGTATACTAAACTCTTTTCATGAGTGAAGTTTCGAGCTACACTGAAGTACAAGCAAGAAAATAGTTTCCCCCTTATGCCTGCATGTGGCCCGAACCCCTTTGAAGTCAAAGTCTTATTCAGAGGATTCTGACTGCAGAGAGGACAGATGCTGGCTCTGGGAGGATGTGAGTTTTACCTCTTCCCTTGCTAAACCAGCAAATAGGGTAGTGCAGGAAGTGACATCAAACAGGCTAGGCGATTTCTTCCATGCCTGCTGCAACTGCACAGTGCAAACTTTATTCATTTGGGCCTAAAAATTGCAATGGAGACATCACAACAAAGAAAGGGGCTCAATTTGCCATAACTTTAGAAACCGCCTCTCTATTTTAGGCGGACATGCTGCTTTCCCACATACTGCTTTGAGTTTGCTTCTCTGCATGCAAAAGAGTTGGCTGAGGTTCCCCATCCCATCTCGCCATCAGCAATTTTCTACTGGTTAAGAAATGAATGGCCACCAGTTAAAAATCCTTCCCGAAATTGTATAAATAAGTAAGATAAAATGCTTCCTTACTCTAGGTAGTGGTAAACTGTGATATACACTGCATCTCTGAGCTAATTTAAGGAAGATAAGTGTTTCTTTTTCACCATGCCAGTTCAGATAAGTATTTCATTAGGTCTAAATAACTGGGCATGCATGCACAAATGTTTCTCTTCATGTAGACGGTGTCATTATTTATTTAAAGCAATAGATTTTTTTTGCCTCCTACTGTGGAGAATGTCTGCGGATGCTTAGCTAGGTTCTTAAAATGTTCACTTTCCTTCTTGACCATCAGTGACACTGATTACAAATGCTTATCTTTCATTTTTGTCTTTGGTCCATTTACTTCTATATCTCTAATCATGGAAACTCATTCTCATCTGCAAATGGCTTTCCACCAGAAATAATTCTTCTTCTTATTAGATCCTGTGAAGGAAACTATTTATTTTCTGCTAAATTCTCAACTTCTGTTGAATAAGAATAACGTTTTTTTTAAATATCTTTCAGTATAAGGTTTTCATCAGCGATAATAAGAGGTGCCTGCCAGACTCCACTCAGGTTATTAGGAATTCTACTAGCCATCGATTACTTGCACAGATAGAGTTTCTGCATGAGACTGTCGAGGAGGCACCCTTGACAATGAGATTGCTTTCCCCAGAGACACTTTGCAAGCTGTTTATATTCTTGTTTCTTCTCTGGATCAGGAACAGCAACATTTAATGGCGATTAGTAAAAAAAATCTCCGGAGAATGGTTGCAATGCAAAATGATCTCATATAAAAGCCTCAGATGTTTGATTGCTAAAGTATTTGGGAATGAATCGGCACATGGTGCAATAATCCAGAATAGCTTTCACCCTGTGTTATACAACATATTGTCCTAATAAAGCCAATTGAACTGACTGTCAGGCAGAGATTATGTGGAACAAGACAGCTGTTTGATAATTCCTATATCACATTTCAATGATAAATTTAAGTTCTCTCGGTGTGATATTTACAAGATTAGCATTTGTTCTGTATGAAAACCTTCCACCTTGTTATTGAAATACATTTGAACTATTGAATCAATTTCTTTAAAATTTGCTGTACATAAATAATTTAAAATTATAACTTCTGATATTTCACTATAACCTTAAAACATTAAAACTATATACATCCAATTTTTTTGTTTGTTCTCTTGCCTTTTAATCATTTGAAAACACGAATTTACTATAACCAAATTTACGATCCACTCCTCATTAAGTTAGGTATGAATACAAAGAAGGCAAGACAGTGACTATATTTCATTAAGAGTTTGAAGAGATATGGTTTGTCATCTGAAACACTGGAAAACTTCCATAGATGTGCCGTGAAGGGCATTCTGACAGGCCACATCGCTGTCTGGTATGGGGGTGGGGGAGGGTTACTGCACAGGACTGAAAGAAGCTCCAGAAAGTTGTAATATTAGTCAGCTCCATCTTGGGAACTAGCCTCCATAGTATGTAACACACCTTCAAGGAGCAGTGTCTCAGAAAGGTGACATCCATTATTAAGCACCCACATCATCCAGGGCATGACCTCTTCTCATTGCTACCATCAGGAAGGACGTACAGAAGCCTGAAGGCGCACGCTCAGCAATTCAAGAACAGATTCTTCCCCTCTGCCATCTGATTTCTAAATGGAGATTTAATCAACGAACACTACTTGACTTTTTAAAATATATATTACTTCTGTTTTACCCTATATTAATCAATTCAATATACATATGTTGTATATACTTAGTGAAATTGATTTATTTATGCTTCTTTTCCTTTCTATCTAATCATCGACTGCATTGTACATGTTAACAATTGTACTTAGTTAACAAATTTTGCAACACATGTCTGTGATAACAAACCTGATTCTGATTCTGAAATGAATAATCTGGGTATCTTTGCTTATTTCTCTATTTAGTTCCCTGTGACAATTAATTTTTTAAGCTACCACAGGCTGCTCACAGACTGGACAGCATTTGATGCAAGTCCTACTGGAACATATTTATTCTCAGCATGAAGTGAAGAGAATCATTAAAAGATCCCTGGGTAGAAATATTCTCTTACATCCTAATAACTAAAGAACACTATACTACTCGCATCATGTTGCTTATCCTTTATCCGTTTTTTCTTCGATCCTCATCTGCAATGTCTCATGTCAAATCCTCCTTTCTGCCCATATTTACATTAATCCAGCAACCTGAAGTGATGTTCAGGATATTAAATTGCTGAATTCTATCTAGTACAGTGACCTATTGACCTATTGTCTTCAGTGGGTTCTTCCACTCTGCATAGATTCCTTTTACTAAGATCCTCAAAAATGTTGAAAGTGATTCTCATACATGCTAGACTTTAGCTTCTTTTTATCCCATCAGAATGTATTTTAAATTAAAGATAGCCTCAGTACTTACTGCAAGGATGAGCAAGTACTCTGACTTCATCGATGGCAATGTATCCAGGATGGCCTTTCGAAGCAACGGATTCAAATATAACCTGAAATGAAAAAGATAATGTGGTGATAACTAAATTAACTTCAGTCCTTAATATGAAATAAAACCATGTGGCTCAGATTGGTTAAGGTTGTATTTCCATATGAACTGTTACACGAGTATTACATTGATGCTCTTATAGAAAACTATTTTGGTTTTGTAAATGTTTACTGCGGTGGCTTTATTTTTTTTCCTCCTACATAAATTATCTGCACTTGATTATTGGAGCAGCAACATTAGTAAACTTGAATATATTAAACAGTGAATAGCCAATTATCTTCCCTTTTCCCATCCCCCTCACTTCCACTACAGCTCCCTCCACCCCCTCAACACCCAAACTCCTCCATCGCACCCTCCAACCCCCAATACATCCGTACCCCTTTTTAATTTGTTTATAAATGTAACACCCTGGTAAAGGTTTCACTGCTAACATAATGGTCTTTCTGTCAAAGCATTGTTTGGGTTATGGTTCGAGATAACAGGTGTTTCGGAATGCAAGTCATCCAATTTAGCAGGACCTGAGTGTATATTCCCTAGATTCACGCAGCCCAAGGAAACCAGGGTTTCATAAATAACCTAATTCTAATGACCTAATTCTAATTTTAAACTTATTCTTTCTTTTTCTTGATTCCCCAGCATAGGAAGGAGTAGCTTTGTATCTACCCGACTGAATCCCCATATCACCTAGAGAACACAGGATTACAAGCTCATAAACTAACCTAGTGTTATTGATGAATGTGCCATACTCATCTAACACCATAGACTCATCATTAGATTGGATTAAAAAACTCAGTTGACATTATCACACTTTCAGTAGTAATAATCTGTAATCAGTGAACATTAATTCAAAATCATTACCACAAGAAAGTTTGACGAAGGCATATACCTTCATAGGATATAGGAACAGACTTCCCAAAACAGCATATTACCTTTAGCTAGGAAAATGAATAGAGATTTGTGATCTAATTGGACTTGGAATACTTCTCCAAAGAGGACAAAACTTCTCATAAAAATGATTGCAGTTGGATGATCATTTCCAAAAAACCATGATATTTAAAACTGACATCACTTCCCAATTTCATTGCACCAATACACAATTCAATGGATAATGGTTAGAGGAATCCATGGGCTATGCAGAGATGGCTTTGATCGGCAGAAATGTAATGGAAATAACACTGCCAGCATTGAATTCTGCCTCTACACTGATGAGGCACTTGTTCTTGTGCCATTCCCATTCAAACTCTAATCTAAGATGTGCCCTTCTGGCTTGTTAAATCCTTCAGTTACTGGTAGCCTCCAACCTAATGGCATGAAATCATCTCTCCAACTTCCTGTAATTCCTCCCTCCACCCTTCAATTCTCCAACTTTGGCTTCTTACCTCTTCTTCTCACCTGCCTGTCATTCCCCTTTCTCCCATGGTCTACTCCCATCCCCATGAGATTCCTTCTGCTCCAGCCCTTTACCTTTCCTACATACCACCTCCCAGCTGCTTACTTCATCCCTCTCCCCAATCCACCTGGCTTCACCTATCACCTTCTAGCTTGTCCTCCTTCCCAGCCTTTATATTCTGCCACCTTCCCTCTTCATTTCCAGTCCTGATGAAGGGTCTCAGCCTAAAACGTCGGACTGTTTATTTTTTTCCCCACAGATGCTGCCTGACTGGTTGTATTCCTCCAACATTTTGTGTGTGTTATCTTAGTTACTTGTACTGTTCTGGCAAAATTTAATTATGGCAGTCTCCAATAAAGTAAAGCTAACTTCGGGTTGAACTAATCTTTATTTATTTGCTTATATTCACTTAATGCTCAACTACAACTTAATTGAAGCATGTTTTGTGCTTGTTTGAGCCAATTATTGGAAGTAAGATTGATGACAGAAATGGCTCCTCATCTATTTTTCAACTGGTCTTCAGGAAGTTAAGTTTGCATCCAATATACTATAAAAGATGAAGCTGAGTACTCAACAGTGCCAACAACTGATTCTGCACACATGCACTCAATAACCTAATCTATTGATACATTACAATTACTCTCATAAATCTTCTATAATGTTACCTGATAGAAGTTTGGCCAAAATGTACTGATAGCCAGCTCTGTCTTAATCCATCCTTCAGTAACTATACCAGACACGTTCCAGACAGGGTTTCCTTGAGGTCCTCCATTAACTTTCACATAGACGTTCAAGGCTCCTGGACTGGATCGATCTTTGCTTGACAGAAAATAGTGAAAGTCAATGCAGTGTGTGTCATTCTCTTTTAGTATGGGCAACATCAGATGAGCCTTCTGTCCTGATACTCGTCCAGAGCTGTTAACCAGCATAAAGGTCCCTAAAAGAAGTAAAAAGTAATTTCAGAATAAAAATGGAATAATGAAGTTCACTCCTCAGTATCTATTGACCTGATTTTATTTGATTTTGTTAGACAAACATAGAAAATGAAGATCACAAATGATGAGATCACAACTGACACCATAATTGTTTCACAGTGACTTCTGAGTAATAATTTTCCCATTTCTTGGTTACGTAAATTTTTATGCAAAGTATATTCCAAATATAATAGAAAATTCAATGAAGTTTTGATTAATATGCTTTAAGTGCTTCCCTCCATAAGTGTGCATGAAATAGCTATAGTTCCAAAAGAATAATATGATAAATGTTTCCATCCTGCAGATTAAAATTTAAATTCTTTGGTGTTATCATTTCAGAGGATCTGTCCAGGGCCCAGTAAGTAAGTGCAATTACAAAGCAAGCACAGCAGTGCCTCAACTTCCTCAGGTGTTTGCGAAGATTTGGCATTGACATCAAAAACTTTGACAAATTTCCACAGATGTGTGGTAGAGAATAGAAATCCCACAAAAAGTAATGGATACGGCCAGGTCCATCACGGGTAAAGCCCTCCCCTCACTTGATCATATCAACACGGAGTGTTGTCGCAGAAAAGCAGCATCCATCATCAGCAACCCCCACCACCCAGATCATGCTCTCTTCTCACTGCTGCCATCAGGAACTCACACCACCAGGTTCAGGAACAGTTATTACCCCTCAACCATCTGTTTCTTGAACAATATGAGATAACTTCACATGCCCCATCACTGAAATGATCCAACAACCCATGGACACACCTTCAATGATTCTTCATCTCGTATTCTTGATATTTATTGTTTATTTATTTAAAATTATTGCTTCTTTCATTTTGGACTTTTATTATGGTTATTATACTATCATGAATTTTTTGAATATGCCCACAAGAAAATATATCACAGGTTTCATATGGTGACATATATGTACTTTGATAATAAATACTCTTCAACTTTAGACTCATGCTTTGAATGGCCATAGAACAACCTAAGAACAATTGTTTGAAAATCTAAGTGTAATTCCCTGGTTAAGATTTTTACTGCTAATACTGCAGGATATTTCATTTGCTAGACTTTTGTAAAAGCGGTGTGTGCTGCTGGTAGAATATTTTGCTTTCGGCTAAAGATAGAAAGGGCTGTGATGTTCACAGTGGGACGGCTGTGTCAGCCAATCAGGATGTTGGAATTGGGGGAAGGTTCTAGAGGGAGCTGGGTAGAGAAGGATTTGTGACGGACACAGGTGGGGTTCGTGGTCTTCTGTTGGGAGAAGAGAAGATCGGGAGAGATGGCTGTAGGATTCAATCCAACGGGAAGATGCAACTGTTAGGAGTGCTTCACATGATGAAGGAGTCCAAGATGGGACTCTACGGGTGATTAGTGACGAGAATTCAGTGCCATGAGTAATGGTCATACCCTGCTTTGGAACAATACAAGCCCCACCGGGATGTGCATATGTAGACTGGTTTAATTGTAATGGGTCCTTTTATTTCTTTTTCTTTACTTTCTTTTTTTCTGTTAATAACAGTTTGATAAAGCTGAAATTAGAAAATACACTTCCTTTATAATTGTATGGAGTGTACGATCTATTATTTCTTGCTAACTGCTAATTGTGTATGGGCAGTGTTTACATTATCATTCACTCAAATCGGGGTTCCATTAATCGAAACATCCCAACTTTCCTGCTTAGTTGAACATCATATCATACTGACCCTAGACGTATATTGCTTAAGAAGGGTGACCTTCTCACACTGAGCCACATGGCTGTTATCCGAGCCAACTAATGACCCAAGTTTGCATACAAGCTTGATGAGGGGGTTACATGTGCAAAACAACATTCATTTTCTTTCATTAGCATGTAGATAACAGTATATTTGTAAGCTGCCTTTGATGCTGATGCATCTTATAGCCTCCTCCAATATTATCTATCCATTTCCATCATCTTTATATCATCAAAGTAAGATTATACATATTCCCTTATGTCAGTTTGAACAACAAAGGCTTGTTTCCAATTGATATTATTGTGACAAGGTCAGTTCACTAATGTAGTAAGAAACTTCAGCATAAATAAAAGGCAAACTGATAGATACAGGACAGGTATATTCTCAATAATTCATATATTTTCCATTTGTTTAAAACCTATAATTTATAATTAAATCATGTACGTGATGTGCAAATATTATTGAGACAAATACTTCTGAGATTTTATACAACGATTTCTCTCACGTTCTAATGTAAAGAACACTATTTATTTTGCCCATTGATTTTATATAAGGATTTTTCATTCAAGAAATATACTTCAGGAAAAATACATTTTCAGTTACATATGACATGTTTTCTAAGCTTTCCAGAAAATATGTCAACTTGCACTATTCATTTGATTTTAATAATAGCCTTACAACCAGGGTCAATATGAATGAATATTTAAGTGGTACAATTTTCTCTTATCAACCTCCCCATTGGCTTCGTTGATTAATGCCATTAAGAAACTACCATCAGAACCATGTAATGAAATCTCAAATCCAAGACCAGGTTAATTGTATTCTAGCTTTCTCATTATTGAGTAAATTATACCATGCATTCAGAATAAATCTTTGAAATAATAAACAAAAAAAATTCAGTCATTAGCGCAGCAGGTAGAGTTTCTAATTACACCTGCTGATAGAAATCTGTTTATCTTTTTCAAATGATGAGAGTTGGTGGAAAAGTAGTGGGTCTAATTTTGCTTTGGATGTCTAGAAACACCTTTTGGGAAATAATGAAGTTGCCACCAGCATGTTAATACAGCATGTTCATAGCATTATGGAAATTGTAACACAATACAGGAGAGTGTGCAGCTTAATCCATATTCAGCCCCTCAAATGGAGCTGCATTTCACTTTAAATCTCGTGCTAAATTAATTAAATTGCTATACGCCTGCACATTAATATTCAAACTCAAATAGCTCAAATTCTACATTCTGAAAAATAGTTACTCTGTACTTCATTATTTTTCTGATATTAATTACATAGGAAATAATATTGCTGCAAAATCTGCTCAGATTAAGACTGTTAAGTTATTCTTACCTAAAGAAAATAGATCTAGTGGTCAAAAGAAGTGTTAACCTAGTGAGGCTATCATTGGCGCAAACTATCTCATTGATACATCTTTCATTGTGTTATGTGGCACCATTGCAAACAAAGAAATACAATCCCAGGTGATGCCGCAGTAGACTGGAATCAGAATCAGGTTTAATATCACCGGCATTATCCTGAGATTTGTTAACTTTGTGGCAGCAGTACAATGAAATACATGATAAATAAACATGAAGAAAAAAACTGAGTTATATTAAGTGTATGCATATGTCTATTGCATAGTTAAGTTAAACAAGTAGCAAAAACAAGCAAAAAAAACAGAAATAAAGAACTAGTGAGGGAGTGTTCGTGGGTTGAATGTCCATTTAGGAAGCGTATGGCAGAGGAAAAGAATCTGTTCCTGAATCACAGAGTGTGTTCCTTCAAGCTTCTGAACTTCCCACCTGATGGTAACTGTATGAAGAGGGCATGTCCTGGGCGGTGGGAACCTTAATGACGGGTGCGATTTTCCTAAGGCACCACTCCTTGAAGATGTCTTGGATTCTGCAGAGGGTAGTACCCCTGAAGGAGCTGACTAATTTTACAAGGTTCTGCAACTTATTTCGATCTCGTGCAGTAGTCCTCCCTCTCCCCCATACCGAATAGCGATGCAGCCAGTCAGAATGTGCTCACAATAATTTGTAGATGTTTTGGAGTGTTTTAGTTGACAAACCAAATTTCCTCAAACTCCTAATGACATATAGATGCTGGAGAATTTACTGTCGGTATAACCTGGAGCCTTGTGCCCAAGAAATCTTCACTGACTGACTGAAGCTAAATAGGAGCACCTTAAAGAATGACAGCAGGGTCAGGAAATGGATTGGTTTATGAAAGGAGCTTGAAGAGTTCAGCACCCAGAGAAAGCATATCCTGGAATCCAGAGTACCAATACTCTGAATGCATGATAATACACCAAATACAATAGATTTGTCTTTACAATAACTCTGAAAATTGGTGATAAGAGTCTTGCCACACTCAATTAAGAGATGATGTTCATGATTCAAGTAAGTAGTAGGAGGAAGAATCGCCAAGTACTTTGCCATCCTTCATTAATGGTGGGGCGTAATAATGACTTTTATTCATTTGTCATACCGGAACCAAGTTTCCAGACATTGAACTCAGAGGAATTTCCAGAGCAAACTGATGTCTAAGTTCTCTTCTATTAATGTTCAACATGCTGGAATGACACTTTGTTGTTTGTTCTGCTTACTTTAGTGCAGATTATTAATACTTCTGTACATTCTTCCAGGACAATAAGTCCAGCCCAGCAGTCTACATGTGCTGCTTGATGCAGTTCTTGCAGCAGAATTTGTGATGAGTGAAAATAACTCATTCAAAGCAGTTGAATGGATAATTCTACATGGATATGACCTAAGGTTCAACATCAAATCAGTTCAAGATATATAACATGAAATAATGGTAATGAATAAAGGTTATGGTCCTTGATAGTGACCAACTTCAGAGCTTAAAAACCAATGTATCAGAGCTAGTTACTCCCAATAGACAAGCAATCCTGTGTGATGATAGCATTCTGCTGATAAAGCAAAGGTTTGCCAGGCACATCCTCTTGAAAATAAAATGAAATAACTACAAGTCAGCCATATGCTGCTTGATCAGTTGCAAGGCATTATTATGAATTGCTTTAAGATCAGCTAAGATGTCATAGATAGTACCATAGAGCAAGTATCCTAAAATGTTGTTTCTATAAAGTTGGAAAAACATCCATTGCACAGATGAAAATCATGCTAATGCAGCATGAGGCAATTTTGCACATTTCTGAGAGTTAACAATAATCACTAATATACCTTAGATGTAGTGCATACTCCTCCAAGAGGGCCTTAACATTGCGGTGGTTTGGAGGCTTGTGTGCCTCAATCACCTAGGAAGCTATGTTGGCTGGAGCCAAGTCTTTATGCTTTGGCTCTTGGTGGGGTGAACAATGTCAAACAGGTCAAAGGGTAGAGGCCAGACTAAGAGTGGTCCACCGATCCTCCAGCTTCAGGTTTCAGCTCAAGGCTAACGACCCTGACTGGTAAAACAAAACTGCTACGGAATCCTTCTACATCTGAGTGTGATGGTGCTCCTCAGTCTCCACCTGGGACTTGCATGACTGACAGTAATGAAAACCAAGAAGAAGCTACTGACATGATGAAAAAAGGGCCGAGCACATAGAAGATGGAGGACCTACACTGCTGCCCCAAAGCCAGTGGTGTAACAGGCAAGAAGTACGTAAGTAATGTATACTACTTACAGGATACACTGTACCAACTTGACCACAGACTTAATGTTCCTTTCAGAAGCAGATTGGAAATTCTACAATTGACCCACCCATCAAGTTCCCTTCAGATGATATATTATTATCCAGACGTGAGATTTGCCACAGTCACTTTGTTGTTCATATATGCCTCAGGCAAGTATTTGCTGTAAAAAGGCTGAAGGGGTTCAGAAAAAAAGGTTCTCTGCCACATTTACAGGGCAACAAGGATGTAGGCAATAATTGCTTGTTCCAGCAAACTGGACGTATGCCACCAAAGGAGATGAAGAAAACTTTTCTATCACCTTTCTTGAATTTTGTTCATTGTTGGTAACTGGCATTCTGGTGTTTATCAGTGTTTTCAGATAATGCATAAAGCATTGCTTTGGAGTGAAAACTGTTCAACAACCTACTGTAATTTTGTAGACCTTTTCATGAATATAATCAAACTGAGCTCAACTACCTCGCTGACAAAAGTATAAATATACTTACATGGCTTAACTTTTATTTAGAAAAGTTCCTTAATTTGGCTGCATAGATTCATAAGAAAAATACAGCACAAAACAGGCAATTTGGCCCATCTTGTCCTTGCCCAACCATTAAACTGCCTAGTCCCATCGACCTGCACTGGGACCATAGCCCTCCATACCCCTCCCATCCATGTTCCTATTCAAACTTCTCTTAAACATTGAAATCGTGCTTTCATGCACCACTTGTGCTGGCACTATAATCACTAGATGCTACATGTTCCCCTACACAAACTTCTGTCTCTTGCCCAGTCTCATTCCATAATAGAAGATCAAGTATCACACACTCTCTCAATATGGCTTCTATGCACCGATTAAGGAATGTTTCCTGAACGTATTTGACAAACTCTATCCTGTCCAGTCCTTTTACAGTATGGGAGTCCCAGTCAATATTTAGAAAGTTAAAATCACTTACCATCACAACTTATGTTTCTTGCAACAGTCTGTGAAATTTCTACAAGTTTGTTGGGTGGTGTATAATATAGCCCCATTTACATGGTCATATCTTTCTTATTCCACAAATCCACTCATAAAGCTTCACTAGACGAATTCTCCAGTCTGTCCTGACTGAGAATTGGCATGACGTTTTTCCCTGACTAGTAACACCACCCCTCACCCTTTAATTCCATGACTAAATCAATGGAACCCTTTAATTCCATGACTAAATCAATGGAACCCCGGAATATTGAGCTGCCAGTCCTGCCCCTCCTGCAACCAAGTCTAACCAATGGCTACAATATCATAACTCCATATGTTGATCCATGCCCCAAGCTCATCTGCCTTTCCTATAGTATTTCTTGCATTCAAATATACTCAGGTCACTATATTAGTCGCACCATGCTCAACCTTTTAATCCTGACTTTGTATATTAGAGGCTTAACAACATCTTTCTCCACAACCACTGTTCTGGCACTCTGGTTCCTATCCTCCTGGATCTCTAGTTTAAACTCCTTTCCCCATATGGCACTAACAATCCTTCCCACAAAGATATTAGTACACTCCAGTTCAGGTGCAAACCATTTCTTCTGTATAGGTCCCACCTTCCTTGGAAGAGAGTGCAATGATCCAGCTACCTGACTGAAGCTACCTACTATCCCTCCTACTGCAACTCCTTGATTCAGATTCACTGCTAAGTACAAACTAATCTTTTGACAAGATTTGAACTTCACTTGAAGCGGATACAAATGTCAAGTGAGGATCTAAGGAAATTTTGGTACTAACACCAATTAAATTGTTACATAATGTGGACTTTGGGGTTGAAAATATTCCATGAATTGAATTTGGGAACAGTTAACAGCAGAAACCAAGGAGTAAATGAATCCCAAGGTAGCATATGGCAATGTTCAGTACGGTACAGAAGTCTTAGGCACATATAGATAACCAGGGGACCTAAGATATTTGCATAGTATTCTAAGCTGTTTCTTATATTATTTCCTGTGTGGGTTAATTTTGATATGATTTGAAGCATACAGTGGAAAGTAATTCATCACCATCCTTTCTTTATTTGTCCTTGAAACAGCAAAATCTATTAGTCTTAAGTTTTTTGTTAATATTGGTAACCAGTTAGTAGATACAGTCCTCTGCAAAAGTCTTGGCACCCTAGCTTTATATATAGGTATGTGCCTAAGACGTTTGCATATTACTGTATAGGTACTTTGATAATAAATTTACTTTGAACTTTGAGTTTTGAAGGATTAATATACTGCAAAATTCCAGTTAATGGAATTCACCTTCAGGGACCACAATGGTAACAGATTAGTCCATTTTGGTGTGTTGGATGGGATTATTGCTATGTTTTATTACAGGAATAGACCAATAGAGGTAAGTTAAGGCATGATATTTATTGCTTTTTGTCACAGAAATGAGGTCAGTGTCAAAAGAGCAGCAATAAAGGGAAAGCCTTTTGCAAAATTGAATCAAAGACAGAAAAGGTATATGCACAACATACCAGCTTCCTCAATAAAAAAATCTCTAGAGTATATTCAGATCTTAATTTTAAATGTTTTCGGTTTCTCAACTATGATTTTTTTGTAGTACAACAACCAATAACTTACAATAGCTTTCCCCTCAACTCCTTATCTCTGCAATCATCTATGCATTTTTGTTCTCTTTTATCCAGTAATTAACTTGAACTTAGCATAATTTTTTGGGGACCTGCTCAACCCAAGTGAATTATGTGTGTGCTTTGAAATCCCAGTCTGTACCGTCTGCGGCCATGTTTTTCCTCCTTAGGAATAAATTGCTTTGATTACCAATTGTGCATAACTTTAATGTCAACTGCTTGTTTCTCTTCCAGTTACTATAAACTACGGACAAATCAATACAGCTTAAGTGGAAAATTGGAAAATTAGGAAGCAGATAGATATAGAACCATTACTTGATCACATGGTAGGTACCAAATTCTGAAGGGTTGTTCAATAACATATCCTCTGAAAAGCTCTTTTGATGTCAAACTTGTACAATCTGTTTCATGCGATTCTGGTGGGGGGTTGATATTCTTGTTGCTGTTTGCCTGCTTTGTTTTTTTTTTACACATTGCTGGTTGATGTTTTCCTTTGAATGGTTTTCTTTGTTTCAAGGCTGTCTGGAGGAAATGACTCTCAGAGCTGTATACCGCATACACAATTTGATAATAAATATACCTTGAACCTTAACTTTGAAAATGTTAAATATTATATTTTTAGCCAATAAAGAAATATTCCACCTAAGATGATACATTTCATATAGAATTAATTTGGAATATATGATTTAAAAAATAATGACATTATGCTGAATTATCATTATAAAACTCGTGGCCTAGATAGAAGATGCAAATCTTTGTGACTTGGATTTACTGTTGAGGGGCAATTTTCATTACACATTCCTCTGTAATTATGGAGAATGTTGATTAAAAAGAAATGGAAATTACCTTTTCACATTTATTTGACCTGTATCCATACACACCTCCTAGCAGTGAGGAGCTCAAGGCACAGACTGGATCAAGACCGATTCAGTCCATTGTTAATATTATCCTCTCCAAAGCCTTGGGAGATGTAATACTTAATCTCATTCAGTAATAGTTTTCTCAAGGAAACATTTAGATTTTATTCATTGGTTAGAATTTAGCTCTTTTACTGAAATAGGAAAATTTAATTTTGTAAGTGAAGTGTTTACCTAGTCACAAAGAGACTATAACCTGAAGTCCCCTACATCAAGGATAATGGTTAAAGGAGAAAGAGACATTTTCTAATGTTGTGTCTCTGTGGATGCATTGCCTGAAAAAGACCTTCAAGAACCAAAGATGCAAATCATAACTGAACATAGTTCCTTGTATTGAAGACAGGATTTTTTGGTATAAGGAAAGATTTTTTAAAAATATAACAATTAAATCATTTTTCTATTGTGAGAACTGATGTTGTGCAACAGTTACAGGGATACATCTGAATCAGAATCAGGTTTACTATCATGTGTCATGAAATTTGTAAAGCTAACATCATCAGTACATTGCAATACATAATAAGAGAAAAATATATGGATCAGAATAATTATATATATATATATATACATATATATATAATAGTTACATTAAAAATCATAGTGCAAAAACTGAAATAATAAAAAAGTGAAGTAGTGTTCAAGAGTTCAATGTCCATTTAGGAATCAGATGGCAGAGGGGAAGAAGCTGCTCCTGAATCACTGCGTGTGCACCTTCAGGCTGTACCTCCTTCCTGCTGGTAACAATGAGAAGAGGGCATGTCCTGGGTCATGGGAGTCATTAATAATAGATGGCACCTTTCTGAGGCTCGCTCCTTGAAGATGTGTTGGATATTACGGAAGCCTCCCCCAATCCTTACCAGACAGTGATTCACCCTGTCAGAATGCTCTCCATAGTACATCTGTA
The DNA here is from genome assembly GCF_048418815.1 of Hemitrygon akajei. NCBI lineage: Eukaryota > Metazoa > Chordata > Chondrichthyes > Myliobatiformes > Dasyatidae > Hemitrygon > Hemitrygon akajei. The sequence goes on along the minus strand of NC_133134.1, from coordinate 146,266,361 downwards.
GATATTTTTGAGTGTTTTATGTGATAAACCTAATCTCCTAAAACTCCTAATGAAATATAGCCATTATACATATACAACTATTCTCTGATTTGCGAAAGGGATGCACTTATTAGATTTATGAGTTTTAAGTGAAAGCTCATAAATCAAAATAACTGGATGAAATGCAGTTATGAAATTTTTTTTGCAATGTATTACTAGAGATGGAGAGTGAGGCTATATTTGCAAGGACCTAAAGGTTTGTAATTAAAGTCTTTAACAATAAACAGTCAATGGTATTGCAGCAAAAGTTCATAAATTGAACATTTGGAAATCGAAGAATATGAGCAATAACCTGGATTTGATTTCCAAAAAAGTCACTTGAAATTGGAAGTGCAGAGACAGCCAGGTCTTGTGGTTAGCAGTGAAGAAAGCCGTGCACTAGCATTTTTTGTGGGATTAATTGAACTCTGTGCTGTGGCAGATCTCTGACACCCAGCAAGAATGAAAGCACCAAGCAAGTTACAAAACCAATCAAACCAATACTTAGCCAATATATCACAGGTTCATCTCTCTCCACCTTGGTCATAATCTACGAGTCACTGCTTCAAGAAAAGAACATCTATCATCAAAAAGATCCCTATAATCTGGGCCATGCTGTCTTCTTGCAGCAACCATCAGGCAGGAGATGCAGAAACATGAAGCCACACACCACCCATTTCTGGAACAGTTACTTCCCTTCAACAGTCTGTTCTTGAATTAATTTGCACAAATCTAATCACTAGCCCAGTATATCAACATTGCAATTACTTTAAACACTTTGCACTGCAAAGGACTTAAAAGAATTCTAATTGTGTTCTTTCTTGTAAAAATTGTGTATAATTTATGGTCAATTTATGATTTCTTGTGAATGCTGCTTCACTGACTCTATGTGCCTGTAACGCTGCAGTAAATAGATTTTCCACTGTACCCGAGCATACATGTACAGACTTGAGTATATGACAATAAATTGGACTTTTTGCTGGGTGTATTCTCATAGACCAGAAAATAAAATGCAATAAGTAGTGAAAATTCAAACAAAAAACTTTTAACTAACAACAAAGACTGAGGTATGCATAAGATGTTGCTTTATGACAATAGACAAGCGTTAAAATGATAAAATTAAATTTTAATTATATTCAAGTTCAATTTTTAAATTACAGCTTAGTTAAGTGGGATATGGCTGCAACCACAACTTTGTTGGATAAATGGGTTGTACTAGAATGAGACTAGCGCAGCTTTCTTAACGACATTCACATGTTCATATCTTGCAAACGCTCCGAAGTATGGTCACCACTGAAGTGGAAGTTCTGGGCAGACTGAAGTGATTAAAATCTGAAGAGGTTAAAAACTGGAGGGCTTAGGCTGCACAAGTCTCATTTAATATTCACCCATTAAAGCTTAGAGTTGTAAATCAAAGTGATCACATCAATTTTGCCTGTGGATTGATGCAGACAGATTGATGTTAAACTAATCATGTTTAATATTCCCAAATGAAGCAGATCCTCTGGTGCTACTAGCGCTAGTAAAAGTTTTGTTAACTGCTTCTAGATTTATCTTCAGAAGGATTCCAGGGAATGTCATATTTCCTGTGACAGTGTTTTAATGAAAGAAAGCCAAACTCAAGCCAAGAGATTCTGCAAATGCTGGAATTCCAGAACAACACGCACAAAATGCTGGACGAACTCAGCAGGTCAGGCAGAATCTATGGGAATGAATAAACAGTCGATGTTTTGGGCTGAGACCCTTCATCAGGACTGGAAAGGAAAGGGAAAGTTGCCGGAATTAAGAAGGTGGTGGAGGGTAAGGAGTACAAGTTAGAAGGCATTAGGTGAAGCCCGAGGTTGGAGGAGCAAGAAGCTGGAGGTGATAGGTGGAAAAGGTAAAGGGGCTGAAGAAGAAGGAATCTTATAGGAGAGGAGAGTGGACCATGGGAGAAAAGGAAGGAGGAGGGGCACTGGGGGAGGTGGTAGGTTGGTGAGAAGAAGAGGTAAGAGGGCAGTCAGAGAGGTAATATGAAGAAGAAGGAAGGGAAGGGGGATAAAATAACCAGAAGTCAGAGAAATTGATGTTTATGCCATTAGATTGTAGGCTCCCTAGACAGAACATAAGATGTTGCTCCTCCAGTCTGAGAGTGGCCTCATCGTGGCAGAAGAGGAGTCCATGGATAGACATGTTGGAATAGGAATGGGGATTGCAATTGAAATGGCTGGCCACCGGGAAATCCTGCTTTGTGCGGGTGGAGCCAAAGTGCTTGACGATATGATCTCCCAGTCTGCATCAGGTCTCACCATTGCTGAAGAGGCCGCACTCAGAGCACTGGATAAAGCAGATGACCCACAGAGATTCGCAGGTGAGGTGTTGAAGGGCTGAATGGGAGGAGTTGAAGTGGACAGGCGTAGCACTTCTGCCACTTGCAGGGATAAGTGCTGGGAGGGAGATTATTGGGGAGGGATGAATCATAAGGGAATCACGAAGGAAGCAATCCCTGCAAGTGAAGAGTGGAACAAGATCGAGATCTGTTTGATGGTAGGGTCCCACTGAAATTGGCAGAAGTTGCCATAACCTCCAACCTGGTGGCATGAACATCAACCTCTCCTACTCTTGGTGAATTTCCCCTCCTCCTTCCATCTGACTACTTCTCTTCACCTGTCTATCATCACCCCCTAGTTCCCCTCCTCCTTCTCTTTCACCCAAGGTCCCACTCTCCTCTACTGTTAAATTCCTTCTTTTCCATCCCTTTACCTTTTTCACCTATCACTTCCCAGCTTATTACCTCATCCCCCACTCCCCTAGCCACCTGACTTTACCTTTCAACTTTTAGATTTTACACCTTCCTCTCTCCCCCCCCCCCCCCCACTTCTTATTCTGGCACCTTACCACTTCCTTTCCAGTCCCAATAAATGGTCTCGGCCTGAAACGTGGACTGTTCAGTCATTTTCATGGACACTGCCTGACCTGCTGAGTTCCTCCAGCATTTTGTGTGTGTTGCTCCAAACTATTATTGTTTGATTGGCTGCAAATTAAGTTTCATTCCCTTTATTCTCTGTTCTCTAATGATGGCTTGAGATCCCTAGCAGGAACTTCAAAGGCATCACCCCAATAGTGACATTTCCTTTTAATCATCCATATGTTTTTAAATTTCACTTACACACATCCTTCTATCTTTGCCATTACCATGACCTTTACAGCCAATGTGAACTTAAGTCAATGAGCTAAAATTCCATGTTATTTTGTGTAAAAGCCTATAATCATTATCTGGGTATAAACCAAGCCAGCTGCAGAAAATCCGGGTTCCAGGGTGTTAATTGGACATCTCTCAGCATGTCTTAACAGTATGGAGTGGAAACAAAGAATTTTATAGCGAGTTGGTTACACTGCCTGGTTATCCAGAATGCAAAGCACCACATATGCTGGAATCAGAAATAAAATCGAAAGACCCATCAGTGAGGCAATTTCTTTAGTGCCTGGACTATCACAGACAGTCATGATTATTGCAATACACAAAAAAAGCCCTTTAGCTGGCAGTGATTCATCAGAAGTAACAATTTCCATCAATAGAGAGAGGTTCAGTTTTGAACTCTTGATTTTGAACTTTTATTTCAGATCTCACCATCAGTATCGGTGCCAAAGACAACATCTGTAAATGAGACCACAAATTTTATGAGCCAATGTGCTCTTGAAAACCAATTATATCTCTAATATTTAAGCAGAATCTCATTTCTCAACACTTGAGCATACTGAACGATAACAACTTCAGTGCTGGAACCAGAACATTGTGTCTGTTCTCAAGAAATTCACTCAGTTCTCTTCAGCCTGCAGGTTTGTCTGATCCCCAGCTCAGTCAATGGGCCAGGTAATTCAACGTTCCCTGATGTTTGTCTATCCTTTCTTTCCTGTCAATTTGACCAAGTTTTGTCTTACTTGCAGAAGTCAACTGAAACTAGTTGCACAGTGAATATGTTCCCATTTCAAAAGCAGCATTCAAGTTTGGCTCAAAATAAATAAATGGAATCGCAAGCATATAATAATCAAAGTTTCCTGAGAAATCAGCCAGAATGCTTCAATAAATTCTGTTCCAGCCTCATTTTATCACCACTGACTGTGAAATCAGTCCATTAGATGAGTCAAATTTCCTCTTTACAGCCAATACTAGACAGGATTCCATTAACAATAAATGCTTGTGCCATTCTTGGCATAGTAATATGAATTGAACACATAAGGTGCACATTCTACTGAGTTATATCTGAAAATTTTAAGAAGATTTCTAGAGTCAGTGTAAAGCACAACTTGTATGTTTGATCAGCATTGCACATGGAGAAGGTATATAAGATGCTTGGTTCCTTTACAGTACTCTACAATACAGACTGATCTTGGGGAATCAATGGGGCATTTGACATGTAAGACTCCATCACCAGTTTCCATCCATTTTTCACTAACAAAGCAGAAGTTTCATAGAAATTAATGGCTTAATTTGGCCACTAGTTTTCTTCCCTCAAACATCTCTCTCAATAAAAATGCAACATATTTATACCAATGTAAATAAAGTTGAGTCAAAGTCCATGGCGATTTTTTTTCTGAAGATCTTCCTCAAAATTTCTTTCCAGTAAGGTATAAGCACTGGAATAAAGTTGCCTGCAATTTTAAAACTGAGCAGTAATGAATTTTCCTAATCTCACAAAACATTTTCAATGAGACGTATAGCTGAAACTGCCCACAGAATACTTAAAATTCAATTTGATTCATTGGCCTCTTTTTGGAAACAAATTAACCTGTTGCACATGGTTTTAATGAACTACAAAGCTCTTTCTTACCTCTAAGCAATCAGGGCTGTGGATATAACTGGTTCAATTTCTTCCAAAAATCTTTTAGAATGCAAATTGAATTGTGTTATTTTAAACAGCTTGTGGAAACCGCTTACAATGCAATATTTAAAGTGATTGTCGATGCGGTGGGGTGGAGATATGTCTCTGCCAAAGAGTTGTAAAGCACTCCTTCCCTCCACTAACCTGCAGTTCATGCTTGTGTAAGGTGTTGCACCTGCTTAGCCACCCCCGCCCCCCGATTAGGGTCATGTGAATCCATGGAAACAGATGATGGATGGTCATGTGAGCAGCTGGTGCATGTCATAAGTCCTAGTTATGTGATCCTGACGCCAGGCAGACAATCTCTGAAGAGTATTGATAATGTCTGGGGTTACCTGTCTTGTAAAGACACTGCCCAGAGAAGAAAATGGCAAAACACTTCTGTAGAAAAATTTGCCAAGAACAATCATGGTCATGGAAAGACCATGATCACCCCCATCATACAATATGGCATAAACGAACAAGCAATGTCAATGTCATGTTTAAATATATATCCTTATCTTTAGAATTATAACTGAAACCCATGTCAATGGATTTATCTAAGAATTATTTTGATGTTAGCAAAACCATAGCATGCTACTCTTAAAAGGATGTTATCAACATTATTTTATCCAAGCTTAATTTTGGAGCTTTTAGGTGTTCATTTTAATAGCATTAATGGAATATGGAAATGAGCATCCTTTATAAATAACCTCAAAACAGAAGTTCTATTTTTATTGAATTTCCACTTGTATTCTTCATAGTATGGCAAAAGGAAACTACAGTGTCTTCCTCACTGATTAGAAGCAACTGAGATGTAATCAGCTTGTCAAAGTTCATTGATTACTCCCAGTGATTTCCTTGCTGTTCAAATGAAATGGTGCTCCATGTCACTGCATAAATTGTGAAGCTGCACAAAATTAAATGTACATTTCAACACATTGATTGAGTCTATTCAGAACATTTGCAATGATCGTACTTAACTCATCTGTTTCCTAGCTAATTAGTTTCAGATTAATGTACAAAGATCTGATGTAATGCGAATAATATTAATAAGAATTTTTACACTTAAGAGTTTAGTGTCCAATTTAACTTCCATAAACAATGGAATACAATTACTGCTTATCCCTGTTAATTGGAACCCATTTAACTTGAATGTGAAATTCATTAGAAATGCCTTTAGTTTTATTCTATCCGCTTAAGTTAAATTATTAACCAAATTAAATTTTCTTAAGCACAAAAAAATTAACAGAGGGAGTAAATTAGCATTGTAATTCTCTTGTATCAATTTATACCACAGGATCTGATTCTGTGTGTAGCATTTCCAAGTCTGCAAATGCATGACCAATTTCCTGACTATTGATCTGAACTTCATGAATAAGGCAATACAATTGAATGTGTGGACCTTCCTGAGACCCAATAATTAACTAATAATATAGCTTCCCTTTAATTTTTAACAGTGATTTGATCTTTGCCTATTAAGCAGGCCATGTTGGAGAAGGGATTTTGCTGCAGTCACATTTTGTTTAAATAATCCAAACCCCTTGAAATACTTTTTATTGACAACACTGCTTTTGAGATTTGCTCTACCCTGCCACTAACCCAAAGTGCTTTCATTCAGAACACCTGGTGTTAACATAGTGGTTAGATGAGCCCTCAGAGACCTGCATTCTATCTGGAAACCTTTGATGCTGGGATCAATGGTGCAAATTGCCATCTCATTCGAATCTGCAGCAATAGCCCAGGAAAGAAGCACAAGGACCCAGTGCTTACATTCCCATAAAGGTACAGGTTTGAAATCTGGTAGCAATTAAAGATGAGAGATCAGTTGGTTAAGCAGCTTCTAGATCACATCTTTCAGCCTGATCGTGTCTTCTGTCATGACAGAAAGCATGCTGGGAAGATATGTCAAGTCCTCAGATTTTATTCAGGCTGACCAGGACACACAGCCAGCACTAGGTCTTCATCAGGAATTGCTCCCATGACGGGAGGGACGTCTGCAGATTTCATCCTTACCTTCATAAGTTTTCATGTGTTATGTGTGCTATGTTGTTGTATAAGTAAGAGGGGTAGGCGTAATAAGTTGTAGCTTCAGCCTACTCCCTTTCGGTCTGTTTTAAAGAATATCTATGTATTTTGCTGTAACTTTGTCCTATGAAATCATCGCTATAAATGATGCTTTTTGTTATGTTTGTAGTGACCGAAATAAATTAATTTTCATTCATTCATTCATTATGTGTACTACTGTGCTTTACACCCTGGTTCAGAGAAACGTCTTGTTTCTATATGTGTTATATGGTTGTATACATTAAATGTATGTATATAGTTAAATGACAAAAAAGTTGACTTGGCTTGACATTGTGTCATAATTCCTCTTTCGGAAATAAGGAGGCAACTATTCTCACTACGTCCTGCTTGGTGGTGCAATAGTATCAGTGCCGGAGTCCGGAACGAAGGTTCCCGAGTTCAAATCCAAGTCGGGTTGAGTGTCGAGCTAGCAACTCAGCCTTGTAAAAAACAAGAATAGCTTGCTACAGAAACACTGTCATGACGGTGCCCCGATAACTCCACTGCCGAGCTAAAGTCTATTCTTCTTCTTCTTCTATCCTCACTATACTCATTTCCAGAAAGCTTTGATAAGGTGAAACATCAAGGACTATTCTGGAAAATAAAAGCTTGTGGTGTAGGTTGTAACACATAGGGACAGTTGGGTGGCTGGCTAACAGGAAAGAGAGAGCAGGTTCGTTTCCTCTCTGATTTAGCCTGCCATATACAGTATATCAGTGCTATGGCCTCAGGTTCTCACCAGTTAGTTAACTAGCATGAATGAAGGCACCAAAGATATGCTTGTGAATTCACCGTCATTCAAAGATAGTTTGGAGAATAAAATGTGAAGAGGATATAAAGAGGATGTGAAGTATGTGGAAAAGGATGCGGCAGATGGAGTATTATGCGGCAAAATCTGTTTTTATTTGTTTGGCAATCAAAAAGTGAGAGATTGCAGATCTCATAAATGCAAAGGGATCTGGATGCTCTAGTGCTGACTTGTAAATGGCTGGTATTAATAGACCATTTTTAATCGACGAAAACACTACTTCATTTTCTCTCCGAGTCTTTGGAAATATCTTATTTCAAGAAGAGTAGAAGCTGGAGACTTTAAACCAGCAATGGAGAGATTGGTACTGCTATTGGTTTATTATTGTCACATGTATCAAGATAATAGTGAAAAGTTTATCTTGCAGACAGATCAAATCATCACACAGTAAGTACAGGTGAGGCCCTCCATGGGCCGAGGTTGGCTGTGGATGTTGCATCCCAACTGCCTCTCCAATATGCAGGCCAGAACGCAAGAAAGGCAGGACGATACGGAGAGCAAGCTGTTCCGTGAAGGTAGAATGAAGTAGAACAACAACAAAGCCGAATAAAGCATAAAAACTATCAATTAAGGTAAATGATAAAATGCACGATCATGATGAGGTAGATTGTAAGGTCAGGAGTGCATCTTATTATACAAGAGTCTGATAACCGTGGGATAGAAGCTGACCTTGAGCCTGGTAGCAAGCTTTTATTTCTCCTGCCCGATGGGAGGGAGAAGAGAGAATGCCCAGGGTGGGTCGGGTCTTTGATTATGCTGGCTGCTGTACTGAGGCAGTGAGACGTACAGACAGAGTCCAAGGAGGGAAGGGCTAGTGCCTGTGTTTAATACTCAAGGAATTGAAAACTACCATGGCAAAACAGGAATGCGAGGTTGAGGGTTACAATTACTATACACGAGCCATAATGTAACTAAGTGCCAGCACAGGCTTGGTGAACTTGTGGCCTATTCTTGCTCCAAATCAGTTTGTTTATAAACTAATCCTCCACATTACAGCGCAAGTATTCCTAACGCACTTTAAATTTGACAAGTTTTTGAAAACAAATGCAAACTTTTCTATTGCAACACAAAGTGCTGGAGGAACTCAGCAGGTCAGGCAGCATCTGTGGAGAGAAATAAATAGTTGACTTTTCGCGCTAAGGCTGTAAAGGAATATCTATGAACAGTGTCTACTCTTCTTGCAGCTTCAACAATCTTTGGGCTACTTGTATTCTTTTTAAAGATTTCTCTTGCACTGTTACTTATTTTCCTGTTTCTATTTAACTAAAATTGTGATCCAAATATCAGTTGATGAGGAGATGCATGGCAGGGGCATCTACAGAAACCTATCACTACCCTTTAGAAATGAACCAAACCAAGCAGAGTATCTGCTCTCCTATTTTACTGAACATTTCCCTTTGTCTTAAACAGTGAATCTTACATTCTCCATTGTTTTGATGCACTCAGCATTTTCGCAATGAATTCATTTCTGCTACCAGAAATCCATTTTGCTTTTTATCTGATGCCAATTTAATTTGATGGTGCTGAATTGACAATATAAATGATTCATGTACTCATGCATTCTTACATTTCACAAGAAGATGGCTGATTTCCATACCCTCTAAAGGTCTAAGACGTTAATAACAAACTGAAGGAGGTTTAACCTCTTCCCTTCCTAGTTTGTGCTACAATTTTTCTACCTTTCAAAGCATATAAACTAGCAGTCGTTAGTTGTACTCATTTTGCCCTCATTGGTACTTGTCTTTTCATAATTTTTCTCATTGCTAGTTCTCCTTCAGTCAGTTCATTCCTGTATTTGCACCATATATTTTGCTGTGAACTGATCATCCCCACTTCATTGCCTTCTATTGCAATATCATTTGTTTTATTCAGAATAAAAGCTGATGTCCATCACATTTAAATGCTGGCTTATCTGAAGCCCAACACAATTCTTAATTTTGCAGGCATTTTTTTAGTTACTTTAGCTGCACTGGTGGATTAGGTTTACAGACCTGTCAGCAATACAAGTAATTTTGAATGGGCCTCTGTACGCCATTGTGCCAAAAAGACAAAATATTTAAGTTATCATATGCTTATCTCTATTTCATTCCATTCGCGGATTGGTTATCATACTATGGACGGCTAGATAATTCATTGTATTTCACTTTTGGCTTTGAATTACAAATAAATGCCATATTGCAATGTCTGCATGAAGTAAATTTATGCTCTTGTGGTTGCAAACATTTATTAATAGTAGACTTTCACCAGCCCTCATGCATGATTTAATTACCCAGCTGTTTGTGTAACTAGTTGTTGGATGAGAAGGGATATAGCACCCTTGGGCTCTCCCAAACTTCAATTTAATATACTTATAAGGTATGTAAAGAAACTAGATTTCAATAATTTTGCATGCATCAAATCATCATGAACTTTTTTTTACTTCCATATCAGCATTTCTGTGGGGAAGAGAACTATTGATTACATGACTTCAAGTATAATATTGAGAGACCCAAGATGCCTATCTTTGAATTTCCATTAATTATTTTAATCATTTTCCCATTAATTGAGATAATTGATATTTCGAACACAAGGATATTCAGTATTATTTGTCCCTCGGGGAATGTAGGCCAGATTGGGATGTAGTTAACCAATATTGTACAAATATTATACAAAAGCCAGAGAAAGTAATTAGCAGGTTATGGAAGTGACAGTTCTATTTGTACTGCTTTAGATGTTTTTTCTTCTCTTGGAGAAATTGTAAATATTGATTTAGGTTTATCCAAAGTACAAAGCACCCAAATTTCCACAGAACCTGTCACATCTCTCTTAGGATGTCTCAAGAAACATTGCAACAATAGAGTACAATGAAATACTTTATTTATTTGGATATTCAGAGCACCTTTCAAAAGTTTCACACATGAGATTTCAAGATAAGTTACGCTTCACCAAATCAATCAGGAAATTATGGATGGATTAAAGAGCGGATTTGCAGGAGGATAAGAAAGCAAAAATAAATGATAGAAAATGCTTTGTCTTGGGCTTATTGCTATTCATATCTGGGAGATGAAGGGATTGTTAAAGCATTTGATAATCACTTCAAGGTAATTGTCCAACAAGATGCTGTCTGTGAATTACACAGAGAATGGTAAATATGTTAGGTACAGCTGTTTTCAAGAAAGTAATAACCCCACTGTGGCATCATGTCATTGATGGTGCTCCATCTGCTGCATAAGCAATAATGTTGGTGAGCAGAATGTCCTTTTCTTGAAACAAATGCTCAACAACCTGAAATATTGACTCGCCTTTTATCTTTTTCTAGTCCCCTTGCAAATAACAGCTCTCAAACTATGCTTTCATCTTTTGTGAACGAAAATAAGCAAAAAGCAAAGGTTCATTGCCTGGCAAAGTTGACTCATCCAACTGCAGAGCAAATTCTGTTGTCCTAAGTACGCTGCACAATGTGTCCTCCACATCCTCAGATATTTCATCTCTTCATCTTTGAATTAACTCGACGCTGAGTGGAATCACTTTAATTATTTAATTATTTGAATTACAGTATATAAAACTGTACAGAGAACCCCCCTTATTGCCGGCAGAATCAGTTCTTCTCCAATTGTATGGGGCTTTTCAGATTTACCAATGAGCAATGAAATGTTGTATGTAACATGAAAACCAATACTATTTTGTTATGAAGTGCTAGCAAACACATTTTGAAGTATTTGCCATTTCTGAAAGTTCTCACAAAGTGACTGAAAATAAGCCAGGTTTTTGTTTGCTTTATCAAAGTATATTCTCTTCAATTGTTCAAGGAGCCAGGATGGGTTCATTGTCTCATTTTTTCACGCCACAGACACATTGGGTACTGTTCACTGCTTGTTGCTGGTACAAATCCATAGTTCAGATACTCCACACTATACTGGCTACACTTTCTTTTCATTTGCTCTGCTTCTTCCACATCATCCCCTTGAAGTCAGTCAGGGTCTTCCCGAACCAGAAACCCTGGTCCAATCGTTCCGTGCGAGCAGCACTTACTGTGCGACATAGAGCTTACACTACTGGCAATCAGCAGGAGCTCAAGAAAAGCAGCAATGATCTGTACAAAGCTATCAAGGCTGTGAAACAACAATACAGGGACAAGATTCAGTCAAGATTCACAATGAATAGCACACGTGTCTTGAGGCAAGGGTTGCATACCATGGCAGACTTCAAAGCCAAATGTAGTGGTGCCGCCAACATCGCAGCCTCTGTCCCAGATGAGCTCAATCGCTTTTACACTCGGTTGATGTCGCTAACTCCGAGCCTCCGAGGAAAGACACCGCAACAACTTGCAACCTGGTCATCCCTGAGGCTGAGGTACACAGATGCTTTCAATGAGTGGACAGTCACAAGGCTGCGGGACCCGGCGGCATCCCAGGGCGAGTACTCAGGATGTGCACAGCACAACTGGCAAGTGTGTTTACTGACATTTTTAATCTCTCCCTCTCCCAGTGTAGAGTGCCCTCCTGCTTCAAATCATCCGCCATTGTCCCTGTACCAAAAAAGGCCAAGGTAACATGCCTGAACGAGTGGCGTCCTGTCGTACTCACCTCAATAATAAGCAAATGTTTTGAGAGGCTGGTCAAGGACTACATCTGCAGCTTGCTATCACCCATACTGGATCTCCTACAACTTGCCTACTAACACAACCAATCAACAGGTGACCAATAGCCACTGCTCCACATACCGTCCTACACATCTGGAGAAGAAGGATGCTTATGTGAGAATGCTGTTCTTGGACTACAGTTCAGCATTCAACACCATAATTCTGTCCAGGCTCGACAGGAAGCTCAGAGACCTCGGCGTTCACCCTGCCTTCTGCAGTTTAATCCTGGACTTCCTGTCAGATTGTCGGCAGGTGGTAAGAGTGGGCTCCCTCACCTTCACCCCTCTGACTCTCAACACAAGAGCCCCTCAGGACTGTATACTGTCCCTTCCTTTTACTCCCTCTGTACCCATGACCGTGTCGCCTCCCACAGCTCTAATCTACTAAGTAAATTTGTCAACAACACTATATTGATTGGTCTAATCTCAAACAATAATGAGGTGGCCTACAGGGGAGAAGTCATCTCTCTGACACATTGCTGTCAGGAAAATAATCTCTCCCTCAATGTCGCAAAAGCAAAGGAGCTGGTTGTGGATTATAGAAGGAATGGAGACAGACTAACCCCTATTGACATCAATGGATCTGGAGTTGAGAGGGTAAACAGCTTTAAGTTCCTCAGCATCCACATCACTGAGGACCTCACGTGGTCTGTACACACCAGCTGTGTGGTGAAAAAGGCACAACAGCTCCTCTTTCACTTCAGATGGTTCAGGAAGTTTGGTATGGGCCCCCAAATCCTAAGAATTTTCTACAGGGGCCCAATTGAGAGCATCCTGACTGGCTATATCACTGCCTGTTATGGGAACTGTGCCTCCCTTAATTGCAGGACTCTGCAGAGAGTGGTGCAGACAGCCCAGCGCATCTGTAGTTGTGAACTTCCCAAGATTCAGGACATTTACAAAGACAGTTGTGAAAAAGGGGCCCGAAGGATCACTGGGGACCCGAGTCACCCCAACCACAAACTATTCCAGCTGCTACCATCCAGGAAACCAGTACAAACAGACTCAGGGACAGCTTCTTCCACCAGGCCATCAGACTGGTTAACTCACACTGATCTCAGTGTATTTCTATGTTATATTGACTGTTTGGTTCATTATAAATTATTACTATGATTGCATATTGCAAATTTAGACGGAGACGTAACATAAGAATTTTTACTCCTCATGGATGTGAAAGATGTAAGAAATAAAGTCAATTCAATTCAATTTTTGTTAAGGATTACTGACCACAGTCAATTGCCAATTGTTTAAGTCCAACCTCAGGTGCTGCAATCAATACAAGGGAAAGTTGTGACATCATCATAGCACAGGCAAAATCTGAAGGTACATAAAGTGTGGCAGCGATACAGAGAAATGCAGTCAAGAGCAGACTCTCAACTCTACCTCATTGAACACCATACTCTTTAATTCACAGGAAATGTGTTACCGTGTGATTAGAGTATGTAAATCATACTTGGTACATTGTACTACAGTAGTGAACAACAATAATGCATAGGCCAAGCCCAGAAATAACACAATTTCTTCAGTCCACATTTCTGATGATATGCCAAATTCAATACAATTTCTCTTCAACAATCACAACATGCTTCGAGCGAAGTCTAAGAAAATGGTGGGTTAGCAAGAGATGAGGTGATTACGTCATCATTGTTATCAATAATAAGGCACTGCGGATCAAGTGCTTATAATACGTAACTTCTTAAATTAAGCCTGTAATCCCTCAGCTCCACGCCCACCCCCCGCTACTGAGCAGCCCACAACTGCCCCTTTGATCTCCATCTCCCCTTTAGAAGCTCCCAGCACACATAAGTGAGAGGCAATATCACCCACTTTTGAAACACTGATCTGTACACTCATATAGATTACATCATTCGTTGTATGAATGACTGAAGTTCATATTTTAAACACAGTCTCATTCCAAATTGTAAACAAGTGTTTTTAGCCCTTAAGAAATGTTTCCAACTCTTAAGAAATTTGGCTGTGACTAAATACATACAGTATATTTTGTAAAATAATAAGGTTATGAAATAGTATGGAAAAGTGGAAACTAAACAATTTTAAATGGTTGCTTCAATGAATTCTGTGAAATGTTTCATTATTTGCTGTATTTGCCATTAACTTATTTAACAATGCAACATTGCAACATTCAAATTAAAGTTGTTATAATTTTTTAACAAATAATTTTATCACAGTTTAATTGCACATTTCAACAAAAAATGGAATAGTAAATGGAATTGAACGGTGCAAAAAGAAAAAGCTTTTCCTTTAAGAAGGAATTCAAGGAAGTAGGAGAAGAGTAGGCCTCAAATGAAAGAAAATACGGAGAGGAAAGAAATGGGAAAAGGGGCAAAGTGGGAGGGAGAGCTGAAAAGCTCTTCTAATAGCTCTGTCAAACTATGGAGGGTAGAGGGAATGGGTTGAAAGAGTGAGGTGGAGGGGAGAACGAATCAAGATAAATGAAAGGAATTGGGAGGACATGATCTATAGCCCCACTATCTTTCTTCTTTCCCAATTTCCACTTCTGTTCCTTATCTCTCTCCTTTCTTCTGTTCCTATTCTCTCTCTCCTTCCTTTCTTCTTTCTCTTAGCTCTTCTCTTCTACATCTTCCCCTTTTTGATCTCTTTCCCCATTTGCTTCATTCCCTCTTGCTTCATTCTCTCCACTGTTATTCTCTCCTATTCCAATTTCCTCACTCTGTCCCTCCATGTTTTCCACCTCTTCTATCTCAGTTATTCTGCCTTTCTCCCTGTACCCCCTTCCTTTAGATATTATCTCTCACATTCAGCCCTTACATCCTCCTCCATTATCCCTTCCCCTTCACTCCCTCTTCTGTTCCCTTTCCCTCCCTTTTCCTTCCTTCCCTTCATCTTCCTCTTCCCTTGTCCTCCTCCACATTCACCTCTCTCTTTCCCCACTTCCCTTCTACCTTGTCCCCTTTCTCTCCCACCTCACTCTTCCTCCCTCTCATCCCATCTTTTTCTCGCTTCCTCTTCCATAATAGAGCAGTGATGGAGATTTCTTCCTTAACCCCAGCCAAGTTAATTTACTGATGAACAGGCAAATGTAATATCAGACTCAAGAAATCTGCATTTATTTTGTACCTGCATCCTCATTTGTTGTACTAAAGATTTCAGATTTACTTTGGGGGGCTCCCACACACTTTGGATTTACAAAGGAGTGGCAACAGGAAGAGACGTAACATGTAACCATAAATAACTGGCATCTCTTTATGTTCCATTTAACACAAAAATAGAAAACTGTTTGCTCTGACCTAGTTCCACAAAGGTTTTCACTCTGTCTTCTCTGCATATACTTTATTCACTGTCTTATCCAGAGGTGGAAAATCTTATCGATTGCACTGAAGTTAAGGAATAGAATATGGATTACTGCTATCATAAACCATCACTCAAACTTGAAATACTTATTTGTGCCTCTAAAAGGATGAAAGAGGGAATCGATGTCACAAAGCTCCTCATCCTGAATCTAGGAGTAAGAGTTCCCCAAGCAACAATAAATTACATTTCGATTTGAGAATGTCAGGATCAATTTGAGCAATATACTTGCATCTCCAAAATCATTTAAGTGAATTTTACAGTACAATCTAAGCTTAAAGATAATTTGCAACAGATGGCATCTATTGTGCTTGCATATTGATATCTTATTTTGTTTCCTTTCTACTGCAGTTTAAAAAACGTTGTTGAATTTTTTAATGGTTTTATGTATTTTGTATTATGAACACAATTGCCTTCAGAGAAGTTAAACTTTTCCAACATTTTGATAAAATATTGAGCCAAGAAGGTACATATTCCAAAGATGCACTTTAAAAGTTCTGCAAGTGCCAACTTGAATTTGGAATGGGTGTTCTACAGTGCATTTGGGAATGGTTAATCCTGTGAGATTAGTTCCTAGATCTCATCAGTACATAGCTCAACTATTCCTTCTTCCAAACCAGCAAATGTGAAATAGTTGAGATGGATAAAAACCTAACATTTCCTGAGTCCCAGGCTTTGAAAGGAAAATCCAGTGTCAGAAAGATGGGTCAAGATCAGGTTGAGGAGACCTAAGATACATTGCAGATGCACGCGAAGTGTTTTTCCTCCTCCCTGCATGGAGAATTGCTTGGAAAAATTAATAAGGCTGCTTAACTTTGTCTCTTCTGGCTACTTTCCTGATTCCAGATAAGGTTGCTGAGATTGCACTTGTTCCTGAATTTCTACATGAAAATATCCTTGTTGGGGTGGCAACATTACTTTTGAACAAAAAGTGAAGTTTATCTATGCCTGACCTTATTAAAGGTCTGAGCCAGGTGGAAAGTGGCTCAGAGGATTGCTGGAGGGTAGGAGGATAGCTAATGTATTCTATTGCTTAATGAAAGGCTCTAAGAATAATCTGGAAAATTATACACTGTTGAGTTTGACACTAGTTGCGGGCAAATTATTGGAAGATATTCAAAGGGACTGCATATATAGGTATTTGGACATAAAGGGCTTGATTATAGATATTCAACATGGCTTTATGCATGGTAGATCATCTCTTACCAATCCTATAGATTTGTAAGGAGGGTATCAAGAACGTTTATGAAGTAAAGTTGGTGAATGTTGTCTACATGGACTACATGCATAATGAATGTGTTGTCAGAGTCCATGCAGTGGTGAATTAACAAATTCACCAGGTCTAGTTGAAGAAATTTCTACTTATCTTAAACCTAAATGATCCAGCCATTGACTGAAACTGTTCCTTGATTCTAGATGCCTCAGCCAGAAGATACACCTTCCCTGTTTCTAGACTTTTAAGAATTTTCTATTTCAACATGACCTCCTCTCATTGTTCTGAATGCCTAAGAATACCATTCCTGTATATCAATATTCAATATCTCTTCATACAGCTAATCAGCCATCCTGAAAACCAGACCAGTGAATTTTTTATTACACTGCCTATGGCAAATACATGTTTCGTAGGTAATGAGACCAGAACGGGACATAGTGATCTCATGAAGGATCTACAAAATTGCAACAAATATATCATAATCTTGTGCTATTTTTCCATGCTATTATCCAAGTGATTAACTAGTCCATACCCAATTACAACCCTCCCCTTTCTTCATAATCTGAGCTAATTTAGTATCACCAGTAAACATGGAAGTTTGAAATTTGGTACCAAATCATTGATATAGATTGTGAAAAATGGGAGCATGAGGAGCGATGACTGCAGTAACCTATAGTCACAGCCTGTCAACTAAGAGTCATCTGCTTCTTCCCACTCCGATAATCAATTCCCAATCTATCTTGATTTATGACTATCAGTTCCATGGGTTATAACCCTGAGAAAAAGCCTTGTTTGTATTGTTGATAAAATACAGTTTTAGAAATTAATTATCTACGATTAAGAATAACATACATTAAAATATTTACATTAACAATAACAATAAACATTAATAAATAACTATCAGAAGCTGCAACTTGCAGTTAAATATTCTATCTGCTGTTTTGGAGAAAGTGTCTCTGAACTTTGGCTGTAATGGCAATTGTATCCTAAACGAGGAGCCTTGGACTTGGATGAGTGAAGTTCCACTTAGCTGGATGACAGTGAAAAAATGTTGGAGAAGCATAGTGCTATCTGCTGTGCCAGTGATTACAAGCAAGTCAAGGAGAGGGTCAAAAAAAAGAATGGGTTATCTTTGCAATGTTACTTTGGTTGTAATTATTCATCTAATTAATAAGGCAAGAACAATCCTGATTTCTGTAGTTTAAGAAAAGAAGGAAGCAAAATTGAGAACTACTTTTGAAATTCTACAGGACTGGCAGGCTGTAGATGGGGTCAAGGGATTCTTTTTTTTGGAGAAAAAGATGTCAGGTTTTCAGGAAAGGGGTCAGTACTTGAGGAGAACCATTCACAGGTTGTAAAAACAGTACAGCTGTGGTAGTGGGGATTTTAACTTACCCAACATTGATAGGGATTGCCTTAGTGTAATGGGTTTTAATGGGGTAGAATGCATAAAATGCATTCTTGAGAAGATGTTTAAGGCAGTATGAAGAGCAAACTACTTGATCTTCGAGAATAAGGAAGACACGTGGTAGAAGTATCTGTGTGAGAACTCTTTGGAAACAAGCAATCATAATTCAACAAGTTTGTCAACATAATCATGTGGAAAGTTAAGTTGTATCCCAGAGTTATGGTTTTAACTTGGAGGAGGGCTGATTTCAACAGTATAAGGCAAAACCTGGCAAAAGTAGATTGGGAGCAACTGCTGGAGGGAAAGCGAAGGGCAATCAGAATTAGGAACCAAGTATACATCAAGCAGAAGCACTTGGCTTTAAGTGAGTCCTTTGAGGCTTATAAGGGATGAAGGAGAGAATTTTAGAAATAAACTTAGGGGTCAAAAAAGTGACCTTGAAAATACAAGCAGGATTAAGGAGAATCTCAAAGCTTTTTATAAGTTTGTTACAAGAGGATGACGAGGGAAAGAGTGGGTCCCTTCAGAGACCAAAAGGGAAATCTAAATGTGGAGCCAGGGTATGAGTAGAATCTTAAATGAATATACTTCTGATTGGTATTGACCACAGAGAAGTATATGGAGGATGAATCGCATGGGGAAGGGTACACAATATTCTAGAACTTGTTTTTATCAGGCAGGCGAAGGAAGCATTAGAAATTTTGACACATTAAATTGGAAAAAAAACCTCAGGGCCTGATGGAATCTATCCCGGATGCTATTGGAAGCCAAGGATGAGATAGTTGATGCTCTAACGGAGACTTTTGCATCTTGGTTAGCCAGGAGTAAAGTACGAGGAATATGGCTAAAGTTGTTCCTTTATTCAAAAAGGGCAGTAGGGATAAGCAAGAAAACTACAGATTAATGAATGGCATGGAAATTGTTGGGAAAAATCCAAAGGGGCATGACGTACATTCACTTTAAAAGACAGGACTGACTAGGAGGAGTCAACATGGTTTTATGTGGGAAAAATTTTGTCTCAGAAGTGAGATTGAGGTGATTGAGGAGGTAACAAAGAGAATTGATATAGACAGGCTGGTAGATATGGCTTACTGGGACTTTAGCAAGACTTTTTTTCAAAGTCTCACATGGTAGGTTGGTTGAAAAGATTGGACCATACAGTACGACCTTATGTATGTTGGCAAACTGGATCAAGCCAGGGCATAGATAGGGTGGATGGTCAGAGTCTTCTTTCAAGGCTAGGCATCCAAAACTAGGGGGCATAGGTTTATGCATAGGAGGATATGCATAGGGCATAGGAGGAGGAGTATAGGAAACTGATACAGGACTTTGTGATATGGTGCAACTCAAACTACCTGCGTCTCAATATCACCAAGACCAAGGAGATGGTGGTGGACTTTAGGAGATCTAGGCCTCATATGGAGCCAGTGATCATTAATGGAGAATGTGTGGAGCAGGTTAAGACCTACAAGTATCTGGGAGTACAGTTAGACGAGAAGCTAGACTGGACTGCCAACACAGATGCCTTGTGCAGGAAGGCACAGAGTCGACTGTACTTCCTTAGAAGGTTGGCGTCATTCAATGTCTGTAGTGAGATGCTGAAGATGTTCTATAGGTCAGTTGTTGAGAGCGCCCTCTTCTTCGTGGTGGCGTGTTGGGGAGGAAGCATTAAGAAGAGGGACGCCTCACGTCTTAATAAGCTGGTAAGGAAGGCGGGCTCTGTCGTGGGCAAAGTACTGGAGAGTTTAACATCGGTAGCTGAGCGAAGGGCACTGAGTAGGCTACGGTCAATTATGGAAAACTCTGAACATCCTCTACATAGCACCATCCAGAGACAGAGAAGCAGTTTCAGCAACAGGTTACTATCGATGCAATGCTCCTCAGACAGGATGAAGAGGTCAATACTCCCCAATGCCATTAGGCATTACAATTCAACCGCCAGGACTTAAGAACTTTTTAAAAGCTATTATTAATGCTTTTTGAGATAGTGATTTAGATGCATATCATATTTTTTACTGAGTTAAGTATTGTATGTAATTAGTTTTGCTACAACAAGTGTATGGGACATTGGAAAAAAAGTTGAATTTCCCCATGGGGATGAATAAAGTATCTATCTATCTATCTATCTATCTATCTATCTAAATTGAGAGGGTAGAAATCTAAAGGAGAACTGAGGTGCAAGCCTTTCATTTGGAAAGTAACAGTAATATAGAGCAAGATATCAGAGAACTGGAAGAAACAGATATAATTACAACATTTAAAAGTCATTCATACAGATGCTTAGATAGGAAATGAGTGGAGAGGTAAGTCTGGAGTTATAGTATCAAAAATACATCACTGCAGATTAGGAAAGAGATGATAGAGCTGATGGATGGTAACGATGAAGTCTAAGAATCTTTTTGGAAATGAGAAAATAATGATGGAGGAGAGAATAGAGAGGAGAGATGCAGGAGAGAATAAAATCTGAGAGTTTTTTTTAAGGCTTCTTGGTAGTACTGGAATTGAGATCAGTCTTGGCAGCCCCAGTAGTGTCTCTGTAGCCCAGCCAAAACAGATAATGAATAGCAAAGCCAATTGTTCACTGTATTCATTCACATCTGCTCCACTTATATTTAAGGGAGCAGTAGTGAGATCTGTACTGTGGTAGTAAGAAGCAGCGGCTATTTTAATCAGGGAAAAAGAATTGTATATTAGGCCAGTTGGTGGTGAGTATACTGATAGCTGATATATACCAAAGCAATTAATTCAAATTTTATTCCAAATGGAAAGAAATAAAAGAAATTTCTTTGGTAGCAGCAAACGTTAGCAAAGGCTTTATCTGGGAATGGTTTACTCTTGTACTACATCCAGTCTTATGGACCAATCCAATCCAATTCAAAACTTCCTATAAACTTTTGTGTAAGATTTACACTGTTAAATCCTCTTGAGATCCAGCAGGACACCAGATAACTGACTGAGTAATGTGTGTTCAGTTGAATCTGAAAGAAGGAGCCATCCTATCTTCTTCAGAGATGTACAAGTTTTAAGAGCGGAGAGAAATATTGTCAAATTCAATTTCATACAGCACCAATATTTTGTATAAAATTGGAGCACCATGTGCTGTGACTGTGTGTTTACATCTGGTATCATTGGCACAACAAGACTGAATAAGCAAAATTTTGATTTCTATTGGTGCTTTGGGGATTGAAAGCCAGAACTTCATCACTTTTGCTATATATACTATAAATCAGTAGCTCTGATAGTAATTTTAAAAAGTATAATATCATTGCTCCATTCCTTGTATACAAATCTCATAACTTTACCACACTGCTACCGTGCTATGGGTTATTCCCAATTACTATCACTCATATACAATTAGAATGCATTATGCCCATTCACTATATTTCTAACCAAACCAACATGGTGAATGCTTTCCCAAAAATGTAGAGTGATTTACCAATGAGACATATTTGGAGCACAAATACTGTAGATCTGTTAGGTTCACTCTGTATTGTATGGGATATGTAATTAATATAACTACACTCCTTCCCAACACCTGTATGCCTTATTCTACACTCTCAGCACAGTTTACAAGCACATAAAGCAAGTAAGAATGACAATGAAAGCTTAATGCCGAATAGCCAAGGCTACTGAATCAGAGAGTGAGTCTCTCTGTCTTAACAATGTTCAAGTACAGTCAAAGGTGTTTTGCTAATTATAGCCTCTATTACCCGAGACAGGAAGGGTGCAGCAGAGAAATTAGCACAATCACCATTCAGAGTTCGATTCCCACCATTGTCTATAAGGAGTTTGTACACTCTCCCTGTGACTACTTAAGATTCCTCCAGGTTCTCCAGTTTCCTCCCATGTTCTAAAGGCATATGGTTGGGGTTAGTGAGTTGTGGGCAGGCTATGTTGGTGCCAGAAGCATCTGCAGGCTGCCACCACAAACCTTGCTGACGTGATTTAATGAAACTGATGCATTTTACTGTATATTGATGTAAATGTGACAAATAAAGCTAATATTTGTCTCAATTTTTGATGGAAGTGGTGCAGAGGAGATTCACCAGGATGTTGCTTGGATTGGAACACTTTAGCAGAAGGAAAGATTGGACAGATCGGGTTTGTTTTCCTTTGAGCAGAAGTGGCTGAGGAGCGACCTGAGGTATACAAGGGGAGATAGTAAGTATCTCAATGATGGGAGTTTCTAAAATAAGAGGGAAGAAGTTGCACGTTGAGCAGCAGGAGGCTCCCAGGAGATCTGAGAGCAATTATTTTCACAGAAAGAGGAGTTGGAATCTAGAGGGCAATGCCTGAGGAAGTGGAGGAGGGAAGCTGTCTCACCACATTTAAAACAAATCAAGCCAAGCACTTAAATCATCAATGCATATTAAGCTATGGACCAAATATTGGTAAATAGGATTAGTATAGAAAACAACAGTTAGGTCAAAAGACATGTTGTATGACAATGACTATAAATTATAACTATGTTTTCTCAGAAGAGAATGTTGGTTCTCCTTCTGATTCTTTCAGAAGGAATATATACATTGGCATTTTTGATGTAAATTTCACATGGCTGTGTGAAAACATATCTATAATATGCACCCTCTAGCTCCCAGTTTATATATGATTCACTTACCAACAGCGCACCTCCATTTCACCAGTACCAATTGCTAGCCACACTGATCACAAATTCAAAACAGCACAATTTATTTTAAAATGTTAAGTAGAAGTGATTTATTTGGAAAGACACTAGGGACTGTTGATGAGATAAGGCCCTTCTGGTTAAGAATAGCAAGTGCAGTGGTAGGTAAGATTCATCTTTGTTTAAGCTATTCGTCCTCAGTTGTATGTGGGTAGATTCCCAAGACAATACAACTGAGATTAAACACTATGTAATAAATGCATGTAAAAAAAAATCGCAGACAAGACCGCATTTGTGAAGAGTGAAGTGAACCTCTTTGCAAAGAAACATAGACCAAGAAGTCTGGTCTTATCATTGTCTGGCTGATACAATGACTTCGTAAAATATTGAAGGAAAATACAAAAGTTGTTAAAATGAAGATGGGAACACAAAATATAATTTCTCCTCGACTGAATGGAAAGTTATTATAGTATAATTTAAAATTCATTGTAAAATGTGTTACAGAAACAGATTCCATGATTTGCTTTCAGGTTCATTATTCAGTGCTGTGAACATCCAAAGGATTTCACGCAGTCTGTGGAAGTAGACAGCGTTCCGTATATAAAAGAAACATTTTTCAGAAACAAAGATCAAAAGTAGAATTTATGATTGGTTGAGACAAAGTTAAGAAATGGAAAAAATAGAAAATATTCTAGAAGAGGTAGAGCACAAATTAATCCATGGTTTTCACAGAGATAAAAATATCAGGAAATGAATAGAACCAGCTAATTAATCTGTAATGGCTACTAAAGCTCAAATTTCTAAGTTGATTAATTTTTAATTTTATTAAAAATATCTTCCACATGCTTCTGTGAAATCATATCAAGGGATTTGGTCAGTTTTGAAATGTAAGTATTTTGAATCACCTTTGGAGGATCATGATTTCATGGAAACGAACAAAATGGCGAGCCACCCAAATGGAAGAACCAGAGCGGGAACAGAATGCTTCAGAATGCTTTAATACGGTCGGGTGTATATTTTTATTTCTCATTGGAAGGATCTGAATTGATTTTGTGGAAGAACATGATTTTTGCAAGGTGTTTGATATTTGACTGAGATTTACTTTGTTTAAAAGTTGTGATATTGGAGAATGTTGGAAACTATAGAAAGGGTTCAAAGGAGATTTACAAGGATTTTGCCTGGATTGGGAAGCATGTCTTATGAGAATAGGTTGAGTGAGCTCAGCCTTTTCTCCTTGGAGCGACGGAGGATGAGAGGTGACCTGATGGAGAAGTGTAGGATGGTGAGAGGCATTGATTGTGTGGATAGTCAGAGGCTCTTGCCCAGGGCTGAAATGGCTAACATGAGAGGGCACAGTTTCAAGGTTCCTGGAAGTAGGTACAGAAGAGATGTCAGGGGTAAGTTTTTTTACGCAGAGGGTAGTGAGTGCATGGAATGGGCTGCCGGTGACAGTGGTGGAGGCAGGAAAGATAAGATCTTTTAAGAAACTCCTGGATAGGTACATGGAGCCCAGAAAAATAAAGGGCTATGGGTAACTCTAGGTAATTTCTAAAGTAAGTATATGTTCAGCACAGCATTGTGGGCTGAAGGGCCTGTATTGTGCTGTAAGTTTTCTATGTTTCTATGGTTTCTATGTTAATACCATTTTAAATAAGATGCAGTGTGAGGTCAGAAATAATTACAGTAACGTTACACTTCCAAAGGATGACCATAGTTAGTTGACATACCAGAAGGATACAGAACATCAGAATAGAGGGATGTCCAATTAAAACAGAAAACAGGAGGAATTTCTTGAGTCAGAATCAACGCAATTCATTTCCACAAAGGGCTGTGAAGGCCAAGTCATTAAGTGTATTTAAAAAGGAGGTTGATACATTTTTGATAAGTCAGTTTGTGAAAGGTTATTGGGAGAAGGCAGGAGAATGGTGATGTGAGAGAAATGAATCAGCCATGATCAAGTTGCAGAGCAAATTCGATGGGTTGAATGGCCTAATTCTGCTCAAATGATTTATGGTCTTATGATGCCATTCATGAAATAGATTTTAAGAGTGGAAGCATGTAAATCTTTATAAGCAATAAAGAAACGGGATTAATTCAAAACACATAAAGCTCATAGCAACACTAGACAGTTAACACATCTGAAGCAGTTATTTCTGACTCCAGGATCTCAATAAAGGACTCCAACAAAGGGTACTGTAATCCAAAAAGAGTTAGTGCACTTGCCATTAAGTTGTTAATTCAAAATACTCTGTCCTTTTTTTTTCCTCTTTTGAGACATGAAGTGAGATGGATGGAATAAGAGTTTGAACAAAGAATTCACTTATAGTGAATAGTGAATCCCTGCAAACGGAAGAAGTGCTACACCTGCCCCCACACTTCTTCCCTCACTACCATCCCAGGCCCCAGACAGTCCTTTCAGGTGAGGCACCACTTCACCTGTGAGTCATCTGAGGTGATATACTGTATCCGGTGCTCCCGATGTGGCCATTTATATATTGGGGAGACCTGCCGCAGACTGGGAGACCGTTTCACCGAACACCGTCGCTCAGTCCTCCAGCAGTGGCGGGATCTCCCTGTGGCCACACATTTCAATTCCACAGACCACTCCCACTCCGACATGTCTGTCCATGGCCTCCTCTACCGTCAAGATGAGGCCACACACAGGTCGATGGAGCAATACCTTATCTCCCGCCTAGGTAGTCTCCTTCCTGCCGGCATGAACATCCAACTCACTGACCTCCGTTGATACCCCTGCCCCCCACCCTTACCCCCATCCCTATCTATTATTTTAGTCTGGTTCTCTTTCTCTCTCTTCCCCCCCCTCACTATAATCTCTCCCCCCAGCCCTACCTTTCTTTCTCTTTTATTTCCCATAATTCTCCACCTTCCCCCTAGCCCATTACCCTCCAGCCTATCACTTCTCAACTCTCTACTTTATCCCTCCCCCCACTTCTTATCCTCCCTCGACCATCCCATGTTACTTCACTCCTGATGAAGGGTTTCGGCCTGAAACGTCGTTATTACCTCCTCCCATAGATGCTGTCTGGCCTGCTGAGTTCTGCCAGCATTTTGTGTTTTTTTATTTATTTCCAGCATCTGCAGATTCACTCGTGTTGCCTTTGAATTCACCTATAGTGATCCTTTTTGTGAATAAGGACCTCAAATGATTGCTATATTCCAAAAAGATGAAGGTAGCACAATGAGTGTAAGACTACTTATCTGACTGCCTGTAGTATTCGAAAGGAGGTCAGTGAACTTGTGGAACAAATCAGTACAAAGGGGTATGATTTAGTGGCCATTACAGAAACATGGCTGCAGGTTGGAGAGGACTGGGAACTAAATATCCAAGGATATCAGGTGATACGGAAGGATAGGCTGGAGGGTAAGGGAGGCAAGGTAACACTCTTAATTAAAGACGAGATCAGGGCAATAGTGAGAGATGATATAAGATCTAAGGAACAGAATGATGAATCCATCTGCGTAGAGATTAGGAATAATAAAGGGAAAAAAATCACTGGTGAGAGTTGTCTATCGACCATCGAATAGTAACATTACAGTGGCACAGGCAATAAACAGAGAAATATCTGAGGCGTGCAAGAATGGAACAGCAGTTATTGTGGGAGACTTTAACTTGCACATAGATTGGGTGAATCAAGTTGGTGAGGCAGTCTTGAGAAGGACATCATAGAATGCATCTGTGATGACTTTCTTGAACAACATGTTACTGAACCTACAAGGGAACATGCTATCTAGATCTGGTCCTGTGCAATGAAACAAGTAAAGTTAGTGATCTTGTAGTTAGGGATCCTCTCGGAAAGAGTGATCAGAGTATGACTGAGTTTCTCAGACAAATGGAGGGTGCAATGGTTCTATCTAAAACCAGTGTATTATGCCTAAGCAATGGAGACTACAATGGGATGAGGGAGGATTCGACTAGTGTAGACTGGGAACATAGTGGGATAGTTGAGGAACAGTGGAAGACTTTCAAAGAGATTTTTCACAGTGCTCAACAAAAGTCCATTCCAGTTAAAAGCTAGGACAGTAAGTGTGGGGAGAGCCAGCCTTTGATAACCAAGGAAATAAAATAAGGCATCAAAATAAAAGCTTGTGCCTACAAGTCGCCAAGAGTAGTAGAAAACTGGAAGATTGGGAAAACTTTAAAAAGCAATGAAACACCACTAAGTGAGCAATAAGGAAAAGGAAGATAGATTATGAAAATAAACTTGCAGAAAATGGATAGTAAAAGTTTTTATCATTATATAAAGCAGAAAAGTGTGGCTGAAGTGAATGTAGGTCCCTTGGAGGGCGAGAAGGGGGAATTTATATTGGGTAATGAGGAAATGGCTGAGGTTTGGAATGACTATTTTGTGCCAGTCTTCACAGTGGAGGACACCTCTAACATGCCAAAACGAGATGTTATGGATGCGATGGGAGGTGAGGACCTCGATACAATAGCCATCACTATAGAGGTAGTGCTGAGCAAACTTGTGGGCCTGAAGATAGATAAGTCCCCTGGTCCTGATGGAATGCATCCCAGGCTACTGAAAGAAATGGCAGAGATTATAGTAGAGGCTTTGGTGATAATTTACCAAAATTCTCTGGACTCTGAGCAGACTGGAAGACAATGAATGTCACACCACTATTCAAAAAAAGGATGTAGGCAAAAGGCAGGTAACCCTAGACAAGTTAGTTCAGCATCTGTAGTTGGGAAAATGCTTGAAATTATCATTAAAGAAGAAATAGCTAGAAAGAAATGGATCCACCAGGCAGATATAGCAGGGATTCAGCAAAGGCAGGTCCTGTTTGACAAATTTACCGGAGTTCTCTGAGGATATAATAAGCACAGTGGATAGAGGGGATTAGATGGACATTACTTACTTGGACTTCCAGAAGATGTTCGATAAAAGACTTATCCATAAGATAAGAATGCATAGAGTAGGGAGTGATGTATTAGCATGCATAGAGGATTGGTCAACTAATAGAAAGCAGAGAGTTGTGATACATGGGTGTTACTCTGGTTGGCAATCAGTGGTGAGCGGTGTGCCACAGGGGTCGGTGCTGGGCCCACAACTGTTCACGATATACATTAACGATCTGGGAGAGGGGACTGAGTGTAGTGTATCTAAGTTTGCTGATAACACTAAATTGAGTGGAAAAGTAAATTGTGCAAAAGATATGGAGAGTCTGCAGAGAGATATAGATAGGTTAAGTGTTTGGGCAAGGGTCTGGCAGACAGAGCACAACATTGATAAATGCAAAATCATCCACTTTGGAAGGAAAAATGGAAGATCAGATTATTATTTAAATGGTACAAATTGCAGCGTATTGCTGTGCAGAGGGACTTAGGAGTGCCTGTGCATGAATCATAAAAGGTTGGTTTGCAGGTGAAGCAGGCTATCAAGAGGGCAAATGGAATTTTGGCCTTCATTGCTAAAGCGATTGAACTTCAGATCAGGGAGGTTATGCTACAACTGTATAGGGTACTGGGGAGGAGGCACCTAGAGTACGGCATCCAGTTCTGGACTCTTTCCTTCAGGAAGGATACACTGGCTTTGGAGGCAGTACAGAGCAGGTTCACCAGGTCGATTCCAGAGATGAGAGGGTTAGATTATGTGGAGAAATTGAGTCACCTGGGAACGTACTCACTGGAATTCAGAAGAATGATAGGACATATTATAGAAACATCTAAAATTATGAAAGGGATAGATAAGATAGAGGCAGGAAAGTTAGTTCCACTGGTAGGTGAGACTAGAGCTAGGGGACATAGCCTCAAGATTTGGGAGAGTAGATTTAGGACGGAGATGAGGAGGAAATTCTTTTCCCAGAGAGTGGTGAATCTGTGGAATTCTCTGCCCGATGAAACAGTGGAGGATACATCAGTAAATATATTTATGACAAAGTTGGATAGATTTTTGCATAATAGGGGAACGAAGGGTTATGGGGAAAAGGCAGGTAGGTGGAGCTGAGTCCATGGTGAGATCAGCCATGATGTGATTGACTGGCAGTGCAGGCTTGACAACCCGGATGGCCGACTCCTGCTCCTGTTTCTTATTTTCTTATGTTCTTATATAGATATCCGCAAGCCTTTAAAACAAACAGGAGGACCAGCAATCACGAACCTCAGGGAGTTTTCAGTGCCTTAGAGATGTAAGATAAGATATAGGATCAGAATTAGTATGTTAGCCGATCAAGTTTCATCATGGCTGATCTATTTCCCTCTCCGCCCCAATCTCCTGCCTTCTCCTTATATCCCTTTAGAATCGATCAACATCTGCCTTAAATATACCCAATGACTTGGCCTCCACAGCTGCCTGTGGCAGCAAATTCCACAGATTCACCATTCTCTGGGTAAAGAAATTCCTCCTCCATCTTCATTCTAAAAGGACGTCCCTCTATTCTGAGGCTGTGGCCTCTGGCTTAGACTCACCCACTATGGGAAACATCCTCTCTACATCCACTCTTCATCCATTCTATAGGAAACATCCTCTCTACATCCATCTTCTGAGACCTTTCAATATTTGATAGGTTTCAATGAGATCCCCCCCTCATTCTTCTGAATTCCAGTGAGTACAGAGCCATCAAACACTCCTCATACGATATGCTTTTCAATCCCAGAATCATGCTTGTGAACCTCCTTTGAACCCTCTCCAATGTCAGCACATCCTTTCTTAGATAAGGGGGCCCAAAACTGCTCACGAAAATCCAGTAATTGGATAGCAAGCAATGGCAGGGAGAGGACAGTTGGCAAACAGAGATGAGGAACTGGTAAACTGTGGAAGGAGATTGGTGGTATAGGAATGGAGATCGAAAAGTATAGCCAGTATCATAAGCAGAAGTTGCTTGGGATGGGGGGATTTCAGGGAAAAATGCAATCTATGGCATTGGGATTGATGGCTACAGGGAAGAAAATTTATGGTAAGGATGTGGGTCTCAATATTGGAGTGAAGAGGGGTGATGAGACACATCTGATAAACAGAGCAGATTTTTCATTACATCAAAGGAACATGTAAGGCAGGAATAAACTGACATCATTGCTGTATTTTTGGCAATCTACGTGTAATTATTCTCACTGAAAGTAATATGACTTCACTGATGAACATGTTAAATAGTGTCAATAAATTAAAGACACTATTTTTAAATGTTCAAAAATGAGTCCCAACAAAACCTATGATTCTCAATGGGAAAGGATAGAGAACTTTAAATCTACAGAATTTCAGCCTTAATAAAGAACAGTTGTCAGAAAAGCATCAACAATTTGATGCAAACTCAATCTAAAAGTGAAAGTGGAACCCCCATGAGAAAATAATGTATCAGATGAAAAACTCCATAACATAGTTCCTCACTGGTGCTCATTCTGACTAATATTTTAACAGAAATGTAGAACAGATTATGGCAGCTGTATGGTCTCTTCACAGCTCAAAAGGATTCAGGGTCGCGGTAACAATAATACTATTCAGAGTTAAATGTTCTTGATAGGAGACCATCAAATTGTTGACCCAATTGAACTCAGCTGGCAGAATATTCAGGGGAAGGCAGGGAACAAGCAATGTTAGTGAGGCTATTACTCAGCCTTTTCTCTCGAGGCTGCAAACATTTCATTATCCAGTCAGATTTTTTTTTACTCTTCTCTTGTCATCATCCTGCTTTATGAGTCAGCCTTGCCACTCCTTTGTAGAAATTCAGGTTATTTTTAGATTACTTTTGTCCATATTTCAAAGATGAACAAATAAGTTTGTAGCTCCTGAATAGGCCGCTCAACCACCCTGTCAGCATATTTCTTCATTCTCTCAAGGATGTGCTCAGGATCATTTTGGAGGCTGAATATATATTATAGATATAACAGCATCTATAAGATATTATAGTTGAGAGTTTTGAAGAGGTGCTCACGCCCAGAGTACAGGCTTTGGATAGTGGATGGATGACTGAGGTAAGGGGATTAAGAAGTCAATGCAGGGTTCCTTTGGGGCCATTCCTCTCAGTGGCTAGTATACCTCTTTGGATACTGCTGGGGGGATATGCCCCATTGGATCATGGCAGCAGCAGCCATGAGGGTAGCACAGTGGTCAGCTCTGAAGCTCACCAGTGAAGGGTAAAATCAGGCTGTGTAGGGGAATCGATAGTTAGGGGGACAGAAAGGAAACTCTGTGGTTGCAAAAGGGACACCAGGATGGGGTGTTGCCTCCTGGGTGCCGGGGTCCAGGATGTACTAGACCAGCTGCAGGATGTTTTCAAGGGGCCAGACGTCATCGTGCACATCTGCATCAAAGGCATAGGCAGAAACAGGGAAGAGATCCGATGCAGTGAGTATATAGAGTTAGGAAAGAGGCCAAAGAAAAGGACCTCCAAGGTAGTAATCTCTGGATTACTCCCTGAACCAAGTGCTAGGTCAGGTAGGAATGGGGTGATAGCACAGATGAATGAGTGGCTGAGGAGATGGTACAGGGGACAGGGTTTCAAGTTCTTGGATTATTGGAACCTTTTTGGGGGGAAAGATGACCTATACAAAAGGGACGGGTTGCACCTGAACTGGAGGGGAATCAATATCCTGGCCATGAGGATTGGTGATGCTACTCGGGAGAGTTTAAACCAGGGGGAACCAGAGCCCCATGTCAGGGAAAGTATTGAACGGCAAAATTGAAATAACAGGTATGATGGGTCAGATTGTTTAAAATGTGTACATTTTAATGCTGGAAGTATTATGGGCAAGGGTGATGAACTTAGTGCATGGATCTGTACATAGAACTACAATGTTGTAGCCATTACTGAAATTCAGTTGAGAGAGGGCCAGGAATAGGTGATTAATATACCAGGTTTTCAAAGTTTCAGAAAAGATAAAGGAGCAGGAGGTAAAACAGGGGTGGGGAGTGCTGCACTACAAATCAGGGACAACATCACAGCTGCACTCAAGGGAGACATAATGGAGGAGTCAAACACTGAGCCCATTCAGGTACAAATCAGGAACAGGAAGGGTGCATTCACACTGATAGGACTCCCCCCTCCTAATAGCCCCCTGGACACTGAGGAACAGATATGTAATCAGATGAAGGAAATGTATAAAATAATAGGGTTGTTGTCATAGGGGATTTCAACTTCCCTAATATAAACTGCAACCTTCTTAGTGCAAGGGGTTCAGATTAATACAGAAGATTAAGATGCATGAGGTCCACAGTGAACTGGCTGTTTGGATTCAGAACTGGTTTGTGCATAGAAGACAGAGGGTAGTAGTTGAAGGGACATATTCGAGCCGTGTTCTGCAGGGATCTGGGCTGGACCTCTGCAGTTTGTGATATATATAAATGACCAGGATGAAAATATAGATGGGTGGGTCAGTAAGTTTGCAATTATACCAAGAATGGTGGAGTTGTCAATAGTGTAGAAAACTGGCAAAGGATATAGCACAATATAGATCAGTTGCAGATATGGGCAGAGAAATGGCAGATGGAGCTTAACCCAGATAAATGTGAGGTGTTGCACCTTGATAGGGCAAATGCAAAGACACAGAGCACCGTTAAGGGCAAGATTATTAAATGTTGCTGAGCAGAGAGATCTTGGGATCCAAGTTCATAGCTCCTTGAAAGTGGCTACACAGGTTGAGAACGTGGATAAGGCAGCTTGTGGAATGCTTGCTTTTATTAGTGAAGGTGTTGAGTTCAAAAGTCAAGGAGTTACGTTGCAACTTTATAAAACTCTGGTTAGGCTACATCTTGTGTACTGCATACAGTTTTGGTCGTCCTATTATAGGAAGGATGTCGAGGCTTTGGAGAGGTTTTCCCTCACCAACCTGATTGAGTTACCAGGAGGGTTACCAGAATGCTGCCCAGTTTAGATGGCATGTGCTATCATAAGAGGCTGGAATAAACTTTAGAGGCCTGTAAGAGACATTTGAAAGGCATACGGATGTAAGGAGGATGGAGGGATATGGATATGGTAGGAGATGGAAAAATGAACACAAAGCAAAGCAGAAAACAAACTTTGACAGATGTTCTCATCCATTATCTGAACTGCAGCAAGGAGATGAAGTGAGGGTACAAGACAAAATGAACACACGGACACAGAAAGCTACAGTATTTGAAAAAGTACAACCAAGATCATCCATGGTCCAAACAGAAGAAGGAGCGGTGTTAAGAAGAAATCACAAAGACCTCAAAAAAGAGCCAACTTCAGAGTTTCCATTAACTGATGCAGACCAGACGAAACATGAAAATAACAATGAAACACAAGAACTGTGTGAACCAGTTAGAAGGTCTGCTCGTGTTTGTAAACCCCCAGAGAAACTGATTGAGACATGTTAAATTATGCATTTGTTTTGATTAATGTTGCTAATTGTTTTTCTTTTTAAGGAAAGGAAGATGTGGTGATAACATGCGTCACGTGTAAGAACGTGATTGGACAGTTCGGAGCATGCGCAGAACTGACAGAATGATTGAGAGACTTGTATAGTGAAAATATGGTTGTTGTTTGCTGTTAAATGGTTTGTTCTTAGTAACCCACGGTACGTATAAAGAACACAACATTTGGGTGTTTTTGATTTGCTTTTTAGCTGGTTCACCACATGTGGGCTGAATGGCCTGATCCTGTGCTGTACTGTTCTCTGGTTAAATCCTCATTTGACCCTTATGTCTACACCTATGTATTTTTATAGTAACGCACATGTTCGATTTTAGAGTTGCAATTTGCGCTGCGTCATAATGTAGTCTGAAGTTTGTGTCAGAAACATGACCTACCAAGCTGCAGACTATAGTTAAGTTACACAGTATTAGCATTGTCAGAAGGCCAAGGTAAAATAAAATTTTATTTTTGTATTCTTTCCTGTCAGAAATCAACACAGTTATAACCTTGAGAGTAAAGTACTACAGATACTGAAATTCTATAGTAAAAATGGAAAAATGCTGGAAGTGCTCAGCAGGCTAACACTTGATGAAAGGTTATTGACCAAAAAATTAACTCTGTTCTGTCTTCACAGTCCTTCTATTTGCAGGCTACATTGGCAATGATTAAAAGTTGAATAGGTTAGGACATAATTCCCTGGAAATGTAGAGAATGATGAGAGATCTTACAGAGGTGTACAAACTTATGAGAGCTATAGATAAGTAAATATTTGCAGGCTTTTTCTGCTGTTTGAGTGAAACTAGAACTAGAGATCATAGGTTTAGGGTGAAAGGTGAAATATTTAACAGGAACTTCTTCAAGCATGGAATGAGCTGCCAGCAGAAGTGGTGAATGCAGGTTCAATTGCAAAATTTAATAAGAGTTTAGATAGGTGCATGGAATAGAGGCTTACAGAGGGCTATGGTCCAGGTGCATCTAGGTGGGCAAACACAAGGAAATCTGCAGATGCTAGAAATTCAAGCTCAGGACTAACTGAAAGAAAAGATAGTAAGAGATTTGAAAGTGGGAGAGGGAGGGGGAGATCTGAAATGATAGGAGAAGACAGGAAGAGGAGGGATGAAGCTAAGAGCTGGAAAGTTGATTAGCAAAAGGGATACCCAGCTGGAGAAGGGAAAGGATCATGGGATGGGAGGCCTAGGGAGAAAGAAAGGGGGAGGAGAGCACCAGAGGGAAATGGAGAACAGGCAAGGAGTGATTGTGAGAGGGGCAGAGAGAAAAAAAGAGGGGGGGGAAGGAGAGATAAATAAATAAAGGATGGGGTAAGAAGGGGAGGAGGGGCATTAACAGAAGTTAGAAAAATGGATGTTCATGCCATCAGGTTGGAGGCTACCCAGATGGAATACAAGGTGTTGTTCCTCCAACCTGAGTGTGGCTTCATCTTGACAGTAGAGGAGGTAATGGATAGACACATCAGAATGGGAATGGGATGTGGAATTGAAATGTGTGACCGCTGGGAAATCCTGCTTTCTCTGGCGGACAGAGCGTAGGTATCCAGCAAAATGGTCTCCCAGTCTGCATACACACAAAATGCTGGTGGAACGCAGCTGGCCAGGCAGCATACACATACAGGTATATTTTTTCAGAATTCATATGATTTGGGCATTTTACTTCATCTATAAAATAGCTGGATTTAATATATATGGTTCTTCTGACTCATCGATGCTTTCTTTTCCTGACTGGCATAATGAACTGTAATATTTCTGGATTGTCAGAAACATCCTCATTAAAGATTCTGAGCAGAAAGGTGTAGGTGAGAAACACACATCTGTGTAGAACCATTTTGTCAGGCCGATTTTGAAACCATTGCTTAATTAGTGCATTTACAGTAAACAACATGTGCAATGCTGTAAGGAAAAGTCATGGTGGAATTTGTTGGAACTTTCATCTCTCAGCAAGGTCAAATTCAGGCATATCTTGTTAAAGAAAGAAGATATCTTCAAATACTCAATAACAAAGGACTAGAACCTGCCACTGGGGAATGGCAAACGACTTCAGGTATCAAAGCAGTGTAAAATGTTTAGCAAAAACAGAATCAATTAGCATTCATGTCATTCCAGAAACATATTTTTACAGCTACAGTACTGTGCAAAAATCTTAGGCAACACAGATTTTTTAATATGGTTTCAGACGGCATGGACTCCACAAAACCCTGATCTCAACAGCTGTCTAGGATTATCTGGAGAGACAGAAGCAAGTGAGACAGCCAAAGTCTGCAGAAGAACTGTGGCAAGTTCTCCAAGATGCTTGGAAGAACCTACCAACCAATGTTCTTATAAAGCTGCTTGACAGTAATACCTGAGAACTGATGCAGTTTTAAAGGCAAAGGGTGGTCACTCCAAATACTGATTTGATTTACTTTTTACCATTTGCTACTCATTAGAGTAATTTTTTGATACTTACAAACTTTTCATTTCATTATTTTTGAAAACATCTTTGCTTTACAGATTTTTTTTTACACGTCTTTAGACTTTTGCACAGTACTCTATGTCAGAAGGGGCCTGGAAGAAATTTCAACCAGGTTGACTTCATTTTTATTATTATCATCAAGAAGATGGAAGAGGGTAAGTTTCATGCAGTTCAGTGAATGTTTCATTCAATTTGATATCTGGTTCAAACAAAAGTATACATGATTAAATTCGTGTATCATTCCAGAAGGAAAAGGAATTATGGATCAAAAAGGAAACAAATTTCTTGCTAGTATTTCAGGTGGGAAAACTAGAGCCAACTGCAAACTGGGAAATATGTCTGCATATCTTCTACAGTGGTACCAATTGTTGATTTGTGGTCAATTTAAGGAAATATTGCAAATGTTAGAAAAGCATCAACAGTGTATCAGGTGATATGAAAGCAGAAAGATTATTCAAAATGCTCTAAATATTAAAAAATAGCTTTTGCTTTTCACGCTGTAATATACACTCGGTGGCCACTTTATTAGCTATCTCTTGTACCTAATAAAGTGGCCACTGGGCATCTGGTCATTGTCTTCTGTTGCTGTAGCCCATCCACTTCCAGGTTCTGTGTGTTGTGCATTTAGAGATATACTTCTGCACACCACTGTTGTAATGCATGGTCATTTGAGTTATGGTCGCATTTCTGTCAGCTCAAACCAGTCTGGCCATTCTCCTCTGAGCGCTCTCATTAACAAGGCCTTTTTGACCACAGACCTGGCGCACACTGGATGTTTTTTGGGGGGCTTTTTTGCACCATTCTCTGTAAACTCTAGAGAATGTTGTGTGTGAAAACCCCAGGAAAAAAGCAGTTTCTGAGATACTCAAGCCACCCTGATGGCATTCTACAGTCAAAATCAATTAGATCACATTTCTTCCACATTATGATGTTTGCTCTAAACAACAACTGAACCTCCTGACCACATCCGCCTGCTTTTATGCATTGGGTTGCTGCCACATGATTGGCTGATTATATATTTGCATTTATGACCAGGAGTACAGGAGTACCTCATAAAGTGGCCACTGAGTGTAATTATTAAAAATAAACACTTGATAAGTACACTAGCACAAATATCACCCAAAGTAAATTTCAGTTTATTTTGCCTTACAGATAGTTGGCATCTTACATTCCTGACATTTTGTTCCTAGAAAGATGCTTAAAACATAGAAATTTACAGCACAATATAGGCCCTTCAGCACACAATGTTGTGCCAAACTTTTAACTTACTCTAAGTTCAATCAACCCTTTCCTTCCTATATAGCCTTCCATTTCTCTATCATCCATGTGCCTATCTAAGAGTTTCTTAAATACCCCTAAAGTATCTACCTCTACTACCACTCCTAGCAGGGCATTCCACACACCCACCACTCTCACAAGGTATGATAAAATTCTCTGGAAAACAGTCCCGATGTTAGATAACTTCTTTCTGAGGCTTTGCCCTAAAATAGATATACTGTATACATACTCTACTTTGGCTATAAGATTTATTCTTTTATTAAATTGATATGAATGCCATATCATCTTGCATTTGTCAGTGTTGAACATGACTTACCCAATGTTCCTAATATTTCACTGGCATATTCCAGCCACATAGATAACATGTCCATGTGTTCAAATCAAAGGATTAAATTTATACATGAGCTGACACTGCCTTAAGTGCCTGAATGTTTGGCTCCACTCGCATCTATCAGTTTCATGGACCTCAATTAACCAAATGCTAAATGGGTACTACAACCTAAGCCATTTCTGCATTTTTAGTACAAGAATCCACAAAAAAAATTCTACCCTGAACTGCCTTCTTATTTCTCATGCTATTGAAATGGTAAAATCTTTAAGAATTGATCACCCTGATGATAAATGTAGAATATATCTTTGAAAAAAGACATAAAGAATACGAGAATATTCCTGCAGTATTTGACTTCATGTGATCACATTGGTGTCACGCTTTTGTCAACTTTTTGCCTTTAAGTTTTTTCTCATCTATCATCAATTCTATTTGTGTGAATTCTTTACAGTACAGCTTTGATGATGATTGGCTGAGTTTCCACTTGGTGCACACCTTCACACAGTTTCTAGATGCTACGTTTCAGGTTCTTTGTTATCTCCTTGCTTATCAGATCCATATTAAATGATATCAAGTTTGCTTTTACTGGTTTGCCTTCTTTGGACTGTACAACTCATTTATATTGCTAACTTATACTTGTGGCTTAATTTGGTGGAATATCATTCTACCTACTAGGGTTCAAGGATGTTCTGGAGAGTACAGTTTAAAGCAGAATTTGGAAACTGCTGATGCATCCTCAAGCACATTATAGCCAGAAAATTGTTGTCCCTGTTGTAGAGGAAATGCTGCAGCCAGTCTTTGCACAGCCAGTTCCTTCCACAAGGAGCTATGTGATAATGACCCCATCATCCATTTCTAGCTGGGAAATAAACATTTGCCAGGCGCTTAGCAATGAAATGAGATCTTTTATGTCCATTTGAGAAATGAGACAGGACCTCTATGTAATGCATCTTTCATGAGATAGTACCACTAATAAGTCAGTATTCCAGCATTCCACATTACAGTAATGGAGAATCAGCCTCAAATTTTATAATTATCTCTGATTTTGAGCTTGCAGCTTTCTATCTCAGAGATGGGAGCAATACATCTTCAACTAAAGCTGAAACAATAGAACTGATCCAAGGGATTGCTAATTAATGATCATAAATACCTCGTTTCTCAAGAAAACAGTGGCTTCCTATCATCATGAAGTGTCATGCTGACCAAATATTGTGGTGGCTTTGCTCATTCTGAACAAGCTGCCGTAGCCATAGCTGCCTCTCACATCCTCATTTTCAGGAATGCCCTTTGTACTACAAGAACTGTCAGTTCAAAACAATTTTCCATCAGATACGCTGCCAATCTACTTTTAAAAAATGATATAGTCATTTGTACAGTGAACAGCACGTGGGCATTTTTGAAACAGAGAAAGGAACAGGCCGACATTATGCGATATTTAGGCGTCAAGGTCAAATTTGGAAAAAAAATAATGGTGTTAATAAATAGATCAGAAGAAAAATAATCACTGTCATTGCTGGATTTCTTCCTGAATACCATGGCTTATGCAGATCATGAAGTCCAGAGGGGAAGAAAAATCAAAGAATTTGTAATTCTGGTTATTGTGATTAATAAAGATTACTAGGGTTGATCTATCACTCAATTTAGCCCTTTTATACTATGACTGGAAAATAATAAATCATTCAAACTGTTTATATCACATCTAAAATAAAATATTCATGTTAATAGCTTTACTTGGAATCACAAAGCATTATTTTGTAAACAGAACTTTCATTATGATGTTTCATTAATGTCCTGATCATGTATAGTTATAGGTGCATAAGTATGTGTGGTGTATTAAATTTTGTAAAACATTGGATGAAGGTCTGAACAGTTCAAAATAACAATTTAACCCCTTCAAAACCCTCAGCATGTGAGGTCTCTACATCTGTTTGTAATGTTAGCAGAGTATCTGTTCAGGGTAAACACTGTAAGCCCGCTAATATCTCATGTTTGCTGATAGCAGCTGGATTCTTTCTTCCTCTCAGGCATCATTAACATGTCTGTTAATGTAGGATGTCTGTTAATGATTTAATATCTGTTGGTCACTTTGAAAGCTAGGTTGATGAATTCTTTCTTGGATTTGGGCTTATCGCTTATATGTAATATTAATTTCCTTTTGGAAATTAATAACATTAATTAAAGGAATGTTATGTCCAAAACATTGGTGGACTAATGGATGAGGAGTGAACATTAAAGTGTCTAATTGATTTATAAGTGCATGCTGAACACTAGGTTAAATAACATGTGTTGTTTGAATGGGACAAACAAGGCTGAGTTAATGACATATGAACAAAAGATCAACAAATTTGTCTATTTCTAGGTCTCTCTATGCTTGTGAAACTCATATTTATTTGGGTACCTTCCCTATTTCATTGGACTTCGTCCTGAGCAGAAATCGCAATCAGTGCCTGGAACCCAGGGGTGGTTTCATGAGTGAGTAAGAATTCTAAATTCCCTTGACAACAACAACAATCAAGTGGTGACTGAGGCCATGTCCACACTAGACCGGATAATTCTAAAAGTGCTGGTTTTATGTAAAAACAATAGGCGTCCACACTAGGCATTTTTAAAAATATCTCTGTCCACATTAAAACAGATATTTTGGCGAATCTCCTCCTACTGCACATGTGCAGGACACATCTGCTGAAAACAAGCGATGTGTTTGGTGTCGAATCTCGCCGTGAAAGACTTGATGTGCGTTTGTTCAGTTACAGACTAGAAAAATTTAAACGACGGACAGCTGTTGCCACTCGTGCAGGAGGACTTAAAACTAAAAAAAATACAAATACTGGAGCATATGGAGGCAACCGACAGGGAGTTCACGGACAGTATGACCCAGCTGATGACGAACATTGAAAAACTGATGAACTCTGTTGCATTAATAAAGCCCCTTGTTAAAGGTATAAAACATGTCTGCATCAGTGTTATCTTGTATTTCCATACAATGTTACATTAGGCTGTTACACATCTATTGTCAGTACTTGTATAAATAGGTAAACCACCTTCATACAGGCAAGGACAGAAAACAGGGCAAAGTGAGTATATTTATTTATTCAGTAAGTTATGGGTCAAAGTATTTGGTGAGTACATTTCTAACTCTTCTGGCTTCAGTCTCATTGCCGTCTGTTCTGAAATTGTTAGGTTGCGTTCAAGAAAACAATGAAATGGCGCGTTGCCATCACAATCTGTTCCGGCACGTCATGACAGCATTTTTAGATTTCTCCGGTTACCCCGTCCACACTGCTCTGGCCAAGTGGTGTTTTCAAAATTACACACTCTGGAAAGCGTTTCTGAAAATCTCCGGTTTCGGGGGACAAAAACGCTGTTTTAGTGTGGATGGAGGGTGAAAACAAAGAGAAAAAGCTTCAGTTACGGAATTATCTGGTGTAGCATGGACGTAGCCTAAGAATTGTGTGTCCTGAAACCTTTCTGACTATTTTGTGTTGTTTATTTGAGCTTTCTATTTTATGATAATAAATTAGGCTGAAGTTACTTTCTTGTGGTTGTACACATTTCCACATCTCCTGGACACTCAAATAGTTTGGGTCTCATCAACCAGCCCATTACTGCGTGGCTATTTGGCTAAAGTAACAAGATACATTAGAGCAAGAAACAGCAATCCAATAAGAAGAGGGACAAGGAATACAGTCAACTAAAATGCAGCTATTTGCAGACTTCCAAGTAAATATAAGTTCCATGGGATGAATTATTTCCCAACTGTATTTATCTCAGTGATCTTTCAGAGCTCAGACTTTGCTCAAAGTACTTTTTAAAAATTCAAGACTTGAAAATCTTCTGTGGCTCCAACCATTAAAACATTTTCTTTCAATTGCTTGTTTCTCAAGGGCTTTGTATTCTACCAGTGGGTGTGACTGTAGATGCTGAGATCATTATTTCCTTGAAAAAAAAAGTCCAGCAACTCCACCATTAGCAAATGCTGTGGGTGCCTTCAACTTAATGACCGGGACTTCACTGCACTTGTGACTTTCTATGTTGTTTTGTAAGAAAGTAAAATGAAGGTTTTTTTTTGCTCCAACTGTGAACATCTTGATTGAGGTTTAACAAAGGCAGATCTTCATGTCACTGGAAGAGGACAATTTGTACAGTTAGTTCAGCAACATGATAAAAATCTGAGCAGCTGTGTTTTGAGAAAAGGCCTCTTGGTCAGGAACTGTGCAGAAACATCAGTAGATCAAGAACACCGCAAGAAACGCGTGTGTAATCATCCTCTGCACAGCAAACACAGATTCTATGATGGTCCTTTGCTAAACTGAACCTTCAATCCAAGTAAATCAAAACGATGGAATTCAACTTCCAAAAGAGAAATATAATTAATTTCTAAATTCTGAAAGCCTTAACCAGCCAGCACCCTAAGCAGCAGACCTTGGTCCTGTTTTTTCTGACGTGAGCTATCAATCGCCAACACGAAACATTCTACAGATGCTGTAAATCCTGATGAAGGGCCTCAGCCCAAAATGTCAGCTCTTTATTCCTTTCCATAGATGCTGCCTGACCTGTTGCGTTCCTTCAGCATTTTGTGTGTGTTACTAGCAAATTTCAGGCATCTCTAACCTGTAGTTCATTGTGGTCCTTATAATCCCATGCCATGTTTCCCAGAATGTCATATGCACCTTGTCTAATTATAAGTGCATAAAAATCTAAATATCCAGGCAGGAGAACTAGTAAGGCTTACATTGCTAAGCAGCTTAAATATAAATGCCAATAGATGTTACAGTTTTTAGTGTTTCTATGTGCATAGATCAATACTAATCCAAATATGAACACATCCCAGTGTGAGAAACAGATAAATGAATATTTTTGAGTTATTGAAATCTAAAATTATTCATAATTTTTACATATGAACAAAACATTTGTACTGTAGGTCATTCAGTCTATATGTGCTGCCATTCAATAAGATAATGGCTGATCCATTTTTAACTTGATATTGAAGTTGCCAAAATACAAATATGGATTTGTGAATAGATGCTCCAAAGAGGCAAAGTATGGAAATGTTTTTTTCTCAGAGGCCTAGCAATGTAGATACAACAGCCCCAGGCTATTCCCTTCACTACCTCCAAATCTGCAGTGACAAACAATGAAGAAACTCTATCATCAGCACAGAGTCTTCATAAAACCCAAAATATACATAACCTCTACTGGTGGTTCAGGATTTAACTAGCTGGCAAGTTGCTGTACACAGTTAGCTCAGCTACAACTTCCATACCTGAAAAAGTGAGGAGCTAGTAATCAGACGCTGGCACATCTGACCTCCCATACTGCTGCTGAACTGATTACCAAATCCAGAATTGTCCTGAGCTGAGCCATCAGGTGGACACTGCGTCCAGCACTTTAGTTTTATGCCTGCCAGGGCCAGCACTTGTAAGATGATGCCATTTACTTAATTTAAAAGGCAAGTTCAGACATTTATAGACAGATAGAGTCACAGAGCACTACAGCACAGAAACAAGCCTTTCAACCCATCTGGTTTAAGTCAGCCTGGTTTCCATCCATCTGCATCCAGATCATAGCCCTCTCATCATTGTAGCTAATTAAACTTCTCTTAAATGTTATTACTGAACCCACCTCTACCACATCCGCTGGCATCTCGTTCCACACTTGTATTACCCTCTAAATGAAGAAGTTCCCTCTCAGATACTCCTTAGTTATTTCTCACTTCAGGTTCAGATTCAGATTATTGTCATTTAGAAACCACAAATGCAATGCAGTTAAGAAATGAGAAAACATTCCCCCAGAATGATATCACAAAAGCATATGACAAAACAGACTACACCAGAAAATTCATGTAACGTTTGGCAATCCCCAATCCAGAGTCCGGAGAGGCTGCTGCGTATTAATATCGTGCTACCATCTAGCGCGTCCCCCGGAAAGGAGCTCCAAATCCACCAGACAAAAACAAGACCAAAAACTAAAGCTACAAG
Organism: Hemitrygon akajei; assembly: GCF_048418815.1. NCBI lineage: Eukaryota > Metazoa > Chordata > Chondrichthyes > Myliobatiformes > Dasyatidae > Hemitrygon > Hemitrygon akajei. The sequence continues at coordinate 146,223,053 of NC_133134.1, read as the reverse complement.
ACCTGCACAAAACCACAATAATTACAACATATAGTTACAACAGTGCAAACAATAGTATAATTGATAAAAAGCAGACTTCATGCTAAAACTATGAATTTTAGTTCAAGTCTCAAACAACCTGAAGTGAAAAATCCTGCATAAGTTCATTAAATCTATACCTTTCATAATTTTGGTTCTCTCCTCATTCTCCTGCACAACAGGGATAAAGCTTTAATCTATTCAACCTTTCCTTATAATGGAAGTCCCAGCAACATCTTTGTAATTTTTCTCCACAATCTTTCAAGCTGATTGCTATCTTTCCTGTAGGCAGACAAGCAGAAGTGCACACGATGTTCTAAATTTGGCCTCACCAAGACCTAAGACAACTTCAAAATGATATCTCAATTTCTGTGTTCAATTCAACACACACAAAATGCTGGAGAAACTGAGCTGGTCAGGCAACATTATGGAAATGAATAAACAGTCAGTGTTTCAGGCTGAGACCCTCCTCAGAACTGAGAGGATCTATATTCAATGCTATGATATATGAAGACCAATGTGCCAAAAGCTCTCTGTATGACCCTATCTATCTGTAACACTGCCTCCAAGGAATTATGGATCTGTATTCACAGGTCTGTTTATTCTATAACGCATAATTCACTGCTTATGTTTTATGCTGATTTGTCATCCCAATCGTTTGATTTGACTTTATATTGATCTTTTAAGTTAAATTAAATTAAGTGAGTTTTGAATATTTGAGGCCTAAATTCAATCTGTGTAGAAGTGATCAATGTAGAAATGATGATTATCAAGGCACCAGTGGAGAAACTTGCCACACATATAATTTATCAGGGAAATGTCAAACAATAAATCAGCATGAGAACACACCTTATCATCTAGAGATGAAAACACAATCGTCACTGTGAGGCAGAGTTCCAACATACACAGAATCAGATTTAATATCACCAGCATACATTGTAAAATTTGTTGACTTTGCGACAGCAATATAATGAAATACAAGGGGTGATTGATATGTTTGTGGCCTAAAGTAGAAGCAGTCAATTTTAGAAAACCTAGCCCATTTATTTTTCAACATAGTCCCCTCCCACATTTACACACTTAGTCCGGCGGTCGTGAAGCATATGGATCTTGGACCTTCAGAAAGTGTCCACACCGGGGGAGATTGATAGGTTCGTGGCCTAAGGTAGAAGGAGATGAGTTATACAGCTCTCTTTACATGCACAAGCAGTTCAACTCTTTGAGTGATTATACAGAAAGTCTGAAGTTAATAACTCATCAGGGTGATTGATAAGTTTGTGGCCTAATGTAAAAGGAGATGAGGTATTAACTTGAAACTTTCTGCATTTTCACTCAAGGAGTTGAACTGCATGTGCCCGTAACAAGAGATGTATAACTTGTCTCCTTCTACCTTAGGCCACAAACTTATCAATCACACCTTGTACATACTAGAGAGAAAGAAACCTGTGAATTACAGTAAATATATATATGTATGTATAGGCACACACACACACACACACACACACACATATATATAAAAATGATTAAACTAAATTAAATAAGTAGTGCAAAAATAGAAATAAAAAAGTCATGGGGTAGTGTTCATGGTTCAATGTCCAGTCAGAGATCAGATGGCAGAGGGGAAGAAGCTGTTCCTGAATCATGAGTATCTATCTGTAGGCTTTCATACCTCCTTCCCAATGGCAGCAATGAGAACAAGGCATGTCCTGGGTAATGGGTGTCCTTAATGATGGATGCCACCTTTTTGAGCCATCGCTCCTTGAAGATATCCTGGATGCTATGAAGGCTAGTGTTCATGATTGAGCTGACTAATTTTACAACTCTTTGCAGCTTACTTCCATCCTGAGAAGTAGGCACACACAACCATACACCCCTCCCATACAAGTCAATGATTCTGCCCGTCAGAATGATCTCCATGATACAAATGTAGAAGTTTGATTGTTTTAGGTGACAAACCAAATCTCCTCAAACTCCTAATGAAACATAACTGCTGTCATGCCTTCTTTGTAACTGCATCGATATGTTGCGTCCAGGTTACATCCTCAGAGATATTGACACCCAGGAACTTGAAACTGCTCACTCTTTCCACTACTGATCCCTCAAAGAGGACTGGTGTGTGTTTCCTCATCTTACCCTTTTTGAAGTCCATAATCAGTGCTTTGGTCTTACTGACTTTGAGAACAAGGTTGTTGCTGTTATATCTCACTCCTATATGCCCTCTCGTCACCATCCACCAACAATGGCTGTATCATCAGCAGATTTATAAATGGCATTTGAGCTATGCCTAGCCACACAGTCATGGGTGTAGAGAGACTAGAGCAGCAGGCTAAGCACACATCCCTGAGGAGCCAATGTAAACACATCCACTCTAGAGCTTTTGTGGTGATAGCCAAAATGCAGTGGGTCCGGCTCCTTGCTGAGCCAGAGAGACGCAGCTAACCTTTTCTCTCTTTCATGTACAGATGTACATGAGTACAGATAAGGGGGGCAAAGGAGCAGTATAGGAGGAAGCTAGAACAAAAGCTGCAGAAAAAAAGCATGAAGGAGGTGTGGGATGGGATGAAGATCATCACCGGATGCGGTGCAAAGTGGGGGGCAAACATAAGTGGAGATGTGGAGAAAGCGAACCAGCTGAACAACTTCTTCAATAGGTTCGACAGCACAATCTCATCCTCACCGCAGAACTCCACACCAGGCTTACTTCCCTCACAGGAAAATAGCCACTCACAGGAGACCTTGCCCACGCCCAGGATTACGGCTGCACAGGTGGAAAGTCAACTGAGGAAGATCTGTACCAGCAAGGCGGCGGGACCGGATGGAGTTTCCCCACGATTACTGAGGGCCTGTGTGACTGAGCTGGGAGAACCACTACAGCGCATCTTCAACATGAGCCTGGAGCAGAGAAGAGTACCCAGACAGTGAAAACATCCTGTATTGTCCCGGTACCGAAGAAACCACAACCAAAGGAGTTGAATGACTTCAGACCTGTTGCCTTGACGTCGCACGTGATGAAGACCATGGAGCGGCTGATAATACAGAATCTGAGGCCACAAACCAGGCACGCCCGGGATCCTCTTCAGTTTGCGTATAAGGAGAAGGTGGGAGTGGAGGATGCTATCACGTATTTGCTGCACAAATCCCTCTCTCACCTAGATGGGGTCAGTGGTGCTGTGAGGATTACATTCCTGGACTTCTCTAGTGCCTTTAACACCATCCAGCCCAAGATCTTAAGGCACAAACTAACGGAGATGGGAGTAGACTCTCACATGGTGGATTGGATAGTGGACTACTTGACAGATAGACCTCAGTATGTGCGGTTGGGAGACTGTAGGTCTGACACGGTGGTCAGCAGCACAGGAGTGCCGCAGGGAACCGTGCTCTCTCCGGTCCTGTTCACCCTGTACACATCAGACTTCCAATATAACTCGGAGTCCTGCCATGTGCAGAAGTTCGCTGATGACACGGCCATAGTGGGGTGTGTCAGGAATGGACAGGAGGAGGAGTATAGGAAACTGATACAGGACTTTGTGATATGGTGCAACTCAAACTACCTGCATCTCAATATCACCAAGACCAAGGAGATGGTGGTGGACTTTAGGAGATCTAGGCCTCATATGGAGCCAGTGATCATTAATGGAGAATGTGTGGAGCAGGTTAAGACCTACAAGTATCTGGGAGTACAGTTAGACGAGAAGCTGGACTGGACTGCCAACACAGATGCCTTGTGCAGGAAGGCACAGAGTCGACTGTACTTCCTTAGAAGGTTGGCGTCATTCAATGTCTGTAGTGAGATGCTGAAGATGTTCTATAGGTCAGTTGTGGAGAGCACCCTCTTCTTTGTGGTGGCGTGTTGGGGAGGCAGCATTAAGAAGAGGGACGCCTCACGTCTTAATAAGCTGGTAAGGAAGGCGGGCTCTGTCGTGGGCAAAGTACTGGAGAGTATAACATCGGTAGCTGAGCGAAGGGCGCTGAGTAGGCTACGGTCAATTATGGAAAACCCTGAACATCCTCTACATAGCACCATCCAGAGACAGAGAAGCAGTTTCAGTGACAGGTTGCTATCGATGCAATGCTCCTCAGACAGGATGAAGAGGTCAATACTCCCCAATGCCATTAGGCTTTACAATTCAACCGCGAGGAGTAAGATATGTTAAAGTGCCGGGGTTGATTGTATTTAATGTATTTAAGTAAACTACTTAAGAACTTTTTAAAAGCTATTATTAATGCTTTTTGAGAGAGTGATTTAGATGCATATCATATTTTTACTCAGTTAAGTATTGTATGTAATTAGTTTTGCTACAACAAGTGTATGGGACATTGGAAAAAATGTTGAATTTCCCCATGGGGATGAATAAAGTATCTATCTATCTATCTATCTATCTATCTATCTATCTATCTATCTATCTATCTGATGCAAGTGAGGGGCATTGCTCCTGAGAGTTGAACACATCAGCCATAACCCCTGTCTGCTCTGAAACTACAGCACCAAAGTGACAGCATTGGTTTTCAAAAGATTGTTCCCAAGACAGAGTCCAAGCACAAAACTTCTGAACGGTAAAGGGTGCAATATTTTCCAAACTCTGGCATGGAACCTGAATAGTTCTACATCATGTAATGCAAGCAATCAGACACACAGCTGTGACCTCTGAGCATTTCTGCAACTTATAAAACAAGTGGTATCCTGGGAGGTAGTAAGAGCCTGATGTGGAAACACCAATGCCTCTGAACAGAAAAGCCTACAAAAAAGAGATGAATACAGTCCTCCCCTTCTAGACTGAGTGCATCTACAAAGAGCACTGCCAGAAGAAAGCAGCATCCATCATCAAGGACCCCACCATCTAGGCCATGTTCTTCTCGCGGCTGCGGTTGGGAAGGAGGTACAGGAGCATTACATTCCACACCACCAGATTCAGAAACCGTTATTACCCTTCAACCACCAGGTTCCTGAACCAACATGGATAACTTCACTCACCTCAACACTGAACTGACTCCACAACCTAAGGACTCACTTTCAAGAACTCTATGACTCATGTTCTCAGTATTATCTACTTATTCATTTATTATTTTTTATTTGTATTTATAGTTTTTTTGCACATTGGCTGTTTGTCTGTTTGTGTACTTTTTCACTGATTCTATTGTGAATTCCTGCAAGAAAGTGAGCCTCAGTGTAGTATATGGTGACATACAGTGTGTGGACTTTGATTATAAATTTACTTTGAACTTTGAGGAGGCAAGAGGGACCAAGACCCTACACTCACTGATGGAATCCTCAAAATTACAGTTGAGGGAATCCTCTTCGAGAGAGACCCTGCTGGGCGACTGAGTAGTGTCAGCTGCCAGGCATATCGAGCAAGGGTGTGCTGATGTGCTTCCTCTCCAGGAGTGGCAGGACCAGAAACATGAAGCAATACAGGAACACCTACAATTACCTCATAAAAGGCGAAGGTAAGACCTGACATCTACCACAGGCAAGCACTGCCTTTAGCTGAAACAGCACAATAATTGGGTTATAAAAAAAATGAGGAGCTACCTTACTTAAACATGTAAGACCCTAATGAGCTTTATAGAGTAGATGTAAGGACATCTTCACTATCGAGAGACTCACAAACAAGGGAATATTGCGTCAAAATGAGAGGCTGGTAATTTAAAACAAAGATTCTCAGGAAGTGGTTCTTTCAGAGGCTTGTGAAATTCCTGAATTCTTTGCTCCCAAAAGTCATGAAAGACAGATCATTTGACATTATCTATGAGGTTAGATAGATATTTAAAAGATCGCAAAATTGAGGCCACTTGTGTTCATTCAGTTACCATCTCTTCCCCCTCTGGTGACAGGATGACAATATCACCACGTCCTCGCTCACTCTTTTATAATAATTTCAATTTCTGAGGGCTAAATATGGCAAAAAAAGCCATATGTAGGATCAGAAGGCACAGCCTCAGAATAGAAGGATATCCCTTTAGAAAAGAGATGAGGAGAAATTTCTTGATTAAGAGGGTGGTGATTCTAAGGAATTAATTACCACAGATGACTGTAGAGGCCAAGCCATTGGGTATATTTAAAGCGGAGATTGATAATAATGGTGTCAAAGGTTACGGGAGAAGGCAAGTTAATGAGGTTGAGTGGAGGTAATAAATCAGCCATGATGGAATGACAGAACGGACTCGATGGACCAAATGGCCTACTTCTGCTCTGCTTTCCAATGGTCTTACGATCTTATATAACCATATAACAATTACAGCACGGAAACAGGCCATCTCGGCCCTTCTAGTCCATGCCGAACGCTTACTCTCACCTAATCCCAGTGACCTGCACTCAGCCCATAACCCTCCATTCCTTTCCTGTCCATATACCTATCCAATTTTATTTTAAATGACAATACCGAACCTGCTTCTACCACTTCTACTGGAAGCTCATTCCACACAGCTACCACTCTCTGAGAAAAGAAATTCCCCCTCATGTTACCCTTAAGCTTTTGCCCCCTAACTCTCAACTCATGTCCTCTTGTTTGAATCTCCCCTACACCCAATGGAAAAAGACTATCCAACGTCAACTCTATCTATCCCCCTCATAATTTTAAATACCTCTATCAAGTCCCCCCTCAACCTTCTACACTCCAAAGAATAAAGACCTAACTTGTTCAATCTTTCCCTGTAACATAGGTGCTGAAACCCAGGTAACATTCTAGTAAATCTTCTCTGTACGCCCTCTATTTTGTTGACATCTTTCCTATAATTTGGTGACCAGAACTGTACACAATACTCCAAATTTCACCTTACCAATGCCTTGTACAATTTTAACATTACATCCCAACTCCTATACTCAATGCTCTGATTTATAAAGGTCAGCATACCAAAAGATTTCTTCATCACCCTATCCACATGAGATTCCACTTTCAGGGAACTATGCACCATTATTCCTAGATCACTCTGTTCTACTGCATTCTTCAATGCCCTACCATTTACCATGTATGTTCTATTTGGATTATTCCTACGAAAATGTAGTACCTCACACTTATCAGCATTAAACTCCATCTGCCATCGCTCAGCCCACTCTTCTAACTGGCCTAAATCTCTCTGCAAACTTTGAAAACCTACTTCATTATCCACAACACCACTTACCTTAGTATTATCTGCATACTTACTAATCCAATTTACCATCCCATCATCCAGATCATTAATGCATATGACAAACAACATTGGACCCAGTATAGATCCCTGAGACACACCACTAGTCACTGGCCTCCAACTTGACAAACAGTTATCCACCAGTACTCTCTGACATCTCCCATCCAGCCACTGTTGAATCCGTTTTACTACTTCAATATTAATACCTAACGATTGAACCTTCCTAACTAATCTTCTGTGCGGAACCTTGTCAAAGGCCTTACTGAAGTCCATATAGACAACATCCATTGCTTTACCCTCATCAACTTTCCTCGTAACCTCTTCAAAAAATTCAGTAAGATTTGTCAAACATGACCTTCCATGCACAAATCCATATTGACTGTTCCTAATCAGACCCTGTCTATCCAGATAATTATATATACCATCTCTAAGAATACTTTCCATTAATTTACCCACCACTGACGTCAAACTGACAAGCCTATAATTGTTAGGTTTACTCTTAGAACCCTTTTTAAACAATGGAACCAAATGAGCAATATGCCAATCCTCCAGCACCATCCCCATTTCTAATGACATTTGAAATATTTCTGTCAGAGCCCCTGCTATTTCTACACTAACCTCCCTCAAGGTCCTAGGGAATATCCTGTCAGGACCCGGAGATTTATCCACTTTTATATTCCTTAAAAGCACCAGTACTTCCTCCTCTTTAATCGTCATATCTTTGCACTGTAATTTTAAACATTTTTCTGATCACTGTAACTCTTCAGTACTAAGTTACAGCCATCTAAATGTTGCATCTGAATTTGCAATACCAATCCAAGTGTACTGTAAACCAAAGCTCTTTAGCCTAGTCAAAAAAAAGGAAGCTCATCTTTAAAATGTGATACAGATTTATTAGGGTGGTGGGGTGTAGATATACTTCTACCAAAAGAGGTGAACGGTGCTTCTTCCCTCCGTCAGCCTGCAGGTCACCCTTGGGCAAGGTATAGCACCTGTTTAGCCCCCCTATCAGGGTCACATGAAACCATGGAAGCAGGTGATGCGTGGTCATATGAACAGCCGGTGCATATTACAAGTCCTGGTTATGCACCAGGCAGACAATCTCTGAAGAGTATTGATAATCACTGGGGTCACCTGTTTTGTAAAGACACTGCTCAGAAGAAGGCAATGACAAACCTCTTCTGTAGAAAAATTTGCCAGGAACAATTATGATCATGGGACCTTGATTGCCCACATCATACAACAAGGCCTATAATGATGGTGATGATGACAGAGTTATGCTTTCACTTCCATATGTTTAGCAATACCCACCACAACTGGGATACATCAAAAAATATTAAGAAATAGTGCATGAACCACTAGATCTGAATTGATTTTAATGCTGACGCTGCTTTGTTTGTGTTTTTCTATTTCTATCTTTTGTGTCATTCATTCTGTTATTTACTTAATCTCAATCATTAACATGCTGCTTTTAAGATCCAAATTTTATTAGCATGTCTGCTTATTTTCCAACAAATTTCCTGATTTGCTGACAAATTTAAATACTTGCCAACAGCAAATTAATTGCTTTGATTTCTTTTTGTACTATTAAGAGAGTTTGACTGAGCAGATTTTCAAATAAATAGGCGAGATTTTTGTACTGAAATACATGGCACCGATTCAATGTTCTGTGTCAATGTCTAAGACAGCAGGCACACCAACTAGAACTGCAGTAGTTCTGCAGATATCAATTAATACAAGGGTTCACAGCCTCCTTATTGCCATGGACCAAAACCATTAAGCAAGGGGTCTGTAGACCTCAGGTTAGGAACCCCTGATAATAGGTCCAGCTACTTATTCATTTAACAGAAGACAACGGTTGAAGGAAGAACTTTAGAAACAGGAACTACTAAATTTTAACCAAACCTTAAAGTCTTCAAAGTGATGGTGAGAAGGCTATACAGCGTGAAAATAAAGAATTGATTACAAATGTCGCTCATCAACGATAATTGCACATACTCATCGTTCTGTTGAATGTGAAGTGGAATGTGATACTGTCAAGATTGAAAATGCTAATGAAGTGTTTCACATAAAACAAAGTTTAGTACTGATTCTCACTTAAAACCCATCAATTACACTTTCCATCAGACTGACTGCCAATCTATGTAATGACTAGATTATTTGATATAGTGGTACTTGGAGCTTAGAAAAACAGAGGGCTATGCGTTAGGGAAATTCTTGGCAGTTTCTAGAGTAGGTTATGTGGTCAGCACAACATAGTGGGCCAAGACGCCTGTAATGTCATGTGGATTTCTATGTTCTATACAATGAACACAGTTATAAAGCACAGAAATGCGTACTTCTGCTGAACTCATTCATACTGACCCTGATCCTCATCCAAGCTAGTCCATTTACCTGCCTTTGGTCCATAACCTTCTAAACCAGGGGTTTCCAACCTTTTTAATGCCATGGACGACTACCGTTAAGGAAGGAGTCTGTGGATCCAGGGTTGGGAACCCTTGTTCTAAACCTCTCCTATCCTTGTACTTATCCGATGTATAAAAGAGGAATGGGAGTCATCTTCTCAGCTTCTCAAGCCCATTCTGCCATTCAATGTATTCATTGCTGATCTAAATAAAATCTCAACACTCCATGCTTTTGTTTATGAAAAATCTCTCAACCACTCCCTTAAAAATATTCAAAGACGCTGATTCCATTTGATGAAGAAAACTCCAAATAGTCATCGTCATCCAATGGAAAGTAGTATTTTAACTTCTCTTTCAGTAGGCAATCCAGAATTACTTCACGGTTCAACAGGTTGAGGATAGAAGTAACAATAACAATGAATCTCCATTTGGTTTAACTGTTCCTCGTTCTAAGGCTCCAATTTTAATTTGGGCCATGTGGTTTATCTATTTCTCATTTGAGTGCTGAAACTGAGAGTATTTTAACTTGAGTCATATGGCTTAAGGTCCTCTAGTCTGACAATGAGGTCTTGGTTTAACTTAAACCAGTTTTCAGCATGCAAGTTTTCACATCAGTTTGAAATATCCTCATTCTTAAAAAAATTCTCTAGAACATTTTAATTCATCAGTAGTGATACTGAGGTAAACTCTGGTTTTGAGTAACCAGGACAGCAATTTCTGCAGGTTCTTTTGGCTCATGTGTAGATGCACAGAACCATTAAAATTCAATGCCAATGGTCAATGTTGTAAAGACAGATGCCCTACAAAATCATTATTATGGGATCTTGTTCCAACATTTGGTACAATATCAACACGTACAAACAAGCTGGAGGAACTCAATAGGTCGGGCAGCATCCATTGAAATGAGCAGTCAATGTTTCGGGCCAAGGCCCTTCATCAGAACTGAAAAAAGAGGGGGCAGGGGCCCTATAAAGAAGGTGGGGGGGGGGGAGGGTGGAAGGTGCCAGGTGAAAAACCAATCAGAGGAAAGATCAAGGGGTGGGGGAGGAGAAGCAGGGAGGGGATAGGCAGGAGAGGTGAAGAAGGAATCTAAGGGGAAAGCACTATGGGTAGAAGAAGAAGGTAGAATCATGAGAGAGGTGATAGGCAGCTGGAAGAGGAGACAGAGTGAAAGTGGGATGGGGGAAGAGAGAGGGAGAGAACCACAGACCACAGCATCTGCAGTGTACTTTGTGTTTGATACAATATGTTAGCACTGCCAAAAAAAATGTTACACTTAGTCTATTTTCATAAAAGCCCAAATTGCACTGAACTGTCTTTTCTCTGTGGACCATGCATAGTTTACATTCTCATAGAAACTTATTCTATTACACTAAGTATAGCACACCTGTAAACAGGTTTAACACTGAAAGCAAACATTACCATTAATTTAATGTAGGAAGCCTGGAATTGACTTTTGATTTGTTAACTTGGAATTAAACTGCTGTAATTACAAGTGATGTGTTACTTAACAACTGTGCAATTAATCAAAGATAGAATTTAAATGGTTTTCTTAGGCCTTTTAGCCAAAAACGAAGTTCACAACAACTAAATTAGCCCACGCTCTGCCTTAGAATGGCAGCTTCTTTGTTCTGCATTACACAGGTGTACTGCTACTTCTGAGAGTCTAAGAACTATTTACCATGGCTTTAAATTGTGTAACAAAATGATTATATTGTTCATTGCAGTAACCCTATAATTAAATGCAACTGCAAAGTTCAAGGTGCCCAGCTGATGTCGACTGAATGTTTAATGAACTAAATAGAGAGGTCTATTAAAATGCTGCACTGAAGCACATCTTGCTAAATATTCAAGAGAAGCTTTTCTATTAAATTGCAAATCAATGCATCCCCCGTGACAGATGAATGATACCCCAAGGAACTTCAGAGATACACGGAGAGATTCTTTGCTTTCCCCACTGTCATTCATTTTGAGACATTCATTGAACATTGGAGATATTCCAACAGATTGGAGTGTGCATCCCCAGCAAGAGAAATACCCCTTACCAATAGTTAGAAAACCAAAAGGAGGATTAATCGACAGCAAAATAGAAACGTGTGAAGATAACTAATAAGTGTGGAGCAGTTGACAGGAAAAATCCCACATTAAATTAACTGCCATTGTTAAAGTATGATATGATGTTCTATTAAAGGCAAGATCAATTGGTCTCACAGGTTAGGCACAGTAGCTGCTGATAGGAAAGGAATAACAATTGTGAATTGAGTTAGATCAGGATGGGGAAAAAGTAATGGTTGGAGGTCAGGAGAAGGAGCATGTACTGAGAAGGATTGTGGCTATTTGAAGAAAAAGAGCAGTGCCTTGAAGCTGGCAGAAAATTAACAGATTTCCTCTTTTTTAAAAGCTTGAATTACACCTAAGAATTGATTTTTGCATGACGTGAAGCCATGGAACCTTGTTCTGGGGATAAACTCTCCAATGGCAAATTGGACTGGACCCTCACGCTAGGCAAGTGCAGATGCAATATTCCTGATCTACTGTCTGCAAATGAGGACATCATGAAGTTGCATGGCGCTCATATAAATATTTGCTGAAGGAAATTAGTTTAAAATTATGAGATAAAGCAAGCCTACAATGAAGCAAACATTATGCTGACAGTTGAGAATTGGGCATGATATAACATGCCCCTGCTGGGATATTGCTCTTTCCTGTTGTTTAATAAAATGCCAGTAACCCCAACCTCAAATCGAAGATTCTATGCACTGATCTCATCTGTGCAAGAATTTCAAACTTTGGCCTTGAAGGTTACATTTATCACAGTGGCCTATGAGCACCCACAAGCTGCTTACACTATGTATTGGAAAAGGAATGATAACATACCTCAAGAAAACATTTCTCCCCACAAGTGTGTGCCAAACCCTAATCTACTTGGCTGCAATGGAGAGAACAGACTTCCTAATGGCAGCACACAAATGACATGAAAGCTACTTTCTGATTAACCAGGTGTTGTCTGTGAATCACGGTGATGCACCATCAATGTCTCTTGGAGACGTGAGGCGAGATATAGGCTTTTATTGGCCGGAAGAAAGAACAAGCAGCAATTGACCACCACACTACATCCTGGAGACTGAGGCCGGGGCTGTGCCTCCAATCGCCTTTATACCGGGGTCCGTGGGAGAAGCCACAGGAGCAGTCAGCAGGGGGGGCGTGTCCAGACAGGTATATGTAGTTCACCACACACGGGTTGCATTCTTACCTTATCCAATGGAGGGAAAAACAAGACAGCAATCTCTTAAAGCAAGGATGTCTCAAATATACACTGGCTTTCATCAATTGCCAGTTTGGTGTTAGCACTATGCTTAAAGCAAGGTTAACGCAACAAATAATACGGAAATCCCCTTCCTTTGGAAAAGCTCTTTAAAAAGCATTGCAACTCTTTGTTAACCCATCTAGTGGCTGGGTGATGATAAAATAGAATAACTTCGCACAGTGAAAGCCCATGGCAAAAAAAAAGCTACTGTATTATAAATAATCTTTGCTTGAATTGTTTAGAGTGCTGTTATGATAAAGGTAAAATAGAAATCCATGTTGGGATTAATCTCAAATAAACCACTGGAAGTGGTGGGATGACTTGCTGAGAACAGCATCAAGACTGCACGGGGAAGCAGACATATTGCATCTCAGACAATGATTACTAGACAGTGCTGGCTAAGTGACCACCCACAGTACCAGGGTACACAAGAGTACGTCCAAAAAGTATAGGTCTTACTCAGCTATTAATCAGAAATCTGACCCATCGTTGCAGTTCAGCTAATCCCATGAACATCTTCGGTAATGGGCTCCCCAATCAAGGTACAAGCAAGATATAAACCTTTAAATTGCACACAACTGTACTTCCTAGCAAAACACACAAAATGCTGGAGGAACTCAGCAGGCCAGGCAGCAAATATGGAATTAAAAGCACAGTCGACGTTTCGGGCCGAAACCCTTCAGCAGGACTTCTTGTTTGCAACTATACTTCCTTATTTCTGTTCATCCTTCATGGCAATACCAAGCAAGATGTGCATGACTCAATGTGACAGTAGCAATATCAAACATGCACTTGAGAATTAATGCTATTTCTGCACACCCCGCTTGTTCGTGTGTACGTACAACATGCACGCAATCCAAAATTGCAGGGAAGTACAAGAAAAAGACTGTGTTCAGTGACTATGTTTACAATCTAATCCTGCAGCAGATATAAAGCGTGGGCCAGACAATTGAATTTCAAAGCTGAGATTCCATTAGGGAGAAGCTGAGAGATTTGTAAATAATCTTTCTTGAATTTGACCAAGTCTTGACACATGTAATGCCTTAAACAATAGACCTCTATCTTCACCCAGTGTTCGGAAAGTACCTATCAATTATCATATTATTATTGCTTCTCCCTTCAAATAAGTTAAGTTTAATGATAGAGATCATATACACATACTGTTCAACTTCAGCGATTCTTTAGGAAATAATCAGTATTACACTTCAATTCTTTTAATGATAAACATTTTTGTTTTAATCTGATATAGTCTAGCATCTTATCTGGAAGGCTGTTGAACTCTCTTTCAGCATTACTTGCTAAAAACAAATGCAACTAGCTGACCGGCATGGCAAGAGTGCGCGTTGGTGTTTGTCATGTTGCATTCAGCCTGACTTCCTAGAATATCACTAGGCTTACTGTAATTGAATATGCAGTTGAAATCCCAACCACAGTGACAGATCTCCAGAGGGTAGGAATTGTTAGGAAATGAAAATGAGAGCATGCGAAGTATGACAACAAATGTGTCTGTTGGCATTAAATGAAAAAAGCATTTCAAGTATGTTAGGATAGGCATTTCAGCCTTTTGCATATATATGCTAAGGGGAATAAAGAAAACCGTGAAAGGTTAGGTTATGACAAGGTTGACCTTTTGACATGTCATAAGGCCAAACAGAATCAGGTCCACTTATGTAGTGGTTCGTGAAATGAGGTTTGGCTCCAGGAGGTGACTGGCGAAGCTTTAGACAAATAAATATGATGTAACTGAGAGAGAAACAGACCTTGTAGCTTCAAGAAAGAGGAATTTCTTTACCTAATGTTAAATTCAACCGAAACTAATTCAGATATCGTCTACCGATCCTATTTAAATTTGATAATATCTAAACATGTGTAGATAACTTCCATATACATTTCTCTAAACTATCACCTTATTAGGTATTAAACTTTAAAGCAGTATCAAAGGCAACATTTTGTGGCGATGCTGATTTAAATCATGTTTTTCTTTCCAGGATATGAGACCAGCAGCTTCAGAATCAGGTCTATTATTGTTTTGTGGCCGAAGTACAGTGCAATACATAAAATATACTATAAATTACTATATATATACATATACACACACATTAAATATGTAGTGCAAAAAAAAAAGAGGAAATGTAGATGAATGGGGGTGGTGAGGTGAGAAGAAACGGTTCCTAAAACATTGAGTACGTCTCTTCAGGCTCTGCTATCTTAGATCTGATGATTGTAATGAGATGACAACATTTCCTGGGTGATGGGTGTCCTTAGTGATGGATGCCACCTTTCTGAGGCATCACCTTTTGAAGATGTCCTCAGTGTTGAGGAGACTGGTGCCCGTGATGGAGCTGGTCAAGTTTGCAACCATCTGCAGCTTTTTCTGATCCTGTATCGTGGCCCCTCCATATCAGAGGTAATGCAACCATTTAGAATGCTCTCCACGGTACATTTGCATAAATTTGCTAGAATCTTTGGTGACATACCAAATCACCTCAAACTCTCAATGAAATATAGTCACTAGTGTGCCACTTTTGCAAGTGCATGAGTATGTTGGGACCAGGATTGATCTTCAGAGATGTTGATACCCAGAAACCTGAAACTGCTGCCCACTCAATGAGCTTTATCTGTGAGGCAGGAATATTTTGTACACTTGGTGCAAGACATAGCAGGAAAAGTAAAAAATAAGAGGAATCTTGGGATCCGAGTCCATAGGACACTTAAAGCAGCTGTGCAGGTTGACTCTGTGGGTAAGAAGGCATATGGTGTATTGGCCCTTATCAATCATGGAATTGAATTTAGGAGCCGAGACGTAATGTTGCAGCTATATAGGTCAGACTCCACTTGGAGTACTGTGCTCAGTTCTGGTCGCTTCACTACAGGAAGGATGTGGAAGCCATAGAAACAGTGCAGAGGAGATTTACAAGGATGTTGCCTGGATTGGGGAGCATGCCTTATGAGAATAAGTTGAGTGAACTCGGCCTTTTCTCCTTGGAGCGAAGGAGGATGAGAGGTGACCTGATAGAGGTGTACAAGATGATGAAAGGC
Organism: Hemitrygon akajei; assembly: GCF_048418815.1. NCBI lineage: Eukaryota > Metazoa > Chordata > Chondrichthyes > Myliobatiformes > Dasyatidae > Hemitrygon > Hemitrygon akajei. The sequence continues at coordinate 146,207,159 of NC_133134.1, read as the reverse complement.
ATTGATCGTGTGGATAGTCAGAGGCTTTTTCCCAGGGCTGAAATGGTTGCCACAGGTTTAAGGTGCTGGGGAGTAGGTACAGAGGAGATGTCAGGAGTAAGTTTTTTACTCAGAGAGTGGTGAGTGCGTGGAATGGGCTGCTGGCAATGGTGGTGGAGGTGGATACGATAGGGTCTATTAAGAGACTTTTGGATAGGTACATGGAGCTTAGAAAAATAGAGGTATATGGGTAAGCCTAGTAATTTCTAAGATAGGGACATGTTCAGCACAACTTTGTGGGCTGAAGGGCCTGTATTGTGCTGTAGGTTTTCTATGTTTCTATAAACAAATTGCTATGGGGGGAGTAAATCATTGGCTTCCACAGGAACAGTAGACAATAGCTGAGCAGGAGAGGATTGTAAAAATCATGCCTGTGCTTTTTATCACAGCCTCGCAGGACATTTGTTGGTGGTTGTGGGAACAATAGTGAGAAACAATAAAACAATAAAGCAATTTTGCCTGAATAGACTTATAAAAATACAATATATTCCTTTATGTTTTATTGGCAACAGTTTGCCAACTCGTAGTGCATGCATAAGGATATTATGTCTTTCACTCAGGCACAGAATAGTGAAGGATGTTTTACGTTGAAGCCTGAATGTTAAATACCATGCAGCACCATTGTTAGTGAATTAAAGGTTTTGCTGCTCTTACTTGTTACCATGATATTTTGGAGTCCAGTGCTAAAGGTTAGATTCCTGATGAAGGGTCTCGATCTGAAACATCAACTGTTTACTCCCCTCCATAGATGTTGCCTGATCTGCTGTTCCTCCAACATTTTGTATCTGTTTTTTTTTTAAATGGATATACAGCATCTGCAAAATCTCTTGTGTTTAGATATTAAAAAAAGTTGTTTATATCTTTTGAATAAACTTTCCCTACTTTAACTCAGAAAGTTATGAGATGAATCAACTTTATGACCATTTTTTTATTGGTTAGAATATTGTGTGTTTCAAAGACACAAATTATGGTCTCAATCAATGCTTTTAATAATTTTCGGGATAAATGTGCTCACACTTATTTTTGCATTTACTTTCTACATATAATTTTCTCACAGAGAATCTCATTATCAGAAAATAAACAAAGTACTAGATGAAATAATGAGGGTTATTTGGTCAGGGGGTTTTGCTCAATATTGCTGGTGTTTGGTGCAATTCAACTAAAAGACAGCACAGAAGTTTAAACCAGTTAACATTTAGCGATTTTGTTTATTGCACTGCTTTTTACATTTCCACCTTCATCATTCCACCTGCAACATTCAAGATTGATTGTCAATACCTTCAAATTCTTCGTAGTCCCTAACTTGCTGAAGTAGTGTAATTATTTTAATTTCACCTCCAGACATTTCTTGCATATCCAAGTCAGAATACTTGAAACCATAGTGAGTAAAACAGTTCTGAATTGACTTATTGCTTACTTCTGGCCACTGTTTTTTAAATACAAATACATGCAACTGATGCTTTTTAAAAACTGCTTGCTCTAAGCCCAGTGTAGTGTTTAACTGCCATACAAGTAAGTGCGACTGTTAGATGCTAGTTAGAAACTTCGGCAGTCTTCTGTCCCAATTAAGCAGCATAGTGTTCCATATAAATGAAGGGAATCCGGCTATTTTCTCAATTAGTTTTTGTTCTTTAAGAGTTATCCCAAAAAAGAGGTTGTTGCAATTAACTGATGGTCCAATTGACCAGAATCCACTGGGAATATATTAAAAAAGTAGTGAGGTAGTTTACATAGCTTCATTGTCCATTCAAACAACTGATGGAGGTGGACAGTGATACTGCTGAAGGCAGGTGACAACTTACTGGTGGTTTCTACAGCAAGAAATCAAATTAAATACTTTATTATTAATACATCTTCTGAAAAAAAAAATTATACTAAGTGATCATCACAGACGATGAAGATGTGGTCAAAGCTGAGGCTGAGTTGAGGGTCGAAGGGTACGGGTGCGAGATGGAATTGGAGAGAGGTCAAGACATGTTCAAGATGGAGTCAGGGCATGCAAAGTGGAGAAATGTCAGAATGGAGGAAACCAGAAGTGAGGTTTGTTCAATCTAAATGCTGAGCCAATTTGGAAAGGTTGGAGAAAGGCTGGAATGTGGTAGTGGAGTCCAGGCCCTAAGCATGTCGAAGCAACAAGGCCTGGGTCCTCAAGTGAGGAATGACCCGATGTTGGAACGATTTAATGGCCGGATGTCGGGATGAGTGGAAAGGGTCAGGCCAGTTCTGCTCACTTCACTGCAGTAAGGCTGAGGCTGTGGGCCTTCTCCAGCTGCTCCGGACATCGTGTCTGAGGACTCACATTTGTTCTAAGTGCCATTTGCTTAATTTTATTGTTTGCATTATTTGTTTCTTCCCTCTCCTTCTGCACATTGGGTGTCTGTCATTTTTTAAAGGGTTCTTTTGGGTTTCTTGTTTTGTGGCTGTCTATAAAGAGATAAATCTCAAAGTTGTATCATCTATGCATACTTTGATAATAAATGGACTCTAAACTTTGAGAAGCTGTTCCTAAAGTGTTGAGTGTGTGCCTTCAGGCTCCTGTACCTCCACGTTGATGGTAGCAATGAGAAGAGGGCATGGCTAGGTGATTGGGGTCCTTAAAGATGGATGCTGCCCTTTTGAGGATGTCTTCGATGCTGGCCAGGCTAGTGCCCACCATGGAGCTGGCTAAGTTTACAACTTTCTGCAGCTTTTTTCTGATCCTGTGCAGTGGCCCTGTCATACTAGATGGTGATACAACCAGTTAAAAGGTTCTCCATTGTACATTTGGAAAAATTTGCAAGAATGTTTGGTGACATACTAAATCTCCTCAAACTCCTATGAAATATAGCCTGTGTTGTGCTTTCGTTGTAATTTCATCGATATGTTATGCCTAGGTTAACACCCAGATGTTGGCACCCAGGAACTCTAAACTTCTCACCCATTCCGCAGCTTAATGAGGACTGCTGTGTGTTCCCTCATCTTCACCTTCCTAAAGTCCACAATCAGTTCTCCCTTCTTACTAACGTGAGTGCAAGGTTGCTGACTCAACACCACTCAACCCGCTGATCTATCTCACTCATGTTCACCTCCTCATCAGCAACTGAAATTCCACCAATAACAGCAAATTTATAGATGGCATTTAAACTGTGTCTAGCCACACAGTTGTGGCTGTAGAGAGAGTAGCGCATTGGGTTAAGTAGGCGTCCCTGAGGTACACCAGCCCAGATGGTCAGTGAGGAAGGAATGTTATTTCCAATCTTCAGTGACTGAGGAAGTCCAGGATCGAGTTTCAGAGGGAGATGCACAGGCCCAGGTTTTGGATCTTGTTGATTAGTACTGCGAGTATGATGTTTGGAACACTGAGCTGAAATCGATAAACAGCACCCTGAAATAGATATCATAGGTATTGGTATTGTCCAGGTGGTCAAAGGCCAAAGGGAGAGCCAGTGAAACTGCATCCGCTGTAGACCTATTGTGGTAATAGGCAAATTAGAAACATAAAAGCATACAAAACCTTCAGCACAATACAGGCCCTTCAGCCCACAAAGTTGTGCCGAACATCTCCCCACCATAGAAATGACTAGGCTTACCTATAGCCCTCTATTTTACTAAGCTCCATGTACCTATCTAAAAGCCTCTTAAAAGACCCTGTTGTATCCGCCTCCACCACCTTTGCTGGCAGCCCATTCCAAAACCTTTGTCTTTGTTAAAATTCTTTTCCTCTAGTTTTATTTCAATGGCTTCCTTTACTAGGCAGTTCCAAAAGTCATTGGTGATGCACAGTAATTTTGAGCTGTTTTAAGTCAATCCTATGGCCACTGTGAATTCAATATTCTGCCACCACTGATTTCTCCTGGTAACCCAAACAGATACACCTCCTGTGCTCACTCAACACTCTCTGAGTAAAAAAACTTACTCCTAACATCTCCTCTATACCTACTCCCCAGCACCTTAAACCTGTGTCCTCTTGTGGCAACCATTTCAGCCCTGAGATAAAGCCTCTGACTATCCACACGATTAACACCTCTCATTATCTTGAACACCTCTATCAGGTCACCTCTTATCCTCCTTCGCTCCAAGGAGAAAAGGCCGAGTTCACTCAATTGCTGCAGTTCCAGGAGTTGATTCTGGCCATGATCAACCTCTCAAAGCAATTCATTACAGTAGATGTGAGTGAAACTTTGTGATGGCTGTTGAGGCATATCACCCTGCCCCTTCTTGGGTGCTGATGTGATAGTTGCCCTTTCGAAGCATGTGTGCACTTCCGACTGATGCAGCGAGAGACTGAAGATGTCCTTGAACACGCTTGTCATATGGTTGGCACAGGTTTTTAGTGCCCTACAAGGTACACCATCCGGCTTGACACCTTGCGAGTGTTCATCCTCATAAAAGGTGTCCTGACGTCAGCTTATGAGACAGTGATTACAGGGTCACCAGATGCTACAGGGATTCTCCCTTTCAAAGCATGCATAAAAGGCATTGAGCTCATCTGGAAGTGAAACATCACAGCCATTCATGATGTTAGGTTTCACCTTGTAGGAAGTAATAGCCTGCAGACCCTGTCAGAGATAACTTGCATCTAATTCTGTCTCTATCTTCAATCGGAATTGTTTTTATGCTCTTAAAATAACCTTCTGTAAGTCTTGCCTACAAATTATGCTACAACTAAAATTTCCATTGTACATTCCTTCAAAGCAAAGTGCAGAGGTTTAACTAAGATGACCTGGGACTCAGGTCAGCTGGTGTTAACAGGATTCCCTGTGAATGCAGAGCAGCGCATATGGGCCAGACAGGACGCACGGTGGAAACCTGCAACAAGGAGCACAGGAGGTGTATCCGTTTGGGTTGCCAGTAGAAATCAGTGGTGGCGGAACATTGAATTCACAGTGGCCATAGGATTGACTTAAAACAGCTCAAAATTACTGTGCATCACCAATGACTTTTGGAACTGCCTAGTAAAGGAAGCCATTGAAATAAAACTAGAGGAAAAGAATTTTAACAAAGACAAAGGTTTTGCCCCTAAGTAAGAACTGCAATTTGATTGCAAACAAGGTGGGAGAGCAGAAACCTGATTGCATGAGGACTAACCGATCAGGAAGGATGGACTGCGGGAGTATAAATACTATTGGACTAGACAAGACCAGGCATCATCCCTGATGAAGGTGGCAGAGCTTGTCATTGAAATATTGGTTATAATTAAAACCTGTACCCAGCTGGAAGCCTGAAAAGAGTTTATTCGTGCTGACGTTTGGACGTATTTGGATGTTTATTTGAAGTACTTATTTTGCGATAATTTATTTTCAGCTACTTGAACTAAACTTAAAAAAAATAAAGGAAATGCTTTACAGTGATTATCTGTAATTTGCAATTTTTTAAAAAAGTTCAAAACATGTGCAATTTTGGGTGGAGGTTTCAAACTGTGAACTCACCTTCATACAGCAGTGGCCACATTATGATTTTCTGCTCACAATACAGATATGGGAATCCATTTTGCATGCGTCATTCAACTTTGTGAAGTTTCCTTTTGTGTGACCATCCTATTGCAAAGGTGCTCATTGTCAAGTTCTTGAAGTGAAGCTATTTTTATCCAGGAAGAATTTTCAACAGACTTTCTGTATGTTTTAAAACATTATTCTTAGGAAACTGGGGTAAATTTGGTTATTGGCATCAGTCTCGACAAGCTATATAATTGACTTCCAACCCATCAGCTATATAAATAGCATTAAAAGTATATACTTATAGATCATAATTTTGGAGCTAGAAGTGCTTTGATATATTGGAGTTTACTTAGTGCAGAGCGATATTGCCATATCATTTAGTTGTATAAAATGCTGGGAAGAGTTGAGAAATCGTTAATTTATTACATTTATATGTTGTTTCAAATTCTAGGAACAGAGTAATGGGATTCCCAGAAGGGTAGAAATTCATCCATTGCGATACTAAAGCAGCTTTACCAAACAGTTAAAAGAGGTTATGAAAAACTTGTTTTAAACTCATTTTGCTATAGAAAATCTTGAGAAGTTCATCCAGTATCTCAGCTGTTTTGCTGGCTGATAGTTCTCAATTTTAAGAGATGAGCTTCAATAATAACGTGCATATATGCAAAGGAACTATTTCATGGATTATTAACGACCAACATCAGAATAACACATTTGATGTTTTGCCATCTTGAAGAGATACGTAAACTTTAAACTCCTATCAATAAATTGCAGATGGGTTGGACAAATATTTTAGTTTTACCTGAGTTTGACCTTGATGTGAAGGTACAGTGGTGCTAGGAAGTTTGTGAACACTTTAGAATTTTCTCTACCTCTGCATAAATATGACCTAAAATGTGATCAGATCGTCACATTAAGTCCCAAAACTAGATAAAGAGAACCCAATTAAATAAATAACACAAAACATTATACTTGTTTGTTTATTTTTTGAGAATAATGATTCAATATTACATGTATTTGTTGGAACAAGTATGTGAACTTCTGGGGTAATACCTTCTACAAAAGCTATTTGGAGTCAAAGGTTCCAGTCAATGAGATGAGACTGGAGGTGTGTTGAGGTGCCCTGCCCTATAAAAAAAAGACAGACAAAGCCAGATTACTGACAGAGCCTGCTCTTCTCAACAAAGATATTTTTATGTGCACCAAAACAACTTTCAGAAGACCTTAGAAGAATTGTAGAGAAGCATGAGGCTGGAAAAGGCTACAATAGCATTTCTAAAGACCTGAGTGTTCATCAGTTCACAGTAAGAGAAACTGTCTACAAATGGAGGAAACTGTACTGTTTGTTGCTACTCTCTCTAGGGGTGGGCATCCTGAATACATTACCCCAAAAGCACAACACACAATGCTGAAGGAGGTGAAAAAGAACCTAAGGGTAACAGCAAAATTCCTGCAGAAATCTCTAGAACTTGCTAAAGTCTCTGTTCATGTGTCCACTTTAAGAAAAACATTGAACAGGAATGGTGCTCATGGAAGGGCACCACAGAGGAAACCACCGCTCTCCAAACAAAAACATTGCAGCATGTCTCATGTTTGCAAAAGACCACTTGGATGTTCTACAATGCTTCTGGGACAATGTTCTGTGATCAGATGATAGATAGATAGATAGATAGATAGATAGATAGATAGATACTTTATTCATCCCCATGGGGAAATTCAACTTTTTTTCCAATGTCCCATACACTTGTTGTAGCAAAACTAATTACATACAATACTTAACTCAGTAAAAAATATGATATGCATCTAAATCACTATCTCAAAAAGCATTAATAATAGCTTTTAAAAAGTTCTTAAGTCCTGGCGGTAGAATTGTAAAGCCTAATGGCATTGGGGAGTATTGACCTCTTCATCCTGTCTGAGGAGCATTGCATCAATAGTAACCTGTCGCTGAAACTGCTTCTCTGTCTCTGGATGGTGCTATGTAGAGGATGTTCATAGTTATCCATAATTAACCGTAGCCTACTCAGCGCCCTTCGCTCAGCTACCGATGTTAAACTCTCCAGTACTTTGCCCACGACAGAGCCCGCCTTCCTTACCAGCTTATTAAGACGTGAGGCGTCCCTCTTCTTAATGCTTCCTCCCCAACACGCCACCACAAAGAAGAGGGCGCTCTCCACAACTGACCTATAGAACATCTTCAGCATCTCACTACAGACATTGAATGACGCCAACCTTCTTAGGAAGTACAGTCGACTCTGTGCCTTCCTGCACAAGGCATCTGTGTTGGCAGTCCAGTCTAGCTTCTCGTCTAACTGTACTCCCAGATACTTGTAGACAGATGAGACAAAAGTTGAACTATTTGGCAGAAAGGCACACCACTATGTCTGGAGGAAAAAGGGCACTGCACACCAACACCAAAACTTCATCCCAGCTGTGAAGCATGGTGGAAGGAGCATCATGGTTTGGGGCTGCTTTGCTGCCTCAGGGCCTGGACAGCTTGCAATGGTTGAGGGAACAATGAGTTCAAAATGTTATCAAGACTTTTTACAGGACAATGTCAGGGTAGCAGTCTGACAGCTTAACAAGTTGGATAATGCAACGAGACAATGATTCAAAAGACAAGAGTAAGTCAAAAACAGATTGGCTTAAAAATGCGTTTTGGAATGGCTGAGTCAAAGTCCTGACCTTAATCCCATAGAAATGTTGTGGAAGGACCTGAAGCAAGCAGTTTATGCAAGGAAGCCCAACATCCAGGATTGAAGCAGTTGTGTAAGGAGGAATGGCCTAAAATTCCTCCAAGCCGATGTCCTGGACTGATCACCAGTTATCAGAAATGTTTGACTGAAGTTATTGCTGTACAAGGGGATCACACCAGTTAGCAAAGGTTCACATGCTTTTTCCAAAAAAATACTTGTAATATTGGACGAGTTTCTAAGGAACTCGTCTTACCCTTCCTGAAGTCCACAATCAGCACAACCGTCTTACTGATGTTGAGTGCCAGGTTGTTGCTGCGGCACCACTCCACTAGTTGACATATCTCACTCCTGTATGCCCGCTCGTCACCACCTGAGATTGTACCAACAATGGTGTATCATCTAGCCACACAGTCATGTGCATATAGAGTGTAGAGCAATGGGCTAAGCACATACCCCTGAGGTGCACCAGTGTTGATCATCAGCGAGGAGGAGATGTTATCATCAATACGCACAGATTGTGGTCTTCCAGTTAGGAAATTGAGGATCCATTTGCAGAGGGAGGTACAGAGGCCCAGGTTCTGCAACTTCTCAATCAAGGTTGTGGGAATGATGGTATTAAATGCTGAGCTATAGTCGATAAACAGCATCCTGATGTAGGTGTTTGTGTTGTTCAGGTGGTCTAAAGCCATGTTAAGAGCCATTAAAATTACGTCTGCCGTTGACCTATTGTGGCAATAGGCAAATTGCAATGGGTCCAGGTCCTTGCTGAGGCAGGAGCTCAGTCTAGTCATGACCAACCTCTCAAAGCATTTCATCATTGTGAATGCTACCAGGCGTTAGTCATTAAGGCAGCTCACATTATTCTTCTTAGGCAGTGGTATAATTGTTGCCTTTTTGAAGCAAGTGGAAACTTCCACCCGTAGCAATGAGAGGTTGAAAATGTGTTCCCGCCAGTTGGTTGGCACAGGTTTTCAGAACCTTACGAGGTACTCCATCGGGACCTTCCGCCTTGCAAGGATTCACTCTTTAAAAACAGCCTAACATCTGCCTCTGAGACAGAGATCACAGGGTCATCAGGTGCAGCAGGGATCTTCACAGCTGTAGTTGTGTCCTCCCTTTCAAAGCGGGCATAGAAGGTGTTGAGTTCATCTGGTAGTGAAACACCGTTGCTAGTCATGCTATTGGGTTTCGCTTTATAGGAAGAAATGTTTTGCAGACCCTGCCAGAGTTGCTGTGCATCCGATGTTGCCTCTAACCTCATTCGAAATGGTCTCTTCATCCTTGAAATAGCCCTCCGCTAATCATACCTTGTTTTCTGGTTATAGGCCTGGGTCGCCAGACTTCAATGCCACAGATCTAGCATTCAGCAGACGACGTACCTCCTGGTTCATATTACCTTGCCTGATGTTTCAGGGCATTCTATATATATATATATATACACATATATACATACATATACATGTATATATATACATTCACACACACATACACACACACACAAACACACACATATATATATACACACATAGACATACATATATATATATACACCTTAGACTCTTGCATGGTACTGTTAAATTTTCTCAATCATGTCAACTGTAGTAGAGATACAAAATGTTACTAGCAGCAGGGCATTCAACCTCATTGCTGTGAAAAAGACAGTTCTTATTTACTCTCAAATGAGAAGCAGCTTTCTAGAGCAAATTTCTCCTATGACAGAAAACGACAAGCAAGGCATGCTTTGTCATAGTGAGAGCATTGACATCTCAAGTCACTATGTACCTTGATTGCTTTGCTCCTGCAGTCATTGGCCTCCAGTGGTTACAGTTTGCAGCTCACTACTCTGTTAAGGAGGTACTCAAAAAGAGACTCAATTCATCTTTCCTTCTGCCCAAAGGAGCAGATGCAGCATTTTTTCCCCTGCATTTACTGTTTTCCCAAATGGCTGCACCACACCAGTACAGGGACCCCCTTGCCTAGAATGCCTGCAATTAGCCCCGGAGAGTCTCTCTGGCTCCTGAGTGTAACGTAGTACAACTCCCTCTCCAAGTCACTCTGACACCCTGAGAGCTCTTCCTTATTCCTCCCAATTATCATTGCAACAGCCCTTCTTTCGGATACAAAACTCCTTCACAATTACAAGGGTGCATTTAAAGGGCTGTCTGTGAGTAGTAGCAGCTCATACTCCTTCTGAGCAGCATCCAAACTGGTGGTGTGAACATTGATCTCTCAGACTTTGAATAATTACTTCCCCCTCCCACTTCTCTGCTTTCTTATTCCCCATTCTGGTTTCTCTCTCACTCTTTTTCTTCTCCTTACCTGCCTATCACCCCACTCTGGTGCCCTACTCCTTCCCTTTCTTCCAATTGCTATTGTCCACTCGCATCAGATTCTTTCTTCTTCAGCCCTTCCACTTCTTCTGTCGATCACCCCCCCCCACCCGAGCTTCTTACTTCATACCTCCCCCCATTCCAATCCACCTTCTCCCTCAGCTGGTCTCACCTACCACCTGATAGCCTGAACTCTTTCCCCCACCTTCCTCCTCCTTCCTTTCCAGTCCTGCTGAAGGGTCTCAAAGCTGTTGTACCTCCTTCCTATCGGCAGCTGTGAAACAAGAGAGCAGCCTGGATGGTAGGGTCCCTGATGAAGAATGCTGCTTCATTGCAGTAGCGCTCCTTTAGTAGAAAATCGAATAAAGGAGGAGGCCTTATATCCCCTGTCTCTCCACCCACTGACAAAGAACCATTGACCTTGTTCTGGCTTCCAACAGAAGATCCATTCTCTTGCAGTTTGTGACTCTTCAAGTACTCACCCAACTACTTTTTGAACAGTGGGCTTTACAATTCTTCCAGACAATGAATTCTAGAGCCCTCTACACTATGGGTGAAATTCCTCTCTCACTTCTCTCTTCTAAACCTTCTACTATTTATCTTTCCAAAGAAAGTTCTAACTTTCCCAATAACTGCGCATTTCCATAAGACCCTAAGATATAGGATCAGAATTAGGCCACTCGGCGCATAGAGGCTTCTCTGCCATTCCGTTGTGGCTGAGTTGTTATTCCTCTCAACCCCATTCTCCTGCTTTCTTTGATGCCCTGACTAACCAAGAACCGATCAACTTCAGCTTCAAATATACTCAAGGACTTGGCATCGACAGCCATTCATGGCAATTAATTCCAGATTCACCACCCTTTGGCAAATTAAATTCCTTCTCATCTCTGTTTTAAATGGATGTCCCTCTATTCTGAGGCTGTGCCCCCTGATCCTAAGCTCAACCACTATAGGAAACATCACCTCCACATCCACTTTGTCTAGGCCTCAATGAGATACCTCCTCATTCTTCTAAACTCCAGCGAGTACAGGCCCAGAGCCAGCAATTGCTCCTCATATATCAACCTTTTCATTCCTGGAGTCAGCCTCATGAACCTCCTCAGGACTCTCTCCAGTACAGGCACGTTTTCTTTGATGGGCTCAAAACTGCTCACAATACTCCAAGTGCAGTCTGACCAAAGCTTTATAAAGCATCCACATCACATCCATGTTCTTATATTCTAGTCTTCCCAAAAGGAATGCTAACATTGCATTTGCCTTCCTTTAACATTGGCTCACTCTGCAAGTTAACCTTTGGGGAATCCTGCACAAGGAATCCCAAGTCCCTGTGCACCACTGATTTTTGAATTTTCTCCCCGTTTAGAAGATTGTCTATGCTTTTATTCCTTCTACCAAAGTGCATAACCACACATTTCCCTACCTTGTATTCCAACAGCCATTTCTTTGCCTATTCTCTCAATCTGTCCAAGTCCTTCTGCAGTCTCCCTGCTTCTTCAACACTAACAGCCTCTCCACCTATCTTTGTGTCATCTGCAAATCTGGCCACAAAGAAATCAATTCCATCATTCAAATTGTTGGCATATAACGGGAAAAGAAGTGGTCCCAATACCCAACCCACAGGTCACCAGCAACCATCCAGAGTAGGCCTACTTTATTTTGACTCTTTGCATCCAGTCAATCGGCCATTCTTCAATCCATGCTAGCGCCTTTCTTGTAGTATCATGGGCTCTTACTTGTTAAGCAGCTACCTTGTGCGCTACCTTGTCAAACACCTCTGAAAATCCAAGTAAACAATATCCACTGACTTTCCTTTGTCTATCCCACATTTTGTTTCCTCAGAGAATTCCAACAAATTTGTCAGGCAAGATATTTCCTTAAGGAAACAATGTCGACTTTGGCCAACTTTATCATGTGCCTCCATGTACCCAAATCCTCATCCTTAATAATGGATTCCAATATCTTCCCAACCACGGAAGTCAGGCTAACTGACCTATAATTTCCTTTCTTCTGCCTCCCTCCCTTCTTAAAGAGTGGAGTGACATTTGCAATTTTCCAGTTCTCTGGAACTACAGTATTCAAGAAGCTCATGATTCTTGAAAGATCAATACTAATGCTTCCACAATCTCTTCAGCTACCTCTTTCAAAACCCTGGGGAGTACTCCATTTGGTCCAGGTGACTTATCTAACTTCAGAACTTTCTCTCCAGCACAGACATTACATCTGACTTTTTCTTCTCCCACTCAAACTGCAGAGTGAATTCTATCATATTATGATCACTGTCTCCCTAGGGTTCCTTTACTTTAAGCTTCCTAATCAAATCTGATTCATTACACAACACCCAATCCAGAAATGCCTTTCCTCTAGTGAGTTCAATCAGAAGCCATGCTAAAAAACTATCCCATGGACATTCTACAAATTCCCTCTCTTGGGATCAAATCTACCTACACATTGAAATACCCCATGACTATTGCAAGATTGTCTTTATTACATGCCTTTTCTATTTCCCATTGAAATTTATTTCCCACATCCTACCTGTATAACTCCCATTGAGTTCTTTTTAACTCTGCTCACAGAATTCCACACCTTCTAATTCTATGTCACATCTTTCTAAGGATCTCCAGTACTTTTTACAACTCTGATAGGTTCTTTAACCAATATTGCCACACATTTATTTTTCTGATGATCTTTTCTGAAAACCCTGTAACCAGGATTGTTAATCTTCCAAAGTTACCCCCATTTAAGTTACATTTCCACAATAACCACAGTTATCTTCATTCATTTTCCAGCATTTCAGTCATGATATATGCAAAACAGTAAAGGAAACTCAAAGTGGATAAAGGGACTTGAAGGTTTTGTTAGGTTTTAGTCCTCCATCACTTAGACCTTTCCACAATGACAGAAGATGCACCCAACCATATTGGAATTAACAAGCAAATAAATGTGCTCAGCTTTGCTTCCATGTATTGGAATGAGTAACTTAATTTTGTTCAGTCCTCCTTAAACTGTATAAAATGCCCACTGGAACCAAAATACAAACACTGCAATTAAGGAGACACGTCCTGCTATGTTTCTCTTGTTGGTCACTTAATCTCCCTCAGTATCAATAAATCTATCAAATTATATTTTCTTTGAACTCTGATGGTTTGACAATTCCCAATGTAGTGCAACCTGTAATAGATTTTCTGGAGTTTTATGTGTCACCAAAATCCTTAAATACACCCAAGACATCTTCAAAGATGCTTGGAAAAGGCGGCATCCATCATTAAGGACCCATTACACCCAGGTCATGCCTTGTTCTCATTGCTACCATCAGGAAGGAGGTACAGAAGGCTGAAGGCACACACTCAATGAGTCAGGAACAGCTTCTCTTCTGCCGTCCAATTTCTGAATGGACATTGAACCCATGAAGACTATTCTCACTACTTTCTTTTAATTGCTATTTTTGCACTACTTATTTAATTTAGTTATATTTAGACACACATGCTTACTATAATTCAGTTTTCTCTCTATTATTATGCATTGCATTGTGTTTCTGCCGCAAAATCAACAAATCTCACAACATGTGCCAGTGATATTAAACCTGAATCTGATTCTGATGTGTGCTTGGCTATAACAAATGGTTTAGTTTCTTTCATCTATTTCTACCTCCTAAGGCTTTTCAAAATTGAAGCTCATGGGCTGTGTCATCTATTTGGACAATCTTATAACTTTCACGTAGTTAAAGTATTCTTGACTGAGCAATGCTTAGCACTGGAAAACATGCTAACTGCAATGCACAATGAACATTACTGCCACCGTGCATTGTACCCATTACCTGGAAATGGGAAAACATTGTAAAATGATACACATACATTTTAAGCAAGGGTAAATCGAGCTGCTAGAACATTTTGGGGGTTTAGTTACTGCAATTTATTTGTGTTTAAGTGACAGTACTGATATTAATTCTGGAACAAGGTAGCTTTGACCTGCTTCACACAGTATGATTTGATTGACTAACTAATCTCTACATAATCTCCAGGAAGATCAGTATGATAGAAGGTAATAGCATTTGTCAATTTCACAGCTAGAGTTAAAGTAGAAATAATTAACACTGAGTATCTACTCCATTCTTCCACTCATGACAATGAAAATTTAACCTTTGAACTTAAAAACTCTCCTGAGATCCAATCAAAACAAAAGGGACTATATCACAATTTTCACGAGTTTTGCATGGATAATACCTTCTTCCTCTTCTTACGTCCTGCCAATCTATGAATACATTCTGAAGGCCAGTGATTCTTCCCTCAGGCTATTTTTATTCTTCAGAGGCTATAATTTTATGGAAAAAAATATCATTTGACCTTCACAGCATTTTCCACAGGGGCTAATTTCCAGTCCTGGCAAATATTCAGTTCAGAATAGCAAGGAGCCTGAGTAACGTGTGCCAGAATTAAAATGAGCTAATTTGATGCAATCATTCATGCTAGGTGCAACACCATAATTGTTCAATCATTATTGCACATCAATGCATCATTGCTTTGCTGAAAACTAGATTAATTGAGGAAGCAATTGTGAAGAAACCTCAACTGTTGTAGCTCAGGGAAAAAATACAAACTATTGCATTTCAGGGGAAAAAAAAGTTTGTAAGATAGGACCTAGCTGCTTTGAAGACACAGCTTTGGGTAACAGGTGGTTTGAAATTATTTCTCAATACAGAAATACACAGGAACTCACTACGAGATACAGCATGCCCAAGAAATCAATGCTGGGACAGGGAAAGAGTCCTCCTCTCCAAAACAGAAATTTCTACTTCTTGTGCAGAAGGAGTAGTATTCGTGGTAATTTTCCAATCTTAGTTTTAAGGATGCCTGATTTTCACCCCACCCCCTTCCATTGTAGGTTCGATGTCCTGAATTCTTCTGTTTCTATTTTCACTACCCAACCCTACACTGGTGCAAGCAGTGCATTGGTGACTGGTAAAGCTATAAGATTGCTTGGGGGTGACTTTAAACAGTGTCAGCACTGCAGAATTGGAAAATAATTAAAGTTAGATTTCATAAGTCTGTGTTAGACTTCATACAGGTGAAATTGCTTTTGTCAGATGGAGAAAGGCAGCCTTTCTTATTTGTTAAAAGTTAAGAATTCCTTTAGGCATTGAGGTTACATATTTATAGAGGCCAAGTTCAAGAAAAAAAATTCAGACTCAAGGATTGGACAACAAGGCAATCATGAAATTTTCTGTTGCTTGTAAAAATGCCATTCCCTTCTCTCAATTTCTGTCTCTGCGCCATCTGCTCTCAGGATGAAGCTTTTAATTCCAGAACTAAAGAGATGTCCTCCATCTTCAAAGAAAGGGGCTTCCCTTCCTCCATCATTAATGTTGCCCACACCTACATCTCTACCATTTCATGCACGTCTGCCCTCACCCCATCCTCTTGCTACTCCACCAGCATTAGGGTTCCTCTTTTCCTCACTTATCACCCCACCAGCATCCATGTCCAGCACCTAATTTTCTGTAACTGCCACCATCTCCAATGGGATCCCACCACCAAGCATATCTTTCCCTCCTCTCACTTTCTACTTTCTGCAGGGATCGCTCCCTACGTGATTCCCTTGTCCATTCATCCCTCCCCACAGATCTCCCTTCTGGCGTTTATCCTTGCAAGTAGTACAAGTACACCTGGCCCTATACCTCCTTCCTCACTACCATTTAGGGAACTAAATAGTCCTTCCAGGAGAGGCAACACTTCACCAATGAGTCTATTGGACTGATCTACTGTATCCTGTGCTCCTGGTGTGGCCTTATGTATATCCGTGAGACCCAATGTAGATTGGGAGACCACTTCGCCGAGCACCTATGCTCCATCGCCAGGAAAAGTGGGTTCTCTCAGTGGCAACCCATTTCAATTCTACTTTCCATTTCCATTCCTACATGTCGGTCTATGGTCTCCTCCACCATCGTGATGAGACCACACTCAGGTTGGAGAAGCAATACCTTACATTTCATCTGGGTAGTCCTCAACCTGATGGTATGAACATCGATTTCTCGAACTTCCAGTAAAGCCCTCCCCCTTTCACCATTCCCATTTCCCTCTCTCACCTTATCTCCTTACCTGCCCATCACCTCCCTCTCGTGCTCCTGTCCCTTCCCTTTCTTCTCTGGCCTTCTGTCCTCTCCTATCAGATTCCCCCTTCTCCAGCCCTTTATCTTTTTCACCAATTGACTTTCCAGCTCTTTACTTCACCCCTCCCCTTCTCCCAGTTTCACCACTCACCTACTATCTTGCATATCTTCCACCCCTCCCCCCAACATTCTTACTCTGACTTCTCATCTTTTCTCTCCAGTCCTGATTAAGGGTCTCAGCCCCGAAACGTTTCACAGATGCTGCTGGACTGTTGAGTTCCTCCAGCATTTTGTGTGTGTTGCAATCCTGAAATTGTTGTCTTTCTGCAAAAGTAAGGCCAATCGTTCCAAAAAGTCCTATTTTATTTTTAGAGGCATAGTTTTAATAGTTACTCATTACTCAAAACCGCACACATATTCTAGGTGCGGTCTCACCAAGGCCTTATACAACTGCAGTAGAACCTCCCTGCTCCTGTACTCAAATCCTTTTGCTATGAATGCCAACATACCATTTGCCTTTTTCACCGCCTGCTGTACCTGCATGCCCACCTTCAATGACTGTTATACAATGACACCCAGGTCTCATTACATCTCCCCTTTTCCTAATCGGCCACTGTACAGATAATAATCTGTTTTCCTGTTCTTGCAACCAAAGTGGATAACCTCACATTTATCCACATTAAATTGCATCTGCCATGAATTTGCCCACTCACCTAACCTATCCAAGTCACCCTGCATCCTCTTAGCATCCTCCTCACAGCTAACACCGCCGCCCAGCTTGGTGTCATCCGCAAACTTGGAGATGCTGCATTTAATTCCCTCATCTAAATCATTAATATATATTGTAAACAACTGGGGTCCCAGCACTGAGCCTTGCGCTACTCCACTAGTCACTGCCTGCCATTCTGAAAAGTTCCCGTTTACTCCCAATTTTTGCTTCCTGTCTGCCAACCAATTCTCTATCCACATCAATACCATACCCCCTATACAGTGTGCTTTAAGTTTGCATGCTAATCTCCTGTGTGGGACCTTGTCAAAAGCCTTTTGAAAATCTAAATATACCACATCCACTGGCTCTCCCCTATCCACTCTACTAGTTACATCTTCAAAAAATTCTATAAGATTCGTCAGACATGATTTTCCTTTCACAAATCCATGCTGACTTTGTCCAATGATTTCACCTCTTTCCAAATGTGCTGTTATCACATCTTTGATAACCGATTCTAGCATTTTCCCCACCACCGACGTCAGACTAGCCGGTCTATAATTCCCCGGTTTCTCTCTCCCTCCTTTTTTAAAAAGTGGGGTTACATTAGCCACCCTCCAATCCTCAGGAACTAATCCAGAATCTAAGGAGTTTTGAAAAATCATCACTAATGCATCCATTATTTCTTGGGCTACTTCCCTAAGCACTCTGGGATGCAGACCATCTGGCCCTGGGGATTTATCTGCCTTTAATCCCTTCAATTTACCTAACACCACTTCCCTACTAACATGTATTTCCCTCAGTTCCTCCATCTCACTAGACCCTCAGCCCCTTACTATTTCCGGAAGGTTATTTATGTCCTCCTTAGTGAAGACAGAACCAAAGTAGTTATTCAATTGATCTGCCATGTCTTTGTTCCCTATGATCAATTCACCTGTTTCTGACTGTAAAGGACCTACATTTGTCTTGACCAATCTTTTTCTTTTCACGTATCTATAAAAGCTTTTACAGTCAGTTTTTATGTTCCCTGCCAGCTTTCTCTCATAATCTTTTTTCCCTTTCCTAATTAAACCCTTTGTCCTCCTCTGCTGGTCTCTGCATTTCTCCCAGTCCTCAGGTGTGCCGCTTTTTTTTGCTAATTTATATGTTTCTTCTTTGGACTTGATACTATCCCTAATTTCCCTTGTCAGCCACGGGTGCACTACCTTCCCTGGTTTATTCTTTTGCCAGACTGGGATGAACAATGTTGTAGTTCATCCATGCGATCTTTAAATGCTTGCCATTGCATATCCACCGTCAACCCTTTAAGTATCATTTGCCAGTCTATCTTAGCTAATTCACGTCTCATACCTTCAAAGTTACCCTTCTTTAAGTTCAGAACCTTTGTTTCTGAATTAACTATGTCACTCTCCATCTTAATGAAGAATTCCACCATATTATGGTCACTCTTACCCAAGGGGCCTCACACGACAAGATTGCTAACTAACCCTTCCTCATTGCTCAATACCTAATCTAGAATGGCCTGCTCTCTAGTTGGTTCCTCGACATGTTGTTTCAGAAAACCATCCCGCATACATTCCAAGAAATCCTCTTCCTCAGCACCCTTACCAATTTGGTTCACCCAATCTATATGTAGATTGAAGTCAGCCATTATAACTACTGTTCCTTTATTGCACGCATTTCTAATTTCTGCATTCCTGCAAGAAAATGACTCTTAGGGTTGTATCTGGTGACATATGTGTATTTTGATAATAAATTTACTTTCAAATTTGGATATCTGAACGATGAAAACTCCAAGTGAAGAAAGAATATTGAGGAAGGTGAGGGAAGAATATAGAATGAGTACAAGCATTGGAAACAAACAGAAACAGCACCAGCTCACAAGCTATCCACCCATCAGCCCTAACGAGGTTCCTCCAGCACCAGCTGTGGAGAGTCTGCATTTCCTTCTCACACCTCATCAGCCATCTCAAAGCATGTAATTCGATCCTGAGGAACTGACAAATGAGAACAAGAATTGCTAAGTTGGTGATCTATCTTTTATTGATTGTCTTCATATGATAGTGGCCATTGAGCAAGTAACATCCTTTGTTTAACAGGGTACAATGTTTCAAAACAAGAACTGGGGTTCTGAAATAAAGCAGAAAATGCCAGAAGTCCTCATCAGGTAAGGTAGCTTCAATGAAACAAGGAGAGGAACATTTCAGGTTGATGAATTTTTCATTTGTAAGGTCATTGGTCTGAAATGTTAACTCTCTCCCCATATAGATGCTGCCTGACCTGCTGAACATTACCAGAGGGCAAATTTTATTGCTTTATACACTCTATTCAATAAAATCCAATCAGCAGACACCAAATCTTAGTTTATCTTGAATCTTACTGACATTTCCTTCCTAATGAACATCTCCTGCTCTTTGGGTGCAGACCATATGCAGTTCCTGTAATTACATGCAAGAGTGCTGCCCATAGAGCCATTTTCATAATCGGAATAAAAGCTGGAAGTATATGATCATTTTTACAGTGTTCCGACATATTACTCAACCTCAAGTTGACCTTAATAGCATCAGTGCTTAATAATAGAAAATGAAGAAAAATTGTTACTGATACATTTTCTTTTTCTTTGCCCACCTTAATTATCAATTTAATTGGGTGATAATAGCTCTCATGGTAACCATTACTGTCAATTATGAGAACCAAGTGCAAGTACAAACTGCCAGAAACTCTGGCTCCAGAATATGAACCACCATTAAAGCACTTCCTAACGCTACTGTTAAATCATCTGAAATGCTTAAAGCTACAAAAAAAGTCACTTCAATGTCCAGGCTTACTACAAAGTATGTAGTCTTAAAATAATCCATTGATATCTGACATTCCCATTCATATAGCTAGCAAAACTAAATATCCCCTGTATAAAACTATCAAACTGCCTTATCCTAGCTGAGGTGAAATCATACGTTAATCAAATAATTTATTAATGAACAACCATGCTGAAGTTAAATAATTTGTACAGGATAATTAAAACAGTGGCAATGATCTGGAAGAAAGTTTTAAATCCATTGGCAACAGTTTATTGTGAAGTGACTCTCAATGATCAATAAAAAGAAAGCTCCAAATTAGACATGAGAGGACATAGTTTTAAGGTGCTTGGAAGTAGATACAGAGGAGATGTCAGGGGTAAGTTTTTTGTTTACGCAAAGGGTGTTTGGTGCCTGGAATGGGCTGCTGGCGATGGTGGTGGAGGTGGAAACGATAGGGTCTTTTAAGAGACTCCTGGATAGGTACATGGAGCTTAGAAAAATAGAGGGCAATAGGTAACACTAGGTAATTTCTAAAGTAAGCACATGTTCAGAACAGCATCATGTACTGTGCTGTAGGTTTGCTTTGTTTCTAGAAATATACCCATGGGTTCTAAATGAAGTAGCTGGAGTGATTGCGGAGGCATTAACAATGATCTTTCAAGAATCGATAGATTCTGGCGTTGTACCAGATGACTGGAAGATTGCAAATGTTACTCCGCTATTTAAGAAAGGTGGGAGGCAGCAGAAGGGAAACTATAAACCTGTTAGCCTGACATCAATGGTTGGGGAAGTTGTTGGAATCTATTGTTAGGGTTGAGATTACAGAATACCTGTAGGCACATGACAAGATAGGCCAAAGCCAGTGTGGTTTCCTGAAAGGTAAATCCTGCCTGACTAACTTACTGCAATTTGTTGAAGAAATTACAAGCAGGGTAGACAAAGGAGATGCCGTAGACATGGTACGCTTGGATTTTCAAAAGTCCTTCGACAAGGTGCTGCACATGAGGCTGTTTAGCAAGATACGCACCCATGGAATTACAGGGGAATTACTAGCATGGGTGGAGCATTGGCTGATTGGCAAAAAACAGAGAGTGAGAATAGAGGGACCTATTCTGGCTGGCTGCCGGTTACCAGTGGAGTTCCACAGGGGTCGGTATTGGGACCGCTGCTTTTTATGATGTATGTCAATGATTTGGACTATAGGATTAATGGATTTGTGGCTAAATTTGCCGATGATACAAAGATAGGTGGAGGAGCGGGTAGTGTTGAGGAAACATGGAGCCTGCAGAGAGACTTAGATAGTTTAGGGGAATGGGCAAAGAAGTGGCAAATGAAATACAATGTTGGAAAGTGTATGGTCATGCACTTTGATGGAAAAAATAAATGGGCAGACTATTATTTAGATGGGGAGAGAATTCAAAATGCAGAGATGCAAAGGGACTTGGGAGTCCTTGTGCAGGATGCCCTAAAGGTTAACCTCCAGGTTGAGTCAGTTGTGAAGAAGACGAATGCAATGTTGGCAATCATTTCTAGAGGTACATAATATAAGAGCAGGGAGGTAATGTTGAGGCTCTATAAGGCACTCGTGAAACCACACTTGGAGTATTGTGTGCAGTTCTGGGCTCCTTATTTTAGAAAGGATATACTGACATTGGAGAGAGTTCAGAGAAGGTTCATGAGAATGATTCCAGAAATGAGAGGGTTACCATGTGAAGAACATCTGGCAGCTCCTGGGCTGTATTTCCTGGAGTTCAGGAGAATGGGGGGTGATCTCATAGAAACATTCCAAATGTTAAAATGCCTGAACGGATTAGATATGGCGAAGTTATTTCCCATGGTAGGGGAGTCTAGGACATGAGGGCACAACTTCAGGACTGAAGGACATCCATTTAGCACACAGATACAGTGAAATTACTTTAGTCAATGGGTGCTAAATCTGTGGAATTTGTTGCCATGAGTGGCTGTGGAAGCCAAGTCATTGGGTGCATTTAAGGCAGAGATAGATAGGTTCTTGATTCGCTCGGATATGGGGAGATGACGGGGAGTGGGGATGACTGGAAGAATTGGATCAGCCTGTGATTGAATGGTGGGTCAGACTCAATGGGCCAAATGGCCTACTTCTGCTCCTATATCTTGTGGTCTTATGGTCTTATATTTAAGACGTTCTTAGACAAGGGTGAAGTGTCATGGGGATTAGCAAATAGCTAATGTTGTTCCATTGTTTTAGAAATGCTCGAATAATAAGCTAGGAAATTATAGGCCGGTGATGAGAAAGTTATTTGAAGGTATTCTAAGGGACCACATATATAAGTACTTGGAAAGACAGAACTGATTAGGAATAGTCAGCACGGCTTTGTGTGGTTGTAAGTCATGTCTAGCCAATCTTATACTGTATTTTGAGGAAGTTATCAGGAAAGTAATGAAAACAAGGTAGTAGATGTTGCCTACATGGACCTTAGTAAGGCCTTTGACAATGTCCCACTTGGCAGGTTGATCAAGACTGTTCAGTCACTTAGCATTCAAGATGAGGTAATAAATTGGATTAGACATTGGCTCCATGCAAGTAGAGAGTTGTAGTAGATGGTTGACTCTCTGACTGGAGGCCTGTGACTACTGGTGTGCCACAAAGGATCGGTGCTGGGTCCGTTGTTGTTCGTCATCTATATCAGTGATCTAATAAACTGGATCAGCAAATCTGTGGATGATACCAGGATTGGGGGCATAGTGGATAGCAAGGAAAACTATCAAAGCTTGCAAGGGGATCTTCAGAATCTAATGAAATAGAACATAGAACACTACAGCACAGTACAGGCCCCTCGGCCCACAATGTTTTGCCAACCCTTAAACCCTACCTTCCATATAACCCTTCACCTTAAATTCCTCTATATACCTGTCTAGTAGTCTCTTAAATTTCACTAGTGTATCTGCCTCCACCACTGACTCAGGCAGTGCATTCCACGCACCAACCACTCCCTGAGTAAAAAACCTTCCTCTAATATCCCCCTTGAACTTTCCACACCTTACCTTAAAGCCATGTCCTCTTGTATTGAGCGTTGGTGCCCTGGGGAAGAGGTGCTGGATGTCCACTCTATCTATACTTCTTAATATCTTGTACACCTCTATCATGTCTCCTCTCATCCTCCTTCTCTCCAGAGAGTAAAGCCCTAGCTCCCTTAATCTATGAGGTGAAAAAATGGGGTGTAAAAATGGCAGATGGAATTTAATGCATACAACTGTGAGGTGTTGCACTTTGGGAGGACAAACCAGTGTACTGCAGATCTTACATGTGAGTCACAGGCACTGAGGAGTGTGGTAAGACAGAACAATCTAGAAATGCAGATCCATAATTCCTTGAAAGTGGTGTCACAGGTAGATAGAGTCAAAATAAAGCTTTTGGTGCATTGGCCTTCATAATTCAATATATTGAGTATAGGATTTGGGATGTTATGTTGAAATTGTGTAAGATGTTGGTGTGGCCTAATTTGAGTATTGTGTCCAGTTTTGGTCACCTACCTACAAAAAAGATGTACATTAGACTAAAAGAGTGCAGATAAATTCTACAATGAAGTTGCTGGGAATTGAGGCCCCAAGTTATAAGGAAAGGTTGAAGAGGTTAGAACTTCATTCTCTAAAGTGAAGAAGATTTTTTTTTAATATTATTTATTTATTGAATTTTAGAGATTACAAAGAATAAATGTGATAACAAAATAGTAAGAAAAATGATATTAACCCTCCCCCCCTTAACCCTTATCTAAAGAAAGAGAAAAAAATAGAAAAGAGAAGAAAGATTGCCTGGATTTCGGAGGATCCCCACATGCTCCATGGAGTTCAAAATAATTTTGATATTTATTTTCACTTTCCCCAATTACTATAATTTTATCTTCAAAGGACCTGTGTACCTAATCCTATCTTTTGTAAGTATGGCGACCAAATTTTCAAAAATATATCATATTCATTTCTTAAATTATACGTAATTTTTCAAGTGGAATACAACTATGTATTTCATTATTCCAACGATCCATAGTTAAATTTAAATCAGATTTCCAAGTAACTGCGATAACTCTTTTGGCTACTGCCAAAGCAATTTTTATAAATTTTTTCTGATACTTATTTAATTTAAATTTCGTTATTGTCCCTTCAATGTCTCCTAATAAAAATAATAATGGACTATGTGGGAGTTGTACTAAGTGAAGAAGATTGAGGGGAGATTTGTTAGAGGTATACAAAATTATTAAGAGTGTAGATAGGGTAAATGCAAACAGGCTTTTTCCACTGAGGTTGGGTGAAACTAGAACTAGAGGTCATGGGTTAAGGGTGAAAGGCGAAATGCTTAAGGGAAACATCTTCACTCAGAGGATGGTAAGAGTGTAGAACGAGCCACCAGTGCAAATGGTGGATGATAGATAGATAGATAGATAGATACTTTATTCATCCCCATGGGGAAATTCAACTTTTTTTCCAATGTCCCATACACTTGTTGTAGCAAAACTAATAACATATAATACTTAACTCAGTAAAGTAAAGTAAAGATGGAGGGGGGGTGGTCAGTTTAACACTTAAGAGAAATTTGTATCAGTATATGGATGATAGGGATATGGAGAGCTATGGTCCAGGAGCAGGTTGATGTCAAATTAATGGTTCAGCATGGACTAGATGGGAAAAAGGGCCTGTTTTTGTGCTGTGGTGTTCCATACCTCAGTGACTCAAAGTAAAGCATTAAAGTTCACCATTCACACACCTCACTCAACTTGATCTGAAAGTAACAGCAGTCATGATTTATCTGGGCAACTATTTGGATTAGATGACCAAATGGATTTGATTACACCATTTGAAATCTCTCCAGTCTTGATGATTTCTTCACTGCTCCTTCAATCTAAGGACTGCTTCCAATTGCTTCAAATAGTGCAGGTTTCATACTTCTATTAAGTCCACCTAACTTCTTTCATCACATTACCATTATCGATTTACCTTCCTACCTAATAAAATCATCGTTACTAAACCCCATTTGTCTTCCACAAAAACAAAGAAAATCCTTGTGATAAGTATGGGTCCGGAATACTAGTATCATTGGTCTTTGTTTCTTTCTTTGCAAGTAAACATAAAGCATCAAATTATAAGGACCAAGATATTCACAACTGAAAGTTTGTTTCTAACTCAAATATTTAGTTTCTAATGGGAGCTACCTCAAAGAATATAGTATATTCTTGCTCTCACTACCACTGGACAGTCTAGGCTTTAGCCCTTCTTGGAGAACTTGGTCCAACTTGAACTATTTGAGAATGGTCCTGGGTGGGACTGTGACTTCATCAATCAGCCTGTAACAAAGTTCATGAATTATTATCCTCAACAAACAAGAGAAAATCTGCAGATGCTGCAAATCCGAGCTACACAGACAAAATGCCAGAGGAACTCAGCAGATCAGGTAGCATCCATGGAAAGAAAAAGTACATTCGACGTTCAGGGTGAAACCCTTCAACAGGACTGGTGGAAAAATGCTGAGGAGTAGATTTGAAAGGTGGGGGAGGAGGGTGCTTTTTTGTGTGCATTATCCTAAACAATCCTCATTCAGCAGAGGCAATTCATCGAGCTATGCATATTCTTCTGAGGCTGTTTGAATTCAAAACCTCAAAGTGTAACTTCAACTTGCATGCAAGAAGAGGAATTAGTTTTATTTTGTTGATCTATGTTAACAGGTTTTTATTTTACTATTGTTCATCCAAAATAAATTGATTCCAGATAATTTTACCACTACCAATAAATGACATTTTTACTACTTCAGTATTTTCACTTCAGAGTTGACATGCATTGCTTCACTCTCAATTGATTCCACAACCTACAAATTCACTTTCAATACTTCAGATGAAGTTCTCAGCATTATTCTTTTTATTTGGATAATTTGGCTTCTTTTGCACATTAGTTGTTTGTCAGTCTTTATTTATGTAATTTTTCATATATTCTATTGCATTTCATTTAGTAATTGGTTTTCTATTGTATTGCATATTTTCATTCAGATGATGCTGAGATTGTGGAATGAGAAGTGATTTCAACATTTGAGAAATTTGGAGAAGTACATGCGTGGGAGAGGTATGGAGGGCGATGATCCAGGTGCAGGTTAATAGGACTAGGCAGTTTAATAGTTCGACATGGACTAGATGGGCTGAAGGGCTGGTTTCTGTTTTGCGGTGTTCTATGACTCCATGACTCAATTTCTTTATGTTCCTGTGAATGCCTGCAAGAAAATTAATCTCAAGGTGACATACCTGTATATGTACTTTGATAATAAATTTGACTTTGACTATTTTCTAGTAATCCCATTTTCTGGATATTTTGCTTTGGTGTTCAAGAGGAAGGGTGTAAAACAGTTGTACAATGTGAACAGAACTATGAGCCTGTAAGCATGTGTAAGCAGGGGTGCTATGTACGATTGAGAGGCTCTGTAATTCACACATTCTAACTGTGTATGAATGATGAGAGGCTCGGCTGACAATAGTTGGTTATGTGTGTGGAGGCAACAATAAGCTGCAGATTGTGAAGGTTCTGGCTGTTACTGTGAAGGTGTAAGTCAAGCATCCTTTACAAAAGACAAAGCAACATTGGCCTCCATTCACTGCCACTGCAATGTTTGAAGTACCTTTACTACCATTACAACTCTGATATTACTAAAAAAAATCTGCTATTGTACATTTTTCACAATTGTCAGCATTTATAGCTTTATATATCGAAGTGGGAAAATGCGTCATTTTATATATCATGGAAAATGTTAATATAATTTTAATTTCTTGAATCATTGATATACTAGGCAGAATAATAATAGGCTCACAATATTGTCTGCTGGTTAACTTCATGATACCGATGGATTACGGAACAGCTGTGCCTCTATTATGCAAGAATTAATGGCTTAGCTTCAGAAACAAAGCAACAGTTCACAGAACTCAACATTGAAATGAAAGGTAGAACAATATTACATTTCACTTACTTGACACTTAACATTTTCTTATGATTGGCTGGAGGTCTCCAAATAATAGAATGGTGCAACAGCTGGAATGAGTACTTTTACCTCATAATAGCACATTACCAAACGCAGATGCCTGAATATTGCAGCCAGCTGGTAAAGAGACACCAGCCAAATTAATCTTGTGAATTTATGGGCTGATAATGCATCTTTAGTGTTGTTATGCCACATTTCACAAGGTCAATTCATTTACCTAAAATCTGTAGCACTCAAAGTTACAGCTGTCCGGATGCCTGGTGGAGGGAAAGGCCACGAGGTTGTCACCAACTGCCAGTGAAGCCAATTGTGTGCCAGGACACAGCCCACTATGGATGAATAGCCCACAAATACGGGGAAACTCTGTACAGAGTGGTGGGAATGACCAAATATTTTTCTGAAATTTTCAGTGGTAACTCATAGTCCTGCAAAGCATTTATGAGGCAACTACAATAAAATAGTCTACCAAACCATTCGGGCAACTGGTACACAGATCCCATGCGTTTAATTTACGTTTTTCTTGTGAATGCTGCTAATTTGTTTTTGTTGCTATTGTGAGCGGTTTTGATTGGTGCAGACTGGCTCTGCGGCCTATAGTCAACGAATGATGCGACACTGGATTGAACAGAACTCAATATTCCCGGACTGTTTTGATGACTTGTGGTTTGATGTTTTGCACTCTGTGTTTTTCGCTCATTTTTTGTTGTTGGTTGCATGATGGGGGAGGTTTGATGTTTTTCTTTGAAAGGCTTCCATGGTTTTCTTTATTTCGTTGCTATCTGTGGTAAAACGAATCTCAGGGGTGTATAATACCTACATACTTTGATAATAAACGTACTTTTAAATTTACGATATATGCCTGTGATGCTGCTTTAAGTAAGCTTTTCATTGCACCTGGATTTAAATGTGCTTGTGCATTTGACTTTACCTGACTGATCACTGCTCATTGCCCACCCTAGGCAGTTCAGACTCTGAGACGTAGACCTCCATACACAACAAGCAGAGTAAAAGGAAGTATTACATACTTTGCCACATCAGCTGCACAGAGAACAACATCATTTTCCAGGCTCTGGCCTTAAGCTAGTGACAGCTTTGGTCACATACTCCGCAATATTGAATGGTGCTCACGTGGTATAAAACAACTATGCAGCAGTCATGGATTTGGTTACAGTGATGTCTGTTGACTATCCAGCAGGAGTGAGACCTGCCAAAGGATCAAAGTTCCCATTTAAAAGAGAGATTGGCTTTACTTGTCAGACGGGAACATAAAGCGAAATGCGTCAATGACCAACACAGTCCAAGGATTATGCTGAAGGCAGCCTCGAGTGTCACTACTCCTCCAGCGCCTACATAGCATACCCAAAACTCACTAACCCCAACAGTATTTCTTTGAAAAATGGGAGGAAACCAGAGCACCTGGAGGTCACGGCGGGAGCATATAAACTCTTTACTGACAGTGGTGGGAATTGAACACCAATCAATAATCACTGCAGCTGACAAGTGATTGTGCTAGCTGCTTTACTAGTGCATCACCACTTTTTTTGAAGTGAGACTCCCAGCCAAGAAATTCAGAGGAAAATGTCAGTTTTTTTTAATGAAATCTATTTGAAATTAGATTTTGGTTTTCAATACTTCATAGTTTTCTTTACGGGGTGTGATGTTTTGTTTTCATTTAATTATGTAGCAATCTGAATAGCTTTTAGATGTCTCAGAATATCAGAAATATTTAAAGTAAAAGAAAGCCTAGCAAATTATGACAGGGCCTCTCAAAGTCCAACCCTACTTCCCTGTCGTCAGAGATGGAAATGGGTGAGTGCCAGCCCACGGGCCTCTGGTGAAGTTCCATAGGCCAATGCCATGTATAATGGATGGAATGGATTGCAGAAAAATTGAGGAACTCCAGCTATACTACGACTTCAGAGGACAATGGAGATGGGAGGTCATTGATTGCCCATGCTCTACTCGGAGCTAAGGGCCCAAGTGGTAAGTAAGATTATGATGGGAGATAAATTCTCACTTAGAAAGTTGCTTCCTACATCACCTCTGAGTCCACACTATGCCTTACCAGAAACTTCTTGGGTACAGAATGACATGCAGTGAAAAACCAGTGGACCAGGCTCATGGGGAATGAACAAAATCCAGTTGGATTCAGCCCCTTATTTTTAACCTTAAACACAAGAGATTCTGCAGATACTGGAAATCCAGAGCAAAACACAGAAAATGCTCAAGGAACGTACAAGGTCAGGCAGCATCTATGAAGAGGAATAAGCAATCGATTTTTCAGTCCAAGAACCTTCATCGGGTGATGCACCATCAATAAATCTCGGAGACGGGAGGTGAACAATAGGCTTTTATTAGCAGCAAAATGGAGCATGGCATCTCGGAGACTGAGGGAGGAGCAGTGCCTCCAATCGCCTTTATACAGGAGTCTGTGGAAGGAGCCACAGGAGCAGTCAGCAGAGGGGCATGTCCAGACAGGTATACGTAGTTTACCACATCAGGATTGGAAAGGAAGGAGGGAGAAACCAGAATAAGTTGGGAGGAGGGAGGGGAAGAAGGACAAACCGGCCAGTGATAGTTGAACCCAAGTGAGGGAAGATGGCTGAGTGGGAGAGGTGGGATGAAGTGAGAAGCTGGGAGGTGATGGGTGGGAGTCAAAGAGCTAAAGAAGGAGAAATCTGATAGGAGAGGAGAGTGGACTATGGAAAAAGGGAAAGAGGAAAGGTACCTGCGGGAGGTGATGGGCAAGTGAGGAGAGGAGATGGGGTAAAAGGGGGATCAGAATGGGGAATGGAAAGAGAAAAGGGGAAGAGGGTGGAAATTGCAGAAATTAGAAATATGTTCATGCCATCAAGTTGGTGATTACCCAGATGGAATATGAGGCATTATTATTAACCTCATTTTGTTATTAATGTGAAGCAAAGATCACCCTTCTCTAGTGACTTACAGCAAGGTTGTTTGAAATTATTAAAATGCAACATCTTAATATGTCCATATGTCCCTGCACACATTTTGCAGGCTCCAGCTCCAATACGGTATCCAACGTCTAACGGTATCCAATACATTAGGTTGCACTGACCGCTCAATGCCTCCAGAGCAGAATCTGAAATCACTGCGATCAGAGCATTGTCCTGAAATTATCCAAAGGGAGCTCCACAAATAAATACTTATCAAAACAATACCATTCTATTCAATGAAAATAGTTAAAAATGTGACTTACAAGTGAAACAAACAGATGGGTTTAATGAGACGTAAAATAATTTCACCTTGCCAACTGGCTTTCCTTCAGATAGTTTGTAGATAAGTGATAATATGCAAGAAAGAAAGAGAAAAGCCCCTTCTTAAGTTACTCTGTGGAAAACTAAATGCTAAGGTAGCTCTAACAGGCAGGTACACCTGTCAGCTACTGTAATGTGTCGCTTTTTTGTAGAACCAATTCAGCTGAATCCAAATGGATTTTGTAGAATGCTACAAAAGCAAAGTAAATTGATATTGATGACAGTGTTCAAGAGTATTGATGTACACAGTAAATGACCTGCACTCACAATAACTGAAAATTCGTTTACATTGCAGGGGATTATGCAGTATGGCAAGGAAACAATTAAGCAACTGCATATGATTGATAAAATGACTTTGAAATGACTCCTGCCTCCTTTGAAATCGAGTATCTCTTCAGTGCAGCTGCTTCTGCAGAATTCAGGATTTCAAAGGGAAGCTATTAGAATGTACACAAAATTTCAAATAAATGTTGAAGTACAAATAATATCTACTTACTGCATTGGAAACATATGGGATCCCACAAACAACACTTCAGAGAGGCATCTTGCTGGAGTTTAAATACTTTTCTCTGAGAAACACCCAAGAAAGGTCGACATTTATGGACTGCTAAATGTCAAATGGAGAGGGAAACTATTGGAGGAGGATGGGGAAGGAAAGGAAATATCGTAGGAGTAGAAAACAGGCTGGAGTAAAACTGGCTCTGCCCACTCCTCTGCCTTGCCCCTGCAGGCAACTCACTGCCTCTCTAACATATATGTTGCCCTTGCAGATCCCTAGAGCAGGAAATTATTGGAAGGTTGACCTGAGACTAGTGAAGATCCAGGTTATCAAAACTAGCTGGGCCGGACATTCAGTATGAGCTCAGTATGGCAAGATTAGGTACTCCTACCAACACAACTGAACAACAGACAACTCAATAGCGACTGCTCTACATACCATCCTTACACATCTGGAGAAGAAAGATGCTTATGTGAGAATGATGTTATTGGACTACAGTTCAGCATTCAACACCATAATTCCTTCTAGATTCGACAGGAAGCTCAGAGACCTCGGCCTTGACCCTGCCTTGTGCAGCTGGATCCTGGACTTCCTGTCAGATTGTCAGCAGGCTCCCTCACCTCCAACTCTCTGACTCTCAATACAGGAGCCCCTCAGAGCTGTGTACTAAATCCCCTCCTTTACTCCATGTATACCCATGACTGTGTCACCATCCACAGCTCTAATCTGCTAATTAAATTTGCTGATGACACTACATTGACTGGCCTAATCTCAAAATATAACAAGGCACCCTACAGAGAGGAAGTTATCACCCTGACACAGTGGTGTCAAGAAAACAACCTCTCCCTCAATATCGCAAAAGCAAAGAAGCCGGTTGTGGATTACAGGAGGAATGGAGACAGACCAACCCCTATTGACATCAATGGATCTGGGGTTCAGAGTGTAAACGGCTTTAAGTTCCTCGGCATCCACATCTCTGAGGACCTCACGTGGTCTGTACACACCAGCTGTGTGGTGAAAAAGGCACAATAGCGCCTCTTTCACCTCTGACGGTTGAGGAAGTTTGGTATGGGCCCCAAATTCTAAGAACTTTCTACAGGGGCACAGTTGAGAGCATCCTGACTGGCCGCATCACTGACTGGTATGGGAACTGTACCTCCCTTAATCGCAAGGCTCTGCAGACAGCGGTGCGGACAGCCCAGCGCATCTGTGGTTGTAAACTTCCCAAGATTCAGGACACTTAAAAAGACAGGTGTGTAAAAAGCGCCTGTAGGATCATTGGGGACCCAAGTCACCCCAAACACAATCTATTCCAGCTGCTACCATCCGGGAAACAGTACCACAGCATAAAAGCCAGGACCAACAAACTCCGGGACAGCTTCTTCCACCAGGCCATCAGACTGATTAATACATGCTGATTTGAGTGTGCTCTTCATTACATTGACTGTTCTACTATAAATTATTCTGATTGTATATTGCACATTTAGACAGAGACATAGTATAAAGATTATTACTCCTCATGTATGTGAAGGATGTGAGAAATAATGTCAATTCAATTCCTGATCATATGCAGGTACATTCATTAGTGATTGAATATTTAACAAGCATCGCCAAGGAAAGGGCGGTAGATTAAATGAAGCCATGGTTTCCTGCCACTAATTTACTTAATGGGTTGAATTCAAAGCTTCCCCTAAACTCATCATTTGAAGTAACTAAATGTGGCCCTCTTAACTGGCCTTCAGAGAAAAATAGCTGATCCCTCCAGTAAAGATGAAATATCATCCCCAAAGAACGCTGCTCTCAGGATAGCCACCGACAGGAAGAGACAGTCACCCATCTCGTGGTAGGCTGCCGATTTGCCATGATGTGGAACAGGATGCAACAGCTCTGTCTCAGTTCATCTCAAGCAACTGTATAACAAAGGAGTCTCTGATCTATGGCTGTTCTCAGGATCACACATCAGGTGAAATATGCCCTTTGGACTGCCAAAAACCTGTTGGTCTTCCATCACAGTGAAGATGTCCATAAAGGAATACTCCCAACTGCACATTCCAGGCTGCAGGTATAACACCAGCACCACCCTAAGCAGGTAATCAATTTTAGCATCAAACAGAGAACCATGGACCCTGGGAGCCCAGTGAAATAGTCTGCACCAGACCCCAAGCATAACAAATAGTATTTGGAAGTTAGATGGATAAACCCTCAGTTAATCATTATATGATTAACCACAGGTGTGTGTGGATAAAGCTGTGTTTATGCATTGATCCGATGTGCTTGCCTTGTAAGCATTAATTACTTGGGTAATTGAGGCCTAATAGGATATTAGTCAAATTGTTCAGAAGGGACAGAAGCAACAATAGGCTACACCTCCATCAACCTCCCTAGCCTAGTTGTTTTAGCCAGATTGAAAAAGAGTCCTAATGATTTTAGAGGAGTGCCAGGATTTATCAATAATTAATCCATTGGGAATTAAAGCCATCTATGCACCCAACAATTATAAAACCTTCACAAAGGTAATTCTAACACTGTATTAGCAAAAGATTGGAATGGATTTTGCGACAAAATTAGAACTGTTCTGAAACACTGTCATGATCACCAGAAATTTCAGTCAATCAAATACATTTGTCTTCCTGACATTGGGACTAGGAGGGGACAAAGCAATCATGGAAAAGCACGGACACTCGTGTTGAATCAGTGCAAATACTCTACCCCAAAGTCAACCAGGTGCAGGGTTAGCTTCTCCATTCTCCAAACCAATAACTGTGAGAGGAGGGCAATTTGTTATTTTTATTTCTTATATATGATTTCATTTGTAATTATTTCTGCTTTGATAAATATTTTCTTTTTTTTTGAAATTTAAAGTGATTTTTAAATATTTTTACAGTTCACAGTAGATTCCCAATGTGGGAGCTGGCTGGCCCTGACATCGGCTGCTAATACTTTTTTTCCAGTAGTTTTAGCAGTGGGACATTCTGTGCCCCCTCAGACAGGTAGTGGTGTCATATTGCAGAAAGCCCCAGATATTGTCATAGGAATTCCTATGGATAAGCTTTGAAAGCAAACAGCTAATTGATACAAACATCAGAGCCTAATTTGAGAAATTTTTTAACATTTGACTCTCAAACTATTTTGCAAGAACAACCTGTCTTCTATAGAACACTCTATTTTCTCTCCCTCTCTCTTGCACTTTTCACAGGTAGTCTGTGTATGAAGTACATAGGTATGGTTTAATTGCTGAAGTGGATTTGTATTTAAACTGTCTTTTAAACTCCTGATCAAGTTTCCTTGTGGGAAATCTGTCTAAATAGGCCACATGCCGAGACCAATTAGACACTAATTGTGGAGAGATTTTTCTATGTTTTAGTAGCTGCTTAAATGCTGGGCTTCTGCCCTACAGGACAAGTTAAGTGATTGAGATCAGGATAAAACAGTAGGAAATTCCTGAATTATTTCTTTTTTATATACTTATAGCACTTTGAAAAGTACTGTTGTGATTGTGAATCAAATGCAATGTTATTATGCATACACCACTGCTTTTATGTTGCCTTGTAAAAAGTCCCATGCAAGGTAATAAAATTCTTGCCTCTGTTCTATAATATATTTTACTGGGTTTCAAAACGAGTAGTCGAGTGCCAGAATTGGATTTAAATCAATGACTGGCATACTTTTAGGGATTAGAACAATTTGAGATTGTTACGTATCTGCAGCAATAGATTACAAATTGAGCCAGGTTTTAATGTTAAAACCACTATCTTTAATTATCCCAACGGTGACAGTCACAGAATATCCCTTCACACAAGTGGTTATCACATAGCACACCCAAATCTAGGTAAAGGTTAACAAAAGTGGTTGCCACAGGATACTCCAACAAAATCCACATATGGATCATACGAACTGGCAGTCATACATCTAATGTGCACCGTGTGCCATTAATCGACCTAATCCTTTGGGCGTGGGAATGTATCATACTTTACCCATTTTACACACAGCAAGCCCCTGCTGACAGCTAGCGGTCCAAAACTTCCACACTCTCTCTCTCTCTCCTCTACTTCTTTCTGATAGTCCCAGTGGTCTGTCGCAGCTTGTTACACTGACGTCATAGTTCTGCCTAATCCACGTGTTTAACGTGACACCCACAGTAAACGAAACAGTGGTCACATAACAAGATACAGTATTCCACTGTGTGGAACTGAGTACAGAACAGTTGGGTCTTAAAATAGCCTATGCAGGCTATCACTAAATCAATTTTACACTGATTATTTTTTGTGGGGCCAGAAAGAATATACATAAAATTTGCAATGAGGGTTACAAATCTTCTGGATTATTCTTCAACAGAAATCATTCCAGCATCCATGTTGGTTTTTACAGTAACTCTTACCAAAAGGTGAACGAGCTGCAATTCCCTGCAGAGCTCTTTGCAGTTTTCTGAATAAAGGGCCTAAAACATCCAGTGACAGAGACCAGAGGTAATAGTGAGCTGTTGTCTTTGTTACCACACTCTCAGAAACTCCTGTACTTTCCACCCTTCTTCAATATTTTTGGAGTATACTGATTTAAGATTCAACTTGATGCTGTTTGGTGCCTCAGAAAGTGGAAATCTGGTGAACACCAAGTACACTAACATTGATAGCCCTGTGGTTAAGGATACTATAAATCATACTGAGAGATCATTGGTCGGACATTATCAGTTGACTCTGGATCAAGGTGTGTATCTTGGCATAAAAAGAGTTTTATGGACGTATAGTACTGAAACTCTTGTTCTCCTTCATTAGACCATGCTGACATATACACAAATCTTATCTAATACCACACAGCTTTTTATTTATTTTTCTTGTAAATATAGTGTAGATTGTTATTGAAAAATCCAGTCTATTTGGTTCGAACACTTCCGGAGATTGTAGGATTACATCTATGAGAATGTTCCTATTGAGTTCATTGATAACTATCTCCCATATTGTTATTCTCAATTTTAGATTCTTTCATATGGAAATATGATGAGATGGCAATTTACCTTTGGTTGCTGCCTCTAAATATATGCACTCTGGATTTACTCATGTCCTTGATCTAGTTTCAGTACAGTTAATAGAAAGACTGACACAGGAGTTCTGTACAGTCAGTGGCAGGTATTTTGCATACTTTCCACACGCACCATCAAAGGTATATTTGTCCTTCTCCACAACTACCCCACCAAACAGATTCATAATTTTAAAAATTCCTTTTATGCCACCATCAAACATTCCCATTTTCAAAGACAAATGATCCAAACTTGTCTGATAAAGAAACGTCTTACTCCTGATGCATCATTCCAAATTATTTCTGTAACTTCTAAATATTCTTATGTTTTGCTCAAAAGTAATGGAATTCTAACTAATTGCAGAAAATGATGCTATCTGGCCAGGGCCTTTGCCAAGTTTAACATCAAAGCAATGTTTTCCCATTCAGTTCCTATTTTCAAGTCGTCAAGTCAAGTTTATTGTCATTTCAACCATAAACTGCTGGTACAGTACACAGTAAAAATGAAACAACGTTCCTCCAGGACCCCGGCGCGTCATGAATCCATGTGGATGTCTCCTTCATAATGTTATCCTCAGGTTTATTTTCTTCTTTTCTCCAAGTTATCTATCATTGTGATTTCTTATTGTGAGGATGTTCTATGAGTCTGTGGTGGCCAGTGCTGTCACGTTTGCTGTTGTGTGCTGGGGCAGCAGGCTGAGGGTAGCAGACACCAACAGAATCAACAAACTCATTCATAACGCCAGTGATGTTGTGGGGGTGGAACTGGACTCTCCGACGGTGGCGTCTGAAAAGAGGATGCTGTCCAAGTTGCATGCCATCTTGGACAATGACTCCCATCCACTCCATAATGTACTGGTTAAACACAGGAGTGCATTCAGCCAGAGACTCATTCCACCGAGATGCAACACTGAGCATCATAGGAAGTCATTCCTGCCTGTGGCCATCAAACTTTACAACTCCTCCCTTGGAGTGTCAGACACCCTGAGCCAATAGGCTGGTCCTGGACTTATTTCCACTTGGCATGATTAACTTATTATTATTTAATTACTTATGGTTTTGTACTGCTATATTTCTTCACTATTCTTGGTGCGGCTGTAATGAAACCCAACTTCCCTCAGGATCAATAAAGTATGTCTGTCTCTCTGTCCTTTTTGCAAAGTTCTGCCGGTAGATCTATAGTATATTGCAGTACAGTCAATAGACAATAGACAGTAGATGCAGGAGTAGGCCATTCGGCCCTTCTAGCCAGCACCGCCATTCACTGTGATCATGGCTGATCATACACAATCAGTACCCCGTTCCTGCCCTCTCCCCATATCCCTTGACCCCGCTATCTATAAGAGCTCTAGCTAACTCTCTCTTGAATGCATCCAGAAACTTGGCCTCCACTGCCTTAATAATCTTATATGTTTCAATCAGATCCCCTCTCATCCTTCTAAATTCCAGTGTATACAAGCCCAGTCGCTCCAATCTTTCAACATAGGACCGTCCTGCCATTCCGGGAATTAACCCTGTGAACCTACGCTGCACTCCCTCAATAGCAAGAATGTCCTTCCTCAAAGTTGGAGACCAAACCTGCACACAATACTCCAGGTGGGGTCTCACCAGGGCCCTGTACAGCTGCAGAAGGACCTCTTTACTCCTATACTCAATTCCTCTTGTTTAGGCCCTCCTTTTCTCTGGGTTCCGCATGCGCAGATTCAACCAAGTGCGGATCAGGAAAACCCAGAAGTTCTCTCTCTAGCACACATTGTTTCAGCATTATTCGCCTCGTGTCTTGTGTACACACTTCTTTTTCTTGTCATTATTCCCTAAACAATGCAGTATAACAACTGTTTACATAACATTTACATTGTATTAGGTATTATAAGTAATCTAGAGATGATTTAAGGTATATGGGAGGATGTGCATAGGATATATGCAAATACTATGCCATTTTATATAAGGGGCTTGAGCGTCCACGTTTTTTGGTATCTGCGGGGGTCCCCGAACCAATCCCCTGCGGATAAGGATGGCCGACTGTATCTTCTCTTGTAACCACCACTATATCCTTGTGTAAATGCCAACTCATCAAAAACTTGCTGACATATCATGTGAGAGAATCTGTCACTATACCTATCTGCAGCCTGATATATGGAGTCCAGAAATGGAGATACATCTTGCTGGAGGTTAAAATGTGGAATTTACAGTTCAAGGTCCATTTATTGTCAACGTATGTATACATTATTCAACCATGGGATTTATCTCCTTACAGGCAGCCACAAAACAAAGCGACCTCAGAAGAACCCAGTAAAAAAAAAGGATACCATCAAACACCCAAAGTGCAAAGAGAGAAAAAAATAAATTGTGCAAATGATAGAAGTAACCAAATATAATTCAGAACAAAAGTGCGTCCATAGGCACAAAGCCCAGAGCTGCTGGAGTAGGCCACAGCCTCAGCCTCAGTTCTGTGCAGAGGCCTCAGACATGGAGCCCAGAGCAGCTGGAGCAGGCCCCAGCCTCAGACACAGTTCAGGAGCAGAGCCAAGAAACTGTCACAGAGCAGTGAGCAGAACCACCCTGACCCTTGCCTCTTGTCCTGACACCTTGCATTTTCAATCCATCTGGTCCAGCGTTTAAATCATCCAAGTATCAGGTCACTCCTTGCACAAGGGTCCAGGTCCTGTCACACTGACAAGCTCTTGGCCTGGATCCACATTTCTCACTACGTTTTAGCCCATACCTGGATGTTTCCAAATCAACCTGGCACTTAGGTCGACCAAACCTCGCTCTTGGTTTAGCTGGACGGTCCTCGAATATGACTCTACTCTGCTCAGATTACCCTGAATTTGGCTTAAACATCTCTCAACCTTGCTTCGACTTCATCTTACACGCATACCCTTGACTCAGCCTCATCTTTGCTCATTTCTCTTTTGTTTGCGGTGATCAATTACCATAAACTTGACAAGAAAAAGTGTTATTAATTAAGTATTTAGTTGTATTCTTTGTTTTGTTTGCGACCAGTAAGTCATCACTGGGTTTCACGAGTGCCATCCGAAACCAGAAATTTAAACCAGAATTAACTTGCAAATCCTACAGAAGCCCATTCATCTTTGTTCACAAGAAATATTTTTTAAAGTTTCAAACTGTTTTAGAGGTATTTTTGAAATCTTAAGATAATTTGCACATTTTTTTCAACTTGTAATAGTTTTTGAATGTTTGTGGTGGACAGCTTTTGGTAATTTTGATGTAAGAACTGTTTCTGACCATCAGAAAAAGTACTCTTGGTAAATCCTCCTATAAATAATGTAGTTTAGAAATTCACTGGCACAACTCCCATATTCAAGAAGAAAATAAATGCCATCAGAAATTGTGCTTTGAGTTTGAGGGGGGTGTGGTAAGACAGCCTTTTTCTAGCTTCAGACATCCCCTTCCGCTTACATAAAAATACATAAAGTCCCTCAACTGGATACAATTTCTAATTTGTTCACTATTAGGATAACTATGTGAGAACAATTTTGCATAAAATAATAAGGATTACAGCTTTATTGACTAATCAATTCTGAAGGACGTGCCTTTCAGAGATTTTGATTAAACTTTTCAGTCTGAAGGAATGAGATACAGTTTATGAAAATCTGGAAATGCATGCCAAGTAATAAGAGCTGTAATGTGCTTGGCTCTGGTCAGTGGTTCTGTCATAAACAGTTGGTGGCTGTCTTTATGGAAGTAAGCACATATCTGACTTTCACAGCTGAATGTTGTACCATGGAAGCCCATGACAAGTTGAAGATGAGAATCCAATATATTTTGTAAGAGATATTCGCTTTTACCTCATGTTTGCTAAGCTTGCTTTCTAAATAGCAGCTGCCATTTGAAAGGTCACAAACAATTGTAAGTAAACTTTCAATTATATTGCTTTGTTTAACTTTTGGTCATAAATAGAAGTCAGTCGTCAGTTCTTAAAAATTAAATGGAAAGTAACGAAGTTAAAAAAAAGCACTCTTTATAGAATTGCTTTGCAAATTGGCATTGTATTTTGAAAATGAACTGTCTGTCACTGCACTTGCTTTATTATTGCTCAAGAGTAGAGTATAAGACCATGGGTTGTTTCAAACAGACAAGCTGACTCTTAAATTGCTTAGTTCAAGGAACTTGCAAATCAGATCGATAATATCATTCAGCATATCAATAACTGATGTGTTTATAGTTGAAAGGATTATGTACTCAGAAGTTAGCTTTACAGAATTAATGGTAGAAAGCTAAGATCTATGTCTCCAAAAAATGCTTTTAAATCATTTGAGTTAAAAGGATATCTGAGGAAATATCACATGCTTGTGAAGTCACCCAAGTGTTTGGAAAGGGCATAAATGTCAAGAGATTTATGATCTGGATGATGGGGTGGTAAATTGGATTAGTAAGTATGCAGATGATACTAGGGTAGGAGGCATTGTGGATAATGAAGTAGGTTTTCAAAATTTGCAGAGAGATTTAGGCCAGTTAGAAGAGTGGCTGAACGATGCCAGATGGAGTTTAATGTTGATAAGTGTGAGGTGCTACATTTTGGTAGGAATAATCCAAATAGGACATACATCGTTAATGGTAGGGCATTGAAGAATGCAGTAGAACAGAGTGATCTAGGAATAATGGGGCATAGTTCCCTGAAGGTGGAATCTCATGTGGATAGGGTGGTGAAGAAAGCATTTGGTATGCTGGCCTTTATATATCAGAGCATTGAGTATAGGAGTTGGGATGTAATTTTAATATTGTACAAGGCATTGGTAAGGCCGAATTTTGAGTATTGTGTACAGTTCTGGTCACCAAATTATAGGAAAGGTATCAACAAAATAGAGAGAGTACAGAGAAGATTTACTAGAATATTACCTGGGTTTCAGCACCTAAGTTACAGGGAAAGATTGAACAAGTTAGGTCTTTATTCTTTGGAACATAGAAGGTTGAGGGGGGACTTGATAGAGGTATTTAAAATAATGAGGGGGATAGATCGAGTTGACGTTGGATAGGCTTTTTCCATTAAGAGTAGGGGAGATTCAAACAAGAGGACATGATTTGCGAGTTAGGGGGCAAAGGTTTAAGCGTAACACGAGGGGGAATTTCTTTACTCAGAGAATGGTAGCTATATGGAATGAGCTTCCAGTAGAAGTGGTAGAAGCAGGTTCGGTATTGTCATTTAAAGGAAAATTGGATAGGTATATGGATAGGAAAGGAATGGAGGGTTATGGGCTGAGTGCGGGCCAGTGGGACTAGGTGAGTGTAAGTGTCGGCATGGACTAGAAGGGCTGAGATGGCCTGTTTCCGTGCTGCAATTGTTAAATGGTTATATTAGGAATTGGGTAAGGAACATCAGGAATCCATTCCTCCAGTTTCAGTTTCTGCAATAGATAACTTGTTTGTCTGCATCTTTGGTGTGTTTTTTTTTAGTTCATAGGAGTTGTACCAGTGTTCTGAAAGCCCTTAACCCTTTATGTTTGGGAAATGTTTTGCGCTTTGTGCTTTGGAAATGTTTTGTGTTTTAGAAATGGTTTGTAATTGGAAGTGTTTAAAATAGTAATCTTCTTTGAGTTCTAAATTCATTTTAAGACTGTTGTGTAAATTTAAATGTGGATTACTGTAAATATATGGACTGTGTTTTAATCTACTTTGTTAGCTGGAAGTATCTTCTCCTTAGTAGGGAGAGGTGCCCCATCACTTGAATAGTGGGTATTGGCAGCTAAATTCACCATAGAGAATAAACAGGGAAGTGAACTAGTCTTTGAAGATTGGGTAGTTACAGTATAACCTCCCTTTAGTGAGAGTACTCTGGGCTATTTACTGTTTATCCAATAGGAATTACCGTTTTCATTTTGAGTTTAGAACTTCACAGTCAGCAATTCCAAAACCATCCCAACTTGACCTCCTATTCTGCTGCACCCTGAATGCCACTTGTGAAGCAGTTCAGCCTAACAATATTTCTTCAGTTCTTTCGTTGAGTCCAAAGGTTATATTTTATCACCTTTTTTTTTTAGTAAGAAAAAGCCTGAAAATGTGTCTTCATTTATTTGTAGAGGTGCAAGGTGTTTCATGTTGTTACAACACAAAGCAACTATAATGTAGATATAACACGAGGAAATCTGCAGATGCAGGAAATTCAAACAACAACACACACAAAATGCTGGTGGAACACAGCAGGCCAGGCAGCATCTATAAAAGGAGAAGCACTGTCGCGTTTTGGGCCGAGACCCTTCGTCAGGTCCACTTACTTTTGGGGTATTTCATTGTAGATATGTGGAACAGCACAGCCCATTGAAACAAGCGGCTGAAGGTATGTACAAAAAGATGAGAAATTGCATCAGAGAATATCACACTATACCTTACTATGTTAGATACTGAAGAATTACAAAGGCTAAGGCATCAGTAGCAAGTGGACCAATGGAGAAGGTCATATAGTGATGGACATTCATGGAATCTGAATACTGTAGTGCATAAACACAATGCTTGGCCCATTACGCCCATACAGTGAAAAGAGTGATTTAAATAAATCCTAGTTCACAATTCTGACTCCATAGCTTCTGCACGAGAAGTGCTCATTCACATAATATCCAGTTGTGGTGGAAGATCTGCTCCTGCCCTCTCATCAGGCAATGAATTGCTCTTTCCCACCGCCCTTCAGGTAAAATATACTCAACCTCTCTAACGACTACCTTAAACTAGGTTTTTTAGTTATTGACTCCTTGCTAAGGAGAACAATTCCTTCACCTAGCTATTCAGCTGTTTTTTCCCATTAATTTGAAAAAAATCTCCCAACCTCCTGTGTTCCAAAAACAACATTTCACTTTGTCACAAGCAAAACACACACAATACTGGAGGAACTCAGCAGGCCAGGCAGCATCTATCCTTTCTAACCCTGTCAGCATCCACTCAGTACCCTTTCTGCTGCTATCAAATCCTCCTGAACTGTGATCACTTAAGATGTCACCTAACCTTTATTTGCACTGTACTCATACATAAACTGATATGTTATACACCTGCATATAGTTAAATGACAATAAACTTGACTTGACTTGACTTCTTGCTCTGATATTTCCTCAGGCAACAATAGAAAGTATCCTTTATGCCATTGTAATCAGCAGTACTAATCCGTGGACCTGAGTCACTCCTTGCTCTCTCTGTTTCTCTAGACAGTGAATGCAGTAGTTTTCACTGTGCATTCCTTGGCGTACTTGCCAATTGTATACACAATACTCACACCTCAGACTGAATTCCATTTCCTCACCCTGAAAATTAAACCATTGTTATACATTGCGTATAGCTTAACCCTGAACTTGAAAAAGCAAAGCCAAAGCAGTTACTACTAATATCACTCATGAGTACAGACATAGGTGAAGGTGCAGATGATGCTTGAAGTGATAGATGAGATGGAGAGCTATTTCAGGTGAAATTGAAAGGAAAATGATAAAGGATTCTTGGAATGTATTGTCCTGTTATGGTTAGAGCAAAAATTGTGCTCCTGAAAGGCAAATGATTAA
Source organism: Hemitrygon akajei (assembly GCF_048418815.1). Lineage (NCBI taxonomy): Eukaryota > Metazoa > Chordata > Chondrichthyes > Myliobatiformes > Dasyatidae > Hemitrygon > Hemitrygon akajei. Next base: position 146,163,790 of record NC_133134.1, on the reverse strand, counting down.
ATGGAAACATCACCAAGTGAGGCCATCTGGGAGGAATTGTGAAATATTAAAAAGGGGAGCTGCACTAGGAGTGTTCTATTGATGCCTAAAGAAAGGGAACAGATATACAGTGAAGCTTTCTGAGACACGTAAAAATATGAGGCAGTATTACCTGTAAATTTAGACACCTTAACATTATCTAAATAACGTTTAAAACATTGTAATTATACAAATCAACACAATAGAAAAATATATTGACTTAACTGTTCAACTACAAGCAAAACTATGAATCACCATTGAAGTGTCTTAATTTGTAGCACTTCTATAATTATCTCAGAAATAGTTGATTTTTCGGTGCTCATCTGGATTGAAAAGACCTGCCTTTAGTATAGAATAATCACTTCTATATCAAACATCCTCCCAGAGCACAGGAAACATAGCAAAATGAAAAGTATCAGTTGTCAAAATGCCAGAAAACATCTTGCCATTATGTGTTTCAAGAACAGAAACACTTCCAAGAGAAAAATGCTGAATACTGTCTACTAGGATATAAATGAAACTGATGCAGCACACAGGAAAGGACGTTACCATTCCTGTTGTTATTATTTCAAATCTTCAAAGCACCTGCAGTATGTCAGTTCTAAGAAAGGTGTTCAGTCTTTTAGTAACATGGCTATAATACAGGGTTTGTAATCTTTTGTGGATGAATTATGCCCCACTTTCTCAACTCCCAATAGCGACTAAGCAAAAGATCCAAAATTGCATCAATTTTACTGTTCTCCTTTACCAAATATTATTTGGTGTGCCATATACAAGATGCACATGGATTCAGTATTTAAACCCAATTCTTTGTCAGTCTAATATATTTCGTACTAATTGTCTACTCAGCAAAACTATGCAATCACTTCCTCTGAAAAAGTGTTAAACTGCATTTGTGATACTTTATTTTTTGACAGCTGTCACTGGCGCTTCAGTTTTGAAATCTTAATGCATAATTTATTTTAATTGGCAAGTACTATGTATCAATCTGCAGAAGTTGAAAAGACCCTATCAGATTGCACTTTCCAACAATTATGACTTTTTATGTGGCAATTAATCAAAAAGGGTCACCTAAACAAGTCAAACTAGTTTTTGAACACTATTTTTATTGCAGTATAATAATCTATGCAGTTCTGTTTTAAATATCTTAATTTATTATCCCAAAGTGCTATATAAGAATCAATTTGGCCAGAAAGCCAAATAAACTGCTTGGTATTTCCATGGAATAATTTCAGTTCAAACACACAAAATAATTGTTTCCTGAGCTCTTGCCAAAGGGGCTTCTGGCCAATCTTTTTTGATTGTACTGTTGGTCAAGATAAAATGGTCAATAATTGCTCCTCAAATTTGGCCACAGGTGTAATTTTAATTTAGCAAAAGCAAGTATTTATGTCTTTGGTTTAATCTAAATTAAGTTCAAAGATAAAATTCATTATCAAACTATGTATTTGATATACAACCTTGAGATTCATCTTCTTGCATGCAGCCACAAAACAAAGCAACACACTAGAATCCATGAAAAACACACACAATGAAGACAACCGAACATCCTACGTGCAATAGGGGGCAAACTGAGCAAACAGTAAATAAAAAGTAAACAAATAACGTGCAGAACATGAATGCACGATCCCCGAAAGTGAGTTCACAACTGCCAAGTCAGATCAGCGCTAAAGTGAGTGAAGCAGGTCCAGGAGCCCGATGACCACAGCACAACAACTGCTCCTGAGGCTTCTGGTGTGGGACCCAAGACTCCCGCCCAATGGTAGCAATGAGATGAGAGGGCAACGAGTCAAATGCAGGCAGCCTATAATAAAACACCTTTTCTTTAGTACATCATCTATTCGCTAAACTACACTTAGGACACGTTCACCATTTTGCATCTCCAAACCATCGTGTTTTCTGGAGTATTAGATTATCTTGATCTTTAGTTGCCCTTACCTGCTTTGAATCAGAAATTTATTCACACGCTTTTAAAAGCAATTAGATGTGTGGAGTACTCTGGTATATTGCTTGATCCTGTTTGCATGCTCACTTAAGACAACATGGCAGTGACATGAACTAGCATGCAAACTGTCAGCAGAATTATTTATTACAGGGAGGAAAATTGCTTCCATCATGGTGAAAAAGCACAGCCAGTGCGGAGAAACTCCTGCTGCTAATCTGTGTAACATCTGGAGTCAGAGTGTGGAACCAAAACCTATCCACTAGTAATCACTAACATCTCAAAGAAAGAAAGAAAATAACGTGGAATCGACACAACATTTGATTCCTGTGATGATCTTGTGCGGGTGAAGCACAGTGCTCAAAAGCAGAGACTTCAAAACTCTGATTGTCCTATGCAAGTTGCAGTTCCACTTTCAACTGCAAGTGGAAACCTGCAGTTTTAAACTCATAGTACAAACTGGAGCACAGTCTCTTCCTTATATACACAATCTACACCGCAATAGAGAGCAGAATGCTTGAAAATGCTTCCAGAAGCATAGGTACACATTTGGATGCTGCAGATTTGGACCCACAGAAATCTTGAAAAGTATGAACAGATGTAGGCAGTATCTTCTCTGCCACTTAATTTCTATCTGATACCATCTTTGATTTCAACTCTACTTCTTTTTGTCTAACCACACAAGCCTTGTTGCATAACAAGTGCTTCCAAAAAAAGAGAGGTGCATGGAAATTAAACAGGTATAAAAAAATCTCTCAGCAGGCACTCTGAATGATAATGATAAGCACCTACTATCATTCTTTGCATTACCAAAGTTACTCTATGATAATAAACTAATTTAACACTGAGAATTTCTTGTTCCTTATACAAAATGGAACACTTTTATTCACATCTACTGATTATCATATCTCCATTCAGTGACTTTGCTTGAACTGGAACTTAACTAAAACTATTAAACAACTTTCTTCATTTTTCATGCAATTTTAGTTCAGATTCTTTTTCATTTATTTGAACCCGACAACATAGCCTGACTTCAAAATGGGGATATCAGAAAGTAGATCATTAAGCTGGCTTAACTATCATTTGAAGGAGGAACATGTTTTGAAATAATTTTGGAAACTGAAAAACAGAGCATCTTGTCAATGTGTAATGGGCTTTGGTCAAACTCTTTAAAGGTCAGTGGTGAGCTTCATCTTTGATACAGGAAAACATCTTTTCAGATGCTAAAATGATTTTTGCTTCATTGTCTCTTAAACACAGCCTCAACAGCCTTTGGGACTCCACACATGTAACTCAGACGGAAAATAATTGCCTTGCAGATTCTGCATTGTATATATAAAAAATGGAAAAACGAAGTATTTCTTGCTATAGAGGCAAAAAGTTTAATTCCACTTGGAGTGTCTGTTGTTAAGCAATGAATCCAATATGCCAGATTTATTTTTTTCCTTATAGTGTAAAGCAGAGATCTGAGCTGCAATATGTTTATAATTAAAGCTGGAATCACATCTAACACAACACTGATCAAATAATAATATATAACAGAGGAAGGAATAATGTGTTTCTCAATGGCCAGGAAGGCAGTTCTGCAATGCTTTGTGGAGAGCGAAGGGCATGATAAGGCACATGAAAAGTCATGGTTATCCACTGCAACCAAGGAAGACCCCAGTTGTGATGACTACTCGTACCGCTAGACCCAGACTTCCAAGGTCGAGGGAGCAAAACTGCCCCAGTGCAGAGACCTTTCCAATTTAAAAATTCTTGCACACAGCTCTCAACTGTCATCAACGGATATGATGGACAACCAGTAACCTTTCTGGTGTTCAACATAGGACTCAACAGTTAGTGGTCCTCTTCAGCCTCCTTCAGCTGATTTATTTTGATTTTATTTTCTTTCAATGGTGTTATCAAAGTTGTTAATGTATCCTATATCAGGGGCTGGAAAAGACTCGTGTCAATCACTGACGATCAGAGCCATCAGATTGGTCGTCCGGTTGCAGAGGAGCATGCACATAAGATGGGCAGCATCTCACTTTTCTTTATACCCTGTTTTACATGTGTATCTCATATTATTCCCATAATTCTGATAATTCTTAATCACCACTTAATTGTTTTATTGCCGTGGATTCTTACCATTTGCTTTGGGCATTCAGAGTCAGCTTGGTCTCACAAATCTCGAAGGATATGACTGGAGTATGAGATGGCACATCTAATGAGATAAGCAGGACTTTCTTCTCTTTGTAGTTCAACAGATTTAATTAACTTTCATGTACATTCAAGAACTGCATTAATTGTGCAAATTAAAACTTTCATTTATACAGTAAATTACAGATGTATATTCCAGATATACAAGAAAGATAGGAAGAATAGACATGATTTAATTAAACTGCCCAGATAGCCTTTTTTCATATTTGCATAATGGTGAGAGTGAATTTTCAGGGAAGACATGAGAAAAAGATGATGAACTGAGGTCCTTTTTTGGTTATTCTATTGTTTGGGTAGACCATCAATCTTGCAATTTAAAAAGAACATTGAGATGTGTGCTTTGGCAAAAAAAAACTCTTCCAACAGCACTAAAGATATATTAACTGGTTACTTGCAAAATCTGTCTTTTTGGATTAACTGCAGCAATTACCTCCACAGCAGCCTTATAAGTGAAAATGATAAAGTAAAATTTATTTTTCCGGTGACTTTTTTAATATTGTTAGGTTAAAAAGTGCGCTGCACTGACACTTGCCTCTGGTTAATAATACCACATCTCCAAAGAACAAGCTCTGATGGGTAGAAGGTGTTGTTGTTAGCTAATATAAGGCTAGTCATTTTAGAGCTTAATGTTTGGGGAAACAGTGCAGGCTACTTAATAAAGTTCTGATGGCTTAGAATCAATATGGAGTACTAGGATGTAGATATAGAATGTGCCCAACGTTGGTCAGCATCCTTTCTCTGCAAATACACTCATATTTACTGCAGACTGACAAGAGACACAAGAGACTAGGAAATGTATCTGATATTGAAATGATTTGCATAGCAGACTTGTATGATTTTCTTTCAGGACTTTTGCAGGGTATTTTTGCAAAGGCACAATGAATGCTCAGAAGCAATTACCTGACCGGTGCAATAGTCACAAGGAATGACCTATATCACTTAAAAGATTAGCTAATGTGGTCTCAGCATCTCTGTCCCTCCATTCTCATCTCACTCACTCTCTTCACAATCTACTGTCTGTACAACTGACTCTCCAGTATATATCACTCACACACTTCCCCGTTTGCAGGCATTTCTTTCTCCATTGCATTCTTCAGGACTCGCACCACCAGGTTCAAGAACAGTTTCTATTCCTCAACCATCAGGCTCTTGAACAGAAGGGGATAACTACACTCATTTAAAGAGTCTGTTATATTGTTATATCATGCTTGTTATTTATTGCTATTTTATTTACATCTGCATTTGAAAAGCTTGTTTGTTAAGAGTTTGTTAAGAGTTCCTGATGTTTACAGTTTACAGTTACTGTTCTATAGATTTACTAGGTATGCCCACAGAAGAAGTATCTCATCGTTGTATGTGGTGACATGAATGAACTTTGCACTGCCGTCATCATGTGTTTAATATTTAAGCAATTTTGCTATACTTTCCACGTTCTGTCTTTTATCTCATGTCTTATTTCATGTACTTTCAACTACTGGGCATCCAATATTCCAAAACTAACTCTGGAATGCTTCACAGTTTGCTTTGCTCTCAAACAGGGGTTCCCAGCCTCGGGACCACGGATTGATCCATGGCATAAAAAAAAGGTTGGGAACCCCTGCTCTAAGACTTTCCGAGAGCAAATTCTGGCCCGTTCCCTCTAAGCCATTTCCTCCGGAGAGACTCAGATCCAAAAAATAATCTCAATTCCATTCAATAAATCCTTCACATCTTCAATTACCTACAAATAATCTAATTTCCATTGAAAAAGATTCCCTGCTCCCAGTTAGGTCTGGAGAGCTGGCAGTTGTTTTAGAGAGTTTGGAACGTGCTTTTGATTCATCTCTCAGAACCAGAATGTTTGATACCAAATTTCATTGCCTTCCTTATTCACTCTGAAGGGAAATATGTCAAGCTTTATTCAGCATAATAAAATAAGCATTCTTTCAGTGTATTCATTTTAGTAATGCCATGTAGAAATGCTCACTTTATAACCTCGTTTAATTAGTACTCATTTAATAACTATGTAGATAAGAAGATATTCAAGGTGTTTATTAGTCAGCTTTCTGCAACAAATTCAAGCAACAATTAACTTTTAGAAACACCAATCTCCCTTAATTCAATTCTTCCTTCATTTTGGCATTGAATTCACTCACTCTAATTAACCTTCATTTGCAGTGATTCTTAGCGGGAACAAGAGTAGGCAGTTCAGCACACTATGTCTGTGCCACCGTTCAGTGATGCTATAGCTGATTTGCACCCTAATCTATCAACTCATCTACCATCCATTATTATCACTGGCCAGGAAACATCCAATCACCTTAGAGAGAAAACTTTTACTAGGATTCACATCGGTTTTTTTTTGCAGACAGAGAGATTAACATTTTTTATGAATGCATTCTTCCTATCATTTTTTCTGAATGCTAATTACTTTAAATTTAATTGTAATTAATACCTACATTGTCAGTTCAGTTCAAAAATGTGAAATCATGAATCAACACATCCTTTAATTTCTATATTCCAGATAACAATGTATCAGCCTAGTCTATTTTTTGATTTGTCTATTGGAAACTTGATATCATTCTGAATCCTTCCAAAGCCAAGGTGCATATCTTTTCCAAGATCCAGTACACAGAACTACATATGTTAGCTGATGTGTTATCCATCCCTCCACCCACCTGCCCACCCATCTACTTATCCACCCACCCACTTATCCACCCACTCATCCATCCATTCATCCATTCACCATCCACCCACCCATCCATTCACCACCCACCCATCCATCCATTTTCCACTCATTCACCTATCCTCCCATCCACCTATCCACTCACCCATCTACCCACCCATCCATCCATTCACCTTCCACCTATCCACCCCTCCTCCCATCCATCGATTCACCTTCCATCCATTCACTTTCCACCCATCCCTCCCATCCATCCATTCACTCACCCATCTACCCACCCAACAATCCACCCAGCAATCCACCTACCCATCCATCCACCCATCACCTCCCACCCATTCATCCATCCACTCACCCATCTACCCACCCATCCACCCATCCATCCATTAACCCTTCCATCTATTCACATTCCACCCATCCACCCATTCACCATCCTATCCATCAAAATCCAACCCTACGTCACTGTTGTGAGAGGCAGAAGTATAAGGCTGTGAAGCAGGACTCTGTTGAAGTTGTATAGGCCAGTCCCCCGTACAGTCGATGCAATGGATTATAGAAATATTGATGAACTCTAAACATACTATTGACTTCAGAGGACGATGGAGATGAGAGGACATCAGGTCATCAATGGCCTATGCTCCACTTAGGATTTATGGACCCAACCTACCTTTAAATATGGTAATTTATTGTTCCCTAGTTTCTTTATTCAATGCAGGAATTTCAGCCTGGAACCTTCAGTATGAATTTCATTAGGAAGTCTGTTTAGGCAGCAAAAGAAAACAGGTATACACTTGAATTGAAACAAACTAAGTTTTCCTGCATTTAAATTTTTAAAAAACTTATCTGCTCTACTATTTCAAGAAAGGTCATCTCAAACTTCTGAATGGAATTTCAACTGCCAAAATTTTACTCACTTGCTTAATCAACCAAAATCATTGAAGGGTTATATTGTTACCTGTCTTGTTCAATTTTGTTTCACCAGTAAACTGGCCCTTCGCTGTTTTATTTAATTAGTATATTAAATCATTGAAGCTCTAGAAACCTTGTAGACACCACAATTGCTTGCTTCCATCTCGAAAAAGCATGTGTCATCCCAGCTCTCTGCCTTCTGTCATCCAAACAACCTCCTCACCTTGATCAGTACTATAGCTTTTTATTTTCTGTGACAGATTCTTATTAACCTTATTGAAATTTCTGGAATTCCAGTCTCTACTGATTTATTTTCATGGAAGAGTTAGTCAACTATGTTAGACAGGACTTCTGCTTCTTACATCCATGTTAACTCTCCGAACTCAGCTCAAATTTCCTTCAAGTGCTCTGTCATTATGTCCTTAATTATGGATTCAAACATCCTTCGTCTCACACATCTGTAACTACTTTGTTTCCCACTCTTATTTCTCAGTCCTTCAATCTCATTGGTAATTTACACCGCATGCTGTTGGAGCAGTGCTGCCAGGATAATCAAGGACACGACCCACCCAGCCAACACACTTTTTGTCCCTCTTCCCTCTGGGCGAAGGTTCAGAAGCTTGAAGATTCGTACAGCCAGATTTGGGAACAGCTTCTTTCCAACTGTGATAAGACTGCTGAACGGATCCTGACCCGGATCTGGGCTGTACCTTCCAAATATCAGGACCTGACTTGCACTACCTTACTTTCCCTTTTCTATTTTCTAATTATAATTTATAATTTAAATTTTTTATCATATTTACTTGGATTTGTACTTCAGGGACCATGAAGCGCAGAATCAAATATCATTGTGATGATTGTACGCTCTAGTATCAATTGTTTGGTGACAATAAAGTAATGAAGACTGATTGCCAGCCCTGTTCAGTATTTATTTTATTTCTTTGTTTAGCGATACAGTGCAGAGTAGACCCTTCAAGCCCCAGCAACCCCCTCAAACCCAATTAACAGAACAATTTACCATAGAACCATAGAACACTACAGCACAGTACAGGCCCTTCAGCCCTCCATGTCGTGCCAACCAATATAATCCTTAAAAAAATAGTACTAAACCCACACTACCCCATAACCCTCCATTTTTCTTTCATCCATGTGCCTGTCCAAGAGGCTCTTAAATACCCCTAATGTTTTAGCCTCCACCACCATCCCTGGCAAGTCACTCCAGGCACTCACAACCCTCTGTGTAAAAAACTTACCCCTGATGTCTCCCCTAAACTTCCTTCCCTTAATTTTGTACATATGCCCTCTGGTGTTTGCTATTGGTGCCCTGGGAAACAGGTATTGTCTATCCACCCTATCTATACCTCTCATAATCTTGTAGACCTCTATCAAGTCCCCTCTCATTCTTCTACGCTCCAAAGAGAAAAGTCCCAGCTCTGCTAACCTTGCTTCATATGACTTGTTCTCCAAACCAGGCAACAGCCTGGTAAATCTCCTCTGCACCCTCTCCATAGCTTCCACATCCTTCCTCTAATGAGGTGACCAGAATTGAACACAATTCTCTAAGTGCAGTCTCACCAGAGATTTGTAGAGTTGTCCGGATTGAACTCCATCTGCCATTTTTCTGTCCAACTCTGCAGCCTGTCTATATCCTCTTGTAACCTTCGACAACTTACAGCTCCATCCATAACTCCTTCAATCTTCCTGTTATCCGCAAACTTACTCACCCATCCTTCCGCTTCTACATCCAGGTCATTTATAAAAATCACAAATAGCAGGGGGTCTCAGGACAGATCTCTGCGGCACTCCACTAGTCACCGACCTCCAGGCAGAATACTTTCCTTCCACAACTACCCTCTACTTTCTTCCTTTAAGCCAATTTTTTATCCAAACAGCCAAGGTTCCACTTATCCCATGCCTCATGACTTTCTGGATGAGTCTCTCATGAGGGACCTTGTCAAATACTTTGATAAAGTCCATGTAGACCACATCCACTGCCCTACCCTCATCAATTTCTAATTTCAAATTATAATTCTAATTTCTAATTAGTCATTTACAATGACTAATTAACCTACCCAGTACGTCTTTGGACTGTGGGAGGAAACTGAGACACCCAGAGAAAACACAGATGGTCCGGGGAGGACATTCTAACTCCTTATAGATGATGCTGGAATTGAACTCTGAACTCCAGAATGCCCTAAGCTATAACAGCATCACAACCGTGGTGCTGTGTTTTCAATGTACGTACCTAAGATATACCTCTATCAAATTACTCCTTCTACAAAAATAAATGAGTGGCTGTACGAGAGAAAACCAGCCATTTTGATAAAGCACAAACTGCAACACATGTAACGTGGAGGAAGAACTCAGCAAGTCAGGTAGTATCTATGCAGGGGAATAAACAGCCAAAGGTTCAGGCTGAAAAGGAAGAGGGTAGGGACCAATATGTGAGGGGAAGGAGTACAAGCTGTCAGGTACAAGTGAGAACAGATGTGCGGTTAGGGGAGGGGTGGTGAAAGAAGTGGAAGAGGTAAGGGGCTGAAGAAGAAGGAATCTGATAGGAGAGGGCAGTAGACTATGGAAGAAAGGGAAGTAAATAATGGGTAGGTGAGGATAAGAAAAGGGGTGACAGGGTATTCAGAGTGGGGAATGGAGAAAGAGAGGAGGGAGTGTGGAAGAAATTACTGTAAGATGGAGAAGTTGATGTTCATGCCATCAGGTCGAAGGCTACCCAGACAGAATATGAGGTGTTGCTCTTCCAACCTGTCTTTGGCTTTTTCACGGCAGTAAAGGAGGCCATGGATAGATGGAAATGGGAAGTCAGATTGAAATGAGTTGGGAAGGGTGGGAATGGGAAGTCGAAAGGAAATGTGTAACCAATAGCAGTTCCTGCCGTTTGCACTAGACAGAGTGAAGCTGCTCAACAAAGCGGTCCCTCATTCTGCGCTAATTCTCACTGATGTAGAGGAGATGGCATCAGGTGCACCAAATAGCAGCAGGTTCCCAGACAATGGGCTCCCCGAGAACTCCAAAATGAAAATGAATGCTGGACCAAACCTAAATGTTCACACATAGCCTATTCAAATACAACTTCAAGAATGTAATGGCTATGTTGAACATGGTTCTGACATATCTCTCCAGCTAATAATTTCTGTTTGTCTAAGATATATGAAGAAATAAAGAGCGACAATACTAATTTAATTGTCTGTACTTTAGCAATTAATCCAACCATTGGAAACAGTAATTACCATTCACTTTCTCCTCTTGTTCTTGTTTATTATATTCTGACCAAATAGAAATAATTACCACAATATTATCTTATAGAATGGCTAATTCAAGATATCTCTGTGCTTCCTGCATCTGGGTCACTGACAATAACCAATTCCAGCTCCACTGAATCTTTTAGAAAAACACAGTGACAGGATGTTTATGAAATTACAACTCCCTTATTGTTCAACAGAAGGTAACAATTCTTATTTCAATACAGCATTTTACCTTCTTTCTGTTGAGATTTACACATATACATTGACTTGACTTAAATAAGCTGATGCTAATTTTCTGATTTACAGTCAGAAATACCAATGTAAAATATTAATCATGTCTCTTGTTCTTGTTGTCTTTGTATTTCATTAATTACATGTCAGCAACACAGATTATGCCTTTATTAATCCTCTTTTAATCCTAGATTTGACTACAAAATATAAACAAGATTTTTCAGGGCGGATTCAAATAACAAAACATGTCTGTAGATGCAAGATACAAGACCGTAAGATATCTGAAATAAGAGCAGCAGGTCAGGCAGTAACTGGGAAAACAGAAATAGTCAATGTTTCAGAATCGGAACTGGAATCAGAAGCAGGTTTAATATCATTGACATATATCATGGAATTTGTTAATTTAGCAGCAGCAGTACAATGCAGTACATGATAATATAGAAAAAATAAAGTAAATCAATCGCATGTGTGTGTGTATTGTATATATATATATATCTGAATATTAAATAGTTAAATAAAAATAGTGCAAAAACAGAAATAATAATTAAAAAGTCATGTAGTGTTCATGGGTTCAATGTCCATTTAGGAATTGGATGGAAGAGGGAAAGAAGCTGTTCCTGAATTGCTGAGTGTGTGTCCCTTCCGGCTTCTGCACTTCCTTCCTGACGGTAACAATGAGGTTTGGGTCCTGAGTGATGGGGGTCTTTAATAACGGACGCTGCCTTTCTGAGGCACTGCTCCTTGAAGATAACTTGGATACTACGGTGCACAAGATGGAGCTGACTAATTTTACAACTTTCTGTGGTTTCTTTCTTCTGTGCTGTAGCACACACCCGCCCCCATGCCAGCCAGTGATGCAGCCTGTGAGAATGCTCTCCACAGTACATCTATAGAAGTTTTCCAGCGTCTTAAATGACAAACCAAATCAATGTTTCAGATTGATCAATGTTGTACAACAACAACATTCATTGAAAAGAAAGGTTAAGCGTTAAATAGGCAAGTGGGACTAACACAGGTAGGCATCTTGGTCTACCTGGATGAGACGGGCCAAAGAGCCTCTTTCCATGCTGTATGGCTCTATGAACCTGTGAATCATGTCCTCTCTAAATTCACTATCCACAAATTCTTCAGCCTTTTTGGATCTCTCACAGGAGCCCCAGCCACTGATCCTGAACAGATGCTTCATGGTCAGTGTTAAAGTCATACTAACTAGTGTTTTTTTTCCAGGAGATGCACTGTCAATGGAGCAAAAGCTAAAATTCAGCTTTTAAAAGCCTTTTCTAGAGGCAGAAAAAGAACTAAGCCTTTATACCATTTCCTTAATTTCCATATAACTAGATGGGACTTTCAAATTAGCCATTTAGCAGACTTTTCTTTTAAATTCTGTGTAAATAGAGAAAGGATGCTGATCAGGGCAAACATTAAAATCTTCCAGCCTTACTTTTTGTGTATCATTAACTGCATCAGCTCCAATCCAAAACCTTTCCGTAACCTAGCAACAGTTTTCACAACCAACAAGGAACTGCACTGAATGTGATTTTAAACAGTGCTTTTGGTTATTAATATATATTTTCTTACGAAATATTGTAGTACTCTATTTCCATTAAGGCTTATAAAAGCATTATTATAATAATCCTTCAATTTGCATTGCATGAATAGATTGAATTATGTACAAAATTCAATAGATGTGGTGCATTAGTTTCACTGTTAACACTGTGAGTTAACCAAATAGTCAATGCTCTAAAGCACCGAACTTCTCAGCATTATTGGAAATCTTAAATTAAGCACTAGCAGGTAAATAAATAATTTTGCATTTGTTTCTTTTATCATTCATGGGAGTTGGTTGTCCATTCCTAAATGCTACTGAGAAGGTATCACTGAGTCTCCATTTTGAACGGAGATAAAGGTAGTTCCATTGTGCTATTCCAGCGGAACTTCGAAGAATTCAACAATTATAAAGGGACACTAATATATTTCTTCCCTGAAGTTTGCAAGTGAATTCCCAAAATGCCTACTATATTAGAGTACTGGATAAAAAGCATTTGGAAAGTGCAGTTTGAATATATCCTGGTGAACAGCTACTATATATCTTGTGGAAGCAATATTCCATAAATGTCCAATTTTAAGTCTATAGACCAGTTCCAAGTCTATAACTTCCAATGTGGTCTGTAAGTAAATTAGGCAGTTGATCATACATGCCTTTTATGTTGTACTAAATGGAAGGAACCTCCAAGAGGACTACAATCTTGTTGTGGTTTGGAGGCTTGCATGCCTCAATGACCTGGGAAGCTATGCTGACTGGAGACAGAGTTTATGCTTTGGCTCTTGGTAGGGTCACCCATGCCAAAGGGTAGAGGTCAGATTAAGACCTCCAGGTGCAGGGGTTTAGCTCAGGGCTACCAACCCTGCCTGCTAAAACAGAACTGTTATGGGAACGGCAATGAAAAACCCTTCTAAGTTTGAGTGTGAGGTATTCCTGGGTCTCCAAACCAGGACTTACATGACTAACAGTAGTAATAACTGAGAAGCTGCTGCTGGCAGGATGAACACCACCAGAAATGGAGCACCGTCATTGCTGCCTTGAATGCCAATGGAAAAAAAAGATGAATTTCCCCATGGGGATGAATAAAGTATCTATCTATCTATCTATCTATCTATAACAGGCAGTAAATAAAATAAATGGAATTAAAGAACTTGCACACTTTCCTCATAAAATCATGGTAATGCTATGTCATTGTTGTGTCACTTTACAAGCACCATCTCAAACAGGGCTTGCTTCTTTAATTTTCTTTAATCGATGCCACTAGCAGATGTACACAAATAATGCTTCTTTCTTTTTTATATATATGTATCAGGATGTGGTTATCAATGACATGCAAACCTTTATTGCCCATCCCCAGTTGCCCTTGAGATGAGGTGTTTGGAGCTGCTGTTGCTTTAGGATTTTATGGGATGGGGTTACTATCCCATGGCCAAACATGCTTTCTCAGCCAGGACTGTCCTTGGTGGAGTTGGTGTAAAGGTGTGCAGATTGCACTTTTTTACATTCAACATAAAATATACTTCATGTATGGGAGTCTTTTGTAGCTCATCACAAATATATTGCATTATTGCTAAATGATGGGTTAAGTGCTTTCCCAACAGTGCAAGGGACATGCAGGGATTTGTATGACAGACCTCTTAAGTGTTCAATACACATCCACTTCTACGCATGAAGCAAAATCCAGTTAAATATTTCAAATATTAACTTTATTTAAATAAAAAAATATACAAAAGAGGAAACAGTGAAAAACCATTACATTCAATTGTGTTATATTTTTATTCTGATTATAGTTATCTTTTAGATCATAGAACCATGACCACTTACAGTACTGTGGCTGTCTGGGGTGAAAAGCCCTTTCATTGTTTGAAGGACTTCCCCACCCAACTCAGCCCTGATATGTACATAGCAGAAGAAGGCTAGACTGTTGCCCTTTCTCATGGAGTGGAGTCTTTGCATTGGCTACATCAAGTTTCAATGCATCGCTCAGCGCATATTCCTGCAGTTTGGAATGTGCAGAATTCCCCTCACAGACGTCACACCAGGCTGGGAGACCAAAAAGTTTTGGGCGGACCAAAGGGTTTCTTGCACCTAGTTGAAGACCTTCCAACAGAGTTTCATGTCTGTCTTGGCGTGAGCTCCTGGAAACAGACTAGTGATCAGAGCTTCCTCAGTTACACCGCTGCTGGGAAAGAACTAATCCCTTGCATCCTTCTTCACCCCTTCTTAAAAATCCACAGCCTGCAAAGACGTGGCTGATACTCCATATGGTGCTCATTGGCTACACTTACCACTGGTTGAAGCTAAGGTCCTGTGAAAACTGTGGTGCAGTCTTCACTAATCTCTGGTGAAGGAAGAGAGTTCTTGTAATTTTTTTAGATATTTGATAGCTTGGGTGTGGAGATGGAACAGAGTATAGAAACCATCCCACTGAGGTCAGATGATGAGATATGATGAGATAAATAAAATCATCCATTGATCATCAGAGACCATCTCAAGCATTAGGCAACAAATATTTTCCCTTGTATGTTTCAAATGTATTTACTTACTTATTGAAATACAGCGAGGAATAGGCACTTCACACCTTGCAGTCCCCCGATTTAACCCTAGCCTAATAACGGAACAATTTACAATGACCAATTAATGCACCATCTGGTATGTCCTTGGATTGTGGGAGGAACCCAGAGTGCCCGAAGGAAACCCACCTGATCACAGAGTGAAAGTACAAACTCCTTACAGGTAGTGGCAGGAACTGAATCCACATTGCTGGTACCATAAAGTGTTGTGCTAACCATACACTACCATGCTGAAATGCTAATGTCTAAATCATAGTTTCACCCAGCTCCCACAAAGCTTCATTTTAATATTTGTGAATCACTAATTTTCTGCTCAGCAAACTTACCTGAGAAGTATTGGTGTTATAACTTTCACAGACAAAATGACTGCCGCTTCCTTCTAAGGGGTATTATGTGTTTTTCAAACCTTATTGGTTTTGAAATTTCATATTCATGATCCAATCCCTTGCATAATTGACCAAGATTATCACAACGATAGAAATAAATTAAATCACTGAAGATATAAAAGCAAATATATTTCTCGAAGTCATTTTGGCTGAATGTGTGAATAATATTATCTGAAGAATTAAGATACTTCAAGATGTTGAAATCAATTCAATAATACACAAGACATACAAATATAACTCTTTCACTAGTTAAGAGTTGACATCAATCACACTTTCATCTACCAAGAAGTAATTAGGCAGATTGGCACTTAAAAGTCCCTAGATTTGTCAAACTGGAACCAGGTGAATGCCAGCCAAGAATTTAAGACCAGAAGTTGCTCTTATCTGTGAGGATAATGGTTAAGATTGTGGGAGGAAAGCCAAACTCATCTCAAGGGCCCTGTCATATAATTAATTATTGAAACATTACTGCCACTTTAACTAAAGACTGCTACAGCAAACAATTGGGTTTACTTGACACACCATAATTAAGGACTTAACGTTACAGAGTTATGAACCAATACAGAAGTACTCCTAATATACTACAGGAGAATACCTTGTTTTGGGGTGGTGGTGTGTTCCTAGTAAGCTGCCTGTATCATGATGTTCTGTTAAGGGAAGCTGTGCCATTTATACATGCATCAAGCAATGTGAGCTGAGAGAAAAAATCTTGCATTTATTTTTTTCACATCAGTTCTGTTTTGACAAACTTTATTCCACAACTCAAATTTTTGGGTCATGATTTATGCATTCTGTAAGGACAGATTTCCTCTATCAAAATGACGGTAGCGTTGGGATCATCTAGATACCGGCAGGGAGTACGGAATGTGTAGAAATCCTGGCTGTAGACTGGAAGATGAGATATTTTCAAATTTGAAAAGATGTGATGAAACAGAAATACTCCCAGAAGCTAAATAAAAATAGTGTATTCAAAGGGGGCACTGGGAAACCAGGTAAATCTGGCATGATTATGAGATATCTGGAAGTTTGGGGAAGTGCTTGAGGCACCTGGTATTTATTTAGAACACTTGGAAATTTTACGTGAGGCCAATAACACTCATGAGCTAGGACAACCTGACTGAAGAACAAAATATAGTGATCCTGTGTAGAAAAGAGCCAAATTAGTAATAAAGCTGGTATCCAATTTTTAAATAAAACTCACACGACAAAACATGGACAAAATTGCTGCAAACCACTCTTCAACTCACCATCATATGAAATGCTTCAAAGTCGACTACCATACCCAGAACCAGATGCCAAAGGAAGCAAAGGGTGTCACATTGTTACTGTGAGGGTCTTAACAAGATACTGCAATTCAAGATTGTTTATTGTCATTTTTCAGTATATGAGCGTGAAGGAGTAGAAAATTATTGCTGCTCTGGATCCAGTGCAGCTTAAGAAACACAAAAAGAACAGAATAAAACACAATAAATATAAATACATATCCTTAAAGCTTCCATTTCTTTCTCAATAAAAGAATCACTATACATTTCTCTCCACTATCAAGCAGGCCTTAAAGTTCTCCACTTCTTTCTCCTTCACTACCACCTTCTTCGGTCCGGTAAAACTGACCCACTCTCTTAACAATCATGCCATCAGCTCCTCCCACTTTTACCAGATTCGAGGGGTAGCCATGGGCACCCACACAGACCTCAGATATTCCTGCGTTTTCACTGGCCATGTAGAACAGTCCATTTTCCAAGCCTTCCACAGTAATGTTACCTGGTGCTTCCTCCACTACATTCATGACTGCATTGGCGCTACCTCTATTTCACTAACTTTGCCTCCAATTTCCACCCTGTCCTTAAAATCATTTGATCCCTTTCTGATACCTTTATGTTTTTGATCTCTTTGTCTCCATCTCTGGAGACAAACTATTCACTAACATCTTTTATAAGGCTACCGACTCTCATGGTTATCTTGACTCTATCTCTTCACACCCTTTCTCCTGTAAGAATGTTATTCCCTTTTCTCAATCCCTCCACCTCCACCATATTTGTTCCCAGTATGTGGCTTCCCTTTCCAGGACATTGGAGATGTCCTCCTTCTTCAAATAACGGTGTTTCCCTTTCCCTGCCATTGATGCTGCCTTCACCTGCATCTCTTCCATTTCCCAAACACCCATGCTCACCATATCTTCCCGCTGCCTTAACAGTAATAGAGTTCCTCTTGTCCTTACCTACCACCCCATGAGCCTTCAGCACATCATTCTCTGCAACTTCTTCCTCCTCCAAAGGGATCCTACCACCAAACATAACTTTACTTCCCTTTACTCTGCTTTCCACAGGGATTGCTCCCTCCTGGATATACTTGTCCATTCATCCCTCCACACTAATCTCCCTCCCGGCACTTAACCCTGCCAGTGGCCAAAATGCTACACCTACCAATTCACTTCCTCCCTCACCTTCATTCAGGGCCACAAACAGTCCATCCAGAGGAGGCAACACTTCACCTGTGAATCTGTTGGAGTCACCTATTGTGTCTAGTGCTCCCAATGTGGCCTGTTATACATTCGTGAGACCTGTCGTACATCGGGTGAGCACTTCATCAAGTACCTCTACTCCATCTGACAAAAGCAGAACTTTCCAGTGGACAAACATTTTGATTCCCATTCCCATTTCTGTTCTGACATGACGGTCAATGGCCTCCATTAATGCCATGATGAGACCACCCTCAGGGTGAAGGGTAACATCTTATATTCCATCTGCATAACCTCTACCTTATGGCAAAAAAATCCCTCTGTCTCTCTTCTTCTATTCCCCACTCTGGTTTCTTACCTCTTCTCACTTGCTTAACACCTCCTCGTGGGTGCCTTCCTCCTTCCCTTTCTCCCATGGTCCACTCTCTTCTCCTATCAGATTCTATCCTATCCAGCCCTTTACCTTTCCAACCCACTTCGCTTCACCTATCACCTTCTAACTACCCTCCTTCATCTCCTCCACCTTTTAAATCGTGCATCTTCCTCTTTCCTTCCCAGTCCTGACAAAGGATCTTGGCCTGGAACATCGACTATTTGTTCGTCTCCATAGATGCTGACTGATCTGCCGAGTTCCTCTAGCATTGTTGATTTATAAATACATAAGTTTAGCTTATACACATAGAACGGTTGTATGTACATAGGGTGTCGCTGATAGGAAATGATAATTGTTGCGGTGGTGGGGCGGGTTTAAGGTTGAAGGTGTTGATCAACCTAACGGCTTGGGGGAAGTAATTTCTTTGAGTCTCGTGGTTCTGCCATGGATGCTGCATTGCCTATATATCACCATAAATATTGGCACAGTCATGAAAACAGTAATGAAAGACAGATTAGAGTGCAGACTAATTTATGATACAATCAGACCAAAGGGAATAGGCCAAACGCTTTTACACACAAGACCTTATTTACGAGAGGGCAATGAGAATAGTGGCTTTGATGGAAACGATAACAAAGGTATTGAGCTTTGGAGCAGATGCAAGTCTTATGGGCAAAAAACAGGAATCTAATCGCATCTTTTTCATCATATTGAAAACCTGTTAATGCTTCAACCAAAGATAGTAACAGTTGTTCTTTCTACAAGTGCTGTTTGACCTGTTGCTTGTTTCCATAATTTTCTTCTTTCCTTCGGGATTGATAGATAGATAGATAGATAGATACTTTATTCATCCCCATGGGGAAATTCAACTTTTTTTTTCCAATGTCCCATACACTTGTTGTAGCAAAACTAATTACATACAATACTTAACTCAGTAAAAAATATATGCATCTAAATCACCGTCTCAAAAAGCATTAATAGCTTTTAAAAAGTTCTTAAGTCCTGGCGGTAGAATTGTAAAGCCTAATGGCATTGGGGAGTATTGACCTCTTCATCCTGTCTGAGGAGCATTGCATCGATAGCATTGGTATTTAAGTGGGAGGAAGGTGGGCTGGCAGCTGATAGAAAGCCACTCCTAGTTGGAAGCCAGTTAAATGGGAAAATGAGGTGGAATAACTGTAAGGTATAAGATTGGTACAGGAGGCAAGCTATTTTACTAATATTGATGAAACACAACTTCCATTTGCAATTTTCCATAATCCACTATCCATTTGTAATGGAATTAGATATGAATTTGTGGAATAAAAAAAAACATTGTTGTCATGGATAACAGCTCTCCATTCTTTACTGAAAAACAAGGATATACATTCACCAAATGCATACAGACAGGAGCTTGGAATAAAATTGAAGTTAATGAAGATGTGGAGGAATGCATGTTGAATGGTATCAGTTTGACAGATGCAAAAAGCTCACCATCACCTTTGAAATAAATGGTCAGAAGATTGTAATGAGCATAAACACACAGTGAAAAGTGATGGACTTTTATACATACACTTCTGAAAAACGATGCAAATGTCAGGAGAAGTGTGCTGCACCTTAATTCAAGGCTACAACTGAAACACCCCAAAACTGATACAGTTGGTGAAGGACTGATGAAAACATATTCTGCTTTAGCTCAACTCTCGATGGAATAGAAATGGTATGGACCAATTACACAGCTATTTCAGAATAAGAATCAGGTTTAGTATCATTGACATATGTCATGAAATTTGTGCTTTTGTAGCAGACATAAAAATTACTGTGAGTTACAAAAGTAAATAAATTTTGCAAAAGGCAATTAACACAGTGAAAAAAGGCAAAAACAAAACAGGCAGACAAACAAGCGAATGCCTCAGGCAAGGAGAGAAACTGCCCAGGTGGATTAGAAGTGAAAGCATGAGCTCGCACCAGGAGAGGGTGTGAAAATCACTCAGTGGCCACTTTATCAGGTACACCTCTATACCTGCCCTTTCAACCAATCCTGGGGCAGCAACTCAAGGCATAAAATCATGGAGACATGACAAAGAGGTTCACTTGTTCAGAGCAAACATCAGAGTGGCAAAGAAGTATGATTCAAGCAACTTTGACCATGCAATATTTGTTGCTGCCAGATGGGGTGTTTGAATGTATCAGAAACTGCTGATCTTCTGAGATGAATACGCACGGCAGAGAACAGTGCAGAAAAACAAACAAAAAAAATCCAGCGAGTGCCAGTTCTGTGGGCAAAAATGCCTTGTTAATAAGAGGAGTCAGAGGAGAATGGCCCAAATGGTTCAAGCTGACTGAAACTCAAATAACCAATGTGGTGTGCAGAAGAGCATCTCTGAATTCACAATACTTTAAACCTTAATCTGGATGGGCTAAAGCAGAAGAAGTTCATTTAAAGGATCATCTAATAAAGTGGCCATTGAGTGTATACAGAGGCATAGATATTGTACAGTCCATCACAGAGGGAAACAGAGGCAGTCATATAATGGGAAAGGTAGTTCAGAGCTTACAAGAGAAATGGCTCAATTTTTGGAATGCTCAATTACCTCCATAACCAAAGAGCATGCGAATTAAAGCAACAAGAGTCCCAAGGAAAGTTGAAATGGAAGGTCAAAGTTTTTCATTGCTAATGAGATGATGATTGTTGAGAGATCTGTAAAAAGGCACTGTACTTGATGCCCAGACAGGGTCTCAGAGGAAATCACAACTAAATGGATGTGGAACATGCATTAGAGTTTCATAGGAGTGAAATACAATCAGCATGTCAAACTTTCAAAGGGTGGCAACATAACAGGAGGGGAAGCGGAGAATATAAGCATCAGTACACTTTGGAGTACAGAGAATTCAAATGTAAAATCCCGGAGAATGGCAGAGTACAGGAAATGCTGAGGGTGTGCAATGTTCTCCAGAGTGTCTGGGAGACATTAGCCATTGCATGAGTGAGGTGATCAGGGAAAAAGCTACTGAAAGATCAGCAGTAAAGTGAATGTATAAATCAATAGGATACCACGAAAGGTGGTTGCCAGCGAACAAAAAATCTCAAATTGCCTAAGAGCATTGTATTGTTTGCATTTGCATATATCCTCTGCAATAGAATCAGAATTAATATATTTTAATTTTGAATACAACTAAAATAATAGGTATATACAGTATACTCAGTAGGCTCCTGTAGCTAATAAAGTGACCACTGTATATATATATATATATGTTCATGATCTTCTACTGCTATAGCCCATACACTTCAAAGTTCAACATGTTGTGTGCTCAGAGATGCTTGTTGTTACATGTGATTATTTGAGTTACTGCCACCTTCCTTTCTCCTCTGACCGTTCATTTACAAGCCATTTTCACCCACAGAACTGCCACTCATTGGATTTTGTTCATTTCTTGCATCATTTTCTATAAGTTCTAGAGACGATTGTGCATGAAAATCCCAGGAGATTAGCAGTTTCTGAGATACTGGTTTGGCACTAACAAACACTACGCGGTCAAAGTCACTTAGATCACATTTCTTCCCCATTCTGATATTTGGTCTAAACAAAGACTGAATCTCTTGACCTTGTCTGCATGCTTTTGTTTATTAAGTTGTTTCCACATGATTTGCTGATCAGATATTTGCATTATCGAGCAGCCATACAGGTGTGCCTAATAAAGTGGCCACTTTTGTGCATTGTCTTATTAATATTTATGAGCCTTCAGTGTAAATAAGTAAAGGTACGTGCTGGAAAAGGGGTTACTTTAAAGAGCTGGCAGTAGTATAGTCAATATAACCTAACGTTAGCACAATTGCATGTTGTTATTAATAAGCAATTGTCTGTACACCCTGACGGCATCTTCATTGTAGCTGGCAATTTTAAATCAAGCAAACCTAAATTTCCCTAAATTTTGCCGGAATGTGAAATGTCCCACAAGGGGCAACAATACGCAGGACCAGGTTTACATCAATATTGCGGGTGCATACAGGGCTAATCCACGCCTCACCTAGGACTGTCCGACCACCTGTCTTTATTTCTAATTCCAGCCTACAGACTAGTGATAAGGAAGGCAAAACCAATTCCCAAGTCAGCAATAGTATGGCCTGAGGGAGCTGTCTGAAAGCTTCGGGACTGCTTTGCATGCCAAGCAATGCATGATTCAGGAATTGATGTAGAGGAACACACCACCACAGTCATGTACTATCTCAAATACTGTGCTGACGATGTCACCATCAATACTTCGGCTGTCCATCAATTTCCATGTAGACTGAGGCCTGGGAAAGGTTGTATGGAAGACCGGCAGTTGCCAATGCTGCAAGTCTCCTGTCTCTACGCCACCGATGTTGTCCAAGGGAGGCCGATACAGCTTGGCACCAGTGTCGTCGTGAGCAATGTGACGTTAAGTGCCTTGCTCAAGGACACAACACGCTGCCTCAGCTGAGGCTCGAACTAGTAACCTTCAGATCACTAGACCAACATCATAGCCACTTGGCCACCAGCAATGAAAGCATCCATGTATTCCCAAATCAGAAGCCATGGATGAACAATGAAGCCCAAAACCTGCTCAGAGCTTGGGATGGTGCTTACTGATCCAGTGACACAGCAGCATACAGCAAAGTCAGGTCAAACCTTGAAAGAGGCATTTAAATCACCAAGTACAGATACAAACTCCAGCTAGAAACCCATTTCAATAATGCCACCAACCCCGATACATATGGAAAGGCATCATGTCCATCATTGTTTATAAAGGAAAGATTTCCTGCTCTGCAAACAGTGATGCCACACTAGCTGAGGAGCTAAGCAACTTCTTTGCTCAGTTTGATAGGGAGAACAATGAACTAGTGCTGAAGATCTTGACACCTGTGGGAGACACGGCACTGAGACTGAACACACGAGGTGAGATGTTCTCTCCACAGTATCAACACACGCAGAGCAGCTGGATCAGACAGCGTACCTGGGTGGGACCTCTGGGACTGCACTGACCAGTTCCTGGGTGTCCTCAGTTTTCTCCCTATGAAGGTTCACACTCAGCAATTCAGGAACAGCCTCTTCCACTCTGCCATGGACATTGAACCCATGAACACTACCTCACTTTTACCATCTACCGTAGAACATCTACCGTAAACACTGCCTGGGCAGGGCAAAAAGCATTATCAAGGATGCATCTCACTCTAACCATGGACATTTTACTCTCCTCCCATCCGGTAGGTGCTACAGGAGCCTCCATTCCCACATCTAAAGGTACAGGAAGAGCTTCTTCCCCGAGCAGTATTGCACCCATATTGTACTGTCTCAGTACTTTTATATTTGTGTGCAATATTACTTACTCTTTATTCGCAGTTATTTTGTAAATAACACTACTCTTTGCATTTCTGGTTAGATGCTAACTGCATTTTATTGGCTTTGTATCTGTACTGCTGCTACAAGACAACACATTTCATGACGTGTCAGTGATAATAAATCTCATTCTGATTTTGAAGTCCTGTTTCCATACAGTGTCTCTCTGGGACTCTGGGTCAGGTTGATATGAGAAGTAAAATAGATAGCTGATCCCTAATAGAGATTTTGCATCTTTTGCATGGTTGAAGCACAATAAAATTGGATGACAGCCAGTGTAATTCCTTTCTTTAAGAAAGGCAGGGGGTGGAAGTTCCGTAGCTACAGGCATGTGGGTTTATGTTCAGTGGAAGGGAAATTTCTGGAGATAATCTGGAAGAATAGGATTTATATACAGTACATTCGAAAAGACAAAATCTGATCAGGGATACTTGGCTCTGTGTGGGGAAAACACTGCCTCACTAATATGACCATTTTTGAGGAGGTAACTAAGAAGGTAAATTAAGTCACAGCAGTATATGTTGTCCAAATGGAATCTGATAAAGAATTCGGTAAAATCAAATATGGTAGGCTGATCCAGAAGTTTAAAATAAACAGGATTCAAGGTATGGTAGCTAGCTGAACCCAAAATTGACTTAGCAACAGGAGGCAGAGGCTGGAAGATGCTTTTCTGGTTGGAAGTCTGCGACCAATGGTTGCCGCAGGTAAAGGGGCTGGGACCTTGTTTGCCTGGGATATGATTTTAATGAGTTGAATGATTAGTAACTTTGCAGATGACAAGACAGTTGGTTGTGTTGTGGATTGCAGGGCTCCAGTAGGATATAAATAAAATAGAAAGTTAGGCAGTGCATTAGCAGATGGAAAATAATTCTGACGAGTGTAAGGTGATGCATTTTGGGAAGTCCATTAGGGGTGGAACAGAAATGGTAGGGCAGTAAGGAAGTTTGAAGAATAAAGACACTTTGGGTTCAAATCCATGATCCCTGGGAGTGGCAACACAGGAAGGAGGGTGGTGAAGAAGGCACATTTGCCTTTATAAGTTGGACAAAGAACATAAACATTGGGACTTTATCCTATAACTTCACACAATACTGGTTAGGCTGCACTTGGAGTATTGCATTCAATTCTGATCAATGCACTATACTATAGTTCTCAACCTGGGGTCCACAGACACCTTGCTTAATTGTATTAGTACATAGCGTAAAAAAGGTCGAGAATCCTTGCACTACAGGAACAATGCTGTGCAGAGGAGATTCATCAGGATGTTGTCTAGATTGGAGAATTTTAGTTTTGGGGAGAGATTAGAGAACTTAAATTTTTTTCTCTGAAGTAAGAGGTTGAGGGCAACTTGACAGAGGTTTATAAAATTATACATGTCATGGACAGGATAGATAGTTACAATCTTTTCCCAAGACAAGGATATTAAACATAAGGTGGTAAATAAAGAAGTTTTAAAGGGGATTTAGTAGGAATGTTTTTTTTTACATACAGAGTGTCTGTAATCCGTAACTTGCTGCCAGAGTAGGTAGTGAAGTCAGATACAATCGCTTGGTTTTAGAAACATTTAAGCAACACCTAAATAGACAAGGCATACAGGGATGCAAATATAATGCAGGCAAATGAAATTTACACTTGGAAATCATTTGGGAGATGTGTAGCTCGGGTGGTTGATGGTTGGTTTGAGTTGTTCTCAGATTTTGGCCATTGACTTGCAAACGTTTCGTCACCATGTGAGGAGAGATTGTGAGTGTGCTGTCGATTGTGGTGTGTCCTCCTAAGACTTGGCATTTATATACTTCTCAATCAGCTGATTCAACATCATTTCAGAAACACAATTGTGATTGGGGAGGTAATCTTGTCACTGATGGGTTGTATAGCAAACTTAGTGTGTTGCAGTCTGGAATTTTGCCCTCATTGCCTCATAAATAGAATGTCGATATACGAGTTTGTTTACAGACCTGTTTGCAGAAAACCACACTTCTAGAATTGGATAGGTATATGGACAGGGAAGGAATGGAGGATTATGGGCTGGGTGCAAGTAGGTGGGACTAGGTGAGAGTAAGCGTTCGGCACGGACTAGAAGGGCCGAGATGGCCTGTTTCTGTGCTGCAATTGTTATACGGTTATATGTTGTATGGTTATAGGAGTTCTCTTGCATGTTTTCTTGCCATGACTTTCAATGATGCACATTAAATTTGTGCTGGACTCGATCTTCATGGGTAGAGACTAGGGAGAGATGGTCATGCCACTTTACAGCCAGTTGATGTTCATGGACCCCTGTGGATAGTTTTCTCCCAGTCTGGCCAATGTAATATTTGCTGCTATCCCTGCATTTAATTTTGTAGACCACATTGGTCATGTCTAATAGCTTGGTTCATCCTTTTGGTCTGCAGAATACTCTCCTCAACAGTGTTTTATAGTATGTAGGTGGGCAAAATGAGTTCACATTAATGTGGTGACCCAAGGAGGCCATTTCTCTTTGAGCTAAGGAGAAGCAATGGAAATGTCAGGAATCAGGATAAGAGGTGTCTGATATTTTGTAGAAGTTAAGTTCAACCTGTTTGTTTATGTTCCCTTTTATGCATAACCAAACCACTAATTGCTTGAAGCAAAGGAATGAGATTGATTTAATCTAATTTGGATTTTGAGAACTTGACTGTCTTAACAATATTAAAAGGAAGTTGAACTGGCCCAAAGTGATATTTCAGTCCATATTTATTTGGCAGAGCTAGACGTAAACTGGGAGCTCTTGGTCTCATTTAGTCAGTGAATGGCTGCAGTGAAACCATAAGCGGGATTAATATATAAGGTCTAACACCCGTGCCTCTGCTCCAAATGATACATGGCTGGATGCCAATGCCTTGTTTACAAAATAAAACATTGAACTGTGATCTGGGCACAGTGATCACATCTACCATCTGCTAGCTGACAAAACAGTCCCATATAAACAATAGTGTGCATTCGGCAACTGGGAGAGGGGAGAAGAGGAAGGAAAACACAAACATCTGCTCATCTACCTCCCAAAGATTTAACCCCAATTTACTGAGGCTGCTGTTGGCATTGATCATGAGAATAAAAACTTGTACCTGATAAAATACATGAATATTCCACTACTTCTAAATTTCAGATCCAAAGGAAGCAAATTTCAAAAGCAGAGTTTTGTGTGTAGCTGCTTCTCATGAGTCTAATACAACTTCCTAAGGACAGATTTATACCCGGATTGGACACTAAATGTAAATAAAATAAATGAGTAAAATAAACTTTATTAAAGGATTTACACTCAAAGGCTATTACGCTGTACCATCTTCTCATGGCAAGACAAAGTTGTAACGTGTCCCTGCGTGTAACATGGGAACAGTAGAAAAGTCATAAATGAAATGTTTTCCCCATCCAATTTTACTGCTTCTGAAAGCCAAGGGCAGTGTATTTGTAAAAGCAAAAAATTGCAGATGCTAGAGATCTGCAATTAAAAACTGCAAGCGTGGGTTTTAATCAGAGGTGTCTCAGGCACTAGGTGGCAGAGATGCAAAGGGAGGGAGCATAGGAATGTATGTAATTTAACAAAAACACTTGCAAGTACTGTACCTTTTCACCTACTGGTGTGAGACTCACCACGTACTGTAATAGTTCTGCGGTCTAAAATTATAATAAGTATGAGCTGTCAAATTAATTTCACCGCAGAGGAAGATTCACTTCGTAGGGCAACAAAATTTCTCCTGCAAGCACAAGGTTCAGGCTAATCTAACCTGAAAGGAGATGGACAAAGCTGGAAGGAGTGGCAGTATAATTTTACTGGGCTTTGATGCCCGATGAAGAACTATCAAACCTGATTATATAAGTAACTCGGCCTGCCCATTCCGTATTTGAAACAGCAAGATGATTATATACACCTAGTGGCCACTTTATTAGGTACACCTGTACACCGGCTCATTAATGCAAGTATCTAGTCAGCTAATCATGAGACAGTAACTCAACGCATAAAAGCATGCGGACATGGTCAAAGGGTTTAGTTGTTGGTCAGACCAAATTTCCTCTCCTTTCTTTTGCATTACAATTAAATTAATGCAAAAGGAGAGGGACAATTACTGAGGTAGTGTTCTTGGGTTCATTGTCCATTTAGACATCTGATGGCAGAGGGCACGAAGGTGTTCCTGAAACATTGAGTGTGTGCCTTCATGCTCCTGGACCTCCTTGATGGTGGTAGCAATGAGAAGACTGCATGTCCTGGATGACGGGAGTCCTTAATGATGGATGCTGCCTTTCTGAGGTATTCTGGCGACCCACTTCCCAGCGCACTCGAACCGGCTCACAAATCGGCGCGCGCCGGCATTGAGGCCAGTCCCAAAAAGGGCGCCAAGTCTGCTTCACCAGCAAGGGGAAAAGCCCGCGTGCAGGACGGGACTGTGAATACGCGCCCCCTACAGCATTCCCGCCCGGGGAGGGCAGGATCAGGAAGGCTTTAAAGTGAGACCGTGAAGTTCCAATAAATCTCTTTTTGCAACTGCAGCTCATCGACTCGGTGTCGTTATTTTAGCGCTGCGTGTAGCACACCGCTACAATTGGTGACCCCGACGGCCCAAACGATATTTGAACCGAAGATGAGTGACGCCGCATCTGTTCATGCAGTTTCGTTAAAACTGCCAAGCTTCTGGACGCTGCGACCTCACCTATGGTTCCAGCAAGCAGAAGCCCAATTCCACATTCGGCAGATAACCTCGGATGCCACACGTTACTACTACGTGGTGAGCTCCCCCGACCAGGAAACAGCGGCCCAGGTTGAGGAGTTCATACAGTCTCCCCCAGCGGACAGCAAATACACAGAATTCAAAGCCCTGCTCATAAGGACTTTCGGACTCTCACGGCGCGAGTGAGCTGCCCACTTACTGCACCTGGATGGTTTGGGAGACAGACCACCATCGGCTTTGATGAACGAGATGCTGTCTCTGGCCGGAGGACACAAGCCCTGCCTCATGTTTGAGCAGGCGTTCCTGGAGCAGCTGCCCGAGGACATATGCGTGCTGCTGTCCGACGCAGATTTCAGCGACCCCAGGAAGGTGGCACCCTGGGCGGACTTGCTGTGGAAAGCCAAGAAGGAGAGTGGGGCGTCCATCACACAGATCACCAGGCCACGCTCCCAGCAGCAGACCAGACCAGGCCCAGCCGCAGAGCCCGCTAACCCCAGAGGCAGAGGTGAGGAGACCAACGAACAATGGTGCTTCTACCACCAGCGGTGGGGCACAGAAGCCCGCCGCTGTAGCCCGCCCTGCAAGTTCCCGGGAAACACCAAGGCCAGCCGCCACTGATGGCTATGGCGGCTGGCCATCGGGATAGCCTCCTGTATGTGTGGGACAAGCAGTCGGGACGCCGCTTTTTGGTCGACACCGGAGCCGAGATCAGCGTCTTACCTCCAACGAGTTACGACACCCGCAACAGAGAACCGGGTCCCATCCTGAGGGCCGCGAAGAGCAGCACAGTAAGGACCTATGGCACTCGTACGGCGCAGCTACAGTTCAGCTCCAGCCAGTTCACGTGGGACTTCACACTGGCCACCGTAGCCCAAACGCTCCTGGGCGCGGATTTTTTGGGGTCTCACAGCCTACTGGTCGACCTGCTACAGAAGAGACTGGTCCACACCGAGACCATTCAAACATTCTCCCTGGGTGAAGCCCAGTTGCCAGCCCCACACCTGGACTCCATCACGCTGTCCGACAACGACTTCACGAGAGTCCTGGCGGATTTCCCATCGGTTCTGGCACCGCAGTTCACGGCAGCCATGCCCAGACACGGCGTACGGCACCACATCCCGACACAGGGACCACCCCTCCACGCCCGTGCTCGAAGGCTTCCCCCGGACAAGCTCCAACTGGCGAAGGAGAAGTTCAAGAGGATGGAGGAATTGGGGATCATACGGCGGTCTGACAGCCCATGGGCCTCCCTCCTGCACATGGTGCCCAAAGCATCAGGGGGCTAGAGACCATGTGGCGACTACCGCAGGCTGAACGAGGCTACAACACTGGACCGCTACCCTGTGCCACACATACAGGATTTTGCAGCAAACCTGCACGGCGCACAGATCTTCTCCAAGGTGGACCTCGTCCGGGGATACCATCAAATCCCGATGCATCTGGACGATGTCCCCAAAACGGCACTCATCACCCCTTTCGGCCTTTTCGAGTTCCTCCGCATGCCGTTCGGCCTAAAAGAATGCCGCACAGACGTTTCAGCGGTTAATGGACACGGTGGGACGCGACCTGGACTTCGCTTTCATCTATTTGGAGGACATCCTCATAGCCAGCAGCAGTCGTCAGGAGCAAATGTCCCACCTCCGTCAACTCTTCGCCTGACTGAGTGAATACGGCCTGACAATCAACCCGGCCAAATGCCAGTTCGGGCTCAACACCATCAACTTCCTGGGCCACAGGATTACTAAGGACGGGGCAACCCCTCTGCCTGCTAAGGTAGACGCAGTCCGCCATTTCCCCCGACCCAACACAATCAAAGGCCTTCAGGAATTCGTGGGTATGGTGAATTTCTACCACCGCTTCCTCCCTTCAGCTGCCCGAATCATGCGCCCCCTGTTTGCCCTGATGTCAGGTAAGGGCAAGGACATTACCTGGGACGAGGAGTCAGCCGCCGCTTTCATTAAAACCAAAGAAGCCTTGGCGAACGCCGCGATGCTAGTGCACCCCAGAATGGACGTCCCTACCGCCCTCACAGTGGACGCATATAACACAGCAGTCGGTGGGGTACTGGAACAACTCATCGAGGGTCGCTGGCAACCCCTGGCGTTTTTCAGCAAACACCTGTGATCACCCGAGCTCAAATACAGTGCTTTCGACCGGGAACTGTTGGTGCTATACCTGGCAATCCGGCATTTCAGGTACTTCTTGGAAGGTAGGCCCTTCATCGCATTCACAGACCACAAACCGCTTACCTTTGCGTTCACGAAAGCATCCGATCCCTGGTCGTCCCGCCAGCAGCGACATCTGCCCTACATCTCTGAATACACAACGGATGTCCGGCATGTCTCAGGAAAGGACAATGTCGTGGCGGATGCTCACTCTCGCCTTACCATTCACGCCCTGTCCCAAGGGGTAGACTATGAAGCACTGGTAGAGGTGCAGCAGGCAGACGAGGAGATCCCAAGTTACAGAACCGCAGTCTCCAGTTTGCAGCTCCAGGACCTCCCCGTAGGCCCAGGTGAAGGGACCCTACCCTGTGACATCACCACCAGCCAACCTCGCCCCATCGTCCCGGCAGCCTGGCGGCGGCGAGTTTTCAACTCCATTCATAACTTAGCGCACCCCTCCATCAGGACAACCGTCCGGATGGTAGCCAACAGGTTCGTTTGGCATGGACTCCACAAGCAGGTCAGTGAATGGGCCAAAACGTGCATGCACTGCCAAACAGCCAAGGTGCAGCGGAACACCAATGCTCTGCCGCAGCAGTTCCACCCCACCCACTGGCATTTCGACCACATTCATGTGGGTATCGTGGGCCCCCTGCCAGTATCGCGAGGAGCGCGGCACCTCCTCACTATCGTAGACCAGTTCACAAGATGGCCAGAGTCGGTCCCGCTCACTGACACCACCTCCGAATCTTGCGCCCGGGCACTGATTGCCACCTGGGTATCTCGCTTTGGTGTACCGGCCCACATTACCTCCGACAGAGGCGCCCAGTTCACCTCCAGCCTGTGGTCAGCTATGGCCAGCCTTTTGGGGACACAGCTGCACCACACAACTGCCTACTACCCACAGTCGAACGGACTAGTGGAGCGTTTCCACCGTCACCTAAAGTCGGCTCTCATGGCCCGCCTGCGAGGAGCTAACTGGGTGGACGAGCTTCCCTGGGTCCTGCTCGGAATCTGCACGGCACCCAAAGAAGACCTGCACACCTCGTCGGCCGAGTTGGTGTACAGCGCACCCCTGGTCGTCCCAGAGAAATTCATACCAGCCCCACGGGGGCAAGAGGAAGAACCCACAGCAGTCCTGGGCAGACTACGCGAGAGGCTCGGTGACCTGGCCCCCATACCCACTTCATAGCATGGGCAGAACCCGACCTGCATACCCAAAGACCTGCGGAACTGTAAGCTTGTTTTTGTACGACGGGGCGGACATCGGGCACCGCTACAGCGGCCCTACGAGGGGCCGTTTACGGTGATCAGAAACAACGGGTCCACATTTGTGCTGGACATTGGGGGGAGAGAGGAGGTTTTCACAGTGGACCGACTCAAACTGGCCCATGTGGACTTGGCGCAGCCGGTCGGAGCTCAGGCACCGCGGCGCAGAGGCAGACCTCCCAAACAGAGTCCGACCCAGACTGTGGACATTGGGGGGTGTATCGCCGGTTCTGGGGAGGGGGGGGTTATGTGGCGACCCACTTCCCAGCGCACTCGAACCGGCTCACAAATCGGTGCGCGCCGGCATTGAGGCCAGTCCCAAAAAGGGCACCAAGTCTGCTTCACCAGCAAGGGGAAAAGCCCGCGCGCGGGACGGGACTGTGAATACGCGCCCCTACAGCAACAGGAAGGCTTTAAAGCGAGACCGCAAAGTTCGAATAAATCTCTTTTTGCAACTGCAGCTCATCGACTCCGTGTCGTTATTTCAGAGCTGCGTGTAGCACACCACTACAGTATTACCTTTAGAAGCTGTCCTGTATGCAGGTGAGGGCAGTACCCATGATGCATCTGGCTGGGTTTACAACTTCCTGTGACTTTTGCTGATCCTGTGAGTGACCCATCCTTACCACACATACTCATACTGCTCACCTCCTGGGATTTTCATTCACACCAGTCTCTAGTGTTTACAGAGAATGGTGTGAAAAACAAAAAAAATAAACATTCAGTGAGTGGCAATTCTGTGGGTGAGAACACCTTGTTAATAAGAGAGGTCAGAGGAGAATGACCAGACTGGTCAAGCTGACAGAAAGGTGACAGTACCTCAAATAACCACACATTGCAACAGTGGTGTGCATCTCTCAATGCACAATATATCAAACCTCGAAGTGGATGGGCTACAGCAGCAGAAGACAATTAACATATGTACATTTAGTAGCCATTTCATTAGGTACAGGCAATACATAATAAAATGGCTGCATGATTTAACCCTAGCCTAATCACAGGACAGTTTACAATAACCAATTAACCGACCAACTGATATTTGTTTGGACTGTGGGAGGAAACAAATGCAGTCACTGGGAGAATGTACGAATTCCTTATGGGCAGCTGTGGGCAATTAACCTAGGTCGCCTGTACTGTAACCACTATGAGTTTCTGAATAATTCACTAAAATCTTAAAGGCATACTTTTTAGTTAAGGAGTAAGTAGTTTAGAGCTGACATTGGAATGATGTTTCTTGCCCGGTGTGGTGAACTACATATACCTGTCTGGACTGCTCCTGTGGCTCCTCCCACAGACCCCTGTCTGGACTGCTCCTGTGGCTCCTCCCACAGACCCCTGTCTGGACTGCTCCTGTGGCTCCTCCCACAGACCCCCGCTGACTGCTCCTGTGGCTCCTCCCACAGACCCCCGCTGACTGCTCCTGTGGCTCCTCCCACAGACCCCCCGCTGACTGCTCCTGTGGCTCCTCCCACAGACCCCCCGCTGACTGCTCCTGTGGCTCCTCCCACAGACCCCCACTGACTGCTCCTGTGGCTCCTCCCATAGACCCTGCTGACTGCTCCTGTGGCTCCTCCCACAGACCCCCTGCTGACTGCTCCTGTGGCTCCTCCCACAGACCCCCTGCTGACTGCTCCTGTGGCTCCTCCCACAGACCCCTGCTGACTCCTCCCACAGACCCCTGTATAAAGGCGATTGAGGCCTGAGCCCGGCCTCATTCTCCAGGATGTAGTGTTGTTCATTCTTCCAGTCAATAAAAGCCGATATCTCGCTTCTTACGTCTCAGAGTGAGTTATTGATGGTGCATCACCCGGAGGGTGACTCGAGTTTGGAATGCACTGCCTAAGTGGATGCAGGAGGCAGATGTTCTTACAACTTTGAAGAAGCATCTAGTCAAGCACTTGAATACCCCAGCAATAGAAGACTACGGACCAAATGCTATGAAATGTGATTAATCTGCATGGGTACTTGATGACTGATAAGTATATGGTGGACCAAAGGCCTTGCTTCTGTGCTACGTGACTCTAAGATGACGACATGATGCTGAAAACTTTGGAATATCTTTCTAGAATGAAACTGATACATGACGTTCAAAATTAGGTGAGCAACAAGTGCACCCAATGTTTATTTCAATAATTCACAGCAATGCGTCATTTACCTAACTATAATAATCTTCAGTATCTTTGGCATTGAGGAGTGAAGTTGCACTAAAAAGCAGGGGAGGGTTTTGATGGACTTTTTCCAGAAGTGGTGCAATCAAAACACATTGCGCCTATGAAAGTGTTAGTAGAACTCTGGCATACTGTAAATCAATTGTGCATTTTTTTTTTTGCAGAAGTAGGAAAAAAATCTGACCTTACAATACATGGAGTCATAGAGACGTACAGCACAGACTCAGGCCCTTCAGCCCATCTAGTCCCTGCTGAAGCATTTAAACTGCCTCCTCCCATCAACCTACACTGGGACCATTGCCCTCCATGCCCCTACCATCCATGTACCTATCCAAACTTCTCTTAAATGTTGAAATCGAGCTCGCATGGGCCACTTGTGTTGGCAGCTCATTCCACACTCTCACAACCCTCTGAATGAAGATGTTTTCCTTCATATTCACTGGAATTTTTTCACCTTTCACCCTTAGACCTTGACCTCTGGTTGTCTTCCCATCAAACCTCAGTGAAAAAAAGCCTGCTGCATTTACCCTATAAATACCCCTCATAATTATCCATATCTGTATCAACTCTCTTCTCCATCTTCTATGTTCCGAGGAATAACGTGTTAAGCTATTCAATCTTCCCACATAAATACAAGAGATTCTGCAGATGCTGAGAAACCAGAGTAACAAACACAAAATGCTGCAGGAACTTGGCGAGTCAGGTAGCATCTATGGAAACATTGATGTTTCGAGCTGAGACACTTCATCAGGACTGGAAAGAAAGGGGAAAGATGCTAGAATAAAAACAGGGGGGGGGGAGTAGTAGGAGTACAAGCTAAAAGGTGTCTGGTGAAGCCAGCAGGGTCATGGAGAGGGGATGAAGTGAGAAGCTGGGAGATGACAGATAGAAAATGTTAAGAGCTGGTGAAGAAGGAATCTGATGGGAGAGAAGTATTGGCTATGGGAGAAAGGGTCTATTGGAGGCATACCTGAAAAGTGATAGGCAGGTGAGAAGAAAAGGAGAGGTAAGAGGAAAGCCAGAGTGTGGGATGGAATAAGAGGGAAGGAGGAGGGAGAAAAATTGCCTGAAGTTAGAGAAATTGATGTTTATGTCATCAGTTTGGAGGCTCCTAGATGGAATATAAAGTGTTGCTCCTTCAGCCTGACAGTGGCTTCATCATGACAGCAGAGGACCAAGGGAACTCTCCATGTGGAGAGTCATAATTATGTAGACTTACAAAATACGAAAATAATAGAAAAAACAAGGAAGCTGAATATGGGGTTGCTACATTGCTACATTCAAAGAATGCCTTCCAAGATTCCAAAAAGAAATAATAGATTTTACAATATATCCGTGACTACAGTCACAACAGAACAAGTGACAAAGACTTCTAAATTACTATTTACCATATTAATGCATTTATTGTGTCTTCTTCTGTATGATAAACCTCTCTTTTTGAGTGGAACTGTTATTATTTAAAAGAAAACACATGTTAAGACCTCTGTTAAAATAAGTATTGTCATGTGGATGTGGACAATGTTTTTATTCTCTCAATACACAAAATAGTAACATTGTTGCATTAACTGAAAAAAAGTAAAACTAACAAGAAATTTGTGAAAAATATTCTGTCTTTTGGGATATGAGGAAATGCAGTTCATTGAATCTGCCAGCATTTATTCCCGGAAATGTTAAGTAGTTCAGGGATCTGACATACATGCATTCAAACATGAAGATAGATTCCAGCCAGCAAATCTGTCAGGATGCTGTGCCCTTTGGACTCCTCCTGTTCTAACACTAGACCACAAACTCATTGAGATTGATTCCATTGCTTATTACTGGAGAATATGCTCACAACACAATTCCATTCACATCAGTGGAGATTTTAAGAATAGGAAGGAAGGTAAGATTAAGGTAAATCACATTAATTTTTAATTCTTTGTCTTTGCTGGAATGTTTTTGATTGAATATATTTTTGTGACTTTGGTGTTTTATAATGTTTTGAAAATAATGTTCAGAAATTATAATTGTTTCTTTGGTTGCTTTGATAGCTTTTGAAGCATTTAGTAGTTGTTCAAATGCACAGGTATATTTTTGCTCTTAAAAGTTTCATCAGCAGTTTAAAGCTTGGGCTTGTTTTGACTCATCTGCTGAACCTGATTATATCACAAGGTCTAGGAACTGTATAGTATCACTATAAGTGGTTGCTGAAATTTCCAGCCTGCAAGTCTTATGAACACAAATCAGGGAAATGATATTGCAAATCAGGTGAGTGTGAGCAGGATTCCTCACTTAGTAACATTTGAAACATTGTCCTACAGCAAAAATGTAATTGTTACTCACTTTATTGTATCAAGTATTTTAGAATATAAAACATTCAATTGATAAACACATTTCACAAAAACATTGTGTGTCTTTTGCAAATCTTAAAATAGCCTCCAATAAAAGGAAAAAAATGACATGCAAATTAAACAGATTCTTGGTATGAGGAAACAGAAGTCTAAACGACTAGGAGTTTTGCAACAAATACAAACGCTATGGCTAGATAAAGACTAGCTGTCAATGAATTGATCAATAACTCGTGTGGTCAATGGAGATGTTTACAGTAGGTCACAAAACATCTGCAAATTGGGAGCAACAGTATTTGCTCAAATTGGGCATCATGAACACAACTCATGCACAGCCAGAGTATCAGATCAATGATGCAATTGATCTTTGATGGTGTTTGAGGGGTGTGGTGAATTGAGCTGCGGCTGTGGATGACAACACTGTTTGATTAATTTGAGGCATGTTCACTGTGAGGAAGTTTTGCAGCACAGCATTCACATCTTTGAGGTTTATTTCTTGACATTATCTTCCACAGCCATCTCCTCCCATTATATTCCGAGTGTTTCCCCGATTAAAATAGGACTACATTTGTGTGTTGCACTTCCTTCCCACATGACCAGCTATTGTCTTTTTGCAACACTATGACCACTTTGATCACTTCACACTGAAATGAACTTCTTTTCTTCTAATTGTATTCTTTCTTGTAAAAATTGTGCATAATTTATTTGTTCTTTCTTCTTGTGGATGAGCTTCTATGAAGTTCATGTGTCTGTGATGCTTCTGCAAGTAGATAGTTGTGCATGGAACGCCTTGGGAAAGGTTTCACTGCTCATGTAATGGTCCTTCTGTGGAAACCATGTTTGGGTTACGGTTAGTGCTTTGGAATGTGAGCCGTCCAATGAGGCCAGAAATGAAGAGAGAGAATGCTGGAGAGATCTGCTCACGGGATTCGACCCTGTGGGGGACTGTGATTCGATGGAGCGAAGTGCTGAGGTCTACTGAGGGTCAGCGAATATGTATGACCTTTGGAAAAGTTGAGCTCCAACTTGTGCACATTTGACTGTTTAATTATAATGGGCTCCTTTTGTTTTTTTCTCTCTCTTTACCAACCCTTCAGTTAAATTAAGATTCATAAGTGTAATTCCTTTAATCGTATGCAGTGTGCTGTCTGTTATTTCGTGGCACTGATTTGTAACAGGGTAGCAGATAACACAGTATCCATACAAACCGAAGTTAGGGGTGGGAGAGCCGTCTCAGTCTCACAGGTTTGGAGGATGGGAGTGTGTATTCCCTGGACCTAGACAGCCAAGGAAATTAGGTGGTTTCATGCGTATGACAATGAACTTGACTTTGACTTTCATTTCGGTCTCTAGTTCAGTTTCTAGAAAGATGTGGAACCCAGTCTCTTCTGTGTTGTGCCATTGCAATAAGTCTTCCAGCTTCTGGAGAGCACTGCACCATGTTAAGAAATTTCAGTCCTGACGAAGGGTCTCGGTCCGAAACGTTGACAGCACTTCTTCCTATAGATGCTGCCTGGTTGCTGCGTTCCACCAGCATTTTGTGAGTGTTGTTAAGAAATTTCAGCTGTTTTCAAAGTCCAGACTAGCTTTAAGTATGGTATGCCGCTCGGAAAATTGGCCTTACAAAGTGAATAAACCAGGGAAATGCATGGAAAGCACTTGATAACACCTTAATCATAATAATTAGCAGTTCAAACATTGAGGTTACTTGCATCATCGTAGATAATCCCAGGACCCTTTACAAAAGTTCTCTGATTTCACACAAAGCTGGAGAATGCTGTAAATGATCAGCAGATTAGGTTGGGAAGAGAAACAGAGCTAATAGTCAGGTTGAAACCCCTTCATCAGAACTAAGGAGAGAAAGAAGCTCATTGAGCTACAGGAAGGATGAGGGAGGGGGGTTGTCTCTGTCAGGGAAAAAACAGGGTGAACATAAGGATAGTTGTAAACAAGATTCTCTGGTCAATGGGAACAGTTAGACAATGAGAACATGGTTAAAACAACATAGACAAAATAATGCAAGAGTTCCAAAAGCAAAAGTAGATGAGAAAAACAAAGTTGGCCAATATCATAGATGAATAATTAATACAAGCAGAAATTGAGTTACCTGACGAAGTAGACATAGGATGAAAAGTAGTTCCTCAAACTTGCTTTGGGTGTCATTGTGATAATTCAGGAGCCTTAAACTGATGGGTCATAATGATGGAGTGTTAAAAGAGCAGACAATAGAAAGCATCTTGATCTGTTTTTTACAATGTGAGGAGAGCACATTGGGAACAACAAACTCCTTGCATGAGATTGGAAGATGTGCAAGTGAATGACTGCTTCACCTGGAAAGACTATTTCGGCCCCAGGATGGTGGGAAAGGAACAGTTGAAAGGACAAGTGTTGCAAAGCAAAGTGTCTTGAGATGGGGTTGGTTGGTGGGAAGGGAAATGTAGACCAGGTATTGCAGACAGAAGAATCTCTGTGAAATCCTCAAAGGGAAGGAGAGAGGAAGATGTGCCTGGTGGTGAAATCTCTTTGAAAGTGGTGGAAATTGCAGCGAATTTCCAGCAAATGGAGGAAAAAGTTGGCTTTTATCTACATGGTAATGATGACCCTGTTGGAATCAAGGAATTGAAAACAGTCCAAAAAGCAAATGATAACAGAGGGATCTAATATATTAGTGGTAAGGGATTGGATTGGAAAAGAAATGCTAAAGTCAAGGTGATTAAAAATAACTTTGGTGGGGCAAGATCGGGCAGAACAATGAGTCTGCCAGGCATGAAGAGCTGGTGGATTTGGGACTGGAGACAGAAATAGGTTCTGTGGGGTGGGTACAGTATAATGATTTTCATTTATCCAATTTAACTCTTGACTTTCAATGTATATTCTCCAAGAAACAATAGCATTCACCACAATGAATATCTAAACCCAATACCTTGTTATAATGTCTTGAATATTTTTATAAAGTCTTTAATTCCCTGTGTTAGAGGTATTCAATTCGTTTGGGATAAGTGCTACAGACCTTTTGATAAAATTTGGTTCCAGAACAAGTTCCAAATTTTAAGTACATAATTTTCACATGTTCTTTAATGAATGCTTGACTTGCTATTTAAATCAGTGTCTGGAATACAGAAAATTCAAGTGAGGTTGCCTATGTATGCTGGCCTTAGATGTGCAGCCTGGATCAAGACAGACAATGAAAAATGATTGTTTGTCAAGACCTGTAACAAGACATAATAACAAAAAGTATCTCTCATTTGATGAAACCTGTCAGCTCTGCCACAAAGAACAATATATTGCTTTATAGTATGTATTTCCTTTACAGCAATCCTGCTTTACTACCTGTTAATGCGATGATCATTTAGTTGTTGTGAACCATAATTATGAAAATTTACATTTGAATTTATTTGTTATGAATTTTAAATAATTTTTTTGGCAAGTAATGTTGATAAAGAACAGCTTTACAAAATGAAGCCGCTCCTTCACATTATAATAAGAATGTACATGAAGATAATAAAGTACAAAGGAAATATGTCATGGTATATGCAGACTATCTTAAAATGAGAACCAGCTTTGGGTAAGCCATACTGACCTTCAAAACACTGCAGGGCCTGGACACTTTATTAGCTGTGATGATTCATAGCAGCGTGGTATCATAGTGATTAGCACAACGCTTTATAGTGCAAGCAACACAGGTTCAATTCCCGCCACTGCCTATAAGGAGATTGTATGTTCTCTCCATGTCCGGATTTTCTCCTGGTGCCCTGGTTTCCTCCTACAGTGTGAAGGTATACCAGTTAATAGGTTAATTTGCTATTGTAAATTGTCCTGCGTTCCATGATTAGGCTAGGATTAAACTGGGGATTTGCTGGCCAACTTGGTTTGAAGGGCTGGAAGGGTCTATTCTGCAGTAACCTTCTTCCACATATCTAAAAATATTGTATTAGAATCCAGCTCTGAATGTACTCCCCAGAACAACTTAAACCCCTTCATGAGTTCCTACTAATCACTACGTTTATTGGTCTTCAAGCTAGCTTTTAAAACTAAGTTCTTTTTATTTCTAGGAGCAAATACACACATAGGAATTCTTAAAAGCATTTTAAATATTAAAACATACTTGCTAAGAGTCTATTCTACAAACAAGTAAATGTAAATGTTTCTGTACAGCTCTTTGAAGTCATTTATTGTTACTTAAAATCATGTTATTCACAAGTGGTACATGAAACTGATTAAATATTATGAAAAGTCTATTTTTACTATATTAATAGAACTTCTCTCAGCCACTATAAAATGTAATAGGGAATCTGTTTTAGTGCAAAACAAAAGTCGCATGCTACCCAAACCGCATTGGCTTGTGAAAGAGTTAATACGTTGATGTTCCAGTAAGTTTGGGTAGATATCTAAGAAAAGAAGCAATAGCAATTTGGACAATTTGCCAATTATTCCCACGGCAGATATTCCATCCCTAGGTGTCTAAGTATCAATTTGCCTTCCTTGAAGAGGCAGCAAGGGTATCACTGTGTAAAATTTAGATAATGCTGCATGTTATTAAATTAAGGCTGCTTTTTTCACAATAGCAGCTACACAGATGCAAATTTCTGTTTACTCTTTCAAACCCAGCTTTATATTTAGAGGCAAGCAGCTGAGGTATTATATCCGGATTTCCAAACAGGAGTCAAAGAGAGAATGAAGTGAACATTCTCTTAACTGGTTCCAAGATTTTCTTACCAAAAAATGGTAGATTAGGACTATATTCTTGAGAGTTGATAAGAAATTTTATTGAAACTTACAAAGCTTC
The DNA here is from genome assembly GCF_048418815.1 of Hemitrygon akajei. Classification (NCBI taxonomy): domain Eukaryota; kingdom Metazoa; phylum Chordata; class Chondrichthyes; order Myliobatiformes; family Dasyatidae; genus Hemitrygon; species Hemitrygon akajei. The sequence continues at coordinate 146,122,497 of NC_133134.1, read as the reverse complement.
TGCAGGGCTAGACAGGACAGATGGAGAAAGAATATTTCTCCTAGCAAAGGAGTCGAGAAGCAGGGGTCACGGTCTAAAAATAATTGGTAAGCTCTTTAGAACTGAGATGAGGAGAAATTTCTGCATCTAGATGGTGTTAATACAGAGTATGGGGTATAGGATCAGTCAGCGATTTAATTCAAAACAGAGACCAACATGGCAGTAGCGTAGCACAAAGGTAAAAACTTAGCTATGAATGGCAGAGCAGGTTTGAAGAATGTACGTGGAATGGACTGCCAGCGGCGGTGGTGGAGGCGGAAAGGATAGGGTCTTTTAGGAGACTCCTGGATAGGTACATGGAGCTTAGGAAAATAAAGGACTAGGTGTAAGCCTAGCTAGTCGAAGGACATGTTTGGCACAGCTTTGTGGGCTGAAGGGCCTGTATTGTGCTGTAGGTTTTCTACGTTTCTATGTTCTATATTTCTAACCATCTTGTAGTTATGACTGTAGGGAAAAATGGCTGGAGTTGCTTAGCACTTTCGTCCAGGAGTGTTTATTAAGTGTGTCAAAAACCAAACTTACAAAATTTAATGGAAATAGTGAAAAGAAATCTGCCAATATTTGTAAAAATATATCTACCATAAAACACAATAATAGTTCCATACTATTTGTCATGTGTGAAGTTCTGGAAGCCCCCATCTTTCTCTCTCTCTCCTACTAAAAGCAAACAGACCCATTTTTAGGCATTTTTAATTACACACAGAGTTAACTTAAAGACTACAGATGAATTAGAATATGATGCACCCCACAATGCAGTTACAATCATATTACAAAATAAACAGAAGTACCTAACTTAAGTATTCAAACAATATATCATATTTACACATTTCCATTACTATAGAAATGAAAAATCTATAAGACCATAAGACACAGCAGCAGAATTAGGCCATTTGAACCATCGAGTCTGTTCTGCCATTCAATCATAGCTGTTCCTTTTTCTCTCTCCTCTTCAACACCAGTTCCCAGCCTTCTCCCCATAACTTTTGATGCCATATCCAATCAAGAACCTATCAATCTCTGCCTTAAATACACCCAACAACATTGCCTCCATTGCTGCATGTGGTAACAAATTCCACAAGTTTACCACCCTTTAGTTAAATAAATTTCTCTGTGTCTCTATTTTGAAAGGGCATCCTTCCATCCTGAGGCTCTGCTCTCTTGTCCTAGACTACCCCACTATGGGAAACATCCTTTCCACATCTAGGCCTTTCAACATTTGAAAGGTTTCAATGAGATCCCCCCCTCATCTTTCTGAATTCCAGTGAGTACAGACCCAGAGCCATCAAACATTCCTTGTAGGATAACCCTTTCATTCCTGGAATCATCTTTCTAAACTTCCTCTGGACCCTCTCCAATGCTGGCACATCTTTTCTAAGATGAAGGGCTCAAAACTGTTCACCATACTCAAGCTGAGGCCTCACCAGTGCCTTATAAAGCCTCAACATCACCTCCTTGCTCTTGTATACTTGACCTCTTGAAATGAATGCTAACATGGCATTTGCCTTCCTCACCACCGACTCAACCTGCAAGTTAACCTTTGGGGTGTTCTGCACAAGGACTCCCAAGTTCCTCTGCATCTCAGATTTCTGGATTTTCTCCCTGTTTAGAAAATAGTCTGTAGATTGATTTCTACTTCCAAAGGACATGACCGTGCATTTTCCAACATTATATCCCACTGTGTATGGTGGGAAGGGCACCGTGAAGCTAACTTTTTATAAGAATATGCCAGGGAAGACACTGACGTGTGCACACTCAGTTCAATGACAGCAGAATGACGGGGGGGGGGTGGGGGGGGGGGGGTGTGTGTGTGTGTGTGTGTGTGTGTGTGTGTGTGTGTGTGTGTGTGTGTGTGTGTGTGTGTGTGTGTGTGTGTGTGTGTGTGTGTGTGTGTGTGTGTGTGTACCACATTCACATTCTCACTTGGCTATGTCTATACATGGCCTCCTCTACTGCCATGATGAGGCCAAACTCACGTTGGAGAAGCAACACCTCATACACCATCTGGGTAGTCTCTAGCCCCTTGGTATGAACATCGAATTCTCCAACTTCCGGTAATTCCCTCCCTCTCCCTTCCATCATCCCACTTTCACTCTGCCTCTTTTAGCTGCCTCTCACCTCTCTCATGATTCTGTCTTCTTTTACTACCCAAAGTCCTTTCCCCTTACATTCCTTCTTCACTTTTCCTGCCTATCCCCTCCCTGCTTCCCCTCCCCCACCCCTTGATCTTTCCTCTGATTGGTTTTTCACCTGGCACCTTCCACCTTCTTTATAGGGCCCCTGCCCCCTCCTTTTTCAGTCCTGATGAAGGGTCTCGGCTCGAAACATTGACTGCTCATTTCAACAGATGCTGCCCGACCTGCTGAGTTCATCCAGCTTTTGTATGTGTTGATTTGGCCACAGCATATGCAGTGTACTTTGTGTGTGTGTGCGCGCGTGCGCACAAGGAAAGTGTTTACCAAGCGCGGTCCATCTCACATTAAACCTTCTCATATGAAATGTGAACATGTTCTTGTTCTTATATTAAGGGCATCATGGTGCAACCTAATAGGTTTCTCATCAAGAATAAAAGTCGTGGAATAAAAGGAGCTACAGCAGCACAGATAGAAAATTGTCTAAGTAACACAAAATAGAGAGAAATGGTGAAAGGTTACTTTTTAGACTAGAGGCAAGATTACAGGTGTTGTTACCAAAACCTTCACTAATGATTTGGACTTTGATGTACAGGACACAATTTATAGATTTCCTAATGACACAATACTTGGAGATATATTGAATAGTGTGGAGGACAGTAATAGACTTCACGGGATATAGACAGGCTGGTGGGATGAGTGGATAGGTAGTAGATGGCATTTAATGCCTTAAAATGTGAAGCATTATATGTCACTAGGTAGTATAAAAGGAAGCAGCATAAACTGGAGGGCACAATATAAAAAGGTATATAACAATAGCAAAATCACAGAGCATATTTGCATAGTTTAGTGATAATATCAAGGCAGGTTGAGAAAGTGGTGAAAAAGCTGGGCTTCACAAATAAAAGCATAGAGTACAGAAAGCAAAGAAGTCGCAATGAACATTTATAACATATTATCTTGGCCAGAATGCAGAATTACGTTAAAATATTGGAAGGTTTTGGAATGGGGCATAAGAATTTACTGAAGTGATTGCAGGGATGAGCAAATTTAGCAATGTGGATAGACAGAGGAATCTGGGACTGATATCCTTGGAACAAAGAGAGGTTGTGAGATGAATTGGTGGAAGAATTTACAGTCATAAAGTTTAAAGAGAAATAGATTAAGAGAAACAGAATATTAGTGTTTATTATGATTGGAATTAAAAACAAAAGGAAGGAGATCATGTTTCAGTTATGTACATATTGGTGACAGAAATTTAGAGTGTTACCCTTCTTACTAATATAAGGATGTAATGCATTGGAATGAACAAGTGATCTTACGAGGAAAAAATGGGCAAATGGAGTTTTTATCTACTGGAGTTTAGAAGAGCAAAAGGTGACTTGATAAAATAAAATAACAAAGGCCACACACAAAATGGTGGAGGAACTCAGCAGGGCAGGCTGCATCCAGTCGATGTTTTGGGCCGAGACACCGGCAAGACTGGACTCTTCTCCATAGATGCTGCCTGGCTTGCTGAGTTCCTCCAGCATTTGTATGTGTTGCTTGGATTTCCAGCATCTGCAGATTTTGTTCTTGATTAGCCAGGGCATCAAAGGGTATTGGGAGAAGGCAGTGGAGTTGGGATGACTGGAAGAATTGGATCAACCATTATTGAATGGCGGAGCAGATTTGATGGGCCGAATAGTCTACTTCTGCTCCTATGTCTTATTTTCTCCTGTTTGTGATAAGATATCAAGAGATCTTGATAGGGTGGGTGTGCATTGGGAGAACCTAGAATTAGCCACCATTGTTTAAAATTAAGATGTTCCTGATTATTATAGCGATGATTATTTCTCCAAATTTATATGAGTGTAGACTCCCTTCTTGAAAGGCTGGTGGATGCAGAGTGAAATTTATCCTTCTATTTATCTGGAGTAGGGTGTACGCAGAACCTTTCCCCTGTCAAGGATCTCTCCTATCCACCCTATAATCTCTTTGACCCAGCCCCACCAGGAAGGAGGTACCATAGCATTAGGACAAGGATTGTTAGGATGGAAAACAGATTCTTCCTCAGGCCATGACATGACTGAACTCCCTGTAACCGCCCAGGTCTCTAGGGAAATTATCGAGATAACTTCTCAGGTAAGGACACGTTCGGCACAGCTTTGTGGAATGAAGGGCTTGTATTATGCCATAGGTTTTCCATGTTTCTGTGTTTCATCACGTATGAAGCGCCAGTAGAATTATGTTGTTTACTTTTTAACTTGTATAGTAAAGATCAATCTTCTGGAATATATTTTATTATTGATCATTTCTTTGTGGTAATATTACTTTATGTGTTGTATGTCAGTTATATATACCGTGTTGTGAACCTTGTGCTGAGAATGTTGTTTCATTTGGCGGCACACATGCATGTACAGTTGAATGACAATAAACTTGAACTTGAAATATATTTAAAGGTGGAGATAGAAAAATAGTTTGTTATGCAAGGGGATGAAAGATTACCATTAATAGACAGAAATTTGAAGTTGACATTACAACAAAATCAGCCATAATTATGTAATGGCAGAAGAAGCATGTATTGTTTTCTAACTTCAAAACATTAATCAAATTTGAGGAAGACATGGGAGTTCAAAAGGTAACTAACTTTGTGTTTACTTTAAGCAAGGCATGCACATATCACAGTGTCATGACTTATTTTTACATATAACCTGTAATTAATTATTAAAACAAGCAAGAATGCTTCATCAACAATATTATACTTACAATGTTTGTACAATATATTAGTTAAACACTACTGAAACACTAAATACACACCACTCCTCCATGCTTAGATATAAACTCCAACTCAGTATAGAATGCATCACAACTATATACACAGTATATTACATAATACAATTATGATACAGACATGCACAGGATAGTAAATTTTAAACTGTCCCATTCAGGCTTAAAGATTTAATTTCTTTGGAGGCTTCCTTACTCTTGTGGGATAACATCTTTCCTGAAAAGGGGAAAATCACTGCTTTACAGGTAAAACTTGTGGCTGTGAAAACAATCTCAGGTTCTGGGGCCTTCTCCATCATGGTTGTAGGAGTTGACTCTGAGAATGAAAGAAGTGGCTCTGACAGCAATAGCCACCCTTCTTATTTTTCTTCTAGTATGTGCATCTTGATCTTGGGAAGATGCATTTAATTCATTGGACTATTCTTTTTTAATTCTTCCATTGATCCTTTCATGATGTCATCTCTTCTCTTGGTTTCCTCATCCACAACATCAAATGACAAATCCTTTGTTTTCGTATCTCCATTGACTGCTTTCTTTTTGACCTTCTATTCATCCAGCTTGGCTTTGGTCTTTACATCTACTTTTACAAGCAGCTTTTTGTTGCCACCTGCTTCAAGTTCATGCCATAACCTTAATGCATACAGAGCAGATTTTGGTTCTTTATACTCATAAAAGCCATGTCTGCTGTTTCCATTGAAACAGCTATTTCAACTGCTCTTTTCAAAGTAAGTTGTGCTTCAGTTATAAGCCTTTTTAATGCTTTATTATAAGATTCCACAAACTAAATGATCTCTCAGTACTTCATTAAGTGCATTACTGAACTGACAATGCTCAGGCAGTCTCTTCAGTTCAGTCACATAAGCTGAAACAGACATTTCTTCCTCTTGATTCCGGTTATGAAATCTAGGATGTTATACACAATCAATAATGGCTTTGACTCTAAATGTTCCTGCAACGCTTTGACAATGTCAGCAAAGCTAATTTTGGATGGGTTGGTTGGAAGCAAACTAACTTTAAACCCAATGCACTCAGCAAAATTGGTACTTGTTTCTCACTGGCTATTTCATTTGTTTCAAAATACGATTGAATTAGCTCAGTATACATGAGCCAGTTACCAAATGAGCACTCAAACATGTCTATCTTTCCGATGTAGTCAGCCATTTCTGTTTTTTTTAGATAATTATTGACACTCAGTACTTATTGTTTATGAACCCTGAATTCTTCTGTTTTCTAGCCTTTTTTTAACTCTACCATCTCTGTAGGTGCTCTGCTGTTTTGTTTCACTCAAACACCTCGCTGTACTTCAACAGGTTGGTAGCTTTCTTGGGTTCATTTTAAAAACAGCACGTCATCCCTGATGTTTTGTAACTTCAAAACATTAAACTATTTCAAAGGAAGACTTGAGAGTCTGAAACGGGTCTCTGACTTCATGTTTACTTTTTTCAAGGCATGAAAATATCACGTGGTAATATCATGATGCGTGCAATTAACTTATTTTTACATTCAACGTTTAAATGAATGAGAATACTTAATGAACAACATATTTACAATATTACTTAAACACTACTAAACTATTAAACACACAAAGTTTGTTGGGCTGAGTGACTTGGTAGAATCAGGAACCAAGGCAAAAAATAAAGATACTGGCAAAAGAAACCAAAGTGACATCAAGATCTTTATTTTAAAACAGCATATGATTAGGGCCCATATGGTATCACCGATGGAGGCAATTTGAATTATAACATTCAAAAGAGAACTGGATAATTATCTGAAAGGGGAAACAGTTGGATTGGTCTTTCATAGAGCTATAATAACTTCTTACTTTGTTGTAATCACCTGTGATTATGCAAATAAAATAATAATAAGGTACCATTGATTTTTCTTTTTAACTTAGTCAGACCACAGTTTAGAATAATAAGTAATGTTTTTGCTGGTTGAATTAATACAAAAATCAGTGGAGAATGTACTCTTTACATTTCTGAAAAGAGACTGGTAAAGGCAGGGATTTCTATGAGAATAAAAAGTAAAGAACTACCTGGTAGATTATTCATTTATTTGAGATATTATTCATTTATTTGAGATACAGCACAGAATAGGCCCCATCCATCATCCCTTCGAGCCACGCTGCCCAGTAATCTCCCAATTTTATCCTACCCTAATCACGGAAGAATTTACAATGACCAGTTCCTTAAAACCTGGTGAGACTTTGGACTGTGGGAGGAAACTGGAGCACCCAGAGGAACCCCACGCAGTCATGAGGAGAGTGCATAAACTCCTTACAGGCAGCAGCAGGAATTGAACCCAGGTCACCTGTACTGTAAAGCATGCTAACCACTGCAATACCATGAAGGGAGTTTCAACTGAATAGCAAGACAGGAACAAGAAGGTAAGGTTATAATGGAAAGCTCCAGGATAAGCTGGAGAAGGAGAAATGATTCATTCTTTTTTATAAAGTTTTTGTCACTTACTTGAAAATAGTTCATGGTCATGGGGAATGAAATGAGTGATAGAAAATAAATGAGGATTGGGGCAAGATTAATTGGCTTCTATGCATGAAGACTTCTCTCTTCTGAGAACTAAATGGACTAAATATCCTATTTTATCTTGCAGTGTTCTAAATGACTAAACAGTTCAAAGTTAAAACTGTTCTTAACAATCCTGTATATTAGCATCATTTGTTTCCTTCACAAAGAAGAATATTGGAAGAATTGAATCAATGATTTTTAATGTTCCCAACATGCTGGATAGGTAAGTTGGACCCTCAGGCATACTTTGCCAATCAATAAGGTTGCAGCTATTCTGATACTAACCTTGGGTCTAAATGCTCATCTGTCTGTGGTAACCTTTCATTTTGTTATTTGTCAAATATTTATCCCCACACACTCTAAAAACTAGAATTACAAACTCTCACAATGAAGTGAGAAATATGTTCCATCCTGTGACATACTAATAGCTGACATCCTAAGTTTATACTGTGATTCTTCCAGAATGGAAACATCTTCTCCATTTCCATCCTAAAATGACATCTCAGGAGCTTATACAGTCAATAAAATTGCCTGCTACCTTTTTAAACTGCAGTGGATATAAGCCCTACTTATATAGTTTGGGTAGTTAAGAGTTAATTGAATCTGATAACAGCTGGTTAATCTTGTGATTAAGCACTTTGCCTTCATGATTTTCTGAATGGAATTGTGATTTGCTCAGGGAGAATGATATATTTCACAATATTTATTGTCCCATAGGACAGAGCAGATTGCAGATTTTCAATGTTTCCTAAAATTGACTTAAAGACTAATGCTTAACTGGTGACTGCACTTAGGAGAAAGCATCCTGCATATTTATCACTGAATTAAGAATAAATTTTCCTTGATCAAATATCAATCTTTATTACCACACATTCCCTAAATGTAGATTTTTCTGTGGTCTGGCTAACAATGTTACCCTGAGTATGATCAAAGCCTATTAAGCTAATGGAAAGACTTAAAAAGGCAACCTGTGGAGCAATATTAAAGTCTGAAACTCCACCATATTTGTAATGAATGGCCAAGATAGAAGAAATACAGAGGATCCATATTCCGCACGTTTTCAATTTTTCAATTAGTCTTCTCAATGCCTAAAGTGTCCATGTTTTGACTACTATAACTAATACCCACCACTATTGGAAGCAGCATTATCTTCATTTTATGGACAAAAATACTACAAATACCATTATTCCTTCATTGTTATGCAGCCTATCTTTGATCACTCAAAATTGATCAAGGCATTATGCTTCAAGTTAAGAACATTTTCCCCAGTATGGAAGCAAGACTTCTTGACCATGACACATCTTTCTTTGTTCAATACCATCAATCTACTTTTTTGTCCCACATGTGTTTATCTAATTTCCTTCAGCAATGTAATTTCTGTACCATTCCCTGCAGTGCCCACAATCTAATTATTCTAGCTAAAAGAGTTTCCACTGAATCCCACTTGGCACCTACTGAGTATTTTGTATCTTTAGCACTTTGTGTTTTTCTTCTCCATTAGTGGAAACAGTTTCTGTACAACCATCCTCTGAAACTCTTCTGTAAACACAAAGACCTCTGACAAATCTCACTTATCTTATTCAATTGTTTATGACAGCCAAATTCTTTTAATGATATGATCTGTATAAATCCTTTATTACACTCTCACAAAAGTCTCAGTATTATGGAGAGCAGAACTGTGCATAATACATTCAACAAAGTTCTGTACACATTGAACACAGGCTCCATCCCTCAGAAAATCAACCATGCTCTTTTCTGGTGGCATGTAACTCCACTTTCACATCCATTTGCTACCCTGTTTCATTCAGATTCTTATTTTGCAAGTTGTATTTGATCTCCTTATTCTTTGTGCCTATAATGAAATTAATTTGCAGGTCACATGACAATTTTATGTGTTTATTAATGGTTGACTAAAATACTTCATTATTTTATTTCCATATTAACAATAATCCACATTTTGAAATTGAATTTTCAGTTACTTGTCCAAATCAGAACAATGGCTCCAGTACCAATCCTTGTGGAATATCACTTCTAAATCTGTGCTACTCTCAAGTCAAAGTCCTATTCCTTCTTCTACTTATTCCCTCACCTGACATCATCTCACCATAGTCAGAAACTTAGTTTGTCCATAACTTGTTTAAACCATTAATTGCTTTAATTATACTCTTCAAAAAATTCAATAAAGTGAGTCAATCAAGATTTTTTACTTCTTAAATGTGTGGTCACTACTCATGATCAGCTTTATTTTTCAAATGCTTTTCTTTTACACCATTCAGTAAAGAATTTATGAATAGTAATAACAATGATGTTATTCTAATTTGAATACTTCCTCACATTTGTTCTACATTCCTACTGTATAAGTACATTAGCTGTCCAGCAGTCCTCTGATTGTGTTCTTATTTCCATGCAATTATATACAATTTCCCCAATTTCAATTCTTAAATAAGTGGAAATGGGATTTATTTCAAACAGTGCTCATTTCTTCTCTAATTTGATCAATTATCATCCACTGTCAATTTTAAATGTTTTATTACTCTTCTTCAAATTCATATCTGCTTAATAGAAACTGCTTTTGTGATACTTTTTAACTAAACATTCTCTGCTCCACATAAATTCACTCATTTACTTTTAAGAGCAAAAGATATAATGAATGAAGAAACAAAATGATTTCTATGTTTTGCTACGTTGGGGTCATTGTCAGACCTGCACAGACAGGCATCTTCCTGTCTCCACCCATCCAACAGGAGGCACCAGTCACTTGTTTCTAACTCATCACCTGTAACCTATTTAAACCAAAATCTCATCCACAATCCTTGTTCGCCCATTGAACCAGCCAGCCTCAACTAGTTGCTCCTCACCTTCAGTTACCTCGTTGTGCTAGTTATCCGTTCTCTCTTGTTTTGGGCCCCTCATGGCTTGTTATTTTGTAGTTTATTATTAAAGTGATCACCACTCACTGTTAGATCATCTCTTCTGCTTTGCTTTGGGTCAAGCATCCTTTACATTTTCTGACAGGATGGGTGAAACATAGAAACATAGAAAATAGGTTGAGGAGTAGGCCATTCGGCCCTTTGAGCCTGCACCGCCATTCAGTATGATCATGGCTGATCATCCAACTCAGAACCCTGTACCTGCTTTCTCTCCATACCCCCTGATCCCTTTAGCCAGAAGGGCCATATCTAACTTCCTCTTAATTAAAGCCAATGAACCGGCCTCAACTGTTTCCTGTGGCAGAGAATTCCATAGATTCACCACTCTCTGTGTGAAGAAGCTTTTCCTCATCTCGGTCCTAAAAGGCTTCCCCTTTATCCTTAAACTGTGACCCCTCATTCTGGACTTCCCCAACATCAGAAACAATCTTCCTGCATCTAGCCTGTCCAATCCCTTTAGAATTTTATACGTTTCAATAAGATCCCCCGTCAATCTTCTAAATTCCAGTGAGTATAAGCCTAGTCAATCCAATCTTTCTTCATATCAAAGTCCTGCCATCCCAGGAATCAATCTGGTGAACCTTCTCTGTACTCCCTCTATGGCAAGAATGTCTTTCCTCAGATTAGGGGACCAAAACTGCACACAATATTCTATGTGCGGTCTCACCAAGGCCTTATACAACTGCAGTAGAACTTCCCTGCTCCTGTACTCAAATCCTTTTGCTATGAATGCCAACATACCATTTGCCTTTTTCACCGCCTGCTGTACCTGCATGCCCACCTTCAATGACTGGTATACAATGACACCCAGGTCTCGTTGCATCTCCCTTTTTCCTAATCGGCCACCGTTCAGATAATAATCTGTTTTCCTGTTCTTGCAACCAAAGTGGATAACCTCACATTTATCAACATTAAATTGCATCTGCCATGAATATGCCCACTCACCTAACCTATCCAAGTCACCCTGCATCCTCTTAGCACCCTCCTCACAGCTAACACCGCCGCCCAGCTTCGTGTCATCTGCAAACTTGGAGATGCTGCATTTAATTCCCTCATCTAAATCATTAATATATACTGTAAACAACTGGGGTCCCACCACTGAACCTTGCGGTACCCCACTAGTCACTGCCTGCCATTCTGAAAAGGTCCTGTTTATTCCCATTCTTTGCTTCCTGTCTGCCAACCAATTCTCTATCCACATCAATACCATACCCCCAATACCGTGTGCTTTAAGTCTGCACACTAATCTCTTGTGTGGGACCTTGTCAAAAGCCTTTTGAAAATCTAAATATACCACATCCACTGACTCTCCCCTATCCACTCTACTAGTTACATCTTCAAAAAATTCTAAAAGATTCGTCAGACATGATTTTCCTTTCACAAATCCATGCTGACTTTGTCCGATGATTTCACCTCTTTCCAAATGTGCTGTTATCACATCTTTGATAATTGACTCTAACATTTTCCCCACCTCCGATGTCAGACTAACCGGTCTATAATTCCCAGGTTTCTCTCTCCCTCCTTTTTTAAAAAGTGGGGTTACATTAGCCACCCTCCAATCCTCAGGAACTAATCCAGAATCTGAGGAGTTTTGAAAAATTATCACTAATGCATCCACTATTTCTTGGGCTACTTCCTTAAGCACTCTGGGATGCAGACCATCTGGCCCTGAGGATTTATCTGCCTTTAATCCCTTCAATTTACCTAACACCACTTCCCTACTAACATGTATTTCCCTCAGTTCCTCCATCTCACTAGACCCTCGGTCCCTTACTATTTCGGGAAGATTATTTATGTCCTCCTTAGTGAAGACAGAACCAAAGTAGTTATTCAATTGGTCTGCCATATCTTTGTTCTCTATAATCAATTCACCTGTTTCTGACTGTAAAGAACCTACATTTGTCTTGACCAATCTTTTTCTTTTCACGTATCTATAAAAGCTTTTATAGTCAGTTTTTATGTTCCCTGCCAGCTTTCTCTCATAATCTTTTTTCCCTTTCCTAATTAAGCCCTTTGTCCTCCTCTGCTGGTCTCTGAATTTCTCCCAGTCCTCAGGTGTGCCGCTTTTTTTTTGCTAATTTATATGTTTCTTCTTTGGACTTGATACTATCCCTAATTTCCCTTGTCAGCCATGGGTGCACTACCTTCCCTGGTTTATTCTATGTCACTCTCCATCTTAATGAAGAATTCCACCATATTGTGGTCACTCTTACCCAAGGGGCCTCGCACGACAAGATTGCTAACTAACCCTTCCTCATTGCTCAGTACCCAATCTAGAATGGCCTGCACTCTAGTTGGTTCCTTGACATGTTGGTTCAGAAAACCATCCCGCATACATTCCAAGAAATCCTCTTCCTCAGCACCCTTACCAATTTGGTTCACCCAATGTATATGTAGATTGAAGTCACTCATTATAACTACTGTTCCTACACTCATTATAACTACTGTTGCACGCATTTCTAATTTCCTGTTTAATGCTATCCCCAACCTCACTACTACTGTTAGGTGGCCTGTACACAACTCCCACCAGCGTTTTCTGCCCTTTAGTGTTATGCAGCTCTACCCATATCAATTCCACATCCTCCAGACTAATGTCCTTCCTTTCTATTGCGTTGATCTCCTCTCTAACCAGCAATGCTACCCCACCTCCTTTTCTTTCCTGTCTATCCCTCCTGAGTATTGAATATCCCTGGATGTTGAGCTCCCGTCCTTGGTCACCCTGGAGCCATGTCTCTGTGATCCCAAATATATCATATTCATTCATAACTATCTGCACATTCAATTCATCCACCTTGTTACGAATGCTCCTTGCATTGACACATAAAGCCTTCAGGCTTGTTTTTACAACACTCTTAGCCCTTATACAATTATGTTGAAAAGTGGCTCTTTTCGCCCTGGATTTGCCTGCCTGCCACTTTTACTTTTCACCTTACTACTTTTTGCTTCTACCCTCATTTTACACCCCTCTGTCTCTCTGCACTTGTTCCCATCCCCCTGCCACATTAGTTGAAAGCCTCCTGAACAGCAGTAGCAAACGCTCCCCCTAGGACATTGGTTCTAGTCCAGTGATTAACTAGTGATTGACCCAGCAGAGTTTGCTCACCTAAAGGAAGTTCACAACTTAATGAGGACATGATCCAGAAGCAGCAGGAAACCATTGATCTCCTGCCCATCAGTCTCAACTCATTCTCTGTCTCATTTCAACAACCCTGCGCCAGTCAACCTCCTCCTCAGAGCCCTGGATTCTGGTGTCCAAACGCTACAACAGATACCCAACCGCGCGATGCAACTTCCCGTCCCAGTGCATCTTGCACTTTGAGCTGCAGCATCTCTGAATTCTATGGAATGAGCCAAGATAGCCTTCATCATTTCTCTCTTCACTGGGTGAGCTCTGACCTGGACTGCTGTTAACTAAGACAAGCGAACTATCATCTGCAATAAATACCAGGAATTCACTTTTGAGATGTACGAGATTTTTGACCATCCGGCAAGTGGAAGCGAGGCAGCAAATGGGACACCTCACCTGGGTCAAGACTAATGCTCGATGCTGAGTTGCACCATGGAATTCAGGACCCTCGTGCTGGTGTGTAGCTGGAATGCAGAAGAGCTGCTGGACCATTACCATAAATGCCTCTAGGAATGCTTGAAAGAGAGCTGTCTAACTGGGAGATACCCACAAACCTTGAAGGCTTCTTCAAGCATCTTATGGAATAACTCTCCAGATCACCAGCCAGAAACCTAGCTCCATTCCCTGAACCATTCCAGGCTGCAGAACGTTCATCGGCAATGTCTCCAGAACCAATGCATTTAGGAAGAGCTCCCTTAAACTGCACCACCCCCACCCCCCACCAAGAGCATGAACATCAGTGGAGAAATAACTCCTGCACTTTCTGCAGAGCAGCCGATCACTTCTGCATAAATGCCCTCTGCATTCGAGAAACAGCACCAACCATTAACAATGAGGGCCTTCTATCTGGTAAGCTCCCCCCGACTCGTCATTCAGCACAATAGTCTGACTCATTCTCTCTGTCCGCCTCCACATGCCAATGGCTCTACACACAAAGGAGGCTCTGGTGGATTCCAATGGAGCAGGAAACCCTCTGTGTGCAGCTTGGACTCCCTACTGAACCCATCTCACACCTCTTCTGCATCATGGCCATTGACAGATGTCCCTTGTTGTCAGAGCACACAGATGGTCTGTGCACATGTGCATCAGAGAGCACTGCAAGTCTACCCAATTCCTCCTTAACGACTCACCCAACGCTCCTCTCATCTTGAGTTATTTCTGGCTCTCCACACACAATTCTTACTTCGCCTGGCCATCTAGTTCACTGCAGAGTTGGGCCGACCTGCCAGACCACTTGCCTGCAATCAGGCAATGGGTGACTTCATGCTATAAATCCATGGAAATGGATGAAACCTTTGACATCACAAAGCTTCTGCAGGAATACCACAACTTAGCCATTGTCTTTAGTTAAAAAGAAGCCAGTGCCCTGCTGTCTCACAGGTATTACAACTGCACAATCAACCTCCTCCAGGATACCACCATTTATGAGGTCATCTGTTCTCCCTCTCCCCTCCTGAGACCCAAGCCATGAATGACTATATCACCAAGGTGCTAGAGCATGGCTTTATTTGACTATCCCAGTCCTCAACTGGTGCAGGACTCTCCTTTGTCAAAAAGAAAGGGGGGGGGGTGGTTTCAAGGTGGCAGTGCAGTGGAAAGTCTGCTTTGCTGAGCTCAGCACGGCAACACTGAGAACTTCACATATAAACCTATCCGTTTCAACTTCTTTTTTCAAATGCTCAAGTGTCGGATTTAATGACATGAACATTGATGAGTATTTTTTTTGAGCTGCTTCAACACCATGCCATCGAAAGGTACTAAAAAGGCGGCCAAGATGGGCTCACTGAGTCCTCGCCCGGGGCTGACGAGCCAGCTGCTGTTAGCTATGCTAATGCATCGGACCCTGCTTTTCGTCAAGTAATTCACAAAATTACAGAGAACATATCCAAAATGATCAACGAGAAGCTGGCTCCACTCTCTCTAACACTCCAGAACCACACACTGGAGCTTAAAAATCTTGATACAAGAAAGACCGAGGCCGAGGGCCAAGTCTCCATGGTAGAAACTATAACCGATCAGGCCCAAAGCCACATCCAGGTTCTGGAAAAGCAAGTTCAAAGCCTGTCTGACCATATCGATGATCTTGAGAACAGAGGTAGGAGAAAGAACATACGGATCATCAGTTTACCTGAAGGTACAGAGGCAGCCAGCCAGCCAACCAACCAAATTTTTGAGGGCTGGCTGCCCAATTTCCTTCATTTCGAAACTAAGGCTGGACACATTAAATTGGAAAGAGCTCACCGTACGCTGGCTCCAATGCCAAGCCCAGGCCAAAGCCCTCGACCAGTCCTTGTGCGGGTCCATAATTTTGGTGATAAGCAAAAAGTGCTGGAGGCTTTGAGGTGCCGCGGGACTGATGCCCAGGCTTTAATATATGAGGGCTCCAGGCTTACATTTTTCAAGAATTTTTGGCAGCCGTTATTCAGAAACGTAAGGAATTTCACCAGGTAAAGAAGTGGCTGAGAGAATCTGGAATCCAGTACTTTATGCTTTACCCAGCGGTGCTGAAAATCACCTACAACGGAACCACCAAGACATCTGTTTCTCCTGACAAAGATAAAACTTTTGTGGACACATTGAGCGAAAGAAAGTATACAGTATAATGTGCAGCCCTGGTTATGGACGATAGCACACTCAATGGTCGCTTTATTTTACCTTTTCATTACTCAACGGCAAGATATCTTATAGGATGGGTAACATGTTTGTTTTGATTAATACAGTTTCATTATTTGTTTAAATTAGCGGTGCTGCTCCAGCCTGAAGGAGTTTAAGCATGATAGTAACAAATCGGTGGATTGATAAATTATGCCGTTTTCATTTTTGGCTATGTTAAATACCATATTGGCAGTGGGGCAGAATATGGGGTGTTAGAAGGTTCAGATATCCCCTTTAAATGTGGGGTAAGTCTTCGTTCAGCGCTGCTGACACTTTGTTTTTGTGTGTGTTTTTTTTATTTATTTATTGCTACTCAGCTGATTTTACCATAAGACCATAAGACAAAGGAGCAGAAGTCATTCACCAATCAAGAGAAAGAAAATCCTACTAAACCTGAAAAAGGAAAGGGTGGATATAGCCTTATTGCAGGAAACACATTTAAATGATAAAGAACATCTAAAACTGCAACAGAGTGGATTTGATCAAGTCTATTTTTCATCTTTTAATACCAGGAGTAGGAGGGTGGCCATTTTAATTAGGAAGACCTTACCCTTTAAGTTACTAGACTGCATTAAGGATAAGTCATCAGGTCAAGTCAAGTTTATTGTCATTTTGACCATAAACTGCTGGTACAGTACACAGTAAAAATGAAACAACGTTCCTCCAGGACCCTGGTGCTACATGAAACAACACAAAACTACACTAGACTATGTGAGACAGCACAAGGCTACACTAGACTACGTAAAACAACATAAAAACTGCACTAGACTACAGACCTGCACAGGATTACATAAAGTGCACAAAACAGTGCAGGGCAGTACGGAGATTTGTGATTGTTAAGGCTTCAATATATGGAAAGGAATATGGTATTCTCAATGTTTACTGCCCTCCAGCTCATCCTCTCAAAATCCTAACAGATGCTTTTTCCAAACTTACAAGCTTTTCAATACAAAGCATTATTGTAGGTGGGGATTTTAATTGTCTCATGGACTCATTGATGGACAGAGTGCCTAGTGGTCCTCCAAAGCTCTCCTCACAGTCCAAACAAATCATGGGCTGATGTGGAAAACTAGGACTTGTGGATGTCTGGAGGTTGTTACGTCTCTCAGACAAAGACTGTACATTTTTTTTCTAATCCACACAAGTGTTACACCAGAATAGACCTTTTTTTAACCCCCAAAATGCTCCTAGATTTAGTTGTATCCTGCACAATTGGAATTATCGCTATTTTTGACCATGCAGCAGTATATTTAAATATTAAGCCCAAAGATAATTCAGCACGATCTAGACATTGGAGGCAGAATCCTTTTATTCTAAAAGATAATAAATTTATAGACTATTTTACTTCCGAATTCAAAACTTTCCTATCTATTAATTTCAAATCAGCTAGTAGTCCATCGAAGCTCTGGGAAACCACTAAGGCCTATGCAAGGGGATTGATTATCTCCTACTCTGCTGGTAAGAAGCGACCAGCTACAGAACAGCAGCGCCTAGTGGAAGCAAGGCTTGTGCCAAATGAAAAGGATTATATGCTGTCCACTAAACTCTTTCCTTACACAAGCAGCCAAAAGAAAACTGACATTTGCTAAACAACGATTGTTTGAACATGGTGAAAAACCAGGTAGGTATCTGGCTTATTTAGCTAGAAAGAAAAATGCCTCTCAGACTATTGCTTCAATTAAGAATGGGACAGGAGCCCTCACTAGTAATTCTAAAATGATTAATGTTGTGTTTAAGAATTTTTATTCTAAACCGTATCAACCTGAGCAATGTAATGATGGACAATCTAGGATGGAGTCCTTTTTCAGGAATTTAGATCTCCTGGGCATTTCTTCTGAACAAGAGTCCCTCCTCAATGCTCCGTTATCTATACATGAGATACAGGAAGCTGTGAGGCAGCTCCGAAATGGGAAAGCCCCCGGTCCTGATGGACTCACTAGTGAATTCTATAAAGAGTTCACAGGGTTATTATCAGAGCCTATGCTAAACATGTTCAATCATGCAATTAATTGTGATCTCCTCCCACCATCATTGAGAGAAGCTAATATCTCCATAATTCTTAAGAAAGGAAAGAGCCCTGAAGATTGTGCCTCCTATAGGCCTATTTCATTGTTAAATGTTGACTTTAAAATCTTATCTAAGACCTTAGCATTGCGATTAGAAACTGTGTACCTTTTGTCATAAAAGAAGATCAAATGAGTTTTGCAAAAGGCCGTAGATCATCTAACAATATCAGGAGATTACTTAATGTGATTCAGGCATGTCAGCAACAGGCAATGGTTTCCTTAGATGCAGAAAAGGCCTTTGATCATGTCGAATGGCCGTATCTTTTTTCACTTTAGCACGATTTGGTTTGGGCAATAATTTTATTAAGTGGGTGAAGGTTCTTTATAATGACCCTTTGGCTGCGATTCTCACTAATGGTATTAGGTCGGATAATTTTAGTATTCTGAGGGGCAGCCGGCAGAGCTGCCCTTTATCACCACTACTTTTCACACTAGTGATCGAGCCATTGGCTGTGGCTATTCGGCGAGACCCCAAAATATCTGCTCCAGACATAGGACTAAAGTCATATAAAATTACACTGTATGCAGATATGTTCTAATTTTCTTATCAAACCCTGCTATATCACTGCACCACCTTATACAATGCATCAATTCATTTAGCGCCGTTTCAGGTTATAAAATCAACTTTACTAAATCAGAGGCTATGCCTCTGGGGAATCTGCAGCAGATACCTGACACTCAGGGTGTTTTCCCCTTTAAATGGTCACAGACAGGTTTTATTTACTTAGGCATATTTATCACACCTACGTTTGATCAATTGTTCAAAGCTAACTTTACACAGTTATTTGACAAAATCAAACAGGATCTTGAGAGATGGAGCACTCTTCCCATTTCTTGGCTTGGCCAAATATCCTTGCTCAAAATGAACATTCTTCCTCGCCTGCTCTACCCAATATGAAGGATTCCTGTTATTTTTACCCAACAAATGAAAATAAATGGCTGGTTTGTTTCTTTCATCTGGAACAAAAAATAGAGCCTTATTAAAATGTCTAAGTTACAGCTTCCCAGTAGTCTAGGGGGTCTGGATTTTCCAGACATCAAATATATCAATTAAGTTCCTTCTTATCTTATGTGGTTGACTGTGTTTGCAGGGACCCCTCCTCAATTTGGCTAGACATTGAAGCTTCACAAGCAAAATGCCCTCTTATTAATTTGCTTTTCCTCAGTAGAATGAAACTAGTTAAGGAATATTGTTGCAATCCAATGACAATTAATACAGTCAGGGCTTGGAGGGCAGTGCGACACATTGAGGGCAACGCAGCAAAAATATTACCCTTCACTCCAATAACCGGCAGTCCAGATTTTCAGCCTGGCATAATGGATTCTGGATTTAAACTTTGGATTTTTAAGGGTATTTTCCATCTAGGAGATTTGCTTGGATGAAGGAATGATGACGTCTTTTAGTCAAATTGTATAGAAATTTAACATACCCAAAAAGGATCTTTTTTGTTTCTTTCAGATAAGAGATTATATACAGAAAAAACATCATTGTTAACTGATTTCTATAGTTCTGACATAGAGGATGTTTTGTTCCAAGGGTGAAGTCTCCATTAATACTTTTTACAGCATCCTGAGGGAATGTTCTTGTGGAGAGGCTGTGCAGCTGGGAGGGGTCTGGGAGGAAGAGCTGGGAGTAGAAATTACAGCCAAAACATGGGAAGACATCTGTGATAATGCAAAGAAAATTTCAGTATGTAATAAAACTAAAGCATTGCAATTCAAAATTCTGCATAGAGCCCATCTGACTCTACATCATCTCTCGAAATTTAAGATGGGGGTTTCTCCAATATCTTCTAAATGCAAAATAAATACTGTAACTTTCACCTACTGTTTTTGGACTTGTCCCAAACTTCAGGCACACTGGAGTGATATTTTGGGTGAAATGGAAAAGATACTGAAGATAGAGCTTGAACTGGACCCAGTGTCTTTTCTCTTAGGCTTACCCAGCAGTCATATTATTAATGCACATCAGAAAAAACTTTTTAACATCCTGACTTTTTGTGTGAGGAGGAACATTTTACTTTGTTGGATATCTGATAAGGCCCCTGGACTTTGGACTTTTTGACATGAATGTTACACTCAAAAACAAATAACATTCATAACACACGGCAACCTTTTCTGCAGTATATAGATGTAAACCTGTCTGCTATACTAATACGGGCTTTTGTATAGGATGTGGTGGCGATGTCTATATTTTGATGGAAGTGTTCTGATACCTGATATCCGTGAGGGGAAGAAATGTAAATGCAAGTCTATCTGGAAATTGAAAGTTTTGTTATGCTGAGCAAAATAAAAACAAAATTAAAAAAAAAGAAAGAAAGATGGGAGGGTGGATTCAACAAAATTACCATTAAGAACCATTATCCTCTCCCCTTGATGGATAGTGCATTTGAAACACTCAGTGGGACATAGTTTTTCACCAAACTGGACGTACAACCTGATTTGCATTCATCAGAAGAATGAATTGAAAATGACATTCATAACTGCCACCAACCACTAAAAATACTTGAGAACCCCTTTTGAAATTTCCAACAGTCCAGCTATTTTCCAGCCTTCATTCACATGATCATCTGAGAAACGCTATACAGGTATGTGTTCATCAACCTCAACGACATCCTCTTCTTCTCAAAGGATGCCCAAGACTACATCTGGTCAGTACTTCCATGTCTCCTTGAAAACCAACTGTACTGCAAGTAAGTAAAATGCTAGTTTCTGCCTTCTTCTCTTGCAAATTCAGCTCTACACAGTGCTGTTATGGAGCAGCAGACATGAACTACTCACTCTTCAAAGGGTCTTGGAGGAATGGAGACATTGGCTGAAAGGGAACACTGAGCAGCCAATCTGGACTTGACCACCAGAATCTCTTAAACATGGAGCAGACCCACCAACTCTACCCATGTCAAGCTTGTTGACCCTCTTCTTCAAAGAATTGAACTTACTCTCCTACTGACCTGGCTCCAAGAACACGAAGGAGACTGACCCTCAGCACATTATTCCATCCTCGTAGATCATTCATAGGAATCTTGAGAACCAGATCTGCCAGGCCCTACAGCACAAGTCTGCTTCAGCTGATCTATCTGAAAACCACACTTATGTACCAGCAGCCATGTGCTCTGAGCCACTCCAATGGACCAATTTCTCACCCCTCTCTGGTCATCCAGTTGCAGGACAGGTCCTAGATTTTCTGCAAAGTAAGTTTTGGGGCCCCTCTGTGATTGCCCTCAATGTGTCCAGTCCAATTCCTCCAAACAGCAGCCTTCTGGGCTCCTGCGGCCCCTACTGGTATCAGGATGCCATGGATTTCATCACGGATTTGCCACCTACTGATGGGGCCACAGTGATCGTGACAGTGTTGGAATGATTCTCCAAGATGGTCCACTTCATTGCCCTTCCAGTCTTCAGCAGAACAGTTCTTCAACTGTAGAGACAGCAGAACTGGTTCTTCAACATGTAGTTTCCCTCAGTGGTTTCCCTGAGGATATTGTGTCAGACAAGGCCCCACAAATTCACCTCCTCCTTCTGGTGAGCCTTGTTCCCTCCTCCACACCTCAGTGAGTTTGTCCTCTGGCTATCATAAAAAGAGAATCAGCAACGCTTCACTGTCTTTAACACTTCCACATGGAAGAAATATCTGCTCTGGCCTGAACTGTCCTACAATCCACACACCTCTTCTGGCACAGATAGAGCATGTTGCCCTTTGAAGTGCTTCATGGCTACTATCCTGTTTTTCCCCAAGGAGGAGCCAAAGGTGGAGGTTCCGTCCATCACGGACCTGGATCATCATGGCTAGAATGCTTGGAAGAGGGCACAGAGGGGGATCTTAGCTGCCACCTGTGCCTACTGCCACCAGGCCAAACAGCAGCTACCAACCAGACTTTTTAGGCCTGTAGACCATACCTGGCTGTCCATCCGTGATCAACCCATGCACACCAACTCCTGCAAGCTCTTGTCCCAGTCATTTACTGTCTCAGCTGCCACTGCCCCTCAGAATCACACGTATCTTCTATGTGTCCTACCTCAAGCTGTTGTCCATGGACCACCCAACCCACTTGAGCCTGCACCTCCGGAACCTAGGATGGAGTATGTGGTCCAGTATACACAGTTTGTCAGTTGATGAATTCACATTGTCATAGATGGGATGCGTAGTACCTGGTTGTCTGGGAAAGGTATGGCCATAGGAGAAGTCTTGGGCGCCATCCAATTTCATCTTGGATCCATCCTTCATTGAGGAGTTCCACCAGATCCATCTGGACCATCCTGGGCCATTGGTGTTGACTGTAGGAGGAGGTGTCTTGTCAGTCCCGCACAGGCAGGCACCACCCAGTCACCACCAAGCTAAAACAACTCACCTGTCACTCACTCCCAACTCATCGCCTGCAGCCTATTTAAACCCACCTCTCATCCACAGTCCTTGTTCACTCATCGAACTAGCCAACCTCAGTCAGTTGCTCCTAACCTTCAGTGACCTTGTTGCCTCATTATTTTAAGCATCCATTCTCTCATTAAGTATCTGTTTATTATTAAAGTGATCACTCATGTATTAAATTGTCCCCGCTGCTCTGCTTTTGGGTCAAGCCTCCTCTACATTTCCTGACAACTATGATATCATTGCATCACTGGAAGATCTCAATGTGTTACAAATTTCTGAGCACAGAACTGAACTGACATCAACGATGAAGCATCTAAGCTCTGTTAAAGGAGAGGTAATACAAATTACCTGATCACTATGGCTACTCTTTCAGCTAAGAACGGAATGCATGGTTATAATTTATAAAATTTGTGTAAGGGTATTGTACAATAAAGTTCTGTCCATATCTTATTTGAAATTAGTAACCTACCCAGCATCAAATGGTGCTTTAGAAAGTTGCAAATTTCTCCACACTCTATGCAAGACCAATTTCACTGGCTATAATTTTAGAACACCATATCTAATCAATGCTCAACTACACAACCACCTGAAATAATTCCTTCAGTGAAACCTATCAGAACCCTAAAATATCTTGCAACTATCAAATTATTTTGTAAAGTGCTAATTTCCAGGAAAATGGCCCTAAATTGTGTAATTTCCTGTTATTAACAACTCTTGAAATCCAAGTTCCATTCCAGTAAATTAATATTGCACTCTGTTCGTGCAGTATATCCTTTCTGAGATATGGTGCCCATAACCTTCAGAGATGTTCTAACCAGGGCTTTGTACTGCTGTAGAATTAACTCTCATCTCAGTGCCTTTCAGTTCCCAAGCTATAATGACCTGCAATTTTGCCCATTTGATTATATTCTGTACTTGTCTTTGTTATATTCAACCATCTCTAGACAATAACATTACTGTCATTTTGGTCATCATTTGCTTCTAGCTTTTCACTATTGAGATAGTACTCTGTTCTATCCTTTTCAGGTCCAAAATGGATCACCTCACATTTACCTACACTTAACTCTACTTGTTATGACTGCTTGTTCTCGCAATCTAGTTTTATTTCTTTGAAATCCAATACTTATATTTGCACTAATAACAGTGACTATTATAGTAGATCTATTGAAAAAAAATTAAATATGAATATTTCGTATTTTATCATCTGAGACACTAACTGCATCTGGGCCTCATAATGCAGTAAGATTGGGACATTGCCAGTCCTAGCATGTGAAGTCAGCTCCAGCAGGCTGAGTGGATGAGATCTACTGTGAGGCCCAACAGCCGGAAACCTGCTCTACAATGCTCCTCAGAGAGTAAAGGGCATGACAAAGCACAATGAAAGTCATGACCATCCGCTGCAAACCAAGAAAGACCCCAGTTTGTGACACTTGTGTGTACCACTGGCCCCAAACTTCTGAGGTAGAGAGAATGGAATGGTTCCAGTTCAATGTCTTTTACACTTTTAAAAACTATTCCACACAGGTTTCATGTCATCTTCCAACACAATGGACAACCACCAACAATCACATCCCCATTATCCTTTCTCTCTGTTTCCTACTGGTCTGCAATTTCTGACTCAAGTAGTAAATTATCCTCATTTCTATGAGCTTCAACCATAACAGTTTCTGATGAGACACTTTATCAAGCAACTTTGGAATACCAAGCAAGTTAAATGAGGTAACATTTTTAAATTTATTGCATTAATCAGAAAAAATAATTATATTTGTCCGACAAGATCTATCATTTATAAATCCATGTCAGTTTTCTTGCTTGATCATCTGAAATCTTCTGTAGACTAGATCAGGGATGGCCAACCTATGGCACATGTGCCAAAAGTGGCACACTGGATGATTAGAAGTGGCGCATTGCACCCCAGTGATAATAATAAAAAAGTAAGCCTACTCAAGCAAAAATATTAACCAAAACCAGATCTGTAGAAAAAAAATCTGTAATAGGAATTCAAGTAGCTTAGAGACAGAAATGGGTTTTACTGA
The DNA here is from genome assembly GCF_048418815.1 of Hemitrygon akajei. Lineage (NCBI taxonomy): Eukaryota > Metazoa > Chordata > Chondrichthyes > Myliobatiformes > Dasyatidae > Hemitrygon > Hemitrygon akajei. The sequence goes on along the minus strand of NC_133134.1, from coordinate 146,097,852 downwards.
GAATAAATCTAAAACTTAGCAATTATTTTTAGCGATTTTATTATTTCATGCACATCTTTAGGTGAATATTATCTTCTTTCACATTAATCTGTTTTCAATTTAAAAAAATGTTCAATGAGTCAAACTAGGAAAGAAGGACTTTTGTTCTGCAGTCGTTCCATAACTGTTCAAATAACGTTTGATACTTGTTTGATCCTGAGGTGGCAGGCATCTGCACCAGTGGTGCGTCACAGGTATTGGCCTGTTAGTTTACAATTAACACTCGTGCGCTACGGAGTTGTGTTTTGTTTGTCGTTTGTGAACATTTGCAGTTTTGTACCTTTTCAAAAATTAAGCTTTTTTAAAATAAATTTTCTTTGGTCAGCATAACAAAACTTTCAATTTCCAGATACACTTACATTTACATTACTTCCCCTCACAGATATCAGGTATCAGAACACTTCCACCAAAATACAGACATCACCACAACATCCTATACCAAAGCCCTTATTAGCACAGCAGGTTTACATTCTGTTTTCACATTGTTACCCATCACAGTGCAACAGAAAATGAGCAAAAGAAAAGCAGAAAGTGACAGTAAGCTGAATTCAATGACCAGTGGGAAAATGAGTTCTAATTTATAGTGGGTCCGTCAGGAAAACCATTGTGCATTGTTTGTGAAAACACTTTCTCACATAATAGAAGACATGATCTTAATAGACACTATAAAACACAACATCAGACTGAAATAGAAGGAAAACTGAAGCTTGGGTCTGAGTTACGGAAAGAATATGTGATTAAGAAAAAGGAAGAAATCAAAAGACAAAATATATTTGTTAGTAGTTTCATTAAGGTAAGTAATGTTTATCTTTTTATTATATTAAATCAATATATCATGTAAAAATACTAAATATGTCTATACTAACATATTTTTACAAGAATTGAATGGGGGTACAAGAGTTGTATGGCACATCTGAACTTGAGTGTGAAATAAATTGATGCATAGAATGTAAAAGGTTGGCCACCCCTGGACTAGATCATGCTCATTCTAGTCTGTCCATCACACTTGCCAATCAACTGCTTCCCCTGTATTTGTAGTTGCTTTCCGGTGGCCCTGAAAGCCCAATCGTCCAAGACACTTGGCTGCTGTGGCCATCCTCTTCAGCAGTATAAGCTACAAGTTTAAAGCACCTTGGGGGCTTTTGAGGCCACAATCTTATCCGGCCCAGGCAGCCTTTTGACAGCTCTCTCCTGTCTATGTTCTTTAAACTGCTTTTAACACAGTTAAAACAATTCAAATAAATTTTAAAAACTAGGAAAAAAATGAATACATGAAAAAACTTCATTAATTTAAAGAAATAGCATTGTGAAAAGGAAAAAAAACACTTCTAGCACTTTTTACAATCAATTTCAGCAAGCTAGCTAAATGTAAAATTATACATATACTTCATATTGCAGCTATCTCTGATGTAGAGCTGAAGATGTGGATTTGAAATACACTCAGGTTTCAATTTATTAGGTAACTCTCATCAAGGTTCAATATCTTGTACATTTAGAGATGATTCTTTTGTACACCATTGTTGTAGCGTGTAATTAGATAGATAGATAGATAGATAGATACTTTATTCATCCCCATGGGGAAATTCAACTTTTTTTCCAATGTCCCATACACTTGTTGTAGCAAAACTAATAACATACAATACTTAACTCAGTAAAAAATATGATATGCATCTAAATCACTATCTCAAAAAGCATTAATAATAGCTTTTAAAAAGTTCTTAAGTCCTGGTGGTTGAATTGTAAAGCCTAATGGCATTGGGGAGTATTGACCTCTTCATCCTGTCTGAGGAGCATTGCATTGATAGTAACCTGTCGCTGAAACTGCTTCTCTGTCTCTGGATGGTGCTATGTAGAGGATGTTCAGAGTTTTCCATAATTGACCGTAGCCTACTCAGCGCCCTTCGCTCAGCTACCGATGTTAAACTCTCCAGTACTTTGCCCACGACAGAGCCCGCCTTCCTTACCAGCTTATTAAGACATGAGGCGTCCCTCTTCTTAATGCTTCCTCCCCAACACGCCACCACAAAGAAGAGGGCGCTCTCCACAACTGACCTATAGAACATCTTCAGCATCTCACTACAGACATTGAATGACGCCAACCTTCTAAGGAAGTACAGTCGACTCTGTGCCTTCCTGCACAAGGCATCTGTGTTGGCAGTCCAGTCTAGCTTCTCGTCTAACTGTACTCCCAGATACTTGTAGGTCTTAACCTGCTCCACACATTCTCCATTAATGATCACTGGCTCCATATGAGGCCTAGATCTCCTAAAGTCCACCACCATCTCCTTGGTCTTGGTGATATTGAGACGCAGGTAGTTTGAGTTACACCAAATCACAAAGTCCTGTATCAGTTTCCTATACTCCTCCTCCTGTCCATTCCTGACACACCCCACTATGGCCGTGTCATCAGCGAACTTCTGCACATGGCAGGACTCCGAGTTATATTGTGTGAGATACCATCAGCTTGAACCAATCAGGCTACTTTCCTCTGACCTCTCATTCACAAAGTATTTTTGCCCACAGAATTGCCACTCAATGGATATTTTTTTTGTTTTGGTACCATCTTTTGTAAACTCTAGAGACAATTGTGCATAAAAATCTCAGGAGATTAGCAGTTTCTGAGATACTTAAACCACTCTCCGGCACCAACAATCATTCCACAGTCAACATCTCTTCAATCATATTTCCTCCCCATTTCAATATTCGGTCTGAACAACAACTGAACCGCTTGACCATGTCTGCTTGCTTTTATACATTGAGTTCTGCCACATGATTGGCTGATTAGATATTTGCATCAATGAGCAGGTGTACATAGTAACATGGCCACTGAATGTACATCTGGCTCTTTAGCGCAAATGATCAATTTTCAGTGGCTGGTCTCACTGCCAAGACAAACAGTGGAGAGAGTTTCAAAGTTCATTTATTATCAAAGTGTGTATTCATTATACAACCTTGAAATTCGTCTACTTACAGGCAGCCACAAAACAAAGAAACCTATAACAGCCCATGAAAAACTCCAACAAACACATCAATCTGCAAACAATAGAAGTAAGCAAAGAGCATTTAGCATGAAACTGAGTCCTCAGAGGTCTGGAGAAGGCCACAGCTTCAGCCTCAGTGCAGTGCAGAGCTGAGTAAACATCGCAGAGCAGCAAGCAGAATTGGCCTGACCCTCACATCTGGTCCTGACACGCTGCCTTTTCAATCCATCTGGCCCAGCGTTTAAGTCATCCAAACATCAGGTCATTCCTCACACTAGGACCCAGGCCCTATCATATCAATATGCGCTGGGTTTGTACCCCACACCCACGTTTTGGCCCGTACCCAACCTTTCCAAAACAACCCAGCACTTAGTTCGATCAACCTTCACTCTCAGCTTAGGTGGATGTGGCCCCAATCTGCCTCTGCTTCATTCTGACTTTGCTCCACTCCATTCCTTTGACTTCACCTCAAATATAGCTCAACCTCGCTTTGAACATGCCTCGACCTCGCCCTCGCCCTGACTTCACCTTTCAACCATACACTTCAGCCTTGCCTTGGTTCACCTCTTCATTGTTTACAGAGATCACTTACCATAATTTTATTTTACAGGATAAGTTTTATTAAAATATTTAGTTCTTTTGCTGGTTTTATTAACCACCGGTAAGAAGTTGTTTGCCTTCTGCAGCAGCATCTTAAACCGGAAACAGACTGATGAGCTCCCAGTTCAGTTCTGAGTCTGTGTCACAATACTCCGGTACAGAAGTAGGAATGAGTGAAATCACATGCTTCATTTGAACACATTTTTTGACTGATCTTCTAGTTAAAGATTACAACATTCATGCCCGTTGTGTTCAATCATCTTATTCTTAATTTTAAACCCTAGTGGTCATCCAAATTCAGATCTAGATTCAAATACAAAACACTGGAATAACTCAGATTGTGAGGCAGGCAAACGTTGTAAGTTGAAGTTTTCTGTCAAGACACTGTTCCAGGACTTAAAGGAAATGGGAACAATTGCCAGGACATAGTAATATGATGGAGAGTGGGATAGAAGCCCTTGTCTTCTTGTGGATAGGATGAAGAACTGGACTGAGAAGTGGTAAATAGAGTTCAACCCAAATAAGTGTAAATTGGTCAAATTAGAAAACAAAATACAATATTAATGGTAAGATTCTTGGCAATGTGAAGGATCAGAGAGATATTGGTGTCCGTGTTCGTAGGACACTCAAAGCTGCTGCACAGGTTGACAGTGATAAGAAGGTGTATGGTGTGTTGGCTTTCATCAACCGTGGGATTCGAGATCAAGAGCCACAAGGTAATGCTACAACTCTCTAAAACCTTAGTTAGACTTCACTTGGAGTACTCTGTTCAGTTCTAGTCATGTCACAACAGGAAGAATGTGGATATTATAGAGACAGTGCAGCGGAGATTTACAAGGATGTTGCCTTGATTGGAGAGCATGCCTTAAGGCAGGGGTGTCAAACTCATTTTAGGTCACGGGCCAGATTGAGCAAAATGCAGCTTCATGCGGGCCGGATCAGTCGGACGTGTGCGAACGCAGTTTTCATTGCCTCCGTTTTTTCAGCCTGCTCTCATGTGTCTCAGTCTCTGCTATAACTACAAAGTGTTTCACTTTACAAATTCCGCTTCTTATGAAGAAGACTGCCGAATAAACACTAAAAACCCTGAAAACCTGGTACCTGAATAAACTCAGCATTAGCCATATCATACGCCATAGGCGCTTCGATTACTGGGGCCAGCTTTAACAGTAATTAGATATTTTCTCGCGGGCCAAAGATAATTCCACTGCGGGCCGGATTTGTCCCGCGGGCCTTGAGTTTGACATATATGCCTTAAGGGAATAAGTTGAGTGAATTTGGCCTTTTCTCCTTTGAGCGATGGAGGATAACAGCTGACCTGATAGAGGTGTACTGTATAAGATGATGACAGGCATTGATCGTGCGGATAGTCAGAGGCTTTTTCCCAGGACTGAAATGGCGAACATGAGGAGTCATAGTCTTAAGTTGTTTGGTATGGGGGGGGGGGGGGGATGTCAGTGGCAGGTTTTTCACACAGAGAGCAGTGGGTGCATGGAATGCACTGCCAGCAATGGTGGTAGAGGCGGACGCAATATGGTCTTTTAAGAGACAATTAGATAGGTACATTGAACTTGGAATAATGGAGGGGTGGGTGGTAGGAAAATTCTAGGCAGTTTCTAGAATGGGTTCCATGGTCGGCACATCATCGTGGGCCAAAGGGCTGGTAATGTGCTGTAGATTTCTATGTTTTGTGTTCTATTATTTCAGAGGACCTGTCCAGCACCCACCACACAAGGGTGATTAATGAAGAAAGCATGGCAGTGCCTCTACTTCCTTAGGAGCTTGCAGAGGTTCAGCATGACATCAAAAACTTTAACAAACTTGTATAGACGTGTAATGGAGAGAATATTGGCTGGCTGCATCATGGCCTAGTATGGAAACAGCAATGCCTTTGTACCGAACATACCACAAGATGTAGTGCATATGGCGCAGTCCATCACAGGTAAAGCCCTCCCACACTTATATGAAATGCTATCGCTGGAAAGCAGCACTCAGCAGGGACCTGCACCACCCAGGACATGCTGCCATCAGGAAAAAGGTACAAGAGCCTCAGGACTCACACCAATGTATTTAGGAACAGTTACAGCTCCTCAACCACCAGGCTCTTGAACTTACCTTGTCCCATCATTGAAATGCTCCCACAACCAACCAGGATTCTTCATCTCATGTTCTCAATATTTATTGCTTACTTATTTATATTATTGTTTTTTCTTTATGCATTGTGCAGTTCATTGTCTTCTGCACTCTGGTTGAATGCCCTAGTTGGGTGATCTTTCAGTGATTCTGTTACAGTTACTATTCTACAGTTTAGTTGAATATGCCCACAAGAAAATGAATCTCAGGGTTGCAGATGTGACATTGATTTAAAATTTTTTTTTGAACTTTGAACTTTGCAGTCCCTTTTTGTCTTTAGATACTAGGCTATTTGGTTTACAATTCTCTACCCCCATCCTGAACAGTGCCTTCAAATACCAGGTATACATTCACAATTTTCCCTTTTAATAAAAATGCTTTCGGGACAGAAGAACTTCAGAATATATTTGGGATACACGAGAAGCTTGGTTCATTTGGTGTGACTTCGATTTTCTTCACGTTTCCTTTCATATTCCCATTATTGTAGCTCTTGCTATCCATTTATCACATTTTGCTTCTTTGTACTCTCACTAGTTATTTTTGTATTTTGACTAATCATTAGAATTTGTGCTGTTTTGTGCATGCTGGCAACACAGAAATGAAAACATTAAATTAACTTTTCATGCTAATCGTCATTTGTTGGTCCATGAATTTCCATGCATCAACGAATTCCAGAATCATTTAAATGACCTCACAACCCTGTAGGCCACGCCGGGAGGTGACTGTGAGTCTGTTGGAGTAATATACTGTGCCCAGTGTGGCCTTTTGCAAAAGTCCCGTTGTAGATTGGGAGACCACTTTGCCGAGCACCTACACTCTGTCTGCCAGAAAAAGTAGGATCTCCCAGTAGCCAATCATTGTAATTCCACTTCTTGTTCCCATTCCATTGTATCTATCTATGGCCTCCTCTATTGTCGTGATGAGACCACACTCAGGTTGGAGGAACAATACCTTATATTATGTCTGGGTAGCCTCCAACCTGAAGGCGCGAACATCGATTTCTCAAACTTCTGTTAATGCCTCACCTTCACCATTCCCCATCCCTTTTTCCCTCTCTCACCCTTATCTTCTTACCTGCCCATTGCCTCCCTCTGGTCCTCTGGTGCTCCTCACCCCTTTCCTTTCTTCCATGGCCTTCTGTCCTCTCCTATTAGATCCCCACCTTGTCCAGCCCTGTATCTCTTTCACCAATCAACTTCCCAACTCTTTACTTCACCACTCCCCCTCATCTTTTTTTCTCCAGTCATGCTGAAGGGTCTCAATCCAAAACATCGAGTGCACTTTTTTTTGTGAGATATGTGTGTACTTTGAGCTTCAGTCAGTTACTCACTTTGGCTTTCGCTGGTAACCAGCCAGAATAGGATCCTTTTATTCCCACTCTCTGCTTCCTGCCGATCAACCAATGTTCTACCCATGCTAGTAACTCCCCTGTAATTCCATGGGCTCTGATCTTGCTAAGCAGCCTTCTGTGCAGCATCTTGTCAAAGGCCTTCTGAAAACCCAAGTACACCACATCCACCGCTGCTTTTTATGATGTACACCCATGATTTGGACTACGGTATTAATGGATTTGTGGCTAAATTTACTGTTGATACAAAGTTAGGTGGGGGAGCAGGTAGTGTTGAGGAAACAGAAAGACTTAGATAGATTAGGGGAATGGGCAGAGAAGTGACAAATGAAATACAATGTTGGAAAGTGTTTGGTCATGCACTTTGGTGGAAGAAATAAACGGGCAGACTATTATTTAGATCGGGAGAGAATTCAAAATGCAGAGATGCAAAGGGACTTGGGAGTCCTTGTGCAGGATGCCCTAAAGGTTAACCTCCAGGTTGATTCAGTGGTGAAGAAGGCGAATGCAATGTTGGCATTCATTTCTAGAACACTATAAGGCACTCATGAGACCACACTAGGAGTATTGTCGGGCTTCTTATTTTAGAGAGGATATACTGACATTTGAAAGGGTTCAGAGAAGATTCACGAGAATAATTCTTGGGCTGTATTCCCTGGAGTTCAAGAGAATGAAGGGGGGGGGGGGATCTCATAGAAAAATTCCGAATGTTAAAATGCTTGAACAGATTAGATCTGGCAAAGTTATTTCCCATGGTAGGGGAGTCTAGAACAAGAGGGCCCAACTTTGAAGGATGCCCATTTAGAACAGAAATGCGGAGAAATTACTTTACTCAGAGGGTGGTAAATCTGTGCAATTTGTTGCCACGAGTGGCTGTGGAGGCCAAGTCATTGGATGCATTTAAGGCAGAGATCGATAGGTTCTTGATTAGCCAGGGCATCAAAGGGTATGGGGTGAAAGCAGGGGAGTGGGGATGACTGGAAGAATTGGATCAGCCCATGATTGAATGGCAGAGCAGACTTGCTGGGCTGAATGGACTACTTCTGCTCCTATATCTTGTGGTCTTGAGATTTTGGAGATGTTCCTTGTGGTCCTCACTGGTAACAATGATGTCATTCAGGTAACACTGAGTGCTTGGGCAGTCTTGCAGCAAAACAAAAACTTCAGATAGAAGCCAAGAATTGGAGAGAGTGGACTGATCTGTTGCAGACACTTTGGGGAAGGCACAAGAATGCATGAAAGAGGGAGGATAGGATAGGAAAATGTATCTGGGAAGCTGCAGTATATGGGACTGGAACAGTATTTCTGTACAACTGGAGAAGAAAGAGGTAAGAGGAGAAAAAGAGACTACCATAATCTATTGGCGTAATGACTGACAATGGCTCCACAAGAAATTTGGATAAAGTCATTACAAATACCATCCACTCCCTTTCAGATTTACACCTTTGGATGTTTAGAAGGTAACTGATAGAAATATTTAACATAGATAACAGGGGAGCTCATTAATATAAAAGTGGAGTTTAAAATCTTGTCATTGGAAACTAAGCACTAACAATTAACATCTTCCTTTAAGGAAGAAGATCAACATAATTTTATCAACAGTCTTTGTATTTTTGCCTGAAAACAAAGATCCTTGCATGGAACTGAATGAGAGATGACTAATTCTAAGGAATTTATTACTCTTAATGAGATCTGAATATTGAATGTAAATGTGCCAAGAAATTAAAGCTGGAGGTGAGGGTAAAGGAATATAGAGTGATGCATGCTGGTACAAGAAATTTGAAAATTATGCACATTTAAGAATTCAAGAGGCTTAGCAAGAATGCTAGAATCCAAATGCAAAATTAATTAGGCAATTAACTTCAGTATTACAGGTAATAAAATTAAATGAGTATAAAGCATCATTTTGTCAGTCGATAACATCCAAGAAAAGACATCCTATTGTTCAAGCAACATAAAGGGATCACTGTGAATTTCTTATTCAAGTCTGAAAGCACACCAGGCAACAATATTTTTTCATTTCTCAGTACTTTAACAATGCCTGTGTTGTTTTAACAAAGCAATACATACTGTCAAATTGGATAGTTTTAATTTTGTCACCTTTTTAAAAACAAACAAAAGCAATTCTAAAATAGACATCAATTTCAGACAATTGATGTTTGTGAAAGCATAGCTGGATATGAAAAGTCTTAGAACAGCTGTGTAAATTTTATGAAACAAACATTCATTCAGCGTTGATAAAAAATGCAATATGAAATTGGTAAAGTAAAAACATTGATCAAAAGCAAAGTAAATTGGAATGAACCTCATTTTAATGGATGATGTGATTGAATGTTCTCAACTATGTAATGATGGTCCATGGAAACAGTGATTGGAGATCAAGATGATGGGTTGAACAGTTGCTGCTTTCCTCCATGTTTATAATTAATCATGTACTTTACTTAAATTAGTGCAAATGGCTTGCAAAATTAGGAATCACTGATTTGCTCATCCCAATTTAAGTGATTTTTGTTGGCTACCCAATCCGACCTGATCCAACTCCCAACGGCAGTGTGCATAAATTAGTGAATCCCATTGTTAGTTATTTAAATCAACCCGAAACTTGAGTTTTTCTTTCCACCCACGGTGTTGCTCTGAACCATATTCATTATTATCCACATTATTCATAACATATGGAACTATGATGGAATGCATTGTGAACAATAAATTGGATTACAGAAAAAATATACAAGGCAAATATATTATTATAATATAGTCAGCATGTTGTATATAAATATTAATGTACTGAAAACAATTGTTTTGATCATGAATTTGAAATTTCGTTATTTGAAAGAGGCAAATCATTTTAGTATGCATATAAACAGGTCTTTCAAGGTTACTAGACAAATTTGTTATACAATTGTAATGAGTGCAGATCAAAAGAAGGATTTTACAAGAGATAATTAGTTTGATATTCAGTTGTTTCATTCTGTTTAAATATATGACCCCTTTTTCAATCTATTATATCAACCTAACTAAAGAAATTGTATTCTAATGTATGGTTATTGGAAAAGGTTAGGCATTCAGAATACATTGCAGGTGCTTTTGGTACTTGCTGTTGCAAATTTTAAATCTCCTTCAACTGTTCTGTTGGTTATGGAAGTTGGAATTTCACAAGAGGACACGTGAAGGGCAATTTGCCATACAGAGGCCCTTGAATAACAGATGCTTTAGATCTGCTATTGGATCTGAAGGGATATTGAACTCAAAGCATATCAGCGAAGCAAGGCTTGTTTGTGGTGGGCTTTCAAGCATTATTGACATGATATGGGTGAGCTAATATCATCGTTCCTTCACAGTCACATGAAATCGTTAAATGACAAGGCCTCTTGCTCTTGTAACAAGTTATATCAAATGCAGTGAGGAAGAGTGTAGCTGTTGTATTGATAGAGGGCAGTGAAAGCCTTTGGAATGCAGCAAAGTCAGCAGATCTCTGTCACATTTCCTAGGTACCCAACAATCTCATCTGGAACATATTGGGGGCAGTGGGGGATATGGGGGGAGGCAATGCAAGGAGGTGAGAGGCTGTAAGGGAATAGGGAAGGGAAAAGAATGCGAAGAGATAGCCAGGAGTAGTTTGAAACCTTGAGTATGGACAAATAATTTAGAATATTTATCTGTCTATTCAACTCTGATAACAAAGATTAATCTTTTTTACTTTTCATGATCTGTAATTTAACAACTTGCACTAAATGTTACCTCATGCTCTCTTACATATCAAAATAAAATCAGTCTCAAAGTTTTGTTCATAACGTAAGACACTAAATTCTGGATCATTCTTCTCAGGACTACGGCCATCTCCGGTCACGTGACCTTTTTATTCTCTTCTGCTTTCTTCAGGAATGAGCATTACATGTTAGGGTATATCAACATTGGGCCAGCCATTGATAGGTTCCCCATTCCTTACAGCTAACAAGTCATGTGTTAAATCCAGTTTGAAGTCCTAAAGGTGATCATAAATGATCAGGCATTTCCACTCACCATCTTTAGGACTTCAGTTGTTAAACTAGATGCATGGTTTTGCTGCACAGCCATCAATCCACTGCCATTGGTTTCACTCTTCATCTCAGCAGTCTGTAGGTAGGAGTCCAGATATACCTTATACCCAGCCATCAGCTTAATCCTAGGGATAATACCCCTGGTGTTACAGCAGATATATATAGGTTACTTGATTTTACTTTTTTGGTAATGATTTGTTTTCATGTTTTAATATGCTTTATATGATTACTTCATTCTTTTTAAATAATTTTTACTTTTGAAGCATTTAAACATAATTGAATCAAACCTCAATGTCCCTTTCAATCAGAGGATAAACACAAACAAGAGAAAATCTGCAGATGCTGGAAATCCGAGCAATACACACAAAATGGTGGAGGAACTCAGCAGGCCAGGCAACATCCATGGAAAAGAAAAAGAGTAGACATTTCGGAGATAGGAAGTTGATTGGTGAAACAGATGGAAGGCCATGGAAGGAAGAAAAAGGCTGGGGGGTGGGAAGGAGCACCAGAGGGAGGCAATGGGTGGGCAAGGAGATAACATGAGAGAGGGCCAAGGGGATGGGAAATGGTGAAGATGGGGGGGGGGGGGGTGGTGGAGACATTACAGGAAGTTTGAGAAATCAATGTTCATGTCATCAGGTTGGAAGCTATCCAAATGGAATATAAAGTATCGTTCCTCCAACCTAAGTGTGGCCTTATCCCGATAGTGAAGGAAGCCATGGATGGACATATTGGAATGGGAATGGGAAGTGGAATTAAAATGGGTGGCCACTGGGAGATCCCGCTTGTTCTGGCAGACAGAGCATAGATGTTTGGCAATGCGGTCTCCCAATCTATGTCAGGTCTCACCGATATACAAGAGGCCACACTGTGTGCACCAAACACAGTATATGACCCCAACAAGCTCACAGGTGAAGTGTTGCCTCATTTGGAAGGACAGTTTGGGGCCCTGAATGGTAGTGAGGGAGGAGGTGTAGGGACAGGTGGAACAAGTGCTACACCTACCCATTTTAATTCCACTTCCCATTCCAATATGTCCATCCATGGCCTCCTCCACTGTCAGGATAAGGCCACATTTAGGTTGGAGGAACGACACCTTATATTCTTTTTGGGTAGCCTCCAACCTGATGGCATGAATGTCGATTTCTCAAACTTCCAGTAATGCCCCCACCCCCACACTGCCATTTCCCATCCCCTTGGCCCTCTCTCATGTTATCTCCTTGTCCTCCCATTGGCTCCCTCTGGTGCTCCTCCCTTGCCCTTTTTTCTTTCTTCCATGACCTTCCGTCTCTTTCACCAATCAACTTCTTAGCTTTTTGCTTCATCCCTCCTCCTTCAAGTTTCACTGATCGCCTGGTGTTTTTCTCTCTCCTCTGCCCCCACCTTCCAATCTACTCCTCAGCAGTTTTTTTATCCAGCATTGCAAAGGGTTTTGGCTCAAAATATCAACTGTCCTTTTTTTCCACAGATGCTGCCTGGCCTGCTGAGTTCCTCCAGCATTGTATGTGTGTTGCAGAGGTTAAACACTATCTGATTGTGTAGAAGTGGGTCCTTGTCATTACAAAACCAAGAACTAATCATTAATTGGAGTCTTCATTGGTTTGTAGCAACTACACAGCGTCAGATGATCCAGCCAGCTGCACCCAGAAACCATGACTACGGCTCATAAAACCAGTCAGTGGGCTGAGTCCAGGCCATCTGGCCTGATATAAACTACAAGCTCAACACTAAATATTATGGAACTTATTCAGGATCCACCTTGGTGGAATCCATGGATTAGAGGGTGCACATTAATAATATGTTACAAGCCTTGCAGCATTGTCTAGCTCCCTTTACCTTTACGTTCAGCAATACAATAATTATTTCCCATTCTCCCAGCATCAAGCTTCAGGGAGTTACCATTTGTCGGAACTTAAATGGACCAAGCTCATAAATATTGTGGCTACGCTTACATACATGAGATGGGTGCTCCATGATGAGAACCTCACCACGGTCTTTGCACCATCTAAAGCCATACAACAGAAATGATGCATAGAACAGTATAGTACAGGAACGGGCAATTCAGCTTATCGTATCTGTGCTGACTATGATGACATATTAAACCGATCCCGCTTACTGCACATGGTCCATGTTTCTCAACACCCTGTCTGTTCACATGTATGTCTAAATGCCTCTGAAATGTTGCTATTACATCTGCTTCCACCACCTCCCCTAGTTTCAGTCACCTACCATTCACTATGTAAAAATCTTAATTTGAGAATCTTCTTTAACTAATCCCCCCCATCCCCCTCCCCCACTTTACCATTGATATTTTCACTCTGGGTAAGGACTCTAATTATCTACCTTATCCATGCCTGTCCTTACTTTCTAACTTCAAACAGGTCACCTCCTCAGCCTCTGGAACTCCAGCAAAAACAATCTAAGTTTGCCCAAACTCTCCTTATAACTAAAATTCTCTCATTGAGGCAACATCCTGGTGAAATACTTCTTCACCCTCTCCAGAGTCTTCCCATCCTTGCTGGATTGAGGTGACCGAAGGTGTACACAACACCCTACAAGTGGCTGAACCAAAATTTTAGACACACTGTCCTAAGCCAGCTTGCTACAAAACTTCTTTATCACCCTATTGACTTGTTGGTTTTTCAGTGAGTTATAGACCTCCATCCCAAATTGGCCTTAATAAGATTTTAAAAAAAAACACCAATGCTCCTAAGGGTCCTACCATTTATTGTGTACATTTTATACCCCAAATTTCAATACTTCACAATTCTCAGGAATAACCTCCATCTACTCTTCTGCCATTTAGCAATCTATATTTTCAACTAATCTATATCCTGCTCCTCATTCCTCATGATCCACAATTCTGTCATTTTTGTTTTGTCCACAGAATTACTAATCAGCCCAATTATATTCTTGACCATATCATTTATGTGCATCCAAAGACCAGTATTTCCAGTTCTGATCCCTGCAGATCACCACTGATCATAGACCTCTACTTAAAAACACTTTTCCATCACTATTTTCTGATGCCCATGCCAAGACAATTTTGAATCCAATCCACCAAGTCACAGAGAATCCCATGTGGTTTAGCCTTCTGGATCATCCCACATGAAGAAACTTGACAAATGCTTTACTGAATTCCATGGATACAATATCCACTGCTCTACCCTTAATGCTATTCATTATTTCTTCATCAAAACTATATCAAATTCATAAGACATGACTTTCATCACACAAAGCCCATGTTGACTACACTTAACAAGCCCGAGTTTTTGCAAATGTAAATAAGTCCATTCCTAAAAATATTCTTCAATCATTTCCTAACCACTGAGATATGGCATACTGGTCTATGACATGCTGATTTATCCTTATTGTCCATCTTAAGCAAAGGAACCACAATGTCTAAATTCCATTGCTCTGAACCTTCACTTCAGACTAAAGAGGATACAAAGATCTCTGTCAATGCCTGAATGAATACAGTTCTAACACCATTTATGAATCTGAGTATTTTCCAAAACAAAGCAAGGTGGTTGATTGACTAAACATTCACCACTAATGTACTCCAATGTTCGACATCTACAAAATGAATTGTAGCATCTAAGCAAGGCTTCTCAACAGCACATCCCAACCTTGGTTCTTTACCAGCTGGAAGAATAAGTAGGTGCATAGAAATCCAACAACTTGGAAGTTTGTTTCCAAAATGTATCCAGTACAAGTTCCACGATACTCGATTTTGAACATGCAAAATGGTGGTTTCTCTCTGAAAACATTTATTTCTGTTCTTTCATCTTCATTTGAAGTTTGATACTAGAGGCTCTTTTTCGAAAGCACTCCTGAAGAATTCGTATCACACAGTTGTACCAGTTGATGCAAATGGTTCATCCCTACCTCTCGAGAGCATTTGGAGAAGGTCAGTCAATGCAGTGCCACATGTTGTAAACTAATGTTTTAATATCCAGCTGATTCCTAAATAAGACAATAGTGTGGATGTCAGACATTTCCAATATCAAAGTATTTCCTGCTATGAAAACCGTGGGTGGAACGAGAATCCTCTTAACCACCTTCTTCATACCTAGTAATAACTGTAAGTACTGATAGTCCCTCAATACAAACATATCAGCAAAAAAAAACTTTCCCAACATGTTCTTCGTATGTTTGAAATCTCTGATAAATCTCTCCTTAATCTTATCTAACAAAAATAGAGCAGCTTTTCAAATGTCTCCTCTTAACAGTAATTTCCCTTCCTTGCATCCTTTTGATAATGGGCACCCTCAGGTGCCTATTAAGTTCAACTGATAGCCTTTTCAATATTGATGTGATTCTTAACTCTGCCCATTAAATTTACATTTAACCACCAAACGCTTTCAATAGCTTTTCAGTAAATATTTTACTTTTAATTTAAGGCTGTTATTCATCAATATTGGAGGCACAGAATTTGTAAGTAGCTCTTATTGTATCAATAAATTGTAAAGTCTAACATAATTTTACCACTGAGCTGTTTATTAAAATGAAGTGCAAATTTGCAGCGTCAGCGTAATACGTTGCTCCTAATGAACATTAGCAGCTGGGTAAGTGGCCGACTTCAAGTCAGACTTGAGCAAGAAAAATGAGTGGCAGAAGGCAGAAACTGCAGGTACAGGAGTATTAACAAACCACTATTGTCCATGATTCATGGGAACGATCTGTACTCTGGAATCAAAAACTCTAAATCTGAAGGGACAAATGGGGTAGATAGATGAAACTAGAACACAGAACAGTACAGCACAGGAACAGGCCCTTTCGCCCATCGATGTTATGCCGAACTAAGTAAATTAGTAATCAGATGCCCAACTAACCTAGTTGCTTCTGCCTACACAATTCCCCTAACCTTCCATTTCCTGCACTTTCATGTGCCTATCGAAGGATCTTTTGAATGCCTGTTGTATTCGGCTCCATCAGCACCCCTGGCAGTGTATTCCAAGCATTCAGCACACTGTGTTAAAAAAATATATATACCCCACACATATTTCTCATCTTAAATGCCTGCCCTCTGGTAGCAGACATTTCAATCCTGGGGATAAAGATAAAAATAGTCTATCTATGCCTCTCATAATCTTATAAACCTCTATTAGATCCCACCACAGTCTGCACCACTCTAGACAAAATAACCCAAGTTTGTCTACCCTTTCCTTTTAGCATGTGCCCTCTAATCCAGGCAGCATCCTGGTTAGCCTCTTCTGCATCGTCTCCAGAGCTTTGGCATCCCTACTATAATGGGGTGACCGGAACTGAATGCAATACTCCAGAAGAGGCCCAACTAGAGGTTTATAAGGTACAAATTAACTTCTCAAGTTAACTATATGCATGCATATTACATATATAACCATATAATATATATAAATGAGACAGTGTTTCTCCGAACCAGGGTGTAAATCACAGTAGTAAACATTATGAAGATAAGAATAAAATCCAGATGAATCACACATAAGTAACAATCTAAAGTGCATTAATATTAAATATTGTAAGGCACAAAGCAGGTTAACCAGTGACACTTCGAATACGATGTGGCAGGGAGTTCAGAAGCTGAGTGGCCTTGGGGAAGAAACTGTTTCTTGTCCTAACTGTTCTTGTGTTTATGCATCAGATTCTCCTGCCTGATGGTAGAAAATCAAAGTGGATGCTGGATGGATGGGATCCTTGATAATAATAATAAGGGCCCTGTGTATGCAGCACTCCTGATAAATGTCCCCGATGGATGGTAGGGAGACTCCTGTGATCCTCTCAGCTGTTCTTGCAGACCATTGTAGGGACTTCCGGTCTGATACTTGACTGCTCCCATACCAGCTGGAGATACAACTTGTCAGGACACTCTTAATGGTGCTCCTGTAAAACACAGTTAATATGAGGGTGGGGGGAGCCCTACTTGACTGAATCTTTTTAGGAAGTGGAGGTGCTACTGTGCCTTCTTGTTCAGGGAGGTGATATTCAATTATCTGTGATTGAACCAGAAATTTGGTGCACTTAACTCACTCCTCAGAGGAGTCATGTATTCGCAGAGGGGGATGGTTCATCTGCATCTTCCTGAAGTCCACAATGATCTCCTTTGTCTTCTACACATTCAGGCTCAGTTTGTTCTTCTCACACCAATCCACCAGCTGCTCTCTACTGCACTAATTTCCTTGATTAATAAAGGCAAACATGCCATATGGCTCTTGAACACCTAATCAGCCAATGAAAACAATTTCAAGGAGCAATGCACCCGAATCCAATAACCCCTCTCCACATCAATAATTCTAAGAGTCTTGCCATTAACGATTTACAATCCCTTTACATATGATCTCCCAAAATGCATTGTTTCACAATTCAGTGGGATGAAATTCCATCTGCCATTTTTTTTACCCATATTTGTAACTGATCTAGATACCATTGTATTCCTACCTGTCCTCTATGCTATCCACAACATCAGCAATCTGCGTATTATCTGCACACTTACTAACCCACCAATCTACATTTTCATCCAGGTCATTCATATATATCACAAACAGCAGAAGTCCCAATACAGATCCCTGAAGAACATCACTGGTCACAGACTTCCAGCCAGAATAAATCACATGTCTTATAGGATGATGTTTTGCAATACCCTCTGTCTTCTGTGAGCATGCTCATTCTGAATCCAAATAGCCAATTCACCATGGATGCCATGCATCTTAATCTTCTGAATGAGCCTCTCACGAGATTCTTGTCAAATACCCTACTAAAATCCCAAGCTTCACCAGTCACCTCAGTCACCTCTTGCCCCACACAAAGCCATGCTGATTGTTCCTCTGGTTTTCCAACTGCTCATAAATGCTATCCCTAAGAATACTCTCCAGTAACTTCCCTGCCACTGGCATGACTCTCACCAGTCTACAGTTTTCAGGATTGTTCCCATTTCCTTTCATGAATGATGAAACAGTATCACCTACTCACCCGTCCTCCAGGATTTTGCCTGTTGCTAGAGAGGACATGATGCACAGGGTTGGATAAGGGACATATATGCACTTTGATATAAAACTTTAAGATGTTGGTCAAGATTGCTTAACATTATTTCCAAAACACAAGTGCAAAAGGAGAATTAAATAATTGTTACTCCATATCTGATGCAATGCAAAAAAACACATTAAGATAAAGAACACAATAATAATAATAAACACAGCACACATAAATACCGAAGACAGCTTATATATACATAGATTGATTGTATGCCTATAAGTGACGCTGGGTCCCAGCGTGTGTCTGTGTATAAGGGGTCTGATAGGTTAAGATAAAGTAGTGGCGGATGGGGGTGTGGAGGGACGGGTTAGTGGATGGGGCTGTTGATTAGTCTTATTGTTTGGGGAGTGTGCTGACATTTAATTGTAAGACATTCAATTGCCCCAGAGAAGTGACTGATAGCTACACATGAGTCTGTGCCTCAGCCGTTGTTAGTACGGACACACACAGATTGCACTTCCTTTGGATTTCTCCAATAGGGAATTTCTGTCTGCGTGGAACAGAGTCATCCCACCAAGTGAAATGCTGAGTTGGCACGTTGTTCTTTAGCCAAGTTTTGGTGAAAACCAGAATGCGGCAGTTTCTCCATCACAACCAAGAGAAAATCTGCAGATGCTGGAAATCCGAGCAGCACACACAAAATGCTGAAGGAACTCAGCAGGCCAGGCAGCATCAAGGAAAAGAGTTGACATTTTAGGCTAAAACCCTTTGGCAGGACTGGAGGAAAAATGCTGAGGAATAGATTTGAAAGGTGGCGGGAGGGGAGAGAGAAACACAAGGTGATAGGTGAAACCTGAAAGGGGAGCGATGAAATAAACAGCCAGAAGTAAAATGGTGAAAGGCTATGGAAGAAAGAAGGGGGGAGGAGCACCAGAAGGTGGCGATGGACAGGCAGGGAGATAAGGTGAGAGAAGGAAAAGGGGATGGGAAATGGTGAAAGAGAGGGGATGGGGGGCATTACTAGAAGTTCAAGAAATCGATGTTCCTGCCATCAGATTGGACGCTACCTCAGACATAACCAACCCTCTTCCCCCCACTCATCCTAGCTCTCTTCCATGCCAAACTTTCACCATCCCCTCTAACTTTGCCCCCTCTGAGGCAGAGCGTTCAGTCCTCAGTAAGGGCCTTACCTTTGTCCCCGTGCCTACGCCTCAGTGAGTTCCACACCTGCCACGAGGCTGAGCTCTTCTTCCGCTGCCTCTGTCTCTGAGCCTACTTCTTTGGCAAGAGCTCTCCAACCCATAATGATGACCCTTTCTCCCATCTTCAACCCTCCTCCTCTTACTGGATACCTCACTCAGGTCTTCTGCCTGCTCTGGACCTTTTCATTGCCAACTGCCGATGGGACATCAACTGTCCAGAATTCAACAGTCTTCTTTCCTGTTCCAACCTCACTCTTTCTGAATACTCAGCTCTCCACTCCCTCCACACCAATCCTAACCTCACCATCAAACCTGTAGCTAAGGGTGGCACTGTAGAAGCCTGGCATACTGACCTCTACCTTACTGAGGCCCAGCGCCAACTCTCACACACCTTTTACTTGCCCTCAAACAGGACTCTACTAAGGCCATTGTCTCCCACATTATCAACCTTATTGACCTCAAATTTACCTGATTCATTTCCAACACCTCCCTTCCCTTTCTCAATCTCACTGCCTCTATCTCTGGAGACAGCTTATCCACTGACGGCCATTACAAACCCACGGACTCTCACAGCTACCTAGACTACACATCATCCCACCCTACTACTTGTAAAAACACCATTCCCATTCCTCAATTCCTCCGTCTCCCACCGCATCTGCTCCCAGGATGAGGCTTTTCATTCTAGAATGAAGCAGATGTCCTCCTTTTTCAAACAAAAAGGCTTCCCTTCCTCCACCATCAACTCTGCCCTCAAACTTATCTCTTCCATTTCACACGTCTGCTCTTACCCCATCCTCCTGCCATCCTACCAGGGATAGGGTTCCTCTTGTCCTCACCTACCACCCCACCAGCCTCCAGGTCTAGCACATAATTTTCTGAAACTTCTGCCACCTCTAATGGGATCCCACCACCAAACTCATCTTTCCCTGCCCCCCACTTTCTGCTTTTCACAGGGATCGCTCCCTACGCAACTCCATTCTACGTTCCAAGCCTACACTGGTGACCGTTCCACATCTTTCCTACGCTACGTCGACGACTGCATTGGTGCTGCTTCCTGCACCAATGCTGAACTCGTTGACTTCATCCATTTTGCCTTCAACTTCTACCCTGGCCTCAAATTTTCCAGTCTATTTCTGACACCTCCCTCCCCTTTCTCAATCTCACTGTCTCTATCAGTCACCTGGCCAGGCATATTACGCAACACCAGGCCCAGAATGGCTCCTCTTTTTGTTGGACAATCTACATATTGATTTAAGAATCACTCTGGATTCAACTAATAAACTCTGCCCCATCTAAACTAAGGAATTCCTGGACTCTATTGGAAAAACTGAAGTCATCCACAATGACCCCACGTCAATGCACGGAGCATACTAGGGTTGACGATGTCTCAGAGTAGCTGCATCATGTTCTCAACGGGGGAGCAAGGTGAGCAGCCAGAGGTCATGTGAATTGACATCAAAGACATCGTAGAAACAGAAAAGAAAAAAAGAGATCCTGCAGGTGATCTGAGAAGGAGCGCCACCTCTAGGTTACTCCTGGTGCCAAAAATAAAAAAAAATAAGTGGCTGAGGAACTGGTGCACGGAGCAGGATTTCAGGTTCTTACATCAATGGGACATCTCCTGGGGAAAGGGGGGCCTAAACAAAAGGGATGGGTTACGCCTTAACTAGAAGGGAACTATGATCCAGGCCAGGAGGTTTTGAATTAGCTTGGCACGAGGATGGGAACCAGAGCGCCAGATCAGAAAATAGAGGGACTGAGTGAGAAGGTAGATGTCATAACCAGTAAGAACAGGCAGGAGCAAAGTAATAGAGAGAATAGAATAAACATGTTGAAGTGTGTAGAATTTATTGCTTGGAGTATTATGGATAAGGTTGACATACTTAGAAAATGGATCCGTACATGGAACTATGATGTTAGGCCATAATGGAGACAGGAAAGGTGCTTCATGTTCCTTGGTTTTGATGTTTTATAACAGATAGAAAAGGGGGTGAAAAGGGGATGGGGAGGTGCATTTTTAATCAGCAACAATATGACAGCAGCACTCAGAGGGGACATAATGGAGGCGGTCATTCACCGAGTCCAGGGTAGAACTCAGAAATAAGAAAGGTGTAATCACTCTGATGAGATTATACTACACCCCCAAACAGTTGCCAGAATACTGAGGAGTGGGTATGCAGGCAAATTGGGTGAAGACGTTTCCCTGGTTTGCTTGGCTGCGTAAGTCTAGGGAAGTCACTCTCCAGCCCCGCCAAAGTCCTGAGATTGAGACGGCTCTCCCACCCCAAGCCCCGGTTTGTGTGGACGCTGTGTAATTTGCTACCCTCTTGTTACAAATTAGTGCCACGAAATAACAGACAGTACACTGCATACGATTAAAGGAATTACATTTATGAATCTTAACTAAAGGGTTAGTAAAGAAAAACAAAAAGGAGCCCATTTTAATTAAACAGTCCAACGTGCACAAGTTGGAGCTCATCTTGAACTTCTCTGTCTCTCACACGCAGGGCCTTCAGTCAGCATGAAAGCGCACACCATTTCCCAGACGTCGCTCACAATCCATCGCAAACAAACGGGTCTCCCACTGGGTCATATCCTACGACCGGTTCTCCCCAGCGTCTTCTCTCTTCATCTCTCACCGAACAAAAAACCTGAAGCCCAATCTTAGTGTCCCTCACCAGAGAAACCTCCCCTCAGCTCTACCATCCCGACTGGATGGCACACATTTCTCCTCATCCCTTACCTTCAACAATAACCCAATCAAGCTGAAAACAGAACAGACGGCTCTTACCGAACAGCTAAATGAAATGCATACAGCATAACAGTGAAAATATGAACCAGGGCATTACTCTCCCCCCCCCCACCAAAATAGTCATGTCCTCATGACTTTGAAATAATTTGTCATCCCATATTACGTGCTTGTTTCTCCTTCTGTTCAAACCTTCCCACGCCCACCTCTACCTGCTTCCATCTGCCTAATGTCCCCTCCATAATATGTTCTCTGAGAAACATTGATTGAATTTCTGCCACCCACCCCTTTGAATTATAATGAAGGAACTTCAATATTCATGTGAACCTGTTGATTATATCTCGACTTGGTACCACCTTCAGCCTGGTATAGATCAAGTTCTGCTATTTTAATTATTTCCAAACTGCACAAATATTGCACACAGTTGCACTTAAGCATATAATGAAGTAGGCTTTCCATATCAAAGCATGGATTAACTAATACTTGGAACTACCAACCAGATGGTAAGTGGATAAAATCACTTCATGTTAAAATATCCTTTATTATAATTCCCCTTTAATGGAATGTAATCATCGTGCGAACAACCATTTATACGGAATAATGTGGGATATACAGCACTACAATTGTCCATTCACTCAAATCAATCCTTTGAAGGAGCAACAAATAACCTGCTGGAGAAACTTAATGGGTTGAGCAGTGTCAGAGGGAGGAAAGGAGTCATAAGCATTTCAGCTCAAGACGCTGCATCCGTCCTATCCTCCCAGAGGTCTGGCCTGACCTGCTGAATTCCTTCAGCAGCTTGCTCCAGGTTCTAGCATCTGCAGGCTCTTGTGTCTCTGGTCCTTTGAAAGCCTTTATCCTCATTGATTTTTTTTCTTCCTCTTTTATCAGTGTACACTACATCCTCTTCTTCCTCATTTGATCAGCAAGTTTTGTTAAACAGGTCAAAACTGTTTAATTTCAGCTCCTTCCACGGTAGAGAGTTTTATAGAATTCAGATTAAAAGAAAATCTTTCCTACTCATTTGATTTCAAGGTCACAGATTTCTATCAAAGGACTCTTGATATGTTATAGACAATAGACAGTAGGTGCAGGAGTAGGCCATTCAGCCCTTCTAGCCAGCACCACCATTCACTGTGATCATGGCTGATCATACACAATCAGTACCCCGTTCCTGCCCTCTCCCCATATCCCTTGACCCCACTATCTATAAGAGCTCTATCTAACTCTCTCTTGAATGCATCCAGAGACTTGGCCTCCATTGCCTTCTGGGGCAGAGCATTCCACATATCCACCACTCTCTGGGTGAAAAAGTTTTTCCGCATCTCTGTTCTAAATGGCCTACCCCTTATTCTTAAACTGTGGCCTCTAGTTCTGGACTCACCCATCAGCGGGAACATGCTTCCTGCCTCCAGTGTGTCCAATCCCTTAATAATATATGTTACAATCAGATCCCCTCTCATCCTTCTAAATTCCAACTTATTTCCAACTTCCAACTAAACTCCAACTTCTAATACTTACATATTGGATAATTCTATAGATCCCTGTTAAATTTTCCCTCAGATCAGGTTTTTTTTCTTTGAGAAATGACAGACTTAATCTATTCATCCCTTCCAGAAGAGCGTAACTGGCACCATTCTTGAAGACATTCTTTATTTTAGAATTCAGGGATATGCACCTTAGGAGCTGCAAAATCAAGTTGCTTCTAAATGTAATTACATTCTCTAAATCAATTATATTCTGTGACCAATAGCATCTCCCAACTAATAAACAGAAAATGTATTAATTCAGTTTATCCAGCAAAAGAAACAATCACACTGTCTTCCTCATATCCAAAACAAATCAACAAAATAACAGCTACTTTTGTTATCAAGCAAATGGGGACCCATGAATTACAATTTAGAGTGGCTCATATATATATATATATATCTGCAGCCAGCTCATCTATTTGTAACAATTACAGTTGACCTTTACCTTGGTCCCACTTTCCTTCCAATTCCTTATCCCCCTGGTTTCTTGTGTTCAAAAGTCTAGCTTAACACTCAGTGACTCAGAACCACACCCCCACTGTGTTTTGGGGTAAAAAATTCCAAAGCTCCTCTCAAGCAGAAATTTCCCCTCATCTCCATCCTAAGTGATTTACCTCGCATCATGAAACTCTCCAACCCCCTCCCCCAATTCAAGGTTTGCTTTCAAGGGAGACAACCACCTAACTAACATTTACTCTTTATCCTTGATTTCCTTCTCTACCTCATTGCATGAACGAGACAATTCATTCCAAGAATTACTCGAGTGAACCCTGATATCACCTCTTCCAAGTGCAACCATACCTGTCTTTCTATATGAAAGTCATAAATGTAATTAAAGCTACCAAATCTAGTTTTTCACTGCATGAACAATGCCGTTTTTCTATTATTCTTTGGTCAAGCTCAATAAATGAACAATCCAATGTCAATTCTCGCCAATTAAATTTTAAAGTTCAAAGTAAGTTTATTATCAAAGTGCAAATATGTCACCATATACAACCCTGAGATTCATTTTCTTGAGGGCATACTCAACAAATCCATAATAGAATAATAAACATAATAGAATCCATGAACTTGGGCATTCAATCAATGTGCAAAAGACAGCAAACTGTACAAATACAAAAATAAATAAAGAATAATAAATAAAGTAATAAGCATCAAGAACATGAGATGAAGATTCCTTGAACATGAGTCCATAGTTTGTGTGAACATTTCAATGATGGGGCAAGAGAAGCTAATTCTCTTGGTTCAAGAGCCTGATGGTTAAGAATAGATAGATGGGCTTCAGACTTGTGCAGGCTGCTCCAACCTGCACAACTCTGTCATCCATCTAGCTATCCATTAACCACATCACACACTTCACAAATATATTCCTTACCACTTTTTACACATTTGGTACTGTTTCAAGCTTCATTCCTGTATACACTGCTAGATACTCAGCATTGTGTTAGAACATAAGGCACTACTATGTCTGATTTACTATTCACGTAAGAATGCAGCAATGTGTATGTCTGATGTCGAACCATGATGGGAATGAGAAGACTTGCAGTGTTACAGAACAGTTGGGACTAAATCTATGTTTTTCAGAACTGGTACCTGAGCTGGGTTTGGCACAAAGTGAGAGAGACTAGCTAATGAAACACTGAGAGCAAGACCATCAAAGATTGAGAGGAGAATGTTGATGGTGTGGCCTACTATTGAAGGCTCTTCCTGACAGGTCAACTCAGCATCAAAAGGGATAATCTAGCCACTAGGTTTTCCTGCATCGAAGTTGTAGCCAGTTCTATGAGCACAGTTATAAACTCACATATAATGCATTGTTGGACAGCCAATAAAGCAGATGGCTTTTTTTTTCAGCAGATAGCAGGTAGTTTTTTTGCACCATTCTCTGTAACCACACCTGCCATCAAAAATCATTCTATTTAGATCACAGTTCTTCCCCATTCTGATGTTTGATATGAATAACAGAACCTCTTGACCATGCCTGTATGTTTTTATGACAGAGTTGCTGTCAAATGATTTGCTGATTAAATATTTGCATTAAAAAGGTGTACAGGTGGCAAATGGCCATTGAATATATATTCTGTGACCCTGCCCAGACAGCTCTTTGGGGTAGAGAATTTCAAAAATATATGAAATTCTTCCTTATCTGTGTCTTGAATTGGTGACTCCTTGTTCTGTAACTATTCCCTTTAGTTCTAAATAATCTGATTAGAGAAATATTCTCTCTGCTCTCAATGATTTAACTAATAATTTTATGTTTCAATAAATCACATTTCATTTTTCTAATCTCAAAAGTGCTTAGAACCAAACTGAGCAACATTCTTTATAACTCAATATCTTCATTCCATGATTCAAACTTGTGTATTCCCTCTACACCGTCTCAAATTCAGGGTCTCACAGGCATTCAGTAATCTGTTCCTTTTGACAGAGTATTAATTGGTAATTGGCTTATTATATTAAAACATTGCTTTATAAAATTCTGATTAGACCACACTTGGAGTATTGTGTTCAGTTCTTGTCACCTCATTATAGGAAAGATATGGAAGCTCTAGGGAGGATACAAAGAGGAGTTAGCAGGAAGTTGCCTGGATGAGAGAACATGTTTTAAAAGGAAAGGGTGAGCAAGCTAGGGCTTTTCTTTTTGGAGTGAAGGTGGATGGGAGGCAACTTGATAGAGGCATGTAAGATTATAAGAGGCATATATAGAGTTGACAGATAGCACTTTCTCCCAGGGTGGAAGTGGCTAACACAAGAGGGCATAATTTAATGGTGATTGGTGGAAAGTAACTGGAGGTATCTATTTTACTGAGTAGGTGGAATGCTCTGCCAGGGATGATGGTAGAGGCAGATACGTTAGGGGCATTTAAAAGACACTTCAGTAGGTACATAGATGAAACAAAAATGGAGGGATATGTGGGACAGAAGGGTTAGATTGATCTTAGAGTAGTTTTAAAGGATGGCACATGATCATGGGCCAGAGACTCCTGCACAGTGCAGTACCGTTCTATGCTCTACTTTTGTCACATATACAGTTAAAACCTTAGCTGTCTAAGCAGATTATCTCATCACATCAGTACACTGAGGTAGACTGGGAACAAGCAATAAATGTCACTGAAGTGTGTGGTAAGGCAGTGCCAGCAACTCCATGGAACATGAAGCTACTGTCCACCCTCAACAGGTAAAGTTCTGCCCAACTCCTCGACACCTCCAGCTTTGGTCTAGATATTGCTGCCAGTCCAGACTGTTGCCAAGCATGCTGAGATGCTGCTGTGTGAAGCTGTGACTTCCAGATCTAGAGCTGCTCATGTTGTCCTCCAAGCCCATCTTCAGTATCTTCCACCAGCCTTGCTTCAAACTCATCATCTCTACCAACTAGAACTATAATGGCAGCAAAAGCTTGGGAGCTTCACCACCTGGAAGTTATCGTCCGACTCTTACACCATCCTGACTTGGAAATATATCAATGTCTCTTCACTGCTAACAAGTGAAAATCCTGGAAATTTCTGTCTTACAGCATGGTGACCTCTAGCTGTTCAATAAGGCAGCTCATCATCATCTCCTCAAGGGCAGCCAGAGACAAGCAATTAAACTCTGGGTCAGCCCGCATAGCTCACGTCCCTTGAACGAATATATCAGAGCACTGCGAAGATACACTGGCAGGGGAAAAGGGACACATAAAATAGGCACGAAGGGAATGCACAAGATAGAGTTGTTTAATTTTGCATGAAGGTATCACAAAAAATTCACAAGTAAATGCCTAATGGAGCTACAACAAACTATTGTTAAAACTGCAGTGTTACTTACAAGGATAATCTATTATGAAACGCACAACAGGACAGTTAGGTTGAATTGGTTGGATGCATGATATGCAGTAATTCATTGTACCCTTTCCTTGTATCTTGCAGCTTGGATATCTTCCATAGAAGAATATTCAAAACAAAATCAAGTAGTGTCATCTCAGAGTAGTATATGGTGACATATATGTACATTTACACTTTAAACTTTAAGTGACGAAGCTCAGTTGGTTGCTGTAACACTTGGCTCAGATAATATACTATAGACCAATTTATCTGAGATTAACACACTCAATCATTACCACATATAGAATAATCAAGAGTCACTTCCTTACTTTTGGAAGTATGCTGCGCATTGTAAGAATAAGAAATCCCAACAAAAAGCAGTCAATGGACTCCACTTTGACAATAATACATACATGCTATAATATTAATGTACATACATACTAGCTTGGAGGACACCATGGTTAGCAACAAAGGGCGTGCTTCCATTCTGTGAACCTACAAATCTACATACTTTATCTTGCTAACCATTTCGGATTTCATTAATTCACCTTGAGGACTTCCGGTAAGATGGCGATTGTTTAGCTACTCCGAACTTTTGTTCTGTTACTGCTGCTACCTTTGCACTAAATGTCTCCATTTTTTAAACCTTAGTTAGGAATTATTTCGGTATCTCTTACTTGCCTGTGAATATATCTAACTTACAATGTCTAGCAAGAGTTCTAAATCCGGGAGAAAAGAAACTATGACCGCGTCGGACGAGACACTGGTTGCGCTGGGAAAGCTCCGAGATGAAATCTTAAAGGAATTTAAAACCGCTTTCAAACAGTTAGAAGACAAACTGGATCGGATCAACGATAAAGTGGACAAACATGCTGAACACTTATCTCGCATCGATTCGACTTCTGAAGATTTAGAAAGTCGTGTTCGATACTTGGAGACTCTTTGTTCCAGCTTAGAGGAAAAATCTAATAAACTTCTTTCCAAAATGGTGGATCTCGAAAATCGTAGCAGACGCTGCAACATCAGAATTCTGGGATTACCAGAGGCGACTGAAAAGGGACCAACCGCGAAGTTTTTCGCCGAGTCTCTCTGTGAGTTATTCGGGAAAGATTTGCTTCCGAAGCCGCCCGAGCTCGAATGGGCACACAGGGTTTACGTTCCCCCCGGAATTCTGGGCTCCCGTCCGCGACCGGTAGTCTTGTGTTTCCATCAATACCAGGTAAAACACAGTCTGATTGTGGAGGCACGTCGCAGAGGCTCTTTTTCTTTCCAGGATACAACCATTCGCTTTGATAAAGATTTTGCACCCCAGACCTTAAAGATGGGCGCTAAGTTTAAAGGCGCAATGAAAGTGTTTTTTGATCGTGGTTTCAAACCTTCCCTTCGTAACCCTGCTGATCTACGAATCAAGCTTAATACCGGGGAATTCAAGTGGTTCGAATCAGCAAAGGAAGCTGAAGCGTTTGTGGCAAGTCTTCCGGCTATCCAGTCATCTTCGGAATCTGATCGGACCTCCTAAAATGGTGGATAAGTACTCCTTGTAGTAAAATTACTTTCTCTGGACTCGGAATTCACTTGAATCACTCAGACATTATTTATTGAAACTTTAAGGGCTGTTGACAATCTCTCCCGGGATTTGGTGTGTGTGTAACCTATCTTTATTCTTGTATAACTTTACCTACAGAGTTCTACAACTAATCCTAACTTGTTTTGGAGGTTCGAAGTCTTTAGTGAAGGCCTCCCTGTTTGTTGGTTCACAGTTCAACTGCTGATTTATTTTTCCTTTGCTTTAAATATTTATCTATTTTATCTTTTTCTTTTCTTCACCCCTTTTTTCTAATCTCTGAATTTTTCTCTCCCTTCTCTGTAAATGGTTGATAAATACTCGTCTTGAATTTATAATTTTCCCCTTCCCCTTCTTTTTTCTTTTTCCTTCTTACCTTTTTTTTCCCTTTCTCTTACTTTATTCTTCTATAATTTTTCGCGGGTAGGTTAGTTTTGGTTTTCTTCCGATTTTCTCTGTATTAAGTTGTATATTTCTGCAGAAGGTGTTCTAATCTGTAGTTATGTTTTCTAGTGCATAAACTAGTTACTGTTTGTTATAGCATTTATACGGAACTGATGTCAATGACACAGATCTGGAAGTTGTATTTGGGTTAATTTTTTTGGTAGAGCTAGCTACTTGTTTTGGTAGCCGTCTAGTTTTGGGTTGTGCGGATGGGGTGCATTTTCCAGTTCCAACATCTCTTTATTGCTTAGGACATGTTTATATTTTGACCTCACGAATCTATGTTTACATCTCTGCTTCCAGACTGCTATTGTACTGCTTGATTTTTTATATGCCTGCTGCCTTTTATGCATTAGTAATTGATAATGGCCAGTGCACTTAAATTCGTGAGCTGGAATGTAAAGGGACTGAACCACCCTGTTAAAAGGAGGAAGGTATTCGCACATATTAAACAACTCAAAGCTGACATTGCTTTCCTCCAAGAAACTCATATTCGTTGTTTCGATAACTCCCGGCTTCTGTCAAAGTGGGCGGGTCAGCATTTTCATTCATCCTTTGCCGCTAAAGCTAGGGGAGTTTCCATTCTTATTAACTCAAATATTCCTTTTGAACTCCATAATAAAATATCTGATACAAATGGCCATTTTATTATTGTTTCTGGTAAACTATATAACACTAAAGTTGCACTAGCAAACCTGTATGCCCCCAACTTTGATGATGTTAACTTTTTTGAACGGTTTTTTTCCTCACTACCAGACTTAAACTCATACTCTCTTATATTGGGTGGTGACTTCAACTGTTGGTTGGATCCTAAACTGGACCGATCGTCCTCTGTTACCAGATCACCTACTAAATCTGCCTTAGCTATTCAATCGTTTCTCTCTAATTTTGGTATCTCTGATATATGGCGTTTCCTCTATCCTACGGAGAAAGATTTTTCTTTTTTCTCACATGTTCACCATACCTTCACTAGAATTGACTATTTCTTACTCGATAACCAACTTATCCCATTTGCCCACTCTTGTGACTATCAGAGTATACTGATCTTTGACCATGCCCCAATTACCCTCTCTCTGAACAGAGGAACAAACACTGGCGGTTCAATTCAACTTTACTAACGGATGATGATTTCGTAAAATTTATTAAGGACCAGATAACCTTTTATTTTAACACTAATACATCACCTGAAGTGCCATCCCAGATTGTCTGGGATGCCATGAAAGCATATCTGAGGGGTCAAATAATTTCTTACACAGCAAATCTCAATAGAAGATCCCGTGCAGATCAAGCAGACCTCATTAACCAGATTAAAGATTTGGATCAAATATATGCCCAAACTAAGAACCCTGAATTATACAAGAAGCGTGTTGAGCTCCAAACTAAATTTAACCTTCTGTCCACTCAACCTGTCGAACGCCAACTTCTCAAAAGCAAGAGCCGCTTTTACATTCATGGGGATAAGTCTGGTAAATTCCTAGCCAATCAGCTGAGGCGTTCCAAAGCCAAACAACATATTACAAAGATCCGGAAGGAGAACGGAGACTTTACATCGGATCATTTAGAAATTAATGACGCATTTAAAAATTTTTATTCTCGGCTTTATTCCTCTGAATCCCTGAATGACAATATCTCTGTGGATCAATTTTTACAGAATCCAAATATCCCCTCACTTTCATCTGATTTCAAAGCCAAACTCAATGCGCCTATATCACCAGAAGAAATATCTTTTGCAATTTCTGCACTGTCCTCAGGGAAATCTCCTGGACCTGATGGGTTCCCTGTGGAATTTTATAAATCATTCTCCTCACTTCTTTCTCCTCAGTTACTTTCAGCATTATCTGACCGTTTAATTACGGCAAATTGCCACCCTCTTTCAATGAGGCATCTATTATTCTTCTTTTAAAAAAGGGCAAAGACCCAACAGAGTGTTCCTCATACAGGCCGATCTCTCTGCTCAATGTTGATGTAAAGATCTTAGCTAAAGTGTTGGCTCATAGATTAGAAACCGTTATTCCCTCCATTATCTCTGATGACCAAACAGGCTTTATTAAAAACCGTCTCCCTTTTTTTTAACATTCGGCGTCTTTTTAATATTTTATACTCAGTTCCAACTGGGACTCCTGAATGTGTTATCTCCCTTGATGCGGAGAAAGCATTTGACCGTATAGAGTGGAACTACCTTTTTGCAGTCTTAGAAAAATTTGACCTCGGCCAAAGTTTCATCTCTTGGATCCAATTGCTGTACCTGTGTCCTACTGCTTCTGTTCTAACTAATTTTCAGAAATCCCAAGTATTTAATCTCAAACGTGGCACCCATCAGGGATGCCCCTTAAGTCCCTTTCTCTTTGATTTGGCTTTAGAACCTCTGGCGATAGCATTTTGGAATTGTCCTGAATTGACCGGGATTTGGAGAGGGGGTGTTGAGCATAAAGTTTCTCTCTGTGCTGATGACTTATTACTCTTTCTCTCAAATCCGTCTACATCCTTACCTCTAATGTTTTCACTTCTTGACCAGTTTAGCCAGATCTCTGGCTATAAACTCAACTTACATAAGAGTGAACTTTTCCCAATTAATAAAGAAGCACAAGAACTAATATTTTGTGATCTCCCTTTTAAAGTAGTCCATAATCAATTTACTTATCTTGGAATTACAGTCACAAGGAAGTTTAAAGATCTCTTTCGTGAAAACTTTGTCAATCTTTCATATGCTATAAAACAGAGTCTGGTACAATGGTCACCTCTATCTATGTCCTTGGTAGGTCGTATTAATGTTGTTAAAATGTATGTTCTCCCCAAATTTTTATACTTATTTCAATCTATCCCAATTTTTATTCCTAAATCTTTTTTTGATTCCTTAGACTCTATTATTTTGTCATATCTGTGGCAGAATAAGCGCTCTAGAATTAATAAAATCCACCTCCAAAAATCTAAAAAAGAGGGTGGCATGGCTTTACCTAACTTTTGCTTATATTACTGGGCAGCTAATATAAGTTGTGCTGCCTTCTGGTCTTTCTTCCACGGTCAACCCGAGTGCCCTAACTGGGTGGCAATGGAGTTGAGCTCCACTAAAGAATTATCTATATCTGCACTTCTTGGCTCTGCACTCCCTAGCAGACTGCCCAGATCAATAGCTAATCCTCTGGTCAGACACACTTTGCGTATATGGGCTCAGTTCAGGAAATGCTATGGTTTCCAGGGGTTTTCCGTTTCTAGCCCTGTCGCACATAATCACCTTTTTTTACCTACTACGTACGATTCAGCATTCCATGTTTGGTACAGGAAGGGCATTAGACATTTTAAAGATCTCTTCATTAATAATCGCTTCGCTTCTTTTCAGCAGCTCTCCGTTAAGTTCAACCTGCCTAACGCTCACTTTTTCAGATATCTCCAAATCCGACACTTTACTGCTCCTTTAATTCCTAACTTTCCTGAAATGCCTGCGAAAAATGCTATGGACCTATTTCTTTCCATTAATCCACTAGGTAAAGGTTTAATTTCAATTATCCGAGATAAACTAGCAGCCTTACGACGGGCCCCTGTGGATAAAATTAAAATGGCCTGGGAGCAGGATTTAAATATCTCCTTATCCGAGGAGAGCTGGGACTCAGTTCTCAAATCGGTCAACTCAACCTCCCTTTGTGCTCGCCATTGCCACTTACAGTTTAAGATTGTTCATAGAGCCCATATGTCTAAATCTAAACTATCTCGATTCTACCCTGGCATTAGTCAGCTCTGTGATAAATGCAAGAGGGGCGTGGCCTCTCTCATCCACATGTACTGGTTCTGTCCTACCTTGGAGAAATTCTGGAAAGATGTCTTCACTACATTATCGGGTATTCTGAATCAGCATCTAGAACCTAACCCCTTAATTGCTCTGTTTGGTTTTTGGGGCGAGACAGATTTATGTCTGGTTCCGACCAAATGCCGAATACTATCCTTTGCCTCTCTCCTGGCGAGACGCTTGATCCTCCTCAGATGGAGAGAGGTTGCCCTGTCCACACATGCGCAATGGCTTAACGACATTATGGCCTGCTTGGACCTCGAAAAAATTCATTATTCAGTTCTTAATTCGGATCTAAAGTTCCATAAGGTCTGGGGACCTTTTATCGAGTACTTTCATAACCTTTCTCTTGACTAGGGTTTTTTGTTTTTTTTTTCTTTTTTTTTCTTCTTTTCGGTCCCTTGCTTTCAGCTCCCTTTTTTTTCTGGTAGTAGGCATTATTATCCTCTGTTACTAAGTGTATTCACAGTCTGGGAGTTTGACTGTCCTGACTTATACTCTCTATATTGTGTGGTGGTTGGTCTGGAGTTGTTTTTTTCTTGTGTTGTGGGGATTGGGGAGGACACTAAGCTCACTTGTCTTTAATTTAGGTGCTTTTTTGTTAAATTCTCTTTGTTTGTAGCATATTGTTATTGTATGCGTAATCTTGCACTGTATTAATGCTCCCCACTGGGAATTGGGGTTTTTAATTTTGTAAAATGTTTTGAAAAACTAATAAAAAATTTTTTAAAAAAAATTAATTCACCTTGAACAAGTTTAGCTGCATACAATTTTTGAGAGAAAAAAACAAGAGTAAAATTTCAAGGTTTAAACCTGTGCTTGAAACATGAATTATGTTAAGTTATACAGTAGTAAATTAAAATTAAAGGTTTGGTTGCAGAACATCTTTTACTATTTTTAAAAGTGCGGTGGACACCCCAAGCTATTAAACACTGCAACAGGCATACAGTACAGATCACAGTTACAAGATTTTTTACTTTTACAACTCATGTGTTACTGTAATTCCCACTGATCCCAGGAAGATTGGTCTTATTACATTTCATTTGAAATAGAACATTTTATATTAAATTCAAGTTGTATGTCACAGAGACATGGTGGGAACTGTAGATGGGGGAGAACAGATTCCTCTTGCGTGTTATTTTGTGTCCAGCATGAAACCAGAATTTACAATGAGCTCCTTAGATACATACAGTTCCACGTAATTACCTTTTTTCAAATGTGTAAATAAGAATGCAAATTCAATAAAGCAAAAGCTAATATAGATTAATGATAAAGTGAAATTATGTAAATAATTTGTAATTAATTTCTGCATAATCTGAAATCATTTATTCTTTTATAATTGTATCAGTCATAACATTAGGTTTTACTTTCTATAGTAGGGCCTATTTTACATCAATTAACTTCACTAAATTGTTGGTTACAAGTATACAAATGCAAATCATATTCATGCTTCTCTGAAGTTCTTATCAATGCCTTTTTGATAAAAGTAGGAATCAATTTATTTTAATAATGTGTTAATATAATGTCTCCAATAAAATGGCATGGAAAGTAATTGCAGGAAAGCATATATGATGAGGTCCTCGGTAAATAGCCACACCAAGTGGTAAATGTAAACTTATTAAACACTACCAGCTCTACTGTTCTCAAGCTTTGAAATCTTGCTTTTAATAGTTGGTGGCGATAAACATGGAAAATAATTCCCTGTCAGTGTTGTAGAGTTTCCTTTATGAGCTTTCTGAAAATGAAGGAACACAACTAATATATAAATACAAGAAATTCTGCAGACGATGGAAATCCTAAGCGGCACAAAATGCTGAAGGAGCTCAGCAGGTCAGGCAGCGTCTATGGAAATGAATAAACAGTCAATGTTTTGGGTCAAGACCCTAATTCAGGACTGGAAAGGAAAGGGGAAGACGACAGGATAAAAGGTGGCGAGAGGCTAATAAAGGCTAATACATAACAAAGACAGTGGATTCTGGTGAGTACAGACACATTGGGACCAGTACATTTTGGCCCAAATAGCCAAAGTTTCATGGAAGTAGCTAAAAAGATATAAAAAAAAGACAAACTGTAATTTAAATGAGTAACAAATTTTGTATTTAAATAAAAGAACAGAACATATTAGAACATTATCAATACTACTACAGTATTATAAAACTATTAGTTCTTAATAGTTATTGATGGAGGAATTAATCTGGTGTAGACTGCCATGTTCTTTTGATTGACTGTAAATGAACAGAATCATGCAGTGTAGATAATGGACAGCATTCATAGAAATCTTTCGACAACTGCATCCTTCAAATTTTCATTTTCATTGTATCACTCAAGATGACTGACGATACCTTCAAATTTTTTGTACTTCCTAATTTGTTGAAGTAGTGAAAAAAATTTCATTTCTACTCCCGGCTGTTTCTAGCATCTCCAAGCCTGAATGCTTGAAAAAGCAGTGAGCAAAACAGTTCTGAATTTTCTTACTGCTTAATTAACAAAGATCACTGCTTTTTGAACACAAACACACGTAACGGATGCTATTTAAAAACTATTCGCTCTAAGCACAGTTTAGCGTCTAATGGCCACACAAGTGCACACAACAGATGCTAGCTGGAAACTGTTAAGCAATAGTTTCCTGCCCCAATTAAGTGGCATAGTGTCCCAAATAAACAAAGAGGTCCCCAGCTATTTTGTTGACTAGTTTTTGTTCTTTAAGAGCCAGCCCAAATCAGCAGCTGCCCTCATTAATCAGTAACTCTACTAACCAGAATCCACTGTATATTCATCCGGAAATAACAGGAGTAAACTAAGCTACCTTCTTACCAACTTCAAAAATATATTGTAAACTCTAGCTTTAAGTTAGATTAATATCAATTAATTACTACAATTATCATTATTGTTGCCATGCAAGTTGGTACTAAAGCTCAACTTTATGGAGACCAAATGCTTTCTTGTCAAAGATTTTTAATAAAGTGTTTTTGAATCTATTATTGCCAGGGCACTTGATGTCATAATCACCTTGGTTATGATTCTATTTCCAGAACAATAATTCTCTGAAAAATTAAACTCACTTCATTTACATTTAACATTTCACCAAATGTCATCCAAGTGAGTAATAGATTATTATCAACGTAGGTTATATTTCACCTAGAACACCATACCGAAGAGAATTTAGGAGCTATTATATTATTTATAGCTTCATCACTGACTTCTCTTCCATCATAAGGTCAGAAACAGGATGTTTGCTGATGATTGCACAATGTTCATTTCCATTGGCAATTCCTCCACAAATTAAATAGCCCATGGCTGCCTACAGCTGGAGTTTGACAACATTTAACATGGGCTATTAATTGGCAAGTAACATGAAATTGCAAAGCAGTGACCAACTTCAACAAGAGGAAATCTAACCAACAACCCATAATGTTTATTGACATTACCCACACAATATTTCACCAAACTGAATATTGATAATATCCTCGATCCTTTTGACTGGCATACCATCCCATGCCCTAAGCTTTGCTTTCATTCACTCTGGAGCACAATGTACCATCTACAAAATGCATTGCAGCTGATTGCCCAGGCTTTTGTAACAAGATATTCCAAACCATGACCTCTCTTCCACTAAGAAAGACCATAAGACATACAATAGGAGCAGAATTAGGCCATCCAGACCATCAAGTCTCCTCTGCCATTTCATCATGGCTAATCTATTTTCCTCTCAACCCTGTTCTACTGCTCTCTCTGCAAGACTTCATGCCCTGACTAAACAAGAACCTGTGAACCTCTGACTTGAATACTCCCAATGACCTGACCTCCACAGCAGCCAGCAGCAAAGAATTCCACAGATTCACCACCCTCTTGCTTTAAAAAATTCCTCCTTCTCAATTCAAAATGAATGTTCCTCTATTCTGAAGCTGTGCCCTCTGATCCTAGACTCTCCTGCATTCATTCTATCTAGGTCTTTTAACATTTGATAGATTTCAGTAAGATCCCCCCGCCCCCCATTATTCTAAATTCCAGTGAGTACAGTCCCAGAGCCAAATACTCCTCATATGATAACCCTTTCATTCATGGGATCATTCTCATTAACCTCTTCTGAACCCTCTCCAATGTCAGCACATCCTTTCTTAATAAGGGGCCCAAAACTGCTCACAATACTCCAAGTGAGGCCTCACCAGTGCTTTATAAAGCTTCAGCATTACATCCTTACTTTTATATTCTAGTCCTCTTGAAACGAATGCTAACATTGCATTTGACATCGCTACCAGTAATTCACCCTGCAAGTTAACCTTTAGCGAATCCTGCACAAAGGCTCCCAAGCCCCTTTGATCCTTAGATTTTAGAATTTTCTCCCCATTTAGAAAATAGCCAATACTTCTGTCCTTCTACCAAACTGCATGGCCATACACTTCCTGGCACTGTAAATTCTCTCTCTTGCATTCCAGCACCAACCTTATTTACCCAAACTACGTGCATATTGAAATCCCTCATGACTATTGTAACATTGCCCTTATGATATTCTTTTACTTTCTCACATTGTAATTACAGCCAAATTCCTGATACTATTTGGAGGCCTGTATATAACTCCTATCAGGTCTTTTTACTCTTGCAGTTTCTTCTGATCCTATGTCACCTCTTACCAAGGATTTGACTTCATCTTTTAACAACAGAACCATCCCACTCCCTCTGCCTACCTGCCTGTCCTTTTGATATAATGCGTATCCGTGGATGTTAAGCTCCCAACTACAATCTTCTTTCAGCTATGACTCAGTCATACCTGTAAATCTCTAACTGCACTACAAGATCATCAGCTTTATTCTTTATACAGCGTGCATTCAAATATAACGCCTTCAGTCCTGTATTCATCACCCTATTTGATTTGTCCCCGTTACACTGCAACTCATCCCACTGACTGCAACTTTGCCCGATCATCTGCTTGTAATTCCTGAAAGTCTCACTACACACTGCCTCTGCTTGTATACCAACTGCCCCATCTTCAACCCTATCACTCTGGTTCTCAACCCCCTACCAAATTAGTTTAAACCCTCCCCAAATGTTCAAGTAAACCTGTCCACCAGAATATTGTTTCCACCCCCCCCCCCCCAATCCCTTCTTGGGTTCAGATGCAACCCATCTCCTACATACAGGTCACATCTTCCCCAGAAGAGGTCTCAATGATCCAGAAATCTGAAGCCCTGCCTGCTGTACTAGTTCTGGCAAATCATCCTATTCTAACCCTCACTGGTTCATGGCACAGGCAGCGATCCAGAGATCACAACCCTGGAGGTCCGGCTTTTCAGTTTTCTTCCTCACTACCTAAATTCTCTCTTTTGGACCCCCTCCCTTTTCCTATTTACATCATTAGTGCCAATATGTACAAAGTCTTCTGAGTGCTCATCCTCTTCCTTTTGAATGCAATGGAACCAATTGGATATGTCCCTGAGCCTGGCACCTGGGAGGCAACATACCATCCAGATGTCTCCATTGCATTCACAGGCCTTTGTGTCAACTCCCCTATTCAAGAGGGAAGTAAGTCCAGGATATTATTGTCATCCAGCTCAAACACCATCCTGACTTGGAAATAAATTGTTGGGCTTTCATCGCTGCTGGATCTAAATCTTGCAGTTCCCTGCCCAACAGCATCACGAGTGCTCCTTCATCCCATGGTGGCAGCACCTCAAGAAAACCACCCTTCACTACTTTCTCAAGATCAGTTTAGATAGGCAGTAAGTGCAATTTTTCTCGCTGACAACAAGATCCCAGGAAAATTATAAATTAAAAAAAAGCTAAATATCAAAAAATAAATTAGAAGCATTTATCAGCCAGATGGAATGCAGCTGTAATATTAGAAGGTGACCAGCACAGATAGATGAATATTTGTTTTTTGCAAAAGTCTCAAGTAATTCCATATTTAACTGCAGCATTCTCTCTTAATACCTCCACAGAAGAAATAGAACCACATGACAGAAATTGCTATGGACTTTGACAAATTACTGTTGCCGCAAGTTCAACATTAAGAGAAGAAAAATAAACTTCAAGACATATCAATGGCTGATATTAGCTGCTGAACTGTAACTATAACACAAAGCACATTCACAGAGGCTGTAGTCAGGCTTCACTATGTACCAGTACATCCTATTACACAATAGACAAACTCAACACTATGTAATGTTTCCTCCGAACTCACAGTACTCTCTTGAATAATGAGACATCAGACATGACAAAACTGGGTAGTATAGTTTTCTCAGTATATGCCAACAGTAGCAATTGTTATCTTTGTTACTGTACATTTCTGTGTGCCCTACTATTCAAGATATTTATTGTAAGGGTGGCTAAGAATAGCAATTTCTTACTTATGGAAGAGTCAATAACAGATTCTGTATCATGACAGTAGTAGGAATCTGATTTATTGTGCAGTTGACAGTTTCACTCACCTGTTGGCACCGCCGGGTCTATGGATGGTTTTTCCCATGTGTTAATTTGCTCCCAGGTGAATCCAGTGCTCCCAAGGGCCAAGATGTATCCACAGTTGCTGTAGTTTTCATCAAATGAGCAACTGCCTACATAAATATAAATGAGAAAATAACATGAGTAACTCTGTTAACATGATTATCCATCCAGTCACAACAGTCTATTTTGCATAAACAGATAATAAGCTTCAAGTTTGTTAACCACAATGTGGACCTCAGAGCTTGGTTAATAAAACCATAAAAATTTTGTTATTCTTTGCCTTTTACTAAATGGTAATTGCCTTGAGTCCAAAAGAACGTGTCTATCCTTGGAGAAAGATGGAAATCCAAAATACTTACTGTAAAATCCAATGGGAAAAATCCATCTAAAACCCTTGATATTCCAGTATCCAGTAGTGAAAAATTATATAGCAGAATGCAATTAAAATGACAATCTTCCAGTCCAGTTGAATTACAGTATTTTTGTGACCCAAATGATTTCAATATTCCCTATTCCAATATTTCATACAATAAATAAATGCACATATTTCAAAGTGCGACTAATTGCAGATTTTTTTCAAGAGGACCACAACCTTCTCATAGGGTTTTGAAGCTTGTGTATCCCAATAACCTGGAGAGCGATATTGGCTGGAGTCAAGGCCATGTGATTTGTCTCTTGGTAGGGTCACCCATGCCAAACAGGTCAATGGGCAGAGGCCAGACTATGAGTGGTCTAGCAGTCAACCAGGTTTGGGGGGTTCAGCTCAGAGTCACCAACTCTGACTGGTCAAAAAAAAAATCCTTTCCAGATCGAGTTGGAGGAGCTTCATTGCTGCTCTAAGTGCTAGTGGCATAACAGGTAGTAACTAAGTAAGTAAATGCAGATTACAAAGATCACATTCTGCAGTGAGCTTTGTTTTCCAGATTTTAAAAGAATATCTGGCTTAAATATTGTTGGTAACAAGGGCATAGAATCAGGAGTCATTGAAATTGATCCACTGTTATCGAACAAAGATTATGCATGCTTTGGTCTTCTGTGCTTCATATTTTGTAAATAGAATTTAAATATTCGAGGTAAGGACCAACAGAAAAAAAAAACAATTTGTATTTATGTGATCTTATTTAAATATACATAATATATTGTTTGAATTTTATCATTCTCAGGACTTGAAAAGATGTGTTTGTTGTAAAACATTTACAAAGTATAGTCACTGTTGTATTATCAGGTTATGTGACTCACAGATGTGCACACAAGACTGCACAAACAGCTATAAAGACAAGAACATTTATTTTATTAACGTTGGTTGAGAGATAAATATTAACCAAAACACTGGGGAGAACTCCTTCAAATAGTGCAAAGAGACATTTTATCACGCTCTGAGAAAACAAAAAGAACTTCATATTAAAGTTTTTTCAAAGAATACATCTTTAGAAGTGCAGCATTCTCCAAGTATTGCGTGAAAGGTCAGCCTGGATTATCTGCCAAACCTCTAGATTAATAATCATTAACCTAATGACAGATTAATACAAAGCTCTAATATGGCATATAAGTGGAAAATGCTTTCTGATGACCGTGCTGACAACTTCTTACTCAATGGTGTAAGAAGTCTGAGGAAGAATCTAGTAACAATATTTTTCATATTACTTTACAACAGATAAGAGGAAGGGATTCAGTCAAGAGTAAAGCCATCTCTCCTTTTATTCTGTGTAGCCCTTTTTCCCTTATTTGCCTATTAAATCCTGCAGATTTGCTTATCATCCACCACTACAATTAGCCTTCCAATCAGCACATCCTTAAGAAGTGGAAGGGAGTCAAGGCACCTGGCCAATCTCACCTAGTCACAGAAAGTACATGCAAACTCTATTTAGATAATATCTGAGGCCAGGATTAACCCCAGGTTGCTGGGACTGTTTCTACCCATAATATTCTCAACATCATGTTCTAATATTCTTAATCTTGTTTCTGTTTCCTGAGTGCGTAAGTCTCACTTTGAGATACCCAATGAGTACTTGTATTGTTTTCATTCAAACCCAATGTAATGTGTAACAAATCTATAATATTCAATTGAAGTGGTAACTAGATTTAGTGAAGATCACAACTGAAATCACTTTTTCTAAGACAATATGCAAACGTTTTCTGGGTCAGATAATTAATGAAAACTAAGACAAATGGAAAACCTAGTAAATGATCCAGAGCAGTGAAAATTAACTTCGAAATACGAACAATGCAGTCAAGTCAAAATGCATTTTTTCAAAATGGTAGTGAACCATAGGTCTTCTATTGTTGAAGTATCTGTGAAGAGTATAGGGATTTGATTGACTCATAATTTATAAACCCTATTAATGAATTATTTTCAAACATATAAATTATTTAGTTAATTATAGACTACACATTTACAGATAGGCATGAAAATTGAGCAAAAAGTAATAGTGGACACCTCTGTGGTTAAATTGCTAAGCCTTCAGCTCCATATACGTCAACAGCACTAATCAAATATTAATCTATTGAATCATCCAGAAAGCATTCCATCAGCAGTTGTAGGCACGATTGCTAATCACAAACTTCATGCACTGTTGTTAAGAGGTTTTGATCAACATGTACATGGATGCTGCAAGAGGCCAATGGGTCATTAATTAGTGCCAGTTAAAATAATTTAACACAGCGTTCCAGAATCCGAACTGTATTTTGGTTTGGTGCTCTTGTACCATTTAATGAAGGCTTTCCAAAAAGTTGAGCAGCAGCAGGTACGAGTCTTTATGAGTGAGGCTATAGAGAAAAGTCCT
Organism: Hemitrygon akajei; assembly: GCF_048418815.1. Classification (NCBI taxonomy): domain Eukaryota; kingdom Metazoa; phylum Chordata; class Chondrichthyes; order Myliobatiformes; family Dasyatidae; genus Hemitrygon; species Hemitrygon akajei. The sequence continues at coordinate 146,055,470 of NC_133134.1, read as the reverse complement.
ACAATTTAAAAAAATATTACATATGTGATCTTGGTAATATTTATTTATTTATTTTACAGCATGCAACAGGCCCTTCCGGCCCAATGAACTGCACCAGCCCAGCAACTCACACCTATTCAACCCCAGTCTAATCACAAGACCATTTATAATGGCCAATTAACCTACCAACTGGTACGTCATTGGAATGTGGGAGGAAAACAACACTGTCACAGAGAGAATGTACATACTCCTTACAGACAGTGGTGGGAATTGACCTGGGCCATTAGCTCTGTAAAACATTGTGCTAACTGCCACACTACTGGGCTGCCAGTGTTTATTACACTTGTATATTATTTAGGCCAGCATTTATTGTGCTTCCTCAAATCGACTTGAAAAGATTGTGGTGAGTCATCTACATGTACAGCAGCATTCTATTTCACGAAGGTATGCCCCAGCGTTAATGATAAGCCTTTGAGTCTGTACGATATGTCTTATGGAGGGTAAATGCACTAAGGTGGACAGGAGGCTTCTACACCAGCCCACCCATTGTCATGGACATACATACAGAAAGGTGCCAGAAATGGCCATCAGTACTATAGAGGTTCCCAGCCACCCTGCTCATAGACCGTCTGCCCCACTCCCATCATGAGAGGGGCTACGCAGCATCCACGCCAAGACCACCGGACTCAGAAACAGTCATTTCCCGCAAGCTGTCGGACTGATCAAGGCCTCCACCCATTAACCCATCTTACCACACTCTGCACCACCACTAATTTATCATTTCTTATCAGAGTCACATTATGTACAGACACTCCTGTATCTAGTGTCACTTTAATACAATCAATCTATGTATATGTGCTGATCTTATGTGTTTATATTTCTTGTGTTCTTATATTATGTTCTTTATGCTTATTGTGTTTTTTTATGCTACATAATATCTGGAGTAACAATTACTTCGTTTTCCTTTACACTTGTGTAGTGACAAATGACAATAAGCAATCTTGATCTTGAATCTGCCTATGGTTTTGAGTTTTTCCTTTGCCTCTCAAGCCTGCTCCACAGTTTAATAAGATCATGATGGATCTTCAGCCACGTTATTCCTTCCTGACCCCCGCACTTCTTGAATACCTAAGCATGCAAACATTTTGGTTTTGACCAGACTCAGTGACTCACTATCCTTAAAGTAGGGGCAGAGAAATGCAAAGATCTGTAAACATCTGACTAAAGAAATTATTCATTTCAGTTCCAGACTGGCAGTTTCTTACCCCTCTAGTTTTACATGGTCTGGTCTAAGGAACTAAGTTCAATGCCATTTCTTCTACTGACACACATGAGTGATGAACTCTCTCAGCTCATGTGCTGGCAGACAGCATATGTCCTTCCATTTTGACCTCAGCCTTGCTGGATGCCACAATTGTCCATGATTTTCCTATGTGCATTGGTGGAGTGGTGGAGGAGATCAAGAAGTTTGCAGCCATATATCATAGGGAAAGCCAGCAGCTCTTTTTGAATACTTTCATGGTGGCACAGGAAGCTGTGATAAGGCTCTCCCTTGAGCTCCTCCCCAACAGGGCAAAGTAGCCACATGTCTAAGTAATTTAACAATTTATAATGGCCCTATTCCCAAATTTAGTCAGAAGTGGATGCTTGAATCTTCCACTCAAATCCTCCCCAAGGTTTAAAGTAGTGGTGTGCTTAAGGGAGGAGAGAAATGGTTGAAGCAGTTGACTCATTGGCTGTCATTAGCCATGAAATATTTTTCATTAACATAAATATAATTAATTCATGCATCAGGTTTGAATAAATCGTTATGAAACAAATCCTGGTACATATCTGATCATTGATTTTTACTCTGCTGTTATGATAATTATAAAGCTTTGATCTCTCCCTCCAGGATAGATAAAGGTATTTGTCTATATTATGATTATACTCTTATCTTGCTCTGATCTCTTAATTGCTTTCCTGTTTTGATGCTATTATAGGTACTGATCTCTCTTAATTGCTTTCCTGTTTTGATGTTATTATAGGCACTGATCTATTTTCCTTGTTACATATTTGTATTATACTTGAATCATGCATAATTTGTTATCTTGCCAAAGAGGAGTCATTAAATCCATCATCATCCATCAGTAGTGTAGAACTAAGCAGTATAAATATGTGCACAATAGACTAGGTGCACTGAATACTGGCTCAGATCTTCTAATTTCAATGCACATGCACATCCTGAATCCTTTGCAAACTTACCCTAAAATAACACAATCTGAAAATGATCACCTCTTTTATAATTTATTTCAACAGCTAACAAAGTCAACTAATTCTGCACTGACTTATTGCTTGCATTTAGGTTAAAAATCTTTTATAAAATACTTAGCACCATATAATGAAACTATTGTTTCTAGCAAATGCATTTTTTTGACTCAAGACTATTGGCATGCAGGCCACAGCAACCTTTGATGGAAAATGAAAGATCTGGAGGTGCTGGAAATCTGAAATAAAAACAAAATATGCTGGAAACACTCAGTTCTGATAAGTGATCTTCAACCTGAAACATGTTCATCATTCCATAGATGCTGTCTGGCCTGTTGACTGAATCCTGGATTTCTTGTTTTCATTGCAGTGGCATTTGAGTTGGTTTAAATTTTCTTCCTCATTTACTTCATAAACATACTGCCAGGTAGAGATTAACTCTTGGGCATTGCAGAATCAGTATGGCGAAGTTGGGGAGGGTGTGCTGTGCAGCCAATGGCACTGAAAGCAGCTGGTCAGGAGAGCTCTGTACTGCACACCCAAAGGCAATATTGTACTAACTCATTCATTTGGCATTCAATTCCAATTAGTATTCTACTTATAAGCTTCAGGCTCCTAATAGAAGCCACACTGAAGTCCTTGAGTTATGGCAGAAAGGATACTGTTCTGGATTTCTGTGCATAATGACGAAAGGGGCAACTGAGGGAGGGGATGAAGAGAGAGAGAGAGAGAGGGGGAGAGGGAGAGGGAGGGGGGGAGGAGAGAGAGAAAGAGAGAGAGAGAGAGACAGAGACAGAGACAGAGACAGAGACACAAAAGCTCTTGGAAAGATTTAGAGCTACTGTATATAGGCCAATAGGCCAAACGTAGGGAAATGGGACTCAGCTTAGATGGGAAGTTTCGTTGGAATGACCGGATGGATCATGCTATATGACTCTATGAATCTATGACTGTAACTTCTCTTAGGAGTTGCTTAGCCATGGTAGGAGTCAGGTGACATTACGAAAGTGGAAATAGATTGGTTATGAGGTATGAAATTTATTTCAGCTTCAGATAGTTCACTAACTTTGCTAACAGTCTGCTTCAGTTTAAAGCACTTCTCAATACTGGTAAGAAAAGCTAGCACAGTAATAGACTCAGTATGGAATGAAGGCAATCATTTTGGTTTTCTCATTATTTAGTTGAAAGAAATTTCTGCTATTTCTTGACACAGAAGGGATGAAAAATCTCGAATCAGTCAAAAATATATGGAGTTACTAGATAAAACTATGTATCATACAAACATTAAATTATTTCTCATCAGCAAAATGATTGACTTTCCGATGTGGCTTGGAGTTAAGTTGATTTCCTCGGAGTCCACTAATCATTAAAGTTACTCAGATGTGGAAGTCTATTTTTATTAAGGCTATTAAAGAGATAATAGCAGGACATTTAGAAAATAATAAGACAATCTAGCATTATCAACATGTTTCATGAAAGGGAAAATGTATTTGATAGATTTTCTAGAATTTTTTGATGATGAAAAAACATGATTTTATTTATTTCGAGATACAGCCTGGAATAGGCCCTCCAGCCTTTTGAGCCACATCTACCAGCAACCCCATTTTACCCCTAACCTAGACATGGGACAATTGATAATGACCAGTTAACCTACCCGTGAGTCTTTGGAATGAGGGAGGGAATTGGAACACCTGGAAGAAACCCACGCATTCCACGGGGCTCCTTACAGAGGACGCCAGAATTGAACTCTGAACTCTGATGCCCTGAGCTGTAATAGTGTCTCGCTAGTTGCTACACTACTGTGTCATCCCATGATGGCTAAGAGTGAACCAATGGATGAGGTATATCCAGAAGGCATTCAGTATAAAAGGTTACTAGAGAAGGAAAGGGAGCACAGAATTAGACTCATATTTTAACATAGATAAGGGAGAGGCTAACAGAGAGTGTGACAGTGGCAGATGGAATATCATGTGCAAACTGTCTTTATTCAGTGAAAAGTAAAACAAATTATTATTTAAACAGAATGAGTTGCTGTGAAAAGGAATCATATATTCCTGCATCATGAGAAAAGGCTATTTCAACCACTTGAGTCTATGGACACACACACAAAGCATTCCATTTACCCACTTATACTCCCTTTCACTTTTTCACCCCACATTCCTATCAATTCGCCCTGGTTTCTACAGTCACCCACAAAGAAGAGTCAATTTGCAGTGGCCAGTTGACATTTCAGCCTGCATATCTTTGGGATTTTTTAAATTATTTATTTCCTTACAAATTGGAAGGAGACTATTTTCCATGTGAACTTTCCTTGTAACTTACTGTCCACACGTTCCCATCAACTCTCCCACGTTCTAGCACCCTCCTACAATCATGGCCATTTAACACACCAATCCATATTTTTGGGATGTGAGAGGAACCTTGAAGATCAAGAGGAAACTGTTACGTACCCGTGACACGTGACAGTGGTGTACTTGTCACGTGACAGGTGTTGAAGCTATACTGGACTTGAGGTAATGGTCTTGTGATGGTGGTGTGACGTCATTTTTCCGCCAGTAGAGGTCATGTGACAGTTTTTTTTTACAGGGTATAAAAGGAGGACCCCTCCCTGTGAGGAGGGGCAGTTCGTGGCTGGATTTGCCATGTTGACTTCATGCCACTGCGTGATTTAATGTTATGACGCAGTTTAGTTGAAAGATGGAGTTTTATTTAATGCCTAAAGTTTAAAAGGTCATTGCCAGCAGTTTCTTTATAATACTGCTAGTTAAAAATCAGTGGAGAGTGAAGATCGGAGTTCGGGAGCTAAAAGATCGAGGAAAGTCAATTTTGACAGTGAAACAGGTTCGACCTTGTTTGATCCTCATTCGGAAGGAATTTGTTGACTGTGCTCGTGTTAATCCCTGTGAAATAGCAGAAAGGATTGAGTAAAGGAAAGGTCAGTGCCTTTAAGCCGTTTCATTTTCCATCTTCGTAAATTCTTCGTGGGAAAAGTAGTTCGACTGGGAACCGCAACAACACGACATGAAAGAGAATTTAAATCATCTTAAAAAGTCTCTCCCTTAAATGGACTGTAAACATTTTGAACTTTTGCAATACTACTTTGAAGAACTGTTTTTGCAACATCGCTTTAAGAACTGTTTAAGCTTCATTGCTTTAAGAACTGTTTAAGCTTCATTGCTTTAAGAACTGTTTAAGCTGCCGCACAGCAACTGATTTCCGGTTATGTTAGTGATTTGTTTACTTTTGGGGGTTTGTTTTTCAGTGTTTAATAAATGTTTTATTTGATATAAAAACCCCTGCCTCACTCATATATTTATTGTTGCTGAATCCGTAACAAAACACACAACTTCATAGGAGCAGTATGCAAGCTCGTGCAAACAGGATGAAACCCAAACCACTGCAGCTGTGAAGCATCAGAGATGCTAACCATGCCACTGTGCTGCCTTCAGAATATGGAAGAAAACTAGAGAACCCAGGGAAGACACACACTCATGGGGACAATGCACAAGCTCCACACAAGACAATGGAGATCAGGACTGAGATTAAAAAAAACAAACAACAGAAAATCTGCAGATGCTGAAAATCCAGGCAACACACACAAAATACTGGAGGAACTCAGCAGGCCAGGCAGCATCTATGGAAAAGAATACAGTCGATGTTTCGGGCCGAGACCCTTCGGCAGGACTGGAGGAGTAGATTTAAAAGGTGACGGGGAGGGGAGAAAGAAACACAAGATGATAAGTGAAGCATGAAGGAGGAGGGATGAAGTAAAGAACTGGGAAGTTGATTGGTGAAAGAAATTCAGGGCTGGAGAAGTGGGAGTCTGATAGAAGGGGATAGAAGGCCATGGAAGAAAGAAAAGGGGTCAGTAGTTCTAGCAGCTGTGTCATTGTGTTGGTATCTCAGTCTTCACACATGAAACATGAGAATTTAGCTTGCTGTTACAGCAAGTAATTAGCTAAGCTTTTGGAATATTGTCCTTTATTGTAAGTGACATGAGGTATATAGGAGGGAAGTTATATTGCAAATTTACAAAGTGAGGCTGCAAGTAGAATACTGAAAGTAGCAGTAAACTCTTTATTATGGAAGGACGTGCTTGAATTAGAAGCAGCAGAGGGATTTGTTCATTAGATTGACCAATGAAAGAAGCTTTAGCAGGAAGAAGCCATAAATATTGGCGTATAGAAGAACAAATGGATATTGAACCATGAACACTACCTAATTTTTATCATTTTCCACTACTTTTTAGAATCAATGAGGAGAAAAAGATAGGGATGATCATCTCAGAATAAAGTTTTACCACTTTCAGATGGAGGTGAAGAAGAAATGCTTTATCTAGAGACAGAGTCAAAGAATATATCCCTGCCTTGAATATATCTGTAGATAAAATATTTCTTCTGTGACTACCTTCCAGATCACAATATCAGAATACATCTGAACTGTAAGGGAGTCAAGAAGTATTGGTAGAGACCAGGAAATTTGTGGAGGGACCAATACTGGATCAGTTTTGTTCTTCTTCAGTTGTAGAGCAGGCTTGGCCAACAGCCCTACTTTTGCTATTCTTATTCCCTATTCCTATTCTTGTTCCTACTGTTCTATTGCTCCTCTTTAAATGTAATATTAGTTTAATCATTGGAGTACAGAGCTCCAATTTTATCAGCACTAACTTAACCCTCTCTCTATCCACAAAGGATGCGTAACACACCAGGTCTTCCTAAAAAATACCGCTTGAAGATTGTGTGTTACTAGATATATTGACTGCAGTAAAACTTAAGAATCAATAAGTAGAATAAATTTACTCCAGTTCAGCAGCTGGAATAAATCAAGTGTGATATTGATGAAAAGCACAATACATTTTGTAAAATATCTCTCTTTTAATAAGATAAAATAAAAAACATAAGCAATGTGCTGACAATGTATTAACAAATTTGTTGCTAACATCATACAGCATGATTCAATGCACTTTATACTTTGTCAATGTTAATTATACATCCTGTTCGGCATCATTTGTTAAACATAGCTTAAAAACTGTTGTAAACAGTTCACTGCAAATTAAGTAGTGTGGGACCATTGTAGCAGACTCAGTGTAGTTCCTCAGGCGCCTCCTGTTTCTCATTGACATATGGATTTGCCTGATACATGATGCTCGTTTATATCTTCACGCAAAGCCCCTGATAAAGAGTGAAGCTAAAGGAATAAGATGGCAGGGTCCATACAGCAGCCCTTAAAATGGTCCTGTCAAGAAATCAGCAGCCTGAACAGCCTCGAGGTTAAAACAAAATGAAGTGGTTTGTTTAATGAAGCAGCATTGGAGGTCTGCTGAAACCAAATGGTAAAAGCCTGGCCTTGAATGAAGAGACTGGAGGGCAGGGAGAACGTCCAGTGAAGGTTGACCCGAGGTCTGAATAAGATTGACAACATCTGGAAGCATTTTGAAAGACGATATCTCTGGATTCTGCAATCTTTCTTAAGGTCATGCTTCTAAGAAATTAAAGAGACTTCAACCTTTCATGTAATATGGGATTTATCAGCCTTCTTTGAAGACTCTTGAGTTCTAAAGCATAAGCATTCACCCTCATTTGCAAGAAGAGGAGACTGGGGAAGCTCCCACTGTGACTAGTGTGTTCAACTTGTTTACTCCTGATTTTCTGGAAAGTAAGGAACAATGGACAGAAAACTATAGCCATCACCAATGAAAGGCATACATTTGCTGTAGTGTTAGCTATTCAGCCCCACAAAACTGCTCCAATAACACCTCCATCAGAACCGGGAAATAAAGAAATTTAGTCCAAGTGATAGAGCAGGTGGGGGAGAAACAGGCAGCATCTGTGAAATAAAATAATGTGTGTAATAGGGTGAAATGATGCAGCCAACGATTTGACAGGGATGTGTCTCAATAATGTATTGTTAACGTTGTACGGTATTGGTGATGTTGTAGAGTCTGCCACACTGGAACGTGATGAGCAGGCCAGAAAATACTACTGAATACAAAAAGAATGCATGCCAGTGGCTATACTTCATTAGGAGTTTGAGGAGATTTGCTATGTCACCACAGACTCTAGCAAATTTCTATAGCTGTACCAGGAAGAGCATTCAAACTGCTTGCATTACCGCCTGGTATGGAGACTCTAGATACACAGAATCGAAACGGGCAACAGAGGATTGTAGACTCAGCCAGCTCGTCACAAGTATCCTGGACGTCTTCAAATGGTGATGCCTCAAGAAGGCAACATCCATCATCAAGAACCCTCACTTTCCGGGACATGCCCTCTTGTCATTACTACCATCAGGGAGGAAATATAGGAGCCTGAAGGCACATAATCAATGTTTTAGGAACATTACATTTCTGAACAGTCCATGAACTCATAAGCTCTATCGCACTATTCCTCTTCTTCACTATTTATATAATTTTTATTGCAACTTCGAAGTAATTGTGATGTATTGCACTATATCACTGCCAGAAAGCAACCAATTTCATATGTCATTGATAATAAACCTGATTTTGATTCTGATTCTGAAAGTAAAAAACAGCAAAGGATGCCTGATAGTTGGCACAGACTCGATGGGTCAAAGGACCTGCTTCTGTGCTCGAGGAGAACGGATATAGATGCTCAAGCAAGCGATTAGAGTTAAGTGTGACAGCACACAACAAATCTCATTCCCAAAGCAGTGAAAGTGCCTGTTGTCAACTCTAGTGGTCAGAGATCATTTGGGCACCTTGGGTACAATAAATCACTGACGCTACTGTTGGGCTCAGTAGCAATCTGCACAGATGTGGAAATATTAACCAAGGGATACCAGAACCCCAAATTAGTCCTTGGACTTTCCAGTCATCATTATCTTAATGGATTACTATCTGCATTTCAATAAACAAATAAAACATCTTAACGTTGGGACAGCTAGTCTCATATCCTCTGCACTCTCAACTGGATTTCTGCTAATAAGCCTGCTCCAAGTATTTACTCTTCTTTGCTGATTGGTAAATTTGACACATCCACAGAATACGCATTTTTAATTCTCTTATTTAAGTCCAGTCATTTTGATAAATAGTAAAGACCCTTCTCAATAATTCAGTCCAGCAGCCCAAAATTTATCAAGTTATATACATTTCCATTGGTGTATAATATGCTTAATTTGCTCATCTCTGTTTCGGGAATCTCTAAATAATTCTTCATTATAGCAAATAGCCTGCGGGTACATGGAAAGGCAATACTAACATACACAAAACATAGAGAAAATACAACCTTTACAAATTATACAAAATAGCTGTGCTATGCATGAATTCCCTCGTTATTCTTCTTTTGATTGCACTCGACTCTATGCAGTTTTGTGGGCACTGTATTACTAAAATCAACTCCATAGATTTCAAATAGTATGTACAAATCTTTTAAAACAAAAACCAACTAACACTACAATTCAGAAAACTTCATTTCATTTGCTCAGTTTAGTACATGATGACAGCCGCTTGAATCAAATCACATCTCATCCAGTGGTGCTGAAAGGCTTAATCATAAAACAGTTGTTCAATAAACTGATGTTTATCCCCATCCAACAAAAACAATGAGCCTAATATGTCAGCTTTCCTTCTGAATGTATTTATGCTATGTTGTTTCATTTGTGTATACAGATTTCTAAGAACTGAAGTCTTGAAATAGGCAGTACCTTCCATTATTATCATGTTGTTAATGGTGTTGACCGTTTAACTGTCCCCTATAATAAATGCTCCTCAATCTCCTCTTCCTTTAATCTCATTTAAATTTTCCTTATTTTTTCCACACCATCAACTCCAACTAATTTCCTTCATTGTTGAGGATCACACGAGCATAAGCTGATCCTGCTCACATGATCAAAACAATAGATTAACACCAGGACATCACAAGAAAGAAGCAGAATCAAAGGAGACCGTATTTTTTAAACCCTCCAGCTCACCAATTGTCCATTAGACATGTTTAAGCCTCATTAAAGAAGAAAAATATCGTGGCCAATGTTTCATTCCCATCTTTGATCTCAATTTTTGAGCACATGACCTAAAAAAGATATATTTATTTTCTATCGGTACATAGAATAGCTCTTTTCTAAGTCATGAAGGTATGTAACAATGCAGTTCAAAGTGTCTCTGGGGCTTCCTACAGAACAAACTTCAAATTCAACCAAGTCCACTTCCAACTTAATACAAATAAATCTTCTAATCGTGCAGCCCAGAATCATATTTACCTTCAGCAACAACTGTCCATGTACAATTAGCCGCACTTCATTAGTACACCTGCTCATTAATGCAAATATCTAATCAGTCAATCATGTGGCAGCAATTCAGTGCATAACAACATGAAGGCATAGTCAAGAGGTTCAGTTGTTGTTCAGGCCAAACATCAGAATGGGGAAGAAATGTGACCTAAGTGACTTTGACTGTGAAACGTGCTGATGAGGTGATTTGATTATCTCAGAATCTGCTGATTTCCGGGATTTTTACACACAATGGTCTCCAGAGTTTACAGAGAATGGAGTGAGAAAAACACCCAGTGGATGGCAGTTCTGTGGGCGAAAATGCATTGTTAATGAAAGAGGTCAGAGGAAAATGGCCATATTGAGTGAAGCTGACAGGAAGGCGACAGCCTTCACCCTTCCTTTCCAGTCCTGAACAAGAGACTTGGCTCGAAACGTCGACTGTTTATTTACTTCCATGCCTGACCTGCTGAGTTCTTCGAGCAGTTTTTGCATGTGTTGCTCTGGATTTTCAGCATCTGCAGAATCTCTTGTGTTTATGAGTAACTCAAATAACCACACATTGTGATGTGCAGAAGAACATCTCAGAATGCACAACACATCAAATCTTGAAGTGGATGGGCTACAATATACATACAGAAGGTACCTAATCAAGTGGCCACTGACTGTATATTTGCAATGGGCGTTGTTCAAAAATTTATACACAGTCCAAGGATTAGCCACCCAATATTTTTAACACCAATCTTATCTCCTTCTATCAGCATCTCCAACACCACCACACTGAACACAGGGCTGTGTGCTCAGTCCACTGTTGTTCACTCTGCTGTCCCACAACTGTGCAGCAATACAGCTCAAACCACATCATCAAGTTCGCTGATGACACGACCGTGGTGGGTCTCATCAGCAAGAAAAATGAGTCAGCATACAGAGAGGAGGTGCAGCAGCTAACGGACTGGTGCAGAGCCAACAACCTGTCTCTGAATGTGAACTAAACAAAAGAGATGGTTGTTGACTTCAGGAGGGCACAGAGCGACCACTCTCCGCTGAACATTGATGGCTCCTCTGTAGAGATCGTTAAGAGCACCAAATTTCTTGGTGTTCACCTGACGGGGAATCTCACCTGATCCCTCAACACCAGCTCCATAGCAAAGAAAGCCCAGGAGCATCTCTACATTCTGCAAAGGCTGAGAAAAGTCCATCTCCCACCCTCCATCCTCACCACATTCCACAGAGGTTGTATTGAGAGCATCCTGAGCAGCTGCATCACTGCCTGGTTTGGAAATTGCACCATCTCAGATCACAAGACCCTGCAGCAGATAATGAGGTCAGCTGAGAAGATCATCGGAGTCTATCTTCCCACCAATACAGACATTTACACCACATGCTGCATCCGCAAAGCAAACAGCATTATGAAGGACCGCACGCACCCTTCATACAAACTCTTCTCTCTCCTGCCATCTGGCAAAAGGCACCGAAGCATTCGGGGTCTCACGACCAGACTGTTCAACAGTTTCTTCCCCCAAGCCATCAGACTCCTCAATTCCCAGAGTCTAGGCTGACACCAACCTACTGCCCTCTACTGTGCCTATTGTCTTTATTGTACTGCCTGCACTGTTTTATGCACTTCATGCAATCCTGTGTAAGTCTGTAGTCTAGTATCATTTTTGTGTTGTTTTACGTAGTTCAGTGTAGTTTTTGTATTGTTTATGTAGCACCATGGTCCTGAAAAACATTGTCTCGTTTTTACTGTGTATTGTACCAGCAGTCACGGTTGAAATGACAATAAAAAGTAACTTGACTTGACTTCTATCAGCTATTTTATGTAAAAATGCAAGAGATACAAGAATGAATATAACACAGCAGTTTGTGGTCTTGCTCTAGCTTTCAGAATCATTGATAATCAGATCCTCTTTCCTGTTTAGTCCTCACAACACTTGACTCCACTGAAGTCAAACAATCTAAACATAACATAGAACATAGAACACAAAATGGGCTTTCCACTCACCATGTTGTGCCAACCAAACATAAACCTCCTCAACATCAATCTAACCCTTCCCTCCTACACAACCCATAATCCTCCATTTGTCTAACATTCGTGGGCCTATCATAGAGTCTTTTAAAAGTCCTCAACCATCATGTCTAACAGTGCATTCCAAGCACCCACCATTTTCTACTGTATATAAAACCTATGTCTGACATCTCCCCTAAACTTTCTCTAATCAGAAATGTCTTTTGGTATTGGCCATTGCCAGCCTGGGAAAAAGTCACTGGCAGTAGGTGTTAGCTATGCATCTCATAATCTTAGACACCTCTATTAGCTTTGAAAATAGTTAATAACTCCACCTCTCTGGGGTAGAGGCTTTCAAAGATTTATAACTTTTCAAGAAAATCAGTTTCTCCTTATCTTGAAGCCTGAGACATGACCCAATTCACTGAGAAGAGGTCCATGTACCTCTACAATGGCATGATTCTTTCAACAGTCCAACCTATCAGTCCCCTCAGAAATAAAATGTTTGCATAAGATTGAATTTCTTTCATTGAAGTTTTAGAGTATTTTGGCCTGAGCTGCTTAATCTTTCTTTGTAAGAAAATTCCTTTACAACCTGGAATCAATCCGTGAATGTTATTTGCAGAGGCTCCAGGGCAAGTATAGACCCTCTCCAGTTATAATATAGTTCCACTCATGAGAATAATTTGCAAGTCTGCTCTGCAGTATATATTAAACAAAAGCTTAGGCCAACCAAGGGCAACATGTTGATAAACCAGGGCATTTAACTCAGCAATATGCCTGAAACTGAATTCTGACAGCAGCAGCAGCTCCATTTTGTTGGTCTCCCACATGTACAGGCTGTCCACATGTTGGGTATTTGTAAGTTATGGGCAACCTGTACATTACATTTTCCTTAAGTAAGCACACAAAAGCTGTATGCAATACTCATGATGTGGTCTCAATAGTTGGTACTCTTATAATGAAACTTCCCTAATTTGGAATATTTTTTGGAAGATTTGCATTGATTTTTGTGAAGTACAATAAAATGTTAAGTATGTTATTATAATGGCTTTGTTCTAAAGAATTCCTGGACAAAGTTTCTCCTGACATGAGATCCTGATGGTGGGTCTCAATCTGAGGTGTCCACAGTTGTTTCCCCTCCACAGATGGTGTTCAACCCACTAATCCCACTTCCTTTGTTTTCTTCACTGTCAATATAGCCTGACAATCCATAGAAATCCTTCATTCAGTCTAAAAATAATGCTAACCATTACTGGCCGTGTTTGACTATAAAACTTCTCAGAACTAAATCACAGGCTGTGAAGAGCTTTGGAATGTGCTGAAGACAGAAAAACTTTAAGATTACTTTTAAAGTTGCTATTGAGACTTGTTCTAATGTGGCATTGAAATGTAAAAGAGTAATAACTGGGTGGAGATTTAGCAGTGTTCCACTCCCAGTGGGGCATCTATTCAAAGGAAATGTGGGTTGGAGAATCAGTGTGCTTGCTGGCATGGTATCCCTTTTCAGATTATATTCCTTTTAAGTAAAGCACCCCAGTAGGCACACAGTATCAAGAAATTAACCCTGTAACTCCAAAGAGTTTGTTGGAAGCAATTCACAATCCATCAAAAATGCTGAGAGTCATTGGGTTTGTCTCTGAACTAATCACAGAATATCAGAAAGATGACTTTTATATAGGAAGTTTGTTTTAGCATAATTAATAACGTGCACTGGCTAAAGTTAACAAGCTCAGTTGAAACACTCAGAATAAAGTATTTGCCATGTGTATTTAGTTCTTAACTGACCACATACCATAATGTGTGAAATTTGGTTTAACCCCACCCAAAATAAACCTGATGAAGAATGTAATTTCTGTTTGGGCTATAACTTTGTGATAAAGTTCCTCAGACAGCCCAGCTCATCTGGGTTTCAGTCTGTTGCATTGGAATTGTGATTTTCAGGCAGGTCACTTGCTGATAGCTCACTGAGGCAATGCAACATCTTCTGATAGGTCATTATCTTGGGTGGTGGATTACTTTGGCCTGCTCCAATTTGTATTGTGAGATGGCTGAAAAAGTTTTATACAACATCTAAAGACTTGTAAGGGATGCTGTACATTCCCTCTGGATTCAAAAAGCTTCCAGCCAGGTCATATGGTGTTCCATGCCTTCCCAGATACTCCTGAGTCAAGGATGACAATGTTTTTGTTTTGAATATTACATTCCTAGCAACAAAACTTTTAGATTGCCCATGAAATGTTTATTCATTCTTCCTGGAAATCTCCTCATGTCGTAGAGCTCAAGGTACAGTATTTTCTCTTATGTGGCACTGGAGAGGCTCCAGAAGAGGTTCATGAGATTGATCCAGGGAATGTAAGGGTTAACATATGAAGAGTGTTTCATGGTCCTGGGTCTGTACTCACTGGAATTTAGAAGAATGAAGGGTTTCTCTTTGAAACCTATCACATATAGAAAGGCTGAGATAGAGTGAACATGGAGCAGTTGTTTCCTATAGTGGAAGAATCTAGTACCAGATGGTACTGTCTCAGAATAGCATGATGTCCCTTTAGAACAGAGATGAGGAAGAAGTTCTTTAGCCAGAGGGTGCTGAATCTGTGGAATTCATTGCCACACAGTTTTGGAGGCCAAGTCAATGGCTGTATTTAAAGTGGAGATTGGTAAGTTATTCATTGGTAAGGGCATCTAAGGTCATGTGAAGAAGACAGGAGAATGGGTTTGAGAGGGAAAATAAATCAGTCATGAAGGAATAGTGAAGTAAGCATTGAGCCAAATAGCCATAACACTATAAGATATAGAAGCAGAATTAATCCATTTGGCCCATCGAGTCTGCTCCACTATTTCATGATGGTTGATCCAATTTTCCTCTCAGCTCCAATCTCATGCCTTCTCCCCATAATCCTTCATGCCCTGACCAATCAAAATTCTATCATCCTCTACCTTAAATATATTGTACATAAAGACTTGGCCTCCACATCTGCCTGTGGCAAAGAATTCCATAGATTCAAAACCCTCTGGCTAAAGAAATTCTTCCTCGTCTCCATTCTAAAAGGATGCCCCTCTATTCTGAGGCTGCGTCCTCTGGTCTTAGACTCTCCCACCATAGGAAACATCTTCTCCTCATCCACACCATCAAGGCCTTTCACCATTCAATAGGTTTCAATGAGGTCACACCCCATTCTTCTGAATTCTATTGAGTACAGGCCCAGAGCCTGTATGACAAGCCAATCAATCCTGGAATCATTTTCATGAACCTCCTTTGAACTCTCTTCATTTTCAGCACATTCTTCCTTTCTAAGATAAGGGGCCCAAACCTGCTCACAATGCTCCAATTGAGGCCTCACCAGTGATTTATAAAGTTTCCACATTATATCCATACTTTTATAGTCTAATTGCCTAATTCTCCCTATTTGCCTTATGATCTTATGGTCCACTCACATCTGCTGGTCAA
Source organism: Hemitrygon akajei (assembly GCF_048418815.1). NCBI lineage: Eukaryota > Metazoa > Chordata > Chondrichthyes > Myliobatiformes > Dasyatidae > Hemitrygon > Hemitrygon akajei. Next base: position 146,039,562 of record NC_133134.1, on the reverse strand, counting down.
ACAAGTTTACAGAATCAATGCTGGGCTTGAAAGAAAATGATAGCATGGCTTTATCTATGTTGTTGATATAATTTTATGTAGGCATTGATATAGTTCTGCCAATGACTCCCTGCATTACAAGGATCATGGCTGCTTACTTGGCTATTTGCATCGTGGAGAGATGGCACCAGTAACCAATGATGACATGTTGCAGATTGCTCACAAAACTACTAGGTGTTCTTCATTTTCTAGATATACTTCTTATGAACTATCATCACTACAGTCTGCAGCCTATAATTTATCTTTTAAGGATGTACTTTTGAGCTGACTAAATGACCTGGTGCTTTTGTGATCTCCTGGGGGATTCAGGGAACTAGACTCTCGAGAGTGCGGGTATGGCCGGGGCTGCCATGCTGGGGATGGATGCTGCATGGATGACTGATGGTGGAACATAAACCTGTGGTTGGGACCTCTAATCCACTTCGATTAAAGCATCAAGCAAGATTAAAGTCAGTGAGGATGAGAGCAGAAAATGAACAGGTGTTCAGTGCCGTCTTTCTGCCTTTGACCGGTCTCCCTCTCCTTTCACTACTGCCATTGGGTGGATGTGCAGAAGTCATCAGGTTCAGGAGCAGTTGGTACCCTAAAGCCACCGGGCTCCTGGACGGGCTTCACTTGCCTCGCCACTGTTTGGGCTCTGCAACTGTGGACTTTCCTTTGGGGGCTCGGCAGTTCATGTTCCAGGTATTTTTCTTCACCTTTTTTTTTACTATATCTGTTTGATCAAAGCACTCCAGCACGGTACTGGCTCTGAGCCTGTGGCCTGCAGACATTGGGCTCACAGACCTGCCTCACTCACCACAGCGCTGTACTGGCTCTGAACCTGTGGACTCATTTTCAGGGACTCTGTGGTTTATGTTCTGTGTGTTACTTGTTTACTTCTTTCTTGTTTGCACGTTTTGTTCTTTTTCAGGCATTGCATGTGATTTGGCCTTTGCTGTGTGGGTTTTTTTTAAAAGGGGGTCTATTGTGTTTCTTTGTTTTATGGTGGCCTACAAGAAGATGGATGTCACGGCTGAATACAGGAGTACATATTTTGATAATAAATGTACCTTGAATTTTGGGAACAAATGCAACACCATGGTCTTCAAACATCCTTTTCCTTTGGCATCCAAAGATGGAGCTGAATCACTGAATGCAGAGGGGGATTTTGTCATCCATGGTCGTCTTTGCCAGGGGATGGCCGCCAAGATGCGGAAGGAGATCCGTGCATTTAAGTGGCGGAAGGAAGTGTCGTGCAGAAGGGGGTGGTTGGTAGCAAACCTGGGTCTGGATGTGCAACATTAGGCCCATCTTTTCATATGCCAGTGCAGGTGTGAAAGATGACTTGGAGCTCAGGCTCTGATGTGAGTATGTATTACCATTGTATTGAATTCAATGGCTGAGCCTGGTGTGATCTTGGGTCTGAAGTGGAAATAAGAAGCGGTGAACCGCTGAACATTTGCAAGCTCCTTAGAGAAAAGCAGAGCTTTGCAATAGGTAGACTGGAATTTTGGGAAGAGGGCTAATGCAGTGATACAGCTTTGGTTGACCCTAACTAGGGCCAGAGATAGCACTACGATACACTATAGATTAAGAACATCTTTTTATGTGTTGGGTACAGAATGGGAATGAGTAAATGAGGATGGCATCTTCTAAACAAATTCTCCATGACTGCCATCAGATGACAGAATCCAAGGTTTTTTTTAATTATTAAAGGACTAAAATGCAGTGGTTAATAATGTTCCATATAATTTTCCTACATTTATCACGATATTGACACCCTTCTCCTCTTGGTGGGTGGGATCAGCTTTGCAACTCTCAAAGGAACACTTCAACCACTAGAGGGAGGTAGTTAAGGAGAATCAGTGGAATAATCTTCACTGCGCTGGACAGCAGGCAGACTTCACTGTGATTACTGTGAACTGACAAGTGTCCTTTCTTGAAGATGGTCACAATTTCAGTATATTTGAGGTCCCGTAGCATATTCTGTTCTAACTGAATGAAGGAGATCAAGTCATAAACCCATGCTGGACACACTCCACCATATTTTGATATATAAGCAAACATTTCATCTGCTTCCAAGTTCTATCTGTTTCCCAGTAGTCAGATGGCCAGGATTGTGGCGGATGGTATCCTGCAAAATGGAGTCAAAAACAACAGGAGGGACTGCCTGAAACAGACTTTACTCTTAATTATGGTCAGATTAGAAAGTTTATTAGAACTGTATGCATGCTGAAATACCAGCATCATATTACATTTTGTTGTTTAGCTTTCTCACATTATAATACGGTTCATTTTTAGACTTAATACTTTTATAAATGAGAACATTTTCTGGCAATCCATTTGTGTTAAATGGTCCATATACCTTGGTGTGACAAATATAATTAAAGTTTGAACCCAATGTTAATTTATATTTATCTTGAAGATGAACAGCCAAAATAAGTTACCTCTTTTTTTCTCTCTACAAAAACCATGCTCTCCATTTTGTGCTTGTTTTTTTTATTACACATTTATAACATATGGACATGTTTCCTTTCTGCTTCAAGGTCCATATAAAATTAGAAGCAACTCTAGACCAGCACTACTCCCAACTATTGATGTTGCTACGTCTGCCGCTTATGTTTATGTGCGGAAAGCAGCAATCGAAGGAAGAACAGACTTGAAGTGAAATCATTTAGAATAGAAGCTAATTTGCAGGTGAGGTAATAGGACTGGTGGAATTGCACTGCCACTATTCAGCCACCCAGCAAGTAACAGAATTTTCAATGCAATTATGACCAATTCATATCACCCTCTACACTTACTAAAACGGATACAAAGTGAAGTCTGAATGCTAATCAAACAGAGGTATAAAAAGAGCTTACTTAACTAAAGTAAGCCATCTATCCTTGCCCTTAATTGGTACACCTTTGTTATACTCTTCCATCCTCTTTGATACTCTTTTAAAGCAATTCATTAATTGTGGCTCTCTTCTGTACACTGTATCACTTTAGATATTTAATTGGCTGCATGGGTACTCTTAATCTTGACATTTTGACCTCATTTGTTGTTGATATATGGCCTTCTGAGCTTGTTATTTTTTATCTAATTACAATGTACAATCTCCAGTTTTTCAAATACAGATTTTCAGCGAATTAATTAGCAAAAGGTAAATTGTCCATAGCACTTTTCTGGCACTGCTAAGTAATATTTATGTTCACAGAAAGGAGCACATGAAATTTAGCATATTCATCAATACTTGCTGTCAAAATTATACTGAAGCTAAAGACACTCACCATTCTACCTGCAATAAAGACACAGCAACATCAAACCAAGCGAAGGTAAGGTTACACATAGGGGTAGATTTACCATTCTCCTTGCAACCACTGCATCTCAATGTCTGGCTCCCTTTGAATGAGATTAAATGGTGCAAAGTTACTGTATTTACACAGTAAGCATGAAGTGAACCTCGCAGATAGGCTAGTCTTGTCAATTCAGGTCGAAGTATCCTTCTAATAGCATGATGTGTACTCATTACTAACCATCAAACTGGCTGCAATGAAAATACACTTTCTGATAATGGATGTTCACTCCTTCATGCATTAATTAGATTCTGAGATTATAATGCAAATTTATTTAACTTTTTCTGTCTATTATTTTTCTCTCATTTGATCTAAACTTTCCCTCAATTTGTCATTCCTGCAAGTGAATTGACATTCAGTTCAGCTGCTCTGATTTACATTTCCTTCTCATTCCGTGCTGATTATTTCAAAGTCCTTCAAGCTGATTGTTTAAGGAGATGCTCCAGCTCAATTGTTAGCACCTCTCACTGGATCATTATTAACTGACACTTTCAACAAAAATATCAAAAACTTAAAACTGCAAGAATAAATAATGGTAAATATTGGGGGATGTCCTGCTAAAGCAGAGCACAGTAAACCAATCTCGCAAGGAAACAGGCCTAATACTGCCTGTACAGAAAATCAATGGAGAACTGTGTATCATTAATAAGCTACTGGATCCACAGTCCATAATGATCCCAATATTCTACTATGCACTTGACAAATGTAAGCATAGTTTATTAGATACGTAAAATTACTGGATTATTACAGAAACTCAACTGGCTCACTAGCTGTCCTTTAAGGAAGGAAAATCTGCCATCCTTACCCAGTGTGGGATCCTAGACACACAGCAAACTGCTCGACTCCTAACTGCACTCTGAAATGGCACAGCACGTCAATCCAAGTCATTCCAACAAGCTTGAGTGACACTCTCACAATAACCTCTCTATACCTTTGTAAAACTAACACCCATCATGGTGTTATCAAACAATAAAGTTGATGCCAAGCAAAGCATTGAGACATGAGAATACAAACAGAGTGTGTTGAAACAAATGAGGTTGCTGGAGCTGGTGAAAGGATGAAGGAGAGTGAGCAGTTTCAAGTTCCTGGGTGTCAAGCTCTCTGAGGATCTAACCTGGTCCCAGTATATCAATGTAGTTATAAAGAAGGCAAGACAGCGGCTATACTTCATTAGGTTTTTGAAGAGATTTGGCATGTCAACAAATACACTCAAAAACTTCTGCAGTTGTACCGTGGAGAGCATTCTGACAGGCTGCATTACTGTCTGGTATGGAGGGGCTACTGTACAAGACTGAAAGAAGTTGCAGAAGGTTGAAAATTAGTCCGCTCCATCTTGGGCGCTAGCCTACAAAGTACCCAGGACTTCTTCAGGGAGCGGTGTCTCAGAAAGGCAGCATCCATTATTAAGGGCCTCCAGCACACAGGGCATGCCCTTTTCTCACTGTTACCATTAGGTAGGAGATACAGAAGCCTGAAGGCACACACTCAGCGATTCAGGAACAGCCTCTTCCCCTCTGCCATCCGATTCCTAAATGGACGTTGAATCATTGGACACTACCTCACCTTTTTTAATATACAGTATTTCTCTTTTTTGCATGATTTTTAATCTACTCAATATACAGATACTGTAAATTATTTATTTATTTATTTAGTTATTTATTTTCAATTTTATTTATTTTTTCTCTCTTTGATATTATGTATTGCATTGAACTGCTGCTGCTACGTTAACAAATTTCACGTCACATGCCAGTGATAATAAACCTGACTCTGATTCTGAAAGAACTTTACAATGATCCTTAACTGAGAGCCAATGTTACTGGGATGCTGGATGACCAGGTCTTGATGTGAGTTAGGAAGCAGGCAGTAGAGTTTTGAATGATCTCATTCACAGAGAGTGAGAAAGGTCAGACAGAGGTGTATTGGAAGAGCTAAGTATGAAGGAGACAAGGACTACAGTGATGCATTGTCATCTTCTCAAAAACTATCTATATATAGTTGTTAGAAGTTCATTGATATCCATTTCACATATGCAAGTTGTAAGAAAACTTGTTTGTTTGCAATGAAAATGAACCATTCAGTAGTTTGTGCTACTTCACACGTGGAATTTCAGGCAAGATTCTGCTGGGTGAAAAGCTTCTGCTTTTATGTTAGCAAGTGGGATATGCAAGAGGGGGTAAGGTATTGATACAGAGTCAATAAATCACTGAAGGTATCCTACTCAGTCTATCCTCTGATCTGTCCTTGCAGTCATGACAGCCCTACCCAATACAGAACAGAGTGTGTGATAAATCAGGAGGGAACCTTTGGAATGGAACTCCCTTCTCTGTACATACATCAGTAGTGGTTCATTCAATAGCTTCTGTGCTGTACATACACCTCTGTGACACCCTGGGAGACTCTATTCCTCCATTTCCAGGCAACATGTCAAACTAGATAAATTTAGCTGCACAGTGAAAGGACAAAATGTGTCACTCTTGTATCCCCCCGAGCACTAGCACAAGGTTTTTGAATGTTTCTTTTGGGTTTAATATTATAATAGTTGCATGAATGGCATAGACAAAGGAAAATGCCAAGTATGTCGAGTGATGAAGCTATACAAATTGTTATGTTTTGTAACACCAATGCATAAAATTAATTGAAATAAAATCAAGGGAACCCAAGAGATTTGTGTCCTAGTTTTAGTGTTACTTTAAGTGAAGCCCGAAAGTATGACGTAATGACGTATTGATGTGTTATTCATATACTTAAACATACTATAATTATTTCAATGAAAAAGAATGCTTAATCAAACAATATATTGTTATATAGTTAATGTATATTAAATATTATTATTTATATATATATATATATATTTACAAACACACACACGATACAACTACGATATAGACAACCACAACATAGTAAATTTTAAATTGTCCCATTCAGGTCCAAAGATTTAGTGACTGTGGAGGATTTCTTTTTCTTGTGGGATAACAAGCCTAGGGAGATCTCTCTGCTTGGCTGTGAAAAAAATCTCAGGTTCTGAGGCCTCCCCCGTCGTGATTACAGGGATTGACACTAGGACTGCAGGAAGTGGTTCTGAACACCTTTCTTCTGGAGGTGTTGGCATCCTGAGCAGTGCATGACAAGTTGCTCGATCTGCTGATCTATCCCAGGCTACCAAAGCTTTGAGCCAATGCTTTCATTTTGACTATGTCTAGATGACTGGCAGGTAGCTCATCCAACACTTTAGCTTTCAACTTGAATGGTACAATAACTCTCAATACCCACATAAGGTAACTTCTGTCAAGGGCAAGTCCATTCCGGCACTGGTAAAAATAGGGGTACTGGAATTTCTGCTGCACATTCCAGCCATTTTGAGTTGCCATGTAGTCCTGAAACAATGTGGGTTTTTTTTGTGGTTTTCCTTTGGAAGAGGACAACTTTTGATTTGCATTAGGAAGAATACATCCTGAGGAGTGTACTCTCCTGTAATTTTTTCATGTATTTCCTTTTCCAAGGGTAAATGGGATAACCATCAGCATTTCCATGATTAGTTGTCCTCTTGAATTCGATCTTGTAATTGTGTCCTCCAAGAAACAGGCCCATCTCTGCTTTTGTGCTGTTGCTGTTAGTGGAACAGCTTTCTGTACGTTGAACATTGACACTAGTGGTTGATAATCAGCAATGATGGTGAATTCTCTCCCATACAAGTAAGTACTGGTTGAAATTATCTTCTCCCCAAACCAAACTCAAAGCCTCCCTATCCATTTGTGTGTAATATTTCTCATGATGCAAAGGCTATGACCTTCACTTCCATGATCCCCTGCTGGATCATGCTGCTGGATCCCCTGCAGTTTGCCTACCGGGCAAATAGGTCAGTAGACGATGCAGTCAACCTGGGACTGCACTATATCCTACAACATCTGGATCGTCCTGGGACCTATGCTCGGATGCTGTTTGTGGATTTCAGTTCGGCGTTTAACACCATCGTCCCTCATACCCTCTGCTCCAAATTGTCTCACCTTACTGTGCCACCTGACCTCTGTGATTGGATTTACAGCTTCCTGACCAACAGAAGTCAGCAGGTAAGGATGGGACAGGTCACCTCGGATATTCGAATCACCAACACCGGCGCCCCCCAGGGGTGTGTCCTCTCTCCACTGCTGTTCTCCCTCTACACCAATGACTGCACCTCCTCCAACCCCTATGTGAAGCTTTTGAAGTCTGCAGACGACACTACCGTCATTGGACTCATCCAGAATAGTGATGAGTCTGCATATCGACAGCAGGTGGACCAACTGGCGCTCTGGTGCAGTCGGAACAATCTGGAGCTGAACACGCTCAAGACAAAGGAGATGATAGTGGATTTCAGGAGACATCCCCCCGCTATGTCTCCCCTCACAGTCCTCAGCAGCCCTGTGTCCACCGTGGAGAACTTCAGGTTCCTGGGAACCACCATCTCTCAGGATCTGAAGTGGGAGCAGAACATCAGCTCCATCCTGAAGAAGGCCCAGCAGCGGATGTATTTCCTGCGGCTCTTGAGGAAATACGGTCTGCCTCAGGAATTGCTGCTGCAGTTCTACACTGCAGTCATTGAGTCTGTCCTGTGCACCTCCATCATTGTGTGGTTTGGAGCCGCCACCAAGCAGGATAGAACCAGACTACAGCGCACAGTGAGTACTGCCGTGCGCATTATTGGAGCCTCCCTGTCCTCTATTGTGGACCTGTACTCTTCCAGGTTGAAGAAGAGGGCGGGGAACATCATAAAGGACTCCTCCCATCCTGCGCACGGACTGTTTGATCTGCTTCCGTCTGGTAGGCGCTTCAGATCCCTCCAGACTAAGACTAATAGGCACTGGAGAAGTTTTTTCCCTACTACGGTCACTTTGCTGAACAGTTAACTGCCTGTTAACTGTCGGCTAACTATTACTTGGATTGCACTACCTGTATGTATAATTTATATTTTCATTTATATCTATCATTATTATTGTTACGAGCAGAGAGACAACATCTGCCGGAAGTAAATTCCTTGTATGTGCATAGGTACTTGGCGATTAAAGTCTGATTCTGATTCAGATTCTGATGACTCATAACATGTGACTTGACTGCACCTAAACTATAAGGTGAGATGTCACAAGCAAGCTTCACTGGATGACGTGGATCATAATGTGAATGTACAGTATCTGACCTCACCATATCCATCTCACACTGCTTCGTCCATTACCACTTCTTCCCAATCTGTCAGAATGAGTTAAAGGGGTGGACTACAGTAGCCAGGTTTGGCTGGAGCCGGGTATAGCAATTGACAAATCCTAAAAGGGACCACAACTGTGACACGTCCTTTAGCTTTGGGGCAGCCATCACTGCTTGAATTTTCTCAGCATACTTGCGCAATCTTTGTGTACCAATGATGTGACTGCAGTAAGGGATGCTTGGTTTACAGAATTCACACATGTTGCATCGTTTTCTGAGTCCATAATTTTCTAATCTTTTTAATGGTGGCTTGAGACTTTGGAGATGGTCCTTGTCATCCATGTAACACTGTGTGCCTGGCCAGCCTTGCAGCACCTGGGCTACAACTTTCCTCCAGTGTGCTGGTGCAAGTGCTATTCCAAAAATAAACATTTTATAGTGATAAAGCCCTTTTTGAGTGTTTAAGGTGAGAAACATTTTGGACTCCTCTTCCATCTCTATCTAGAGGTAAACCTCAGTTAAGTCCACTTTGCTGAAGTGTTTAACTCCAGACAGCTTTGCAAAGATATCCCCTATTCTGGGCTGAGGATATTGGTCCACTTCCAGTACTGGGTTGATGGTGACATTAAAAATCATCACAGATCCTGACAAAGCCACATTTCTTGGCTACTGGAATCACTGGTGTTGCTCTACCATGGAAAGAATTCCTTTAGCTTCCTTGTATCTAGCTCACTGGCTACTTTAACATGAATGGCATAAGGAACCGGATGGGCTTTGCAAAACTTGGGTGTGGCATTTTAACACTATTTTACCCTTAATATGTTTTTAATTTTCCAATGCCATCTTTGAACACTGCAGTGGCATCACCCAATACCTGTCTTCAAAGTTCAAAATAAAACTTATTATCACAGTACATACTGTGATAATACATGCCTTGGCATGTAGGATTAAGGAGAACCCCAAGGCGTTCTATGCGTATGTGAAGAATAGGAGGATGACAAGAATGAAGGTGGGACCACTAAAGGATAAAGAGGGCAACATGTGCCTGGAAGCGGAGAAAGTTGGGGAGGTCCTAAATGAATACTTTGCTTCAGTATTCACAAGTGAAAAGGATCTTGATCAGGATGAGGTTGAAGTAGAGCGGGCCTGTGTGCTGGACAATGTGGAGGTTAAGGAAGAAGAAGTGCTGGATCTTCTCAAAAACATTAAGATTGATAAATCCCCAGGGCCGGATATGATACACCCCAGGTTGTTGTGGGAATTGAGAGAAGAGATCGCAGGAGCATTAGCTATGATCTTTGAATCCTCTTTGGCTGCAGGAAAAGTGCCGGCAGACTAGAGAATGGCAAATGTAGTTCCCTAGTTTAAAAAAGGTAACAGGGAGAAACCTGGGAACTATAGACCGGTGAGTCTTACGTCAGTGGTATGAAAACTACTGGAAAGGATTCTTAAGGATAGGCTCTACGAGCATTTGGAGAAGTACAGTCTGCACATGAACAGTCAACATGGCTTTGTGAAGGGAAGATCATGCCTCACGAGCCTGATTGAGTTTTTTGAAGAGGTAACAAAAGAAATTGATGAGGGTAGGGCAGTGGATGTGGTCTACATGGACTTTAGCAAGGCATTTGACCATGTCCCTCATGATAGACTCATCCAGAAAGTCATGAGGCATGGGATAAGTGGAACCTTGGCTGGATAAAAAATTGGCTTAAAGGAAGAAAGCAGAGGGTATTTGTGGAAGGAAAGTATTCTGCCTGGAGGTCGGTGACTAGTGGAGTGCCACAGAGATCTGTCCTGAGACCCCCTGCTATTTGTGATTTTTATAAATGACCTGGATGTAGAAGCGAAAGGATGGGTGAGTAAGTTTGCATATGACACGAAGATTGGAGGAGTTGTGGATGGAGCTGTAGGTTGTTGAAGGTTACAAGAGGATATAGACAGGCTGCAGAGTTGGGCAGAAAAATGGCAGATGGAGTTCAATCCGGACAACTCTACAAATCTCTGGTGAGACCACACTTAGAGCATTGTGTTCAATTCAGGTCACCTCATTATAGGAAGGATGTGGAAGCTATGGTGAGGGTGCAGAGGAGATTTACCAGGATGTTGCCTGGTTTGGAGAACAAGTCATATGAAGCAAGGTTAGCAGAGCTGTGACTTTTCTCTTTGGAGCATAGAAGAATGAGAGAGGTCTTGATAGAGGTCTATGAGATTATGAGAGGCATAGATAGGGTGGATAGTCAGTACCTGTTTCCCAGGGCACCAATAGCAAACACCAGAGGGCATATGTACAAAATTAAGGGTGGGAAGTTTAGGGGAGACATCAGGGGTAAGTTTTTACACAGAGGATTGTGAGTGCCTGGAATGACTTGCCAGGGATGGTGGTGGAGGCTAAAACATTAGGGGTATTTAAGAACCTCTTGGACAGGCACATGGATGAAAGAAAAATGGAGGGTTATGGGGTAGTGTGGGTTTAGTACCTTTTTTAAGGATTATATGGGTCAGCACAACATGGAGGGCTGAAGGGCCTGTTCTGTGCTGTAGTGTTCTATGGTTCTATACTGTACATGTCATCACATGCAATCCTGAGATTCTTTTTTCTTTAGAACAGTAACTGTAAACAGGATCAATGAACAACAAACTGTGTGAATGCAAATATAAATAAATAGCAATAAGTAACAAGAGCATGAACCAACAAGATAAAGAGTCCTTAAAATGAGATTATTGGTTGTGGGAACACCAGAAATAAAATGAATGTAGTTATTCTCTTTTGTTCAAGAGCCTAATGGTTGAGGGGTAGTAACTGTTCTTGAACCTGGTGGTGCGAATCCTGAGGTACTTAAACCTTCTACCTTCCTTTCAGTTCTAATTTGCATTCAGTTGACTCTTTTGCAGGGGTGTGGTATGTTAATGGAGGATGGATCTCCAATCTAGTTGTGGTTGTCTCAGCCACTTACCCTCCCTCAAAGCTGGCCCTCCTGTTTTTACCACATGCAGTGCAAGCCCGTTGTTGTATTTCACTGTTATGAATGCCATTCCCACAAGAGTAATCTTTTCTCTAGTATAAGTTCTTCGTTAGATATCTGCAGGCTTCTGTGTTCAGTATGTCGTTTGAAATGTCATTCAAACTCATTTTGTGGAATGACTGAAACACCTGAGCCAGTGTCCAATTCCATTTTAATTAATTTGCCGTTCCCTTTGGGCGTAAGCCATATTGCTTGTCTGTTAATAGTGTTCACATTGTAAATCTCAAGGCTCTGCAGTCCTCCATCACTTTCACCATTAACAGATTTTTCATCAACAGCATACAGATTAGTTCTCTTTTTAAAATTGCAAATTGACTTTTTATCTTTTGCTTTTTCCTGGGCAATCTATTTATTTTTGTCTTCCCAATATGCACTTTGCATGTGTTCTACCTTGTTGCATTTTCTCCAGAGTTCACCTTTAAACCTGCATTGGTCTGGTGTATGTGAGGTCCTGTCACAACAATAACACAATTTGTTCAGCCAGGTCAGTTTCCGTTCAGATATTGCAATTTTGCTCACACTCACTTTCATTCCTGACTGCAATTCAATTGCATCTCTGTCTATTGTTTCCATTGACACAGCAATTTCAGCCATTGTTTTAAATGTGAATTGTGCTTCAGTTAGGAGGTTTTCTCAATGCTTTCTTCTGAGATACCACAAACTACATGATCTCTCAGTGCACCTTTAAGCCCATTACAAAACTGTCAATGCTCATACATCTTCTTCAATTCAGCCACATATACTGAACTGGATTCCCCTTCATTTTGATTTCACTTATGGAACAATCAACAATGGTTTCAGTTCTAAATTTTTCTGCATTACTTTCATGATAACAGCAAAGCTTATTTCGGCTGGTTTGGTTGCAGCAGTTAAACTTCTCAGAAAACTGTTTTTCTGAGGAAAAAAAAGAAAACTTTTTGAACCTCTACCCAATGCACACAGCAAAACTGGCACTCGCTACTCATTGGGTAGTGAATTCCCTTCAAACTACAGCTCAATTCGCTCAGTTCACATATTCCAGTTAACTCTTATGCAATCAAACTTGTCAATATTTCCAATGTAACTAGCCATTTCTGCATTTTTGTATTTATTATCACCCAGTACTCGCTGTTTATGAACCCATGAATTTCTTTGCTTCCTGTCTTTTTTTAACTTGATCATATTTCCTTTCCTGTTCAAACCACACGCTGCACATTTCATTTTTACTCAGCTTCTTGCAGTAGTTTAATAGGTAGGTACTTATCTGGGGTTCTATTAAAACTTCCTCATCGCTACTACTATGTTTTGTACCTCCAAAACATAAAACTAATTGAAATAAAAACAAGGGAGCCTGAGAGATGCATGTCTTAGTTTCGTTCTTACTTTCAGTGAGGTGCACACATATGACATGGTGGCTTAATGACATTTGCCATTCACGTACTTTTACATATAACCCGTAATGAATTATTTAAGTGAACCAGAATGCTTAATCAAACAACATATTTATAATAATAATGAAATATTAAAAACATAACATCAGTGAGTTCTGAGGGTCTCAGACTAATCTTAAATGTGCAATGTTAAAAACTCATGACAATTTCCATTTGCACAAAGGCAAAATAATCCACGGTAACAATTTCATTGATCATTTATAACAGTGTATATGCTGAAGAGAACAAGCCAAATTTTTGTTTGTTCAATAAATTAAGAATTCGCAAGACATTTGCTGTATTTGTGCCTAAAGCAGTTTCTGACTATTTAATGTCCTCTGTTATCAACATGGTTTCCAAACCCCACAGAATTTTAAATTACATTATTTGACATTTCTAAGGTTTTACATGCACATAATTTGAAAATAATTTTACATCATTTAACTATCAACAACCTTGTAATCAATAGTTAAGGTGCAGCAAAACTCTGAAAGGCAAATACATGTGTAATATGCCCAAAGATCTATCTCACATCGGTATTCAGAAAAAGTTTGGGAGATTCAGGGAAAGTAATGGATAATCTTACAAAAGGTATAAATAAACATTTGGTTCAACTTAATGCATTGAGATTTGTTGGCAAATGTAAATGAATGCTCAGTGAAAAGAAAAAACAGAAAAGCTGGGATTTACGCTGTTCTTTAGATGTAGGAAAGGATTTGTGACGGCCAGAAGACGGATTTTTGCATCAAAAAGGACCGAGGAACAGTATTAGAATTCTAGATGAATGTTAGCTGATACAAATAGATAAGAATATTACAAACATACACTATCCAAGATTTAAAACAATAACATGCTTTCAGCAATGGGCGGTCATATAGGTAACAGATAAGTTTGACCCTTTGAGTGTGTGAAATATCACCAATAAGAACAAAATAACTGAGCCAGAGTGTTTGGAAATTGATACAGTAGTGTGCGTACAAGACTGTGACACATTTATAGGAGAAAATTGGATTGAAAATTAATTTGCCAATGTAAAGTCAGCAAGTGTAAAGATTTTAAATGACTAAATATAAAAATAATTTTTTGCCCATTATTAAAAATATTCATTTCTGATCTCAATTACTTCAAGAAGGAGAGGATTAAAAGCTAAAATCCATGATATAGCTTGGAAACATACACAATGTGTGGGTATCACTGTGTGGCAGATGATCAACAAATCACATGTTCATATTCTCGTGTTTATCAAATTACATTCCCTGCAAATGATCATTGCCTCCTTCAGGAGGACAGGAAAGCTTAAATGATAATGGCTGAGAAACAAAGCAGACTTAGATTCTACAATTCTGTTTGCCTGATGTCACACTAATACAGAATCAGACACTTCTGTCTGATATGTCCATTCGTATTATCAATTAACTATACTAATCCCATTTAGCAGCATCTGGTCCATTGACAATTTATGTGCACCATTAGATATTTCTTAAATGATTTAAGGTCACCTGTCTCTACCATGCTCTCAGACAGTGGTCCCAGATTCCAACTACACTCGCTGTCAAAAAATTCTAGCTCAGATCCCCTTACTGTTAAAACTTACTTTGTATCCAAGCTTCTTACCCCATACTGAAAGCTATGTTATCTTGGTTTAGACACCTCTGTCTTGGGAAAGCATTTCTTGTCAATACCACTCATCATTTTGCATACCTCCATCAAGTCTCCACTCCGCTTCCTCCACTCCAAGGAAAACAAGCCTGGCCTATACATTCTGTCCTATATTTTTAGACCATAACTGAAATGCTCCATCTCCCCAGTGCAATCACGAGCCTATGATAAAGTGGTGACCAAAACTGCTGTGGAATAGCCAATGTTTTATAACATTGTGCCATGACCTCATTGCATTCATATGCTAAGCCCTAATTAATAAATGCTGGTATCCTTCATTCCTTCTTCACGATGTCATCCCTAAGTCACCCTTCTGTGATCCTTGGCTTTGTATACTTATGTTCTTCTGCTCTTCATTATTCCCTAAGGCCCTAAAATTTATTGTGCATGTCCTACCTTTATTTCCCCTCCTAAACTATGTCTTCTGAGTGGTGGGGTGTAAGTATGTCTGTACCAAAGGAGGTGTAAGGCACTCCTTCCCTCCGTTAATCTGTAGGTCATCCTTGGGCAAGGTGTAGTATCTGCTTAGGCCCCTGACCAGGGTCACATAAACCAGGGGAGCTGGTTGAACAAGGTTGAATGAGCGGCTAGTATATATCAGAAGTATATATGTGATCACTGACACCAGGCAGATAATCTCTGATGAGTACTGCTAATGGTTGGGGTCTTTATAGGCATCCATTAGTCTCGAGAGACCATGGATTTGTGCCTTTGGGAAGTTTCCAGGGCGCAGCCCTAGGCAGGGTTGTATGGGAGACTGGCAGTTGCCCATGCTGCAAGTCTCCCCTCTCCACACCATCGATGTTGTCCAACGGAAGGACAAGGGTGTGTTAAGTACCTTGCTCAAGGACTCAACACGCCGCCTTAGCTGAGGCTTGAACTAGCGACCTTCAGATCACTAGACCATCGCCTTAACCACTTGGCCACGCATCATGTAAAGACACTGCCCAGAAGAAGGCAATGATAAACCACTTCTGTAGAAAAAATTGCAAAGAACAATCATGGCCATGAAAAGACCATGATTATCAATGTCCTATGACATAATGATCAAATGAAAATATGTCCTGCGATTCAGGGAAACTTGGCTGCCTGGATTGAGAATTAGCTTGCTCACTGAAGGCAGAGAAGTGTAGTAAATGAATCCTGTGTCTGGTACTGTTCTAAAGGGATATGTTCTAACACCCTTGTTTTTTGTGACTTTTATAAATGATTTTGATGTGGAATGGATGAGTAGGTTAGTTAGTTTGCAGACGACACAAAGGTTGGTGGTGGTGTGAATAGTGTAGAAGGATGTGGTAGGTTATAAAGGGACATTGGTAGGATGCAGAGCAGAGCTGAGAAATGGCAAGTGCAGTCCAAAAAAATGTGTAGTGATACACTTTGGAAGGTCAAACTTGGAGGAAGACTTCAAGGCTAATGGCAGGAATCTTAGCAGTGTTTAGGAACAGAGAGATCTTGGGATAAGAGGTACAGATAGAGTGGATTGCCAGCACCTTTTTATACTCTAGATTACTTCATACTTCCAATGTTTAATTTCTACCTTGCATTATTCTCCCCATGCTACAAACTGATCAAAAGCATTCTGTAGCCAATGGCAATTTTCATCCCTCTCAACAACTCCACCATTTTTAATACTATCTGCAAACTTAACCTTGGACCCTATTGACTGAAACCTATTAGATCAATCTGCAATGTGGGCCTTTGTAAAAGGACTTACTGAAGTCAATGTAAACTACATCATCTCAGTGAAGATCAAATATGGCAGTACAACAAATGAACAAACAGCATCTCCTTTTCGAAGGAATAAATTCATGTTTATGGCTAGACTAAGGGCATGTCTATGAAGTTCAAGGTGTGCTGCTTTACAATAACTTAGCCTGTAGCCTCAAACAAATCAAGCGAGGATGAGGTACAGGAGTCTATATGTATAACCCATATTTTGATATACTACATTTTTGGCTGAAATTATCTTGACAGACCTCTTGAAGCTATTGACCTCCCCTCACTCAATCTGACTTCAGATTCTCAAGGCTATTGCAAGCATCACTTACACTGACAGGCACTCTCATAAAGCAGCTATCATATTAATATTTTGAGAGTAAAACTTTCAGGAGAAGGAAGTGGACTTGTTCTTTCCTGTGGACACTTTTTTTGTTCAAGAGTGGGTATGTACTCTTAATGGAACTTTAAAATTTGCTTTTTACTGCAGTTTCCAATACCCAGCAAATTGAGCCCTCACAGGTAGACACAGTCCAGAAGAAGAGTGAATAAAACACAAGGTGGGCTTCAGGATGTTTGTGAAGGTAATTCAATGTTCTGTTGCTCAGAGTTCCCCTTGACTTTGTCTCGGCACAGTAAAATTCACTCAGCTAAATGTGCAGAAATAAATTCTTGAAATATTTGGACAGTACTAATAAGTACGATGAAGATGGTGGGGCAGCACGATAGCATAATGGTTAGCATAGCGCATAACACCGCCAATGACCAAGGTTCATTTCCCACCACTGTTGTCCACCTCATGATTACATGGGTTTCCTCCCACATTCCAAAGACAAACAGACCAGTAGGTTAACTTGTTCCATAGGTCTAACTGGGAGGCATGGGCTCATTGGGCCGGAAGGGCCTGTTACCGTACTGTATCTCTAAAATAAACTATGCTTACATTTTAATTATAACTACCAGTGTAAGCTGTAATTTTATACCATACACTGGTCTCACAATATCAACAGAGCATTCTTCAAGTGAGTAAATGAGTGTGTTGAAAAGAATATTTTAAAATAACTCTATTTATTTAAGCTCTTCTTAATTGCCAAACAAGTAGATCCTAATGTATAAATAATGTTGCACAGTTTTCCCACATTCTTTGAGGAACAAAATCGAACCATCCAAACATGTAACATGACAAAGTGACCTTTGGTGTACAGCTTATGGGACTTGGAACATGGGAAGCAATAGGACTATTAATGAGCAACATACAAAATGCTGGAGGAATTCAGCAGGCCAGGCAGCATCTATGGAAAACAGTGCAGTTAACGTTTCGGCCCAGAAAGTCCACTGTACTTTTTTCCGTAGATGCTGCCTGTCCTGTTGAGTTCCTCCAGCATTTTGTGTGGGTTGCTCAGATTTCCAGCATTTGCAGATTTTCTCTTGTTTGTACTGTTACATGAAGTGTGTACTGTTCACTTGGGTTCTTGTGAGAAGGATGGCCTTGATACAGCTTTACAACTGTAAAGGAGCAATTAAAAGGTTAACCAAATCAAAACAAATCCTTGCACAGAGCACACAATAGAGTACATAATTTTTGGGCAATATTTAAACAAACTTGAAATGTCCAACGGTTAAAGTAGCTAGAACAAGAATTTGTATCAAAGCACTAATTGGAACTGATGTTTCTTGTGCCAACATCACATTGTGGATCTTAGACATTTCCTAGTTAAATACCTGGACAGCAAAAATCAGCTGTTGGTGAACATAGTGGGTGGAGCAGAATCTGTTGTGGTGGGGGTGGGAGGGGGAGGCATGGATGTGGAATTGGCAACATTTCATATCAAGACCCTGCATCCAAGGCAGCTTATTGGTCCAAACTCCATCTTCTGTAGTCTCATGCGTCTCCAAGTGTCTGGAGAGAATCTAAACTGCCCAATTTCTGGTTTAATATACCAGGACAGTGGCCATAACTGGAAAACTCCTAAATGCACAGGCTGAATCTTACCCATGACATCAAATGTGTTTATCAGAAGGTGATGGGCCAAGTATTCAGGTGAAGGGCTTAGATCCTAAATAATTCATCCCATTGTTACCCTCCTATACTTCTCATAAACTTTACCAACAAGTGCTATTTTAATAGGGTATTTAATTACTTAAGTAATGAATCACAAATCCATCAAATGTAAGGTGTAGACACAAGAGGTACAGCAGATGCTGGAAATCTGGGGCAGTACAAACAATGTGCTGGAGGAACTCAGAAAGACAGGCAGAATCTATGGATGGGAGTAAACAGTCGTTTCAAGCCTGGACCTCTCGTCAGGACAGCAAGGTGTAGCTTGATGAGGTGAGACAGAAAACAGGGTCTTCACCCAAATGAAATGTTACTAGTATTGAAGCTGTTCCTACCAGGCTCAGAGAAAGCCGCTATCCCTCTCTTATCAGATTCTCAAACAGACCTCTTGTACAATAAGACCTCATAAAATACCTTGTTATGATCTTGCATTTTATTATTTCTCTGTAGATTTTACACTTTATTCTGCACTGTTATTATTTTATCTTGTTCTACCTTAATGTACTATGTAATGATTTGATCTGTATGAACAGTATGCAAGACAAGCTTTTTATTGTATCTTGGTACATGTGACTATAATAAACCAATATCAATATTAGATGTTGAAAGTCTAGGATAGAGTGGCCAAGCAGAGGATATTTCCAATAGTGGGAGAGTCTAGGACCAGAGGGTATAGCTTCAGAATAGAAGGACGTCCCTTTAGAAAAGAAATGGGGCAGTATTTCTTCAGCCTGAGGGTGGTGAATCTGTGGAACTCATTGTCACAGGCAGCTGTGCAGGTTAAGTCATTGGGTATATTTAAAGCAGAGGTTGATAAGTTCTTAATTAGTAAGAATGTCAACGGTTACAGGAGGAAGGCAGGAGAATGAGGCTAAAAGGGAAAATTAATCGGCCATGATCAAATGGCAGAGCAGACTTGGTGGACCAAATGACATAATTCTACCTCCAACTCTAATGATTTTACAATAGGTGAATTTTGACATGATCAAAGAATCGATCTCTTGCATTCCTCTGTAACTGCAGTGAGCATTATAATCCAAGGTCATTGCCAAATCAATCTTGTTAAACAAACTCAGCTCTGGCTCTATCTGCAATGCACAGCAGGGGTGAACATGCGAGGTGGCTCCATTTGCGGGTTTTGCCACTGCCTCTGCCACAGAAGGGAAAGCAGTTAGGCTGCTTGTGATAAATAACAAATGCCCTATTGAAAATGTTCTGCTCAGTGACTTCCAAACATACAATAAGGTTATTTTCTGGTGCCTGAGGCCATTACTGCAGAAATGGAACAGGTGAAGAGAGACTGAAAAAAATTAGGTCAGATCTAAAAAAGCCTGATGGCTTTAAGTACAACTTTCTGGCAAGGATTTGAGAGCAGGTGAAAGTGGCCTTGATCTAAACAGCATCACCTAATGTAATACTTTTATACACAAAAGTAAATTTGAGTGCAATTTTCCGCCTGCTCAGATGATGACTGTTTCTTGGTTCATTGGTTCAGTGGATGAGGAAAGCTATACGAGTGGTATGATCTTCAAGAACAAGAAAGCTTTCATGGTGTATAATTTTCAATACAAAGTTCATTTGTTCATTTTTATTGGCATTGAAAATGAAACACTTCTATGAAATAACTTCTTTCCTCTTAAGAGTCCAAATATTTATGAGGGACGTGAAGTTAGCCACACATAGTGGAGGTAGTAGACAGGACTGGAAAATGTGTCTTGATATAGCAGTTCACAATGAATAGGGCTTTATTTAACTAGCAACAGGATGTTTATAAAATTTCTGTTTCTTCCTTGCTATTGTGATTTATGTGAAAAGGCAGCAGTAACAATAATATTATAATTTGACCAGACCTCGTCTACTGAGAAACAAGAAGAAGATGAAGTACAGCTTGGATACCGGTATCATGCTCTATAGAGGAGTTTTAAATGGGGGGGTTTATATGTGGTAGGATGATAGCTACAGGCAGTATGTAGCCACATAGCCTACGTGTCAGTTTCTGGGGGCACAAAGATTCTGCTTCAGATGAGTGGAAACCAAGAGGTGAAGACAGATGGGAATGCAGAAGATGCCTGAAGGAAAGGCAGGCTATGTGAAATATCAAGCAGTATTGGGAATTGCAACTCCTCAGTCATAAATGGAGATAGGAAGCTATCTTTTCCAGCAAGGAAATTGTTCTCGTCCAATGTTAATCCATTGGTGTCTGTATTGGTATTGGTTTATTATTGTCACATGTACCAAAGTACAATGAAAAGCTTTTGCTTACGTGCTGTCTAGACAGATTCTACAGCACAGTACATTCAGGTAGTCAAAAGAAGAACAGTGATCATAATATGGTTTTGCAGAATATGGGAACCAAATAAAATGCAAGGGCCTCAATACCAAAGATTGGGAGAGCAAGAGTTCATTTTTAAACATCTTGACAGTTCCTGGTAAACATGGCGTCTGCAAACAATGTGGATATACAGTACTGTGCAAAAGTCTTAGGTACAGATATATAGCTAGGCTGACTAAGACTGTTGCACAGTTCTGTGGTAATTTTGTGTATTGCACTGTTCTGCTGTTACAAAAAAAAAACAAATTTCATGTCAGATGTGATGATCTTAAACCTGATACGGATCTCTATTATGGACTGAGAGTGGGAAGGGAGCAGGGAGAGGGAATCGTGGTTGGAAAAGGGGGGAGGGAAAGGGACGGGAGCAGGAAACACCAGAGAGATGTTCTGTAATAATCAATAAACCAAATGTTTGGAATCAAATGACCTTGTACAGAGTCGCAAGGTTGGGTTAGTCTGCGCCCAAACTCTACCCCTCCGCCCCTGGCACAGCTTCTCTTCCACCTGTCCCACACCCTCCCATGGTGCTCTGCCCTCACCATTCCCAACATCCTTTGCTCCCACCAGGTTTACAAACTCAATCTCCATTCATGTTGTGGAACACAGTACTGGGAAAAAGTCTTAGGCACTCTACCTATCTGTATGTGCTTACAGTACTGTAGTATCTCTTCTCCAGTGATATTCATACAGAACAGACAGCCTTTGTCAGAACCCTTCTCCCTTGCTGCACTCCACTCCTGCACCACAGCAGCCTGGTTCTCTATTCTTCTTCCCTCCTCAGTTATGTTGAGGGCTCACTAAGTGATCTGCTTCTTCAGCAAAAGAATTCAATCTTTTCCCAAGGACAACAATCACTAATATTTTCTCCAACCACTTTCCCCCAAGATGGAGACTCAGAGTTCTAGAAAATACTTTTTACCCAGTTCCTGCATTAGCTTTTCCAGATATGAACAATCAGACAAGTGATTAGTTCATGACTCCCCTTTTACTGTAGCCAGGTGCTTTCCTTTAAGTGGAAAGGGAAACATCTATATTTGAAATAATTATAAAGCACTAAATGTCAAAGCTTCTTACTTAATCTTGGGATATGATGGTACCAGTCTTTGACCTGAATATTGGATCTCACCCTTACAAAGCCATACCCTTTTAACTTTGTTCTGTCAGTCTTACAGTGTGCTTACGGACAAGAATCAGCTAAGGTGCAAGGGCATGCTCTTTTCCACTAGCATCTGAGAACCAACCTTGTCATCAATGTTGGTTCAAACTACAACCAAAGGAGAGCTTACAACCATAGACTGTGCAGTACAGGTTGTACATATCTGCCTTGTGGTTTAATGGATTGAATACTTATTGAGACAAACACATGGACATGAAGATATTTCCTCAAACAGCAGTACTGATGTTGAATTAAAATCTGACAAAAGAATGACAGAGGCCACGACTGATAATATACTAGGCACAGTGAAGAAAATCTATAAACCGGCATTGCCAATATGAAAGAACAATAAATATATTTCTTTGAATATTTTTGGCATGCTATTTTATAAGAAACCTTACATGATTCAGTTTAAATGAGTTCATATTTCTGCTGAAATACTGGGAAGAATGTCATACAAATGCATTAACCGTTTGTCCATTTGTTACAACACAAATAAATTCTGGCCTTAAGTCTACATTGAATATCTTATTTACATAATTTCTCTCTCTGTCTTTCTCTTTTTCTCTCTGTTCTTGAGCAGATTTCACATGCCTGGAGGGTCAACTTTCAAGGTTCAGCCTTTGAATATTTCATCAAATTTGTTGCTGTCTTATGGAGATAAAACTACAAACCAAGCCTCCACAACAGCTACACTCAAACATCAGGGAGGAGGAAGAAGGAAAAAGAGAAATTCAAGGGAAAAGTTTCTTTGGAGAATCGAGTCGAATCTGGTGCCGTGCAGTTATTCTGGAGGTTAAACTCCAGAACATGTTTGTACAATTTTACAAAGACAAATTTTAAAGACATTCACTTTTAGGCTTCCAACAGCACCAAAACGATAAAAATGATTAAACTTGATGTCCTATGAAGGACATACATCTATGTTAGTTCAATTCAATCTTTGCTATTGACCAACAAGCAGGATGCTAAGGTTGGGAAGAAAACCTGTACTAAAGAGTTCCTACATAGCTTTATCTTCCCTAGCTAACCTGCATTGATTTCTATTTGCTGCCCAAAAGCAGGGAGACAGCATTAACAAAGACCATAGTGGAAGTGCACCAACTGCTGCGCTCTGCAGCTGCACTGATCATCATGGCTGTAGCTTGATCATACTTGAGATCCCTACAGCTTGCTCCACATTGTGCAACACATAGGGAACTGGAGCAACTGAACAAGGCAGGCAGCATCTGCAGAGAGAAAGGGCTTAGCAGTTGTGAGCACACAATTCACCTTCCACTGCTTGGAAGATATTTCTTAAAATGTGGATGTTCCAACTTAGTGGTTATCTGCCAGTATCCATATTGGGATTCAGATTTATTTATCACATGTACATAAAAACATACAGTGAAATGTGTCGTTTACGTTAACAACCAACACGTGCAAGGATGTGCTGAGTTCAGCGTGCAAGCCCACCATGCTCAGCAGAACAACAATTTAGTGTTCAGGCAAAACATAGTGCTGGACATCAAGGGTGAGAAAATTAGGTTTCTAATCGCCCAGGTTCACTTTGACAATACGCTTTCTAAAACAATATCGTGACATTACACTAACCTTAAAAATCCTTGCTTTGGAAATCTCATAAAGTGCAACAAATCTTGTTCATCAGGGTCACCTCACATGTGTGAGAGCATTAGCTCTGGCACCTCAGCACACTCAACAGCATTCTTTAATAGAGGCGGCTTTGTTTTCTCTGGTGGCTTTTCTTCATGTCACCTCCAAAGCAACAACCTTGGAAACTGCTGCTGCACCTCAGCATGCTGTTTCAACGTTTTTTTTTTAATGAGCAGGGCAAATAGCTTGTCTTAACGTGGTAGCATTCTAATGTCTTTGTCAGAAGGCAGATGGCTGAAGGTCCATTCCAGAGATTTGAATTCATAATCTAATTGAGCTCAAAATATGATGAACTGGTTTATGGGAAGGAGGTAATGAGCCTCATCTCACAGTGTCATGACAACAATATTTCCCTCCGTTTCAGCAAAACAAAAGGCTGGTCATTCACTTTAGGAAGGGAGTGGGGTGGTGTACACACATCCATTTACATCAATGCCACGGAGATCAAGAGGACTGAGAGCTTCATATTCACCAATGTGAAAAGCATTAATAGCCTGTCCTGGTCCAACCATATAAGACCATATCATATAGGAGCAGAAGTGAGGCTATTTGACCCATCAAGTTCACTCCACCATTTCATCACAGCTGATCCAATTTTCCTCTCTGCCCCAATCTCTTGCCTTCTCCCCATATCCCTTCATGCCCTGACCAATCAAGAGTCTACATATATATATAAAGACTCAGCCTTCACAGCTGCCTGTGGCAATGAATTCCACAGATTCACCACTCTCTGGCTAAAGAAATTCCTCCTCATTTCTGTTCTAAAAGGATGCCCCTCTAATCCAAGGCTGTGACCTCTAGTCTTAGACGCTGCCATCATAGGAAACATCTTTCCACATCCACTCTATCAAGGCTTTTCACCATTCGATACGTTTCAATGAGGTCACTCCTCATTCTTCTGAATTGCAGTGAATATAGGTCCAGAGCCATCAAACTCTCTTCATATGACAAGCTGTTCAATCCTAGAATCATTTTCATGAATTTCCTTGGAACCCTCTCCAGTTTCAGCACATCCATAATCGATCACATGACCAAGAAGGTTCACCAGTCCTCTTCCTCATGAGACAAGAAGGTCCTCCCTGGGCCTTGCCAATTGTCATAAATGCATCACAGAAAGTATCCTATCCAGGTGCATTGCGACTTGAAATGGCAACTATGCCTAAAACTGAAAGAAACAGCAAAGAGTTGTGGACACAGCACAGCACATCATGGAAAGCTGCTCAATAGATTCCATCTACACTTCTCACCTCCTCAAAAAAACAGACAGCATAACTAAAACAACACACACAAAATGCCGGAGGAACTCAGCAATCCAGGCAGCATCTATGATAGAACATAATCAAAGATGCCAACCACTCTAGAGATCTCCATTCTCCCACTGGGCAGAAGGTACAAAATCCTGAACACACGTGCCACTTCTATCCCACTGTTATGACTATTAAATGGTCCCCTAGTACAGTCAGATGGAATCTTAACTGCAGAATTAACTTTTTCTGGCTTTGCATCCTTCTGTCTGCCTGCACTGTACCTTCCTTGTAATTGTAGCACTCCATTCTGCATTCTGTTATTGCTTTCCTCAGTGCAATAACTTGGTGAAATGATCTGTATGAATGGCATACAAAACAAAGCTTTTCATTGTGGCTCGTTACACGTGGGGGTATAGATACGGCAAATGCAAGCAGACTTCTTCCACTGAGTATTGGGTGAGCCTAGAAGTAGAGGTCATTGATTAAGGGTGAAAGGTGAAATGTTTAAAGGGGAACACAAGGGGAAGTGTTTCACTCAGAGGGAAGTGAGAGTTTGGAATGAGCTGCCAGCGGAAGTGGTGGATATAGATTCGATTTCAGTATTTAAGTGAAATTTGGTTAAGTACATGGATGGCAGGGGTATGGAGGGCTATGGCCTGATGCAGGTCGATGGGACTAGGCAGATTAATAGATTAGCACAAAGTAGATTGGCCGAATGGCCTGTTTTTGTGCTGTATATTCTGATTCTATGTGACAATAATCAATTTATCCATTTTTATCAATCAGGCTATGCAGAATGAGCATTGCTTTAGGGAAGTTTCTGTCATTTGAATGTGACATTAAGTTTAAGCTAATCTGATTTCTCACATAGAAGATGCCTTGGCAGTTGTTTAAGGTCTATGGAGTTATGTTGGGAGATGGGAAGGTGAGAGGACATCACTGATGCCAGAAGTAGAGCAATCCCCACCAGTAAGATTGGCAGAAAAAGCCACAGAATGACTGAGACGGAAGTTCAAGTCGTGCCCTTTGGTTTCATTGGCTTTTCTATCTGTCACAACTGTTGATATTTTTGAATATTTCTGACAAAAAGCTATAAAAGGTTAAACAAAATTCAATAACTACATTTGCAAAAATGCAAAGATATATGTATCATGAGCCGATGAGGGTTGAAACATCCTAGATTGATTTGATAAGGAGAAGAATAAGAATGGAGTATTTGGGAGAACAGGCAGCGATAACTCTGTGGAGACCAGCCATCACTGAAATGGATGAGTCCATGTCAGAAATGTTGATCAAGAAAAACATCTAGCTAGTGTAGATTCTGTTTTCTCAGTTATTACCTATTCTCTTCTTTATTCATGGACGTTCAGGGAAAATAGTGGGTATGCACCCAGGTGTTCTGATGTGTAAATTCTTGTGCTTGTGAACCGAGCCAATAAGGATACTTATCAGTAAATACAAATCCTCTCTGTGCCTAACTGATCATTATTACTAAGTGTTCAATTCTTGTAACAGAATTGACATCCCTGTTGGGGGCTGCAAAATAAATCTCTCCATTGGGTCATTGGGACAACTTAGGTGAGGTGCAGAGAGATCTGGAGCTGGTAATTAGAACATAGAACATAGAAATCTAAAGCACATTACTGACCCTTTGGCCCACAGTGTTGTCCTGACCATGACTCTAGAAGCTGTTTTTAAAAAAATTTTATAAACTTTTTTTTTTGTTTTTGCAGAAAGTTATAAACTTAGTCTGTCCAGTCCATCATGGGCACTAGCCTCCCCAACATCCAGGACATCTTCGAGGAGCGGTGTCTTAAAAAGCCAGCATTCATCATTAAGGATCCCTATCATCCAGGATGTGCTCTCTTCTCATTGATACCATCAGGAGTGTAAAGGCACACACTCAATGATTCAGGAACAGCTTCTTCCCCTCTGCCATCAGATTTCTGAATGGATATTGCACCTATGGGCACTACCTCACTATTTGTTTTCTCTTTTTGCACTACTTATTTAACTTTTGAAATATATGCTTATTGTAACAGCTTTATTACGTGTTATAATGAACTGCTGTCACATATCAATAAATTTCATGACAGCCTCATAATAGAAAGACGTCCCTTTACATCAGAGATGAGGAGGAATTTCTTTAGCCAGAGGGTGGCGAATCTGTGGAATTCATTGTCACAGATGGCTACGGAGGCCAGGTTATTGGATATATTTCAAACGGAGATCGACAATTTATTGATTATCAAGACCATCAAGGGTAACGGGGAGAAGGCAAAGGAATGGGTTTGAGAGGGCTAATATATCAGCACGATGGAATGGCAGACCAGACTCAATGGGGTGAATGGCCTAATTCTACTCCTATGACTTATGGTTGTATGGTCTATTGGTTTACAGTGCAGCATGGTAGCGTAGTGGTTAGCGCATCGATCACTAATCGGGTTCAATGCCCGGCACAGCATGTAAGGGGTTTGTACTTTCTTCCTGTGACCACATGGGTTTCCTACGGGTACTGTAAATTCCGGTGTATAAGCAGAGAATTTGGTCCTAAATTTTGGACCTAAAATTAGGGGATCGGCTTATACAGAGGGTGCCAACTTTGGAAAAACGAATACACGGAAGACAGGTCGTATTTATTGGCTGTTTTTGAGTCAAATTGGTTCCACTGTCGACGCATGAATTCTTTGGTTTGTTTAAACTCACATTTGGGGGCTGGAGCACGGACGTCAAACCACCGGGGATGACTGTAATGTCCGTGTTTTCAGCTTTCAGTGCTGCTTTTGTCTCACCTGACAAGTGCGCTTTGAACGTGTCCCAGACAAGTAGTGACTTTTCCACCAGAAACCTTCGGGACATCGACGCCACACCTCTTTAACCCGCTTCGTCCATCCAGCAGCGTTCTTGAACGTGAACAACAACACCCCGCTGGAATTTTCTGGGCAATCTTTGTTTTTTGTCTCAAAACATGATCACAGTCTATTCATAAATCGGGTGCACCAACTTCGCGTAGCTTTGAAATTTTCGCTGACCTCACGATGTTTTACGTCCCATTTCAACGCTTGAGCTCGAATCATTTCTCTGGTAACAATGTATCCTGACGATCGCTGGTGATTCACCCACTCTAAAACTTTTTCTTCCAGTTCTGGCCACTGGCATGTTTTCCCGCGGTTTGCACATTTCGTCTTTGGCATTTCCCTCAGCGTGTCCTATGCCTTTCTCAGCTCTCTCACTCTCTCTCGTTTACACTAAACTTCTTAGCAGCTGCAGAATTATTTGTTCCTTTAGCAAAATCAACAACCTTCAGCTTGAAGCCAGCATCATATCGCATTTGTTTTAATCTTCTGTACATGGTGGTCGCAAACTCAATACTGAGTACAGGTACTGATCCCGCCACCTCGTGTTATGTTTTAACGATGGACGCTAAATGGTTTTGGGGGGGGCGGGGGGGGGGGGTTACATTTCAGAGAATTCTTTTCCATTGGAAACCTAATCCAAAATTTCTCTCCCTGATTTATTTATTAAGAATTCGCCTATAACGCTTTACAATGTGTAGGCCTGTTTTCCTAGCAGGTACTGGTTCACAGAATTTCCTGGGTCTGGATCTGGCAAAGCTGAGTACCGCATGTGAGACCTTCTGATCTTTTCTGGTTAAATCAAAAACCTCTACAAAAAGCGGCCCGGCTTATACAAAGGTAACATGAAAAAGTCACTTTTTTAACTTTGAAAATGGTCGCCTTATACTCCAGATCGGTTTATACTCTAGAATATACAGTACTCCATTTCCTTTATAACATTGCAAGGACATACAGTTAGGATTAGTGAGTTGCAGGCATATTACGTTGGCGCCAGACTTGCAGGCTGCCTGTTACATCCTCGTTGATTTGATTTGATGCATTTCACTGTATGTTTCAATGTACATGTGACAAATAATGATAATCTCTCTCTGCCATGAAACACAAAGATATTTATGTTGGCCTTCATTACTCAGGTGATTGAGTTGAAAGATTCGTTAGTCAGGGTTTGAGTTCAAGGTCACAGAACCAAGAGATTCTGCAGATGCTGGAAATACTGAGCAACCCACACAAATTGCTGGAAAAACTCAGCAAGTCAGACAGCATCCATGGAGGGGAATAAACAGTCAATATCTCAGCCTGAAAAGCTGGCTGTTTATTTTCCTCCGTAAAAGCTACCTGTCTTGCCGTGATCCTCCAGCGTTTTGTGTGTGCTTCACAAGGTGATGTTGCAACTCTGTAGAACTCTGGTTAGATCACACTGTTACGTACCCCGTAACTGGGTCACTTACCAGCAAAGATAGAGAGGTCTGTTGAAGTCTGATGGTACTATTTTTAACAGTATTTATTGATAAAAATGCACAAAAATAATATCAATGCAAACATACAGATAATATACGTCGTCAATACTAAATCTAAAAGCGCGGGTATAATAATAATCAATAAGAAATAGCTCTATCGTTGTCTAGGGGATAATGTACTGTCCAATGGAAATATAAAAGTCACTTTAGTTCATTCAAGCTGTAGGCTGCAGCCTTTGGTTGGAGTCAAAAGAGAGAGTTTAAACTTGCCCATTCCTTTTATGATGTCAATCCTTCGAGAGTCGGTGGGGCTGAGTGCTCCTTTGTGTTAGCTAAAGCCGTTCTTCCATGGCAAGACCCACTAATTCCGAGGCAAATGGAAAAGGACGCACGTGGGTCGTTTCCACCGGCTTTCGCTATTACGCTGTTACAGGAGTTCTAGCTTTTCTTCTGGTGCGTCTAAAGGGGCTGTTCCCCAGACCCTCTTTTATCCTGACTCACAGGGTCTCAGATGTCAATCAGGTTGGGATGATGCAATCCCTCCACCAACCACCCCCCCCCCCTGTTCATTGCCTGGGGGCTTCGATGAATCGTACAGTACTCAATACACAATTCCGTCTCCAAGGGATAATGGCCGTTATCCGTGGCTTTGTCTCTCGGAGGCCCAGGACACATTCCAAACATTGAGGAATCTGCATGTCTCTCTCATTTCCTGGGTCTCCTGACCCGAATCAATAGCGCTCCTGCGATTCTCAAAAAGGAGGGGGCCACAGGCGTAACAACACTTAGAGAATTGGGTTCAGTTTTGATCATTTCTTTACAGAGAGGACATGGAAGCATTAGAAAGGCAACTTGATAGAGCCATAGATAGAGTGGGCAGCCAGTGCTTTGATTTTCCACAGGGTGGTACTGGCTAATACCAGGTCAAATTCTATTAAGGTGAATGAAGGAAAATTTAGTGGGAGAAGTCAGATGCAGGATTCTTCCAAACAGAATGTCTGGTAAGTAGTAAGTGTCTGGAATGTACTGCCAGAAGTGGTGGTTGAGGCTGGTGGGTAAGGGACGGTTAAGAGGCTCATAGATAGGCACATAGTTGAAAGAAAAATGGAGGGATTAGAGCCAAGCGGAAGGGAAGCATTAGGTTGCTCGAGGAGTAGGTTAAAATGTCAGCACAACAATGGGTCAAAGGGCCCATACTGCTTTGTACAGTTTTATGTTCTATATTTGAAGATACTTCAAGCAATACCACCAAAAGCAAATTATTTGGCCATTACCATCTTAAAGCTTCTAGGAAGTGTGGTGCGGAAATTGGCTCCTGAATTTGAGAACATAAGGACGATAGAAACTGAGATGAGGTTTGCCTTGTAGCATGCATATTTATTTTACTTCTAAGTAAATCACAACAGATTTAATCTTCCAAATGCAATTTTCTCCTTGATTCTGATATACTGATTGCCTTAGTGACCAAACATGTGTCAATCCCAGCCTTGAATATATTCAATTACTGGACAACCACGTTGTACATTACAATAATGGCTACACTTCTAGGTGTACTGTATTGGCTGTAAGGTACCTTGAGGCATTCTGAGACCATAGGAGCTGCTGCACAAATATAAAACCACTGGGACTTGATAATCTAGCAGCACATCATCTGCTTTTCTATCAGGTGAATTACATTGCAAGGTCAGCTTTCTGAAGCAGGCTTATCCAGTACTCAAGTAATAGCAGTCCCAGCACAGCCACACCAAGTAATTGGGCTCTGAATTAAATCTTGAAAAGTATATATTTACACAAAAATAATATCATTCTAATGTGTGAAAACAGAGACAGACAAGTTACAAATTCTTCTCAAATTATATTTTCCTATTAAGTCACTTTGAATTAAGCGGTTAATGCATCAGTTGCCCACTGTGAGCTTTAAGTTATTCCTAACCAAGCAAAATAAATCAACAATCCCTCTCTTGACACAATTCATTCAATCTAGCAGCATTTCTATCCCTTGCTAATTCTCCTTTTCCTGCTTCAATTACACCTTTTAACCTTACAAGTACATGCCATAAAAATCCTTTCCGAAAAGCCATCGATCAACTAGATTATTTTGCTGAATACATTGTTTTGAGTTTGCCATGAGACAAAAACTATGAACAAATCACAGGTATTCTTAAGCCAAGCATGGTTGGATTTTAAAAACCACCTCTGAACATCAAATCACCTTGTTAAGTTCATCAGGGAACGTAAAGCAACTTGCCTTAAACCCATTCTACTGATAAGCCGTGATCAGCAATTATTCCAGTCGCAGGAGGATAAAGGCGAACTTGCACTCTGCTGGAATCAGTATTCTCTTCACACAGTTTTGTTCAATGTATTGTTCATCCTTTGACAAGGTTTCACAATATAAATCTTCTAAAAAGCCCTGTACATCAAAACTACTGAATATTTCTGTCTCGCCAACTAAAAATACAATTAAGGGAAAACTTTATCAGATTCCAAGTTGGAAAAGTAGTGAAAGGGAAATTATTTTGTGGTATTAATATTGAGCTAATTGTGCAAAATTAAAATGTAAATTGTATTAACAAATTTCATTGTGGAAATAGTTCAATTACAGCAACTAGAATGACTGCACCATAATTTTACATTTCAGATAAATCTCATATCCTCAGTACAACCTGTCAAGGTTCTCAAGTGTCAAGGCTGCAATGTGAATGTTGTGTGCTACACATGTGGTCAACCCTGCATTGTTCCCCCAGTATTAAAACAATGGTGAAAACTGAGGGTTCACCTTAATTTAATTAGCACATCAATATGTATTAAATAAATAATTTTCATTTTTAGTGCTCTGAAATGAGCATTTCAATTAATTTTTTTGAAAACTTGAACTTTCGGATATGATTGTGCTTGGTATCCTGTGTTTTTCTGCGGTTGCTTTCTTGAGTTATTATCTTATCAAAAAACTACTGAAGGAAAAACATAAAATCACAAGCATCAGAACATAAGAAAAAGAGCAGGACAAGGTCAAACAGGAGAAGATCAAATCTGCTCCACTATTCAGGAAAATCAAAGCTCATTTGGTCTTGGCTTCAATTCTATTTCTTGCTGGTTCCCATAAACTTTGCCTTCTGTATAGACATAAATATGCCCAAATTGGCATTAAGTATATTGAATGACTCGATCTCTCAAGGTCTCAGGAGCACAGAATGTTAAAGGTTCATAAACATCTAAATTTTCCTCCATTTTTATTTTGAACAGTCCACCCTCTACAGTTAAGTTTTGTTCTTGAATTCAATATTCCTTCATGAGGGAACTATTATCTCAGGGTTACACTATCAAGCTCCATCAAACTATATTTGCTTTTATTTGATCATTTCTCTTTCTTCTAAACACCAGTGAGTATTGGGCCAACAGAGTGAGTCACTTGTAAGATGCTACTCCTTTCTCTCAGTTACCCCATTTCCATCTGTTCTCAGGGCGAGCCTTCCATTCTAGAACATCTGAGATGTCTCTTTTTTCAAAGTGCGCACTTTCCCTTCCACCACCATCGACGTTGCCATCACCTACATCTCCTCAATTTCCAGCTCATCTGAACTCATCCCATTTCTTCCACTGTGGCAACAGGGTTAAGGTTCCCCTTGCCTTACCAACCACCCACTGAGACTCTCTATATCCAGCACTTCATTCTCCATAACTTCTACATTTCCAACAGGATCCTACCACAAAACTCATTTTTCTCTCACCCTCCCTCTGCTTTCCATAGGGATCACTCATTGTGTGACTCCCTTCTCCATCCATCCCTCCCGGCATTTATCCCTGCAAGTGTGACAAGTGCTAAACCTGCCCCTACACCTCCTACTTCACCACCATTCATGGCTGCATACACTGCTTCCAGGTAAGGCAACATCTCACCTGCAAGTCGGTCAGTGTTATCCATAGTATCCGATGCTCCCATTATGGCCTCCTCTACATCAGCAAGACCTGACGCAGAATGAAGGGCCACATTATCAAGCACCTTCACTCTATCTGCTGCAAAAGGCAGGATCTCCCAGTGGCTACTCATTTTAATTTGATTTCCCATTCTCATTTTATCATGATGACGCCCAACTCAAGTTGAAGGAACAACACCTCATATTCTGTCTAAGTAACCTCCAACCTGATGGCCTAAACATTGATTTCTCAAATTTCCAGTAACTTTTTGTTCTCTCTCCTTCTCTCTTTTTCCATTTACCCTCTGGTCACCCTCTTACCACCTTTCTTCTCATCACAGGCCAATCACCTCCCTTTGGTTCCTCTCCTTTCCTTTCTTCCATGGTCCACTATCCTCTCTGACTTGATTCCTTCTTCAATCTCTTTACCTCTTCCATCTATTACCTCCTAGCTTCTTACATCCACTCCCTCCCCACCTATCCACCTTTCCCCACAACTGGCCTCACTTATCACCTTCCAGTATGTACTCCTTTCCCACCCCCATCTTCTTATTCTGTTTTCTGCTCCTTTCCTTTCCAGTCCTGATGAAGAATCTTCCCTGAAACATCATTAGTTTATTCTCCTCCATAGACACTGCCTGACTTGCTGAGATGGAATCAGTATTGCCCAGTAGAGAACTCTATTCGATAGTCGGACAGCAGTTTGGACTGCTCGGAAAATTGGGAGAGCCATGGTTGAGATATTTACATCATCATTAACAATGCATGAAGTTTCAGAAGACTGGAGGGTGGTTGATGTTCATTCAAGAGCGGCTGCAAACAAAACCGCAGGAACTCTAGACCAGTAAGCCGAACGTCTATGTTAGGTACTGTATGTTAGTAGAGGGAGTTCGGAGGGCTAAGTTAAACAAGCATTTGGAAAGACAAGGTTTAATTAGAGATAGTCAGCATGGCATTGTGTGTAGGAAATTATACCTCACAAATAAGAATGAGTTTCTCTCAGAAGAAGCAACCAATAAAGTCAATGAGGGTAGGGTGGTAGATGTGACCAAAATGGACTAGTAAGGCCTTTGAGAAAGTTCCACGTGGTAGGCTGCTATGAAAAGTTAGATTGCATGTTTTTCAGGGAGAACTAGCTGATTGAATACTCCATTAGCTTTCTAGTAGGAAACAGAGAGTAATCATGTAAGATTGTTTCTCAGACTAGTGGTGTTCCCCTGTGGTCAGTGATAGTCTCATTGTTATTTATCACCCATATCAATGATTTGGATGAGAATGCATGTGCCATATTCTACTGGTTATGGGCTTAGTAGTGATACTTATGGGCAATATGAGAAAATAATCGTTAAGATGGATTATCCATGAACTTACATAAATAGTTTCTGACTTCTTCATTATACAGAACCCTGATTTTAATCCCCGTTTTGATGAGGAAGATAACATCTGGCATTGGAAGTTCACCATTCCAAAAATCCTCATTTAAAGCTCATTGGTTATTCAACATTGCACCTATTCTTGTTCTTCCTGGCAAGCAAAATAAATACTCTTTGTGTTCTCTTGGCCCATGCTCCTTTTCCCCACAATCAATAGTCAAAAGGAAATACACTACAGCTTTCTCTCACACTGTCCAGACTTGAGGTTAATATTGAAGGAGGCTGCTGCTTTTGGGCAAGTGTACTAGCTATCTTTTTGGGCCTTGCAAGCTCCAAGACAAATAATTTTAGAAATCTAATCCATTTTCTTATCAGAAAAAAAGGTACAAAGGATATTTCAAAGAAATATTAATATGTGTAATGTTCTGTGTGTAACATTTTCAGCTTCTTCCTAGTCTTAATTTTGCTTGAACTGACTGAACAAAAAAACTCTGTCAACCCCTAACTTAGATTTTCAGACATGGAAATCACATACCTTATAACCCAGCATTCACAGAACATATAGCCTTAGAGTTATAGAGTCACAGAGAAGTACAGCACAGAAACAGGCCTTTTGGCCCATCTAGTCCATGCTAAAACCATTTAAACTGCCTACTCCCAATGACCTGCACCGGGACCACAGCCCTCCATATCCCTACTATCCATGTACCTATCCAAACTATTCTTACACATTGAAATCAAGCTCACATGGAACACTTGTGCTGGCAGCTCATTTCACACTCTCATGACCCTCTGAGTGAAGAAGTTGCCCCTCATGTTACCCTTAAACTTTTCACTTTTAACCCTTAAGCCGTGACCTCTGGTTGTAGTCCCACCCAAACTCAGTGGAAAAAGACAGCTTGCATTTACCCTATCAACACCCTCATAATTTAGTATTCCTCAATCACATCCCCTCTCAATCTTCTAAGTTCTAAAGAATATAGTCTTAACCTATTTAATCTTTTCAGGTCCGCCAGGCCTGGCAAGATCTTTGTAATTTTTTTCTGCACACTTTTATCCTTGTTTAAATCTTTCCTGCAGGTAGGTAACCAAAACTGCACACAATACTCACAATAAGCCCTCACCAATGTCTTATACAACTTCAACATAACATCCCATCGACTGCATTCATTGTATTGATTTATGAAGGCCAACGTGCCAAAAGCTTTCAGGTGCAAACTGTCCCTTCCCTGGAAGGGAGCCCAATGATCCAAAAATCTTATGCCCTTCCTCCTACATCAACTCCTTTACTATGTACTAAACTGTATAATCTTCCTTGTTCTGGCCTCACTAGCAGGTGGCATAAGTAGCAATCCTAAGATCACAACCTTGGAAGTCCAGTCCTTTAGCTTAGCACCTAACTCCCTGTACTCCCTATGCACAATCTCGCCACTCGTTCTACACACGTCATTGGTATCTACATGGACCACAACTTCTGGCTACTCACCATCTTCTTTGTGGTGGCGTGTTGGGGAGGAAGCATTAAGAAGAGGGACGCCTCACGTCTTAATAAGCTGGTAAGGAAGGCGGGCTCTGTCGTGGGCAAAGTACTCGAGAGTTTAACATCGGTAGCTGAGCGAAGGGCGCTGAGTAGGCTACGGTCAATTATGGATAACTCTGAACATCCTCTACATAGCACCATCCAGAGACAGAGAAGCAGTTTCAGCGACAGGTTACTATCGATGCAATGCTCCTCAGACAGGATGAAGAGGTCAATACTCCCCAATGCCATTAGGCTTTACAATTCTACCGCCAGGACTTAAGAACTTTTTAAAAGCTATTATTAATGTTTTTTGAGATAGTGATTTAGATGCATATCATATTTTTTTTACTGAGTTAAGTATTGTATGTAATTAGTTTTGCTACAACAAGTGTATGGGACATTGGAAAAAAAGTTGAATTTCCCCATGGGGATGAATAAAGTATCTATCTATCTATCTCACTTAAGGATGCTGAGGACTCAGTCCAAGATGCCCTGGATGCCTTGGACCCTGGCACTTGGGAGGCAACATACCATTCGGGAATCTCATTCTCGCCCATAGAACCTCCTGTCCGTTCTCCGAACTAACGATCCCCTATCGTCACACAGGCCTCTTCTTCCTACTCCCCCTTCCCTTCTGAGTCACGGAACCAGACTCAGTACCAGAGACCACTGTGATTTTCCTCTGTTAGGTCAATCCCCCCCCCAACAGTAACCTGTTGTTGAGGGGGAGGGACACAGGGCTCCTCTACCCCTTTCATCTTCCTGACTTTCACCCCAACATGCTCTCTTCTCACTGCTGCCATCAGGTAGAAGGTGCAACAGCCTCAGGACTCACACCACCAGGTTCAAGAACAGTTACTAATCCTCAACCATCAGGCTGTTGAATAAAAGGCGATAACTACACTCCCTGGCCTCATCACTGAAGTGTTCTTACATCCAATGATCTCAGTTTGAGTTCTCTATCCCATTCTCTCATGTTCTCATTATTTATTGCTGTTTATTTATATTTGCTTTGCAATTTGTTTTCTTTTGCACTCTGATTGATCTTCACCTGGAGTATTTTGCACAGTTTTGGTCTCCAGGGTTAAGGAAGGACATCCTGGCTGTAGAGGAAGTGCAGCGTAGATTCACAAGGTTAATTCCTGGGATGTCCGGACTGTCTTATGCAGAGAGGTTAGAGAGACTGGGCTTGTACTCGCTGGAATTAAGGAGATTGAGTGGGGATCTGATTGCAACATATAAGATTATTAAGGGATTGGACAAGATAGAGGCAGGAAATATGTTCCAGATGCTGGGAGAGTCCAGTACCAGAGGGCATGGTTTAAGAATAAGGGGTAGGTCATTTAGGACAGAGTTAAGGAAAAACTTCTTCTCCCAGAGAGTTGTGGGGGTGTGGAATGCACTGCCTCAGAAGGCAGTGGAGTCCAATTTTCTGGATGCTTTCAAGAAGGAGCTAGATAGGTATCTTATGGATAGGGGAATCAAGGGATATGGGGACAAGGCAGGAACCGGGTATTGATAGTAGACGATCAGCCATGATCTCAGAATGGCGGTGCAGGCTCGAAGGGCCGAATGGTCTACTTCTGCACCTATTGTCTATTGTCTATCTTTCATTGATCCTGTTACAGTTACTATTCTATAGACTTGCTGAGTATGCCCGTAGGAAAATGAATCCCAGGTATATGATGACATTTATGTACAGCACTTTGATAATAAAATTTACTTTGAACTTTGAACTAAATTGGTCATTGAAATTGTCCTGTGATTGTGTTAGGGTTAAATTGAAGTGGTGAGGGCTTGCTGGTCAGCACGACTTGGCAATGTATCTTAAATAAATAAAAATAAAATAAAAGATCCAGATCTTTCTTAAATTAAATCCCAGAACAGTCACGACTTGACCTGAGAATGCCCTGTTTTTTTTTAGGATATGGAAGTCTGAAATATAGAACATAAAGAGCCTCCGGCACATGAAACAGTATAAGGAGCAACACTGAATTTCCAGTCCATGTGTCACACTCTAAAATAGAGCCATGCCTTGCAGGAGCACAATCTGGTAGCACCATTTTACATTAAGGGCTGCTAGTTTGAAACACACTTCCTTCAAGGGCTGTGGATGTGAGAACTGGAGCCTTCATGACTGATTCAACAGATATTCATTAGACAAATGGATCAAGAAATATAGAGTAGAGGCAAGAAAACACATTTGAGCTTCAAATCAGCCATGATACAATTAAATTGCTCAGGGAGCTTAAATGATGACGGGTTTTTTCCTGTTACTTTTGCACAGGAACTTGGGTTTAGTTACTACTAAATGTATGTGGGGATGATAATTTCAAGCTCTAAGATTGATAGACTGACATAGATTGAAAGATGGAGCAGGTAATCTGCAGACCTGTCATAGAACTCCAGAACATCTGTAACTGCATAACAAAGAGACCATTGTAGAATAGAGGACAAGTAAGTACAGAAAACTAGCTGACTGGCAAGAGGCAAAGAGTGGGAATAAAGGGAATAAAGGTTGGCTGCTGGTGACAAGTAGTGTTCTACAGGGGTCAATGTTGGGTCCACTACTTTCATGTTATACATGAATGAACTGGGTGGGTGAATTTTTGGCTTTGTAGCAAGTTTGTAGATAATATATAGATTGGTTGAGGGGCAGGTAGTGTTGAGGAAGGAGAGAGTCTGCAGAAGGACTTAGATAGGTTTGAAAAATGGGCAAAGAGGTGGAAGATGGAATATAGTGTCGGGAAGTGTATGGTCATGCACTTTAGTCGAAGAAATGAAAGGGTAGTCCATTTTCTAAATGGAAAGAAAATACAAAAAGAAAACTGAGGCGTGAAGAGACTTGGGAGTCCTTGTCTAGGATTCCCGAAAGGCTAATTTGTGGGTTGAGTGTGTGGTGAGAAAGGCAAATACAATGTTAGCATTCATTTTAAGAGGACTAGAATATAAAAGTAAGGATATAATGTTTAGACTTGAACAATACAATCACCTGGACAATAGAAACACCTATGTCAGGATGCTGTTCATTGACTATAGTTCAGGGTTTAGCACCAACATTCCCACAGTCCTGATCGATAAGCTACAGAACCTGGGGCTCTGTACCTCTCTCTGCAATTGGATACTCAGCTTCCTAACTGAAAGACCACAATTGGTGTGGATTGGTGATAGTATCTCCTTCTGACTGACTATCAACACTGGTGCACCCTAATGGTGTGTGCTTAGCCCGCTGCTCTATTCTCTATATACCCCTGACTATGTGGCTAAGTGTAGCTCAATAACCATCTATAAATTTGCTGATGATACAACTATAGTTGGTAGAACCTCAGAAGGAGATGAGAGGGCATATCGAACTGAGATATACCAGTTAACTGAGTGGTGTCGCAGCAACAACCTTTCACTCAATGTCAATAAGACAAAAGAGCTGATTGTGGACTTCAGGAAGGGTAAGATGCAGGAACATGAACCAATCCTCAAAGAGGGATCAGAAGTGCAGAACACAGAATATAGAAATCTACAGCACATTACAGGCCCTTCGGTCCACATTGTTGTGCCGACCATGTAACCCACTCTAGAAACAGCCTAGAATTTCCCTCCTGCATAGCCCTCTATTTTTCTAAGCTCCAAGCACCTATCTGAGTCTCTTAAAAGACCATATTTTATCCACCTCTAATACGGCCACTGGCAGTGTATTCCAGGCACCCACCACTCTCTGTGTGAAAAACTTACTTCTGACATTCCCCTTGTACCTCATTCAAAGAACCAAGAGAGTAAACAATTTGAAGTTCCTGGGTATCAAGTTTTCTGAGGATCTAACCTG
Organism: Hemitrygon akajei; assembly: GCF_048418815.1. Taxonomy (NCBI): domain Eukaryota; kingdom Metazoa; phylum Chordata; class Chondrichthyes; order Myliobatiformes; family Dasyatidae; genus Hemitrygon; species Hemitrygon akajei. The sequence goes on along the minus strand of NC_133134.1, from coordinate 145,999,821 downwards.
GTCACAACGTCGCGATACAGTTATAAGTAAGGCAAGACTGTGGCTATATTTCATTCGGAGTTTGAAGAGATTTGGTTTGTCACCTAAAACACTAGAGAACTTCTGTAAATGTACCACGGAGAGCACTCTGATAGGCTGCATCACTGTATGGTCTGTGGTGGGTGGGGGGGGGGGGGGGTAGCAAGTGGATACTGCACAAGACCAAAAGAAGCTACAGAAAGGTGTAAAATTAGTGAGCTCCATATTGGGTACTAGCCTCTGTAGTATCTAAGACATCTTCATGAAGCGGTGCCTCAGAAAGGTGATGTCCATTATTAAGGACCCCCCATCGCTCAGGGCATACCCTTTTCTCATTGCCAGCATCAGGAAGGAGGTACGCAAACTTGAACACACACACTCAGTGACTCAGGAACAGCTTCTTCCCCTCCGCCATCTGATTCCTGAATGGACATTGAAACCTTGATAACTACCTCACCTTTTTTAAAAAAAGTATATTATTTCTGCTTTTGCACTATTTTAATCTATTTAATATATGTACATCTATACACTTGCTACAATTATTCTTTTTTCTTTCTATTATCATGTATTGTAGTGCTGCTGCTAAGCTAACAAGTTTCATAACCAACACATGCCAGTAATAATAATCCTGACTTGGATTCTGTTTCCGACTTCATAAAGCACTGGTGTATCACTTGGAGTATTGCAAGTAGTTTTGGGCGTCTTATCTTAGAAAGGATGTGCTGAAACTGGGGAGGGTTCAAAGGAGGTTCATGAAAATGAAACCAGGATTGAATGGCTTGTCATATGAAGAGCTTTTGATGACTCTGGACCTGCATTCACTGGGATTCGGAAGAACGAGAGGTGACCTCATTGAAACCTATCAAATGGTGAAAGGCCTTGATAGAGTGGATGTGGAGAGGATGTCTCCTGTGGTGGGAGGATCTAAGGTCAGAGCACATAGCCTCAGAATAGAGGCACGTCTGTTTAGAATGGAGATGAGGAGGAATTTCTTTAGCCAGAGAGTGCTGAATCAGCTGTAGAGGTCAAATCTTTATGTATATTTAAGGTTGAGGGTCATAGGTCTTTAATTGGTCAAAGCATGAAGGAGGTTGATGGAATCTTGATTGGTCAAGGCATTAAGGGATACGGGGCGAAGACAGGAGATTGAGGCTGAGAGGAAAAATGGATCAGTCATGATAAAATGGCGGAGGAAATTCGATGGGCTAAATGACCTAATTCTGTTCCTAGGTCTTAGTGTCTTAATTGAGTTGTTGCCAGTTGCTGGGGCAGTGAGCCTTAAAGGGTCACTAAATAAAAATAAATAAATATATTCAGAGAAAACAGATGAAAAGAAAGAACATTTGGTCAACTGAGTAACACAAGCAGGAACATAACCTATTAATAAGAATCATGGGTTGTTGTTATTTTATATTTTGGATCAGTGCCTAAAATGAATTCAATGGCTTTCCTTTTGAAATAAGTTTACAATTTAATCAACAAGAGGGGGGAAAAAAGTGGCTGATACTGACAGGGCCGGTGGTCAAGTTTAAAAGACACCTTCAAACTAAAGCATTAAAGGAATTGACAAGTTCAGCTTTAAGAGAAATGCAGAGTACGGGAGATGCTGTGAAATCAGAAAGGAATAAACATGGGATATAAGACCATAAGATGTATGAGCTCAAATGATCATAAGACCATAAGATATAGGAGCAGAAGTAGGCCATTCAGCCCATTGGGTCTGCTCCGCTATTCAATCACGGGCTGATCCAATTCTTCCAGTCATCTCCACTCCCCTGCCTTCACCCAATACCCTTTGAAGCCCTGGATAATCAAGAATATATCTATATCTGCCTTAAATACACTAATGACTTGGCATCCACAGCCACTCATGGAAACCAATTCCACAGATTGACCTACCTCTGACCAAAGTAATTTCTCTGCATCTCTGTTCTAGATGGATGTCCTTCAAATATGAAGTCATTCCCTGGACTCCCCTACCATGGGAAATAACTCTGCCATATCTAATCTGTTCAGGCCTTTTAACATTTGGAATGTTTCTATGAGATCCCCCCCTCATTCTCCTGAACTCCAGGAAATACAACCCAGGAGCTGCCAGACATTCCTTATATGGTAAACTTTTCATTCCTGGAATCATTCTCATGAACCTTCTCTGAACCCTCTCCAAAGTCAGTATATCCTTTCTAAAATAAGGAGCCCAAAACTGTACACAATGCTCCAAGGGAGGTCTCACGAGTGCCTTATAGAGCCTCAAGAGCACATCCCTGCTCTTATATTCTATACCTCTAGGAATGAATGCCAACATTGCATTCGCCTTCCTCACCACCAACTCAACCTGGAGGTTAACCTTTAGGGTATCCTGCACAAGGACTCCCAAGTCCCTTTGCATCTCTGCAGTTTGAATTCTCTCCCCCTCTAAATAATAGTCTGCCCTCTTATTTCTTCCACCAAAGTGCATGACCATACATTTTCCAATGCTGTATTTCATTTGCCACTTCTTTGACCATTCCCAAAATCTATCTAAGTCTCTCTGCAGGCTCCCTGTTTCCTCAAAATTACCCACTCCTCCACCCATCTTTGTAATGAAATTTAGCCACAAATCCATTAATCCCATAGTACAAATCAATGATATACATCATAAAAAACAGCGGTCCAAACACCGACCCCTATGGAACTCCACTGGTAACCAGCAGCCAGCCAGAATAAGATCCTTGTATTTCTACTCTCTATTTTTTGCTAATCAACCAATGCTCCAGCCATGGTAGAAACTCCCCAGAAATTCCATGGGCTCTTATCTTGCTAAGCAGCCTCGTGTGGCACTTGTCAAAGGCCTTCTGAAAATCCAAGTACACCACATCTACTACATCTCCTTTGTCTACTCTGCTTGTAATTTCCTCAAAAAATTACAGTATGTTAGTCAGGCTGGATCTTCCTTTCAGCAAACTATGCTGGCTTTGGCCTATCTTGTCATCTGCCTCCAGGTACTCCATAATCTCATCCCTAACATTGCAAAGAAAATAGTCTACACATTTATTTCTACTACCAAAGTGCATGACCATGCATTTTTCAACATTGTATTTCATTTCCCACTTTTTTTCCTATTCTCCTAATCTGTCTAAGTGTTTCTGCAGCCTACCTGTTTCCTCAACACTACCTGCCCCTCCACCAATCTTCATATCATCTGCAAACTTGGCAACAAAGCCATCGATTCCATCGTTTAGATCATTGATATACTGCATAAAAAGAAGCAGTCTGAACACAGACCCCTATGGAACACTGCTAGTCACTGGCAGTCAACCAGAAAAGGATGCTTTTATACAACATTCACTGCATCCCCTTTATCTACCATACGTAGTCTCCTCAAAGAATTCCAACACGTTCACCAGGCAAGATTTTCCCTTAAGGAAACCATGCTGACTTTGTCCTATCTTGTCCTGTGTCACCAAGTACTCCATAACCTCATCCTTAACAATTGACTCCAACATCTTCTCATCTGCTGAACTCAGGCTAACTGATCTATAATTTCCTTCCTGCTGTCTTCCTCCTTTCTTAAAGAGTGGAGTGGTGTTTGCAATTTTCCAGTTCTCTGGCACCATGTCAGAGTCCAATGATTTTTGAAACGCCTCCACAAATCTCTACCGCTACCGCTTTCAGAACCCTAGGGTACAGTTCATCTGGTCTGGATGATTTTTGTATCCTTAGATCTTTCAGCTGTTTGAGCACCTTCTCCCTTGTAATAGTAACTGCACTCACTCTCTTCTCTCACACTCTTCAACATCTGGCACACTGCTAGTGTCTTCCACCGTGCAAATAGATGTAAAATACTTATTTTGTTCATCAACTATATTCTTGTACCCCATTATTATTTCTCTGGGCTCATTTTCTAGCGGTCTGATACCAACTCACATCTCTCTTTATCTTTAATACTTGAAAAGCTTTCACTATCCACTTTGATATTGTTTGCTAATGTCTTCATATTTCACCTTTTCCCCCCAATGATTCTTTTAGTTGCTCTCTGTAGGCTTTTAACTGCCTCCCAACCCTCTATCTTATCACTAATTTTTGCTCTGTTGTATGCCATCTCTTTTGCTTTTACATTAGCTTTGACTTCCCGCGTCAGCCATTTGAGTATTTCTTCATTTTTGGAAAACATCTGTCCTGCACATTCCTGATTTTTCCCAGAAACTCATGCCATTGCTGCTCTGCTGTCATCTCTGCCAGCAGCTCCTTACAATTTTCTTTGGTCAACTCATCTCTCATACCGCTGTCATTTCCTTTACTCCACTGAAATACTACTGTGGTCAGACTTTACTTTCTCCCCTTCAAATTTCAAGTTGAACTCAATCATATTGTGAGCACTGCCTCCTGAATGTTCTTTTACCTTAAGCTCCCTAATCACCTCCAGTTTATTGCATAACAACAAATCCATTATAGCTGATCCCTTAGCAGGCTCAAAGACAAACTGCTCTAAAATGCCATCTTGTAGGCATTCATCACACTCACTCTTTTGAAATCCATTAACAGCCCAATTTCTCCAAATGACCTGCATGTTAAAATCTCCCATGACTATCATAACATTGCCCTTTTAAAACAAGAGAAAATCTGCAGATGTTGGAAATCTGAGCAACACACATAAAATGCTAGAGGAACTCAGCAGGCCAGGCAGCACCTACGGGAAAAGTAGAGTCGATGTTTCGGGCTGAAACCCTTTAGGCAGGACTGGAGAAAAAAAGCGGAGGGTTAGGTTTAAAAGGTGGGGGGAAGGGAGAGGTGACCACCAGGTGATATGTGAAACCTGGATGGGAAGAGATGAAGTAAAGAATTGGGAAATTGATTGGTGAAAGAGACCGAGAGCTATGAAAGAAAGAATAAAGGAGTAAGGAGTACAAGAAGGAGGCGATGGGTGGGCAAGGAGATAAGATGAAAGAGGGAAAAGGGAATGGGAAGTGGTGAGGGAGGGGATTACTGGAAGTTTGAGAAATCGATGTTAATGCCATTAGGTTGGAGGCTATCCAAACGGAATATAAGGTGTTGTTCCTCCAACCCAAGTGTGGCCTCATCACAACAATGGAAGAAGCCATGGACGGACATATCGGAATGAGAATGGGAAGTGGAAATAAAAAGGGATGGCCACTGGGAGATCCCACTTGCTCTGGTGGAAGGAGCATAGACGCTTGATGGAGTGGTCTGCCAGTCTACGCTGGTCTCACTGATGTACAGAAGGCCACACCAGGAGCACTGAACACCATAAATGACCCCAACAGACTCACAGGTGGAGTTTTGCCTCACCTGGAAGGATTGTTTTGGGCCCTGGATGGTAGTGAGGGAGGAGGTGTAGGGGCAGGTGTAGAACTTGTTCCACTTGCAAGGATATGTGCCAGGGGGGAGATCAGTGGGGAGGGACAAATGGACAAGGGAGTCACATAGGGAGCGACCCCTGTGGAAAGCAGAAAGTGGGCACCAGGGAAAGGTGTGCTTGGTGGTGGAATCCCATTGGAAATGGCAAATGTTTCAGAGAATTATGTGCTGGACACGGAGGCTGGTGGGATGGTAGGTGAGGACAAGAAGAACCCTATCCCTGGTAGGGAGGCGGGAGGATGGGGTAAGAGCAGACGTATGTGAAACGCAAGAGGTGCAACTGAGGGCAGAGTTGACGGTGGAGGAAGGGAAACCCCTTTCTTTGAAAAAGGAGGATATCTCCTTCATTCTTGGATGAGAATCCTCATCCTGAAAGCAGATGCAGCAGAGACAGAGAAATTGAGAAAAGGGGATGGTGTTCTTACAAGTAGTAGGGTGGGATGAGGTGTAGTCTAGGTAGTGTAGTGTAGCGAGAGTCCGTAGGTTTGTAATGGACAGCAGTGGATAAGCTGTCTCCAGAGACAGAAACAATGAGATCGAGAAAGGAAAGTGTTGGAAATGGACCAGGTGAATTTGAGGGCAAGGTGGAAGTTGGAGGCAAACTGGATGAAGTCAACGAGTTCAGCATGGGTGCAGGAAATAGCACCAATGCAGTCGCCAGTGTAGCATCAGAAAAGTGCAGGACAGGCACCAGTGTAGGCTTGGAATGTAGACTGTTCCACGTAGCCAACAAATGGGCAGGCATAGCTGGGATCCATGCAAGTGCCCATGGCTAAACCGTTTTGTTTGAAGGAAGTGGGAGGAGCCAAAGGATAAATTATTGAGAGTGTGGACAAATTCTGCTAGGCGGAGAAGACTGGTGGTTGCGGGGAACTAGTTAGGTCTGGTGTCTAATAAAAAATGGAGAGCTTTGAGGCCTTCCTGGTGGGGGATGGAGGTGTATAGGGACTGGACATTTGCAGTAAAAATGAAATGATGGGGGCCAGGGAACTTGAAATCCTTCAAAAGATCAAGAACGTGTGAGGTATCACGGATGTAGGTAGGAAGGGACTGAACTAGGGCGAGGGGATAAAACAGAGCCAAGGTATGCTGATATGAGTTCAGTGATGCAGAAACAAGCTGGACCAAAGGGATCTACCTGGACAAGCAGTTTTGTGGATCTCGGGCAGGAGGTAGAAACGGAAGGTGTGGGGTGTGGGAACTATGATGTTGATGGGGTGTGGGAACTATGATGTTGGTGGCGGTGGACGGGAGATAGTGGATCGGTAGTGGATTGCCCTTTTGACATGCCTTTTCTATTTTCCATTGTAATCTGTAGTCCACATCCCAGTTACTGTTGGGAGGCCTGTATGTAACTGCCTTCAGGGTCCTTTTACCCTTGCAGTCTCTTAACTCAGTCCACAAGGATTCAATATTGACCGATCCTATGTCACATCTTTCTACTGATTTGATGCCATTCTTTACCAACAGAGCCACACCACCCTGTCTGCCTGCCTTCCCATCCCTCTGATACAATGTTTAACCTTGGACTTTCAGCTCCCAACTATAACCATTCTTCAGCCATGATCATGCATCATACCTGTCAATCTGTAATAGTGCAACAGGATCATTCACCATATTTCTTATACTCTGTGCATTGAGATATAACACTTTGAGTACTGTATTTGCTACCTTTTTTGATTCTGCATCCCTAATTTACTGATACTCACCCTTCTGGCTGCAATTTTGTCCTACCATCTGCCTGCCCTTCCCGAGAGTCTGACTGCATTCTCTCTTTCCAATTTTACCCTCCATCCTATCCTGAGTTCCTTCACTCCAGTTCCTATGCCCCTGCCAAATTATTTTAAACCTTCCCCAACAGCTCTAACAAACCTGCCCACGAGAATATTGGTCCCCTCAGGTTCAGGCACAACCCATCACCTTTGTACAGATCATCCCTTCTCCCAGAAGAGATCCAAATGATCCTAGAACCTGAAGCCCAGCCCCCTGCACAGACTTCTCAGCCATATATTTTTCTGCCAAATCGTCCTGTTTCTACCCTCACTGACATGTGGCACAGTCATAAATCACTCCCCTGGAGGTCCTGCTTCTCAGTTTTCTGCCTAGCTCTCTAAGTTCTCTCTACCATAGAACCATAGAACATTACAGCACAGAAACAGGCCTTTTGGCCCTTCTTGGCTGTGCTGAACCATTTTTCTGCCTAGTTCCACTGACCTGCACTTGGGCCATATCCCTCCAAACCCTTCTCATCCATATACCTGTCCAAGTTTTTCTTAAATGTCAAAAGTGAGCCCACATTCACCACTTCATCTGGCAGCTCATTCCACACCCCCACCACTCTCTGCGTGAAGAAGCCCCCCCCCCCCAATGTTCCCTTTAAACTTTTCCCCCTTCACACTTAATCCATGACCTCTTTTTTTCTCCCCTGGCCTCAGTGGAAAAAGCCTGCTTGCATTCACTCTATCTATACCTATCATAATTTTATACACGTCTATCAAATCACCCCTCATTCTCTTACACTCCAGGGAATAAAGTCCTAACCTATTCAACCTTTCTCTGTAACTCAGTTTCTCAAGTCCTGGCAACATCCTTGTAAACCTTCTCTGCACTCTTTCAACCTTATTAATATCCGTCCTGTAATTAGGTGACTGAAACTGCACACAATACTCCAAATTCGATCTCACCAATGTCTTATACAACCTCACCATTACATGCCAACTCTTATACTCAATACTTTGATTTATAAAGGCCAATGTACCAAAAGCTCTCTTTACAACCCTATCTACTTGTGATGCCACTTTTAGGGAATTATGTAACTGTAATCCCAGATCCCTCTGTTCTACTGTACTCCTCAGTGTCCTACCATTTACCTTGTACGTTCTACCTTGGTTTGACCTTCTGAAGTGCAATACCTCACACTTGTCCACATTAAACTTCATCTGCCATTTTTCAGCCCATTCCTCCAACTGGTCCAAATCCTTCTGCAAGCTTTGCAAACCTTCCTCACTGTCCACTACACCTCCAATCTTTGTATCATCAGCAAATTTGCTGATCCAATTTGCCACATCATTATCCAGATCATTGATATAGATAACAAATAACAATGGACCCAGCACTGATCCCTGTGGCACACCACTAGTCACAGGCCTCCACTTAGAGTAGCAATCCTCTACTACCACTCTCTGGCTTCTTCCATTCAGCCAATGTCTAATCCAATTTACTACCCCTCCATGTATACCTAGCGACTGAATCTTCCTAACTAACCTCCCATGAGGGACCTTGTCAAAGGCCTTACTGAAGTCCATATATAGAACATCCACTGCCTTCCCTTCATCCACTTTCCTGGTAACTTCCTCGAAAAACTCTAATAGAATGGTTAAGCATGACCTATCACGCACAAAGCCATGTTGACTGTTTCTAATAAGTCCCCGTCTATCCAAATACTTGTAGATCCTATCTCTTAGTATTCCTTCCAATAATTTACCTACTACCAATGTCAAACTTACCGGCCTATAATTTCCCGGCTTACTTTTTGAGCCTTTTTTAAACAACGGAACTACATGAGCTATCCTCCAATCCTCCGGCACCTGATCCATGAATATCAACATTTAAAATATTTCTGCCAGGGCCCCTGCAATTTCAACACTAGTCTCCCTCAAGGTCCGAGGGAATGCCCTGTCAGGTCCTGGGGATTTATCTACTCTGATTTGCCTCTTCAAAACCTCTTTGTTTTTCTTTCCTATGTCATTGCTACCAATATGTACCAAGACATCTGGCTGCTCTCTCTCCCTTTCCAAAATGCTGTGGATGTGATCCAAGATGTCCCTGATCTTGGCACCAGGGACAGAGAATAGAAAACTTGCTTTGGTGCTGCAGAGCAGAATTATTGAAGGGTTGGGGCTGACACTCTTTGTACTCTTCTGTTTAGCAACTTGCCATTCAGACATTAATCAGAAACCTAGCATGACACCAGGGTTGGGCCCCAAGTTTAAAAGAAGACCATCTTGCTACCTGGCTTCTTAGGGCAGACTCTGAAGAAGATAAAGGGGGAAGGGAGGCTTTCAGATGTGGATGTATATGAGACTTGACTTAACACCTTGACCAGTTCATGAAGATGACTCAGAATTTGGTGGCTGCCACTGTCAGCAACCAAGACTCAGCTACCCCACAGTCCTTTGCTCAACTTTATTATGACTTGTGCGGCTATTTTACCCAATTCTAAATATTTATGACAACTCTCATCTTTATAAACCAATAAATTGCTTTATATATTTGGTAGTTGAAACTTAAACAGAACTGAGAATGCTCATGTGAAGATAAACCTAGCACTTATGCTATCATATGGTAATTTTGTTAATAATTTTAATGAAGATATAACACAAGTGTAATAGCTACAAGAAATAATAGCTAGTACTTAAACAACTTGCTGTTATATTTTGCTGTATTTCTGATTTATCATGTTAATATATGCTGCTTAAGTTAAGCTTACTCCTGGATTAAGTTTCATTTTTATTCATCATCCATAATTGGACCATCAAACCAGCAAAGAAAAAAATTCAAGAAGAGCCACTATGAAGCATACAATCCATTAGTATACGTTCCCTGGCAACAGAAATTAAATAGATGCTACAGGGAAAATCATTTTGGGACCAAAAAGGCGTTTTTCACTTAATAATGCCGAGTAATTTTCAGCTATACTTTTTCTGAACAAGATCTGAAATAAAAATGTGCATTTATGTCACTGCAAGAAAGCTAGTAACATACTTCTCAGAAATGGTCAAATGTAAAAAGATTTTTTTTTTAAAAGGTAACTGTTGAAAGGCAAGTTTACCACCCAAATGTAGTTTGTAAATGGAATGGGAGAATGATTTCTTCTCTTTTCCTTCTGGAATCTGATAGTTCTTCATTTGGCTTCCTAGAAGTCCCTTTACAACATCTGAAGTGCACAATTTTGCAAAGTAACCACTTCAGATACCTCTTAAATCATCTTGAGACATTCTAGATAACATACTTATAAGTTATTTAAATAATTAAGATGATATTTCCATTTATTATGGCTGCAAGGATACAGAAATATAGATACTTCATTACTTTCTTAAAAACACTGAATTTACATGTCTCTCCCTCCCAGGACACAGATTGAAACTATTCTCATTAACAACTAAATTTGAATTGCCTTCTATATTTCAGTGTTTACACAGTCATTTGTTGAAATTTAAAATTAAAATGAATCCTCTAAGTTAATGCCTCAAGTAGCAATTTTCTGAAAGCATCAAATTACTTCTAACTCAAAAACTCTAATTATTTCCTTTTGCTTTATTGGTAATGACGATTTTTCTGCAGAGTATAAATACAGAGCTTACTGTTTCAAAATAATTTAACTGCAACTTTTTATCCTAGTATACAAGGAAAAAGAAGATGTAATTAAAATGTGGACATTTATTCCATTGCAAAAATGCAGTCAAACTTTACTAAAAAGTCTGGATATACAGAATAAGGTGCGGGTCTATGGCTATGAAACATACAATGAGACTGCAGTAAATACAGAACTTTCAGGCTTATATTTCAATCTATGTGGCAGAAATTGCCAAATAGTGTCACTATCTTCTACAGTATCTTTCAGGAAGTGATTACAAATGGGAAAAAAAATGATGGCACAGCCTAAGGAAAGGACTGAAATACAACTGTCTGTCCATCCTATTTCCCAAACATTGACAGCCGAAGATTGAGTATTGTCAGTTTATCCTATCATTATTGCAAACCCCTGGCTCACTGTGGCAGCTTTTTCATGACTCACCTTGTATACAAATAAATTGTGGAACAGACTCAAGATATAATATACAACTGGTACCCTTGAAAAGTAACATCACCATGTTGCTTTATGACCTTACTGCGTAATAAATGTTTCAACAGTATAACCACAGAGTCTCCATCAATGATACCTCTGCTTTGAGATGTGCAAAAATCAAAATCCATTGGCTTTGGGTTACTTTTGGGTTGTCATGATGCTGTTGATATGACTATTCTGATTTGTGAATTAGAAACCTGAAGCAGGTCATTGGCTGATACTCCAGACAGCCGATCTACAGAGAGGGCAAGTAATGAAACAGTTGAGTGAAGAGGTGATTTGGACTGTCATCTTTGAGTCACTGCATCAGCACAGAAAGGATATTGGTGTCTTAAGAACAAGAAGAGTTGCAGCAGTAGATTGTCTAACCCTTTGAGCCTGTTCTGCCTTTTATCAAAATCACAGCTGACCACACCTCAGCACCATTTTCCTGTACTACATCTACATCAGGATGCTTTTCATTGATTGCAACTCAGCCTTTAACAGCATACTACCAAACAAACTGATTGTCAAGCTCCACAATCTAGGTCTCGGCACATCAACCTTTAATTGGATCTTGGACTTCAGTAACTGTACCCAAACAGTGAAACTAGGCAAGTGCACATCAACCTGCACTCCCCACTCACCCACCCTGAACACCAAAGCCCTGCAGAGGTGTGTACTGAGCTCACCTCTCTACTCTCTCTTCACCTATAACCACACTCCTGCTCATAATGCAAACTTAGTCATCAAATTTGCAGATGACACAACTGTCATTGGCCTAATCACAAACAATAATGAATCTGCATATAGAGAAGAGGGGCAGAAACTGTCCGATTGGTGCAGGAACCAAAACCCACTCAACGTCACGAAGACAAAAGACAATTCAGGAAGGCAATTGTTCCTGAACAAGCCCCATTATTCAGAAATGGTGAGGTAGTGGAAAGAGTCTCCAGTTTATAGTTTTTGGAGATGAACATCACCAAGGAGCTCTCTTGGTCCATCAACACAACCTCAATAGTAGGGAAGACAAATAGTGACTATACTACCTGGGGGGTTTAAGGAGAGCTAATCTGCCCCAAAAATTGCATAACAACTTTTATTGATGTGTGAGAGAGCATACTGACATACGGAATGACAGTGTGATACTTGAGATGCAACAGGACAGATCACAAGGTACTCCAACAGGATGACTCAGCACATCAATAGGACTCGACTACTGGACCTGGAGAAAATCGACAACTCTCAATACCTACAGTGCTTGCAACATCATTAAAGATCCATCCCATCCTCAGCATGGTTCAATCAGGTCGGAGATACAGAAACATCTTAGCCAAGACAGTAAAACTGAAAAACATCTTCTTTCCAAGGGCAACACTGCAGCTGAATAATACTACACCCCAGCTTGCCAATGGCCTTTGTGTGTTACGGACTATCAAAGTCACTCTTTGTAAGTAAATACAGGATTTTTTTTATTAAGCCATGCCACGTGCATTGTAAATACCTGTTTTGCATGGACTGGATTAGCATCGCAATCTCGTTGTCTTAAGCAATGACAATAAAGTTCTTTTCTATTCTATTCTTCGATTCTGCTATCTTCAAATGTCTTAACGTTCAGAAATCAGTTGATATCTCTTTTGAATGAACTCAAATACTGAGTCACCACCAGCCTCCAGAAAAGAGAATTCCAAAGATTCCCTACCCTCTATATGAAAATATTTCTCATTATCTTAGTCCTAAAAGTCCTCCATCTTGTTCTGAGATTGTATTTCTTGGGTCTGAACTCCTGAGTCAGAGCATATTTTATCTACATTTATCTACCTAACCTTGATTATAACATCTTTCCTCACAACAGATGCGCCATCTCAGGAAGCATTCTAACTACGTTCCCTCAGTGGCAAGGTTGATTTTTTTCGATATAAAATAACCATAGGAAATATAAGTTCAAAGTAAATTTATTATCAAAGTACATTTATGTCACTATATACATTCCTCAGATTCATTTTCTTGCAGGGACCCTCAATAAATCCATTCTAGAATAACAACCATAATGCAAAGACTGCACCAACTTGGATGTTTAGCCAGTGTGCAAAAGACCATAAACTGTGCAAATACAAAAAGAAAGAAATCAAAATAATTTAAAAATAAACAATAAATATCAAGATTATGAGATAAAGAGTCCTTGAAAGTGAGTCCATAGCTTGTGGGAACATTTCAATGATGGAGCAGATGAGGTTAAGTGTAATTTCAAAAGCCTGATATTGGAGTGGTATGTTCCTGAACCTGGTGGTGTGAGTCCTGAGGCTCCTGTACATTTTTCCTGATGGCAACATCGAGAAGAGAGCATGACCTGATGATGGATGCTGCTTTCCTGCAACAACGCTTCATGCAGATGTGATCAGTGGTGGAAAGAGCTTTATCCGTGATGTACTGGGCTGTATCCACTACTTTTTATAGGATTTTCCATTCAAGGGTATTGGTGTTTCCATACCAGACTGGCAGGTAGCCAATCAATGTACTCTCCAACACACATCTATAGAAGTTTCCCAATTCTCTATATGCTTATCACCAGGGTCCAATACAAATGAAATGTGTCCTATTTATTCCTGCCACAAACAAAAAAAAGTTTTTAGACTCTGGAAATCAAAGTAATACACACAAAATGCTGGAGGAACAAAGCAGGCCAGGTAGCATCTATGGAAAAGGGTAAACAGTTGATGTTTTGGACAGAAACACTTCATCAGGACTAGAAAAAGATATGAGAAGTCGCAGTATGAAGGTGAGAGAAGGGAAAGAAGAAGTCCAAGCTAAGTGAAATTGGGAGGGGGAGGGCTGAGGTAAAGAGCTGGGTAGTTGATTGGTGAAAGAGACCAAGGCAGGAGTTTGTTGTCTTTCCAGCCCTCTTACACCAATCGACTTCCCAGCTCTTTACTTCACACCTCCCCCTCTCCCTGTTCCTCAGTGCATCATTTAGCTCATTACTGAACTGTTAATGCTCAGACAATTTCTTCTATTCAGCCATATAAGCTGCAATGGGCTCCTCTTCCTTTTGATTCCACTTATGAAACCTAAAGTGTTCTGCAATCAACAATGGTTTTGGTTCTAAATGTTGCTGCATTACTCTCACAATATCAGTAAAGCTCAGTTCAACTGGTTTGGTTAGAGCAGTTCAAACTGTATGCTCTTCCACCCAATACAATCAGCGAAATTGGCACAGGCTATTTTATTTGCTTCAAAATACTGTTCAATTTGTTACATATACATATACAGACTCTCACATGGTGGATTGGATAGTGGACTACTTGACAGATAGACCTCAGTATGTGCGGTTGGGAGACTGTAGGTCTGACACGGTGGTCAGCAGCACAGGAGCGCCGCAGGGAACCGTACTCTCTCCGGTCCTGTTCACCCTGTACACATCAGACTTCCAATATAACTCGGAGTTCTGCCATGTGCAGAAGTTCGCTGATGACACGGCCATAGTGGGGTGTGTCAGGAATGGACAGGAGGAGGAGTATAGGAAACTGATACAGGACTTTGTGATATGGTGCAACTCAAACTACCTGCGTCTCAATATCACCAAGACCAAGGAGATGGTGGTGGACTTTAGGAGATCTAGGCCTCATATGGAGCCAATGATCATTAATGGAGAATGTGTGGAGCAGGTTAAGACCTACAAGTATCTGGGAGTACAGTTAGACGAGAAGCTAGACTGGACTGCCAACACAGATGCTTTGTGCAGGAAGGCACAGAGTCGACTGTACTTCCTTAGAAGGTTGGCATCATTCAATGTCTGTAGTGAGATGCTGAAGATGTTCTATAGGTCAGTTGTGGAGAGCGCCCTCTTCTTTGTGGTGGCGTGTTGGGGAGGAAGCATTAAGAAGAGGGACGCCTCACGTCTTAATAAGCTGGTAAGGAAGGCGGGCTCTGTCGTGGGCAAAGTACTGGAGAGTTTAACATCGGTAGCTGAGCGAAGGGCGCTGAGTAGGCTACGGTCAATTATGGATAACTCTGAACATCCTCTACATAGCACCATCCAGAGACAGAGAAGCAGTTTCAGCAACAGGTTACTATCGATGCAATGCTCCTCAGACAGGATGAAGAGGTCAATACTCCCCAATGCCATTAGGCTTTACAATTCTACCGCCAGGACTTAAGAACTTTTTAAAAGCTATTATTAATGCTTTTTGAGATAGTGATTTAGATGCATATCATATTTTTTACTGAGTTAAGTATTGTATGTAATTAGTTTTGCTACAACAAGTGTATGGGACATTGGAAAAAAGTTGAATTTCCCCATGGGGATGAATAAAGTATCTATCTATCTATCTATCTATCTATCAGTTATCTGTTGTGCAACCAAATGAGTCTATCTTTCTGATGTAGTCAGCCATTGCTCCTTTATTTATTTATTATTATCACCAGTACTCGCTGTTTATCAGCCCATGAATTTCATCTGGTTTCTGACTTTTCTTTTTGAACTCAACTGTCTCCGTTGCCTTCCGAAGAAACACATGCTGCACTTTATTTTAACTCAAACACTTCTCTCCCCTGTTGAAGAAAAAACTTGCTGTTTTGTAACTCCAGAAATTAATCAAAAGAAAAACACAGGGAGCCTGGGAAAATGTATCTACTTTGCTTTACATTTTAGTGAGGCTTAAACGTATGATGTGGCGGTGTAATGACATATGCCATTCATGTACTTCTTACAGATGACCCATAATGAATTATATAAACAAACACAAATATTTTATCAGACAACATATTTACAATATTACTGAAATATTAAATATGAAACACCATCAAATCCTCTGATTTGATTCTCTGAACTCAAATTCTCTTGCAATAAAAGCCAAGATACCATTTCACCTACTACCCACTTGCTGTACCTACAATACTGGATTCAGTTACTTGTGTACAAGGACTCTGACTGTTTTTGAACATCAACAGTTCCCAATCTTGGCAGCATCCAGTACCAACCTGCACCTCTAAGTACGCCTAATTCTGAACTCATGTATGCTGTCCTAAGAGGCATCGTTAGCTGAGGTTGAAAATGTGGTCTGATAGTTATTTGGGATGTTTGGCTCTGATCCCTGACAATGCTCCCTGATGCATCTCTTTATTTTATGCCATATCATCATTAAGCATCACAATGCATTTCTACATAACTAATCCTCAACATTAGCTTTTAATTCATTTGACTTGCTCACTTTCATGGAAATCACTGAAAGCTTTGGCCGTTCTTAAGTTCCTGTGAATACCTGTGTTGTGAAAAAAGCTTTCCTTACTTATCCTGCACTTTCTGTCCTATTAATGATAACCTTCAAGCGTCAAGATAAACATCATTTTGTTTTCCTAAGTACTTATTATTATTGTTCCTTTGTATGTAGTTAAGAGAGCCCAGAGGTACATGTTTGCCTGCAGAATTAGCATTTTCTAATTTAAAATTATAAACTGATCAGTAAATCATGCAAGGTCTAAAAATGATAGTGCTACACATTAGCTGCGATATAATTATAAATCTGCAATGCAAATCTATTAAAATGACAATATTTTCAGTTAGAAATAAACCCTAATAAACTAATCAAATAAAACTAGCATGGAATTGGACACATGACCAATCTGTTTTTTTTAATTCATTTGACAGGAGGTGGGCATTGCCAACAGACTAATGCTCATTGTCAATCTCTCATTGCCCTTGCTCAGGTGGTGGTCAGCTGCCTCTTGAAACACTACAGCCATTTTCATGAAAAATATTCCGGAATACTATTGGGCAGAGTGCTTTCAGATGGAGATCCAACAATGAAGAAAGAATAGCTTTAAACTTCCACATCTAGGTGATACCTTAGAGAACCTGTTGGTACTGATATTCCCATGCACTTATTGATTGGATGATCATGGATGATCAGCCATGATCATACTGAATGGTGGTGCAGGCTCGAAGGGCCAAATGGCCTACTCCTGCACCTATTTTCTATGCTTCTATGTTTCTATGATTGCATAATTGCAGACAGAGATCCTGGATTTTGGAGGTGCTGTAAGAATAATTAAAAGCAATTCCAGTTCCTAGTGTGGACGGCACACATTATAGTAATGTCTTGAATGTGGTGGATAGAATATTTGTTTAATTGTAATCGATGAAGTGCATGGAAGTGAAGTGCAATACTTTATAACAGCCTGCTGTGAAATTGGGGTTTAATTCCCACTGCTGTCTGTAAGGAGTTTCTCCCTGTGACCACTTGAGTTTCCTCCCGCATTCAAAAAAGATGTACGGTTAGGGTTACGGAATTGTGGGCGCACTATATTGATACCACAAGTGTGACGACACTTGCAGGCTGCCCAGCACAATCTTCACTGAACAACACACACAAAATGCTGGTGGAACACAGCAGGCCAGGCAGCATATATAGGGAGAAGCGATGTCGACGTTTCGGGCCGAGACCCTTCGTCAGGACTAACGGAAAGGAAAGATAGTAAGAAATTCGTGTGTTCAATCTTCACTGACTTGATTTGTCGCATTTCACAGTATGTTTTGAGTACATGCGACAAATAAAGCTATCCTTCAATCTTTAAAGGGGACTGTTTTATCATGGACTATAGAGAACTTATTTTATCTATCATGCTCCTTATTTGTGCCTTGCAACCAGTTACTACCACCAGGTACCCTGCTCTTGAAGACAATCTATAAATATGGTTGGTCAAATTGATCCACTTTAGTTCCAGTATAAGGCTTGGCCAATGAAATGTAATTGATTATCAGAAGTTGCTGGTTAAATTTTTTCGTATTGGAGATGGTCATTGTTGACATTTATGTAGCACCAATGTTGACTGCCATTTATCCACTTGTGCTTGAATCGTTCAACATGAAATGGAGAAGTTAAATTAGATTTGAACATTATTCAATGAGCATTTCCTTTTCTATCTGAAGAATAGAAGGTTACTGATGAAATAGCTGAAGGTATTTGGTCTTGGACAGTGGTCTAAGGAACGTCTGCAGCTAACCATGTCCTGCGGCTGGAGTTATTAACCCTTCAACAGCCATAGCCCTAACCACCTTTCTTTCAATGTATGGGTCAATCTGTGCACAGTTGATGAGGGTATTGGTTAGTAGGAACCAATTGATAGAACTATCAACAATATCTGTCAATACTTCCCTTGTGATTGAAAGTATACTGATTGTACAAAGATTAGATGAATTTAGAAACATAGAAAAACTACAGCACAATACAGGCCCTTCAGCCCACAGAGCTATGCTGAACATATCCTTACCTTAGAACTACCTAGGCTTACCCATAGCCCTCTATTTTCCTAAGCTCCATGTACATATCCAGGTGTCTCTTAAAAGACCCTATTTGGTTTATTCAAATTAGTCCATAGGGCTATGACACCCAAACCATGCCTAGTAACTTAAATTTTCCCTGATCTTTTGCTTCAATAGTCCCCAGAGGTACCTCTAAAGCCCACGGTTTAAGTTGCTCTACTCTTTCTATGACTGGACACATTCTGCTCATTAGTACTGAAATTTCTCAATTGGTTATTAGTATTGGTATTGGTTTATTATTGTGTAATTCTCCCACCAGGCTCGTATACAAACTCAGCTCATTATCTAATCTGCTAACAGCCACATGACTCAGCAATGGGAAGGCCACCTTTCATAAATGATTCATTTCTAGGGTTGGTATGATTTGAGGTTCAACCAAACAAGAAAGCTGGAATGTCCCAAGGAGCAACATGAATTATAGTGAATGTTTGTAAAAAACTGCCCCATGCAAAGTTATCATTCGTCAGAAAAATAACAGATTATACACCAGCATAAAATTACAAAGGAAATGCATATGCCAATACTTCAACTTAACAAACAGCTAACAGAAAAAGAAAATAAAAATAAAAGAGCCCAATGCAGTTAAACCAATCTGAAGTGCACATAAACGTTGGAGCTCATTTCTGTAGTAGCTGGGTGTATCGCTTTGCTTACAGCACTGAATTCCCATCACCACCATTGGTAGAAATTCCCTGCTTGGAATCTTTCATCTTGCTAAGCACACCATTTGAATGGGATCCTCCTGGCGTCTTCCCTGGTGCTCTTCTCTCCGCATCTCCCACAAAAAGACCCCAAACCACACTACTGTCCTTCAGAAATCACATCCCGCCCAGCTCTCTGAATCTTCTCACGCATCCCACTGGGCAGAAAATCACAACATGTACCAAGGCAACCCCAACTGGTTGGCACAATATTCCTGAGTTGGAAAACATCATCCCTTATCTTCAGCCGAAGCCAAAACACTCTTACTAGCAGGATGCACTCCATAGCAGTAGAAATCTTAACCAGGGCATTACAGTTGTCACATGCACCAAGACACAGTGAAAACTTGCCTGTTCTTGCAGATCAAATTATTATACAGTTTATTGAGGTAGAATAAAGCTAAACAATAACAATGCAAAACAAAGTTTAAAAGCTATCACAAAAGTACAGTGCAGGTAAACGATAAAGTGCAAGATCATAATGAAGCAGATTGTGAGGTCAAGATCTTATCATAAAACAGACCTGTTCAATTGTCTGATAACAGTGGGATACAAGCTATCATTGACCCTGGTACGACATGCTTTCAAGTCTTTTGCATCTGCTACCTGATGGGAGAGAGGAGAAGAGAGAATGGCTGGTGCCTTTAATTATGCTGGCTGCTTAACTGAGGCAACAAGAAGTATAGACAGAGTCCATAAAGGGGAGGGAAGTTCCCATGATATGCTGAGTTGCATCCACAGCCCTCTGCAGTTTCTTGCAGTTACGTACAGAACATTTGCCTTACCAAGCTATTATGCACCCAGTTGGAATGCTTTCAATGGTGTATTGATAACAATTGGTAAGGGTGGATGGGAGCATGCCATATTGTCAAAAGGAGTCCTACAATTAGCAGGAATCCACAATTTTCAGGCCAGTGTGATTCTCAGGCACTTACAAGCCATGTGACAGGGTTGGGGTGCTGTCTCAGGCTTCCCAGTTCTCCATTGCTTGTCCACTGTTCTTTTGGGATGAGGAACGGTCAACCATGGGCAAAATTCCTCTCAACACTTTTCAATGTTTTTGTTTCTGCAACTTTATGAACAATATTAACACATTTCTCGGACATGATGATGATGGCATCCACCTGACTCGAAGGACAATGGAGAGTGTGCTATGGGTCAATCCATTGTAGAGTTACAAGCCTGGGTGGAAGGAATGGAGATCCTGGGATGCTCAATCATCAAGATCCCCCTCTCGGCCTCACCGGTGTAGTCCAAAAGAAAGCAAAGCAATACGTTCAGCACCAGCTTGGCTGCAGGAGCTAACCAGAAGGTTGTTCAGTGATGTCCAGCCACTTTAGAGGCTCCACTCCAAATTTTCTGTCTAGGTTTATTCCTGTAGCCTTTGTCTCTCCCAAGGCTGCCCGCATGGCAGTGGGGCTATTTCCCTATAGCTAGGCATCTAGTTAACGAGCAACGTACAGCGTATTGAGTATCTCATGAACACAAGACACAAATACATGACATGAACACACAATGTTCTTTCAAGGATCAAAGTTCAAATCAGGGACACCTTGTTTGTTTTAACACATGACAGATGCCTGAGTTGAAATTAAAAATGTCACCTGCACTTCTGGGTCAATTTTTAAGTTTCTCTCCAAGGGATCACATGGAGTCAAGGTAAATGCCGTTTAACATCCTACCAAGCCTTACACTCCATTGATTTAAATAGAGATTAAAACTGGGAACAGAAGAATAAAACAATCCACCAAAATTCCTGGCCAATTCTCCACAAGAAAGTTCGATTAAGAGTAGCCCAGGAAATTAAAGTCATAGAGTCACAGAATAATATGGCAGAAAAACAGGCGCATTGGTCCAATGGGCTCAAGGCAACCATCACACACTCACTTACAGGAATCTAACACTAACCCTGATTTGTTTATGCTCTCCCCATCAAGACACCAGCACTCACATACACACTGGGAACACTATACAGTGGTCAATTAATCACTAACCCACATATTTTTGTAATCTGATATCCTACACTGTAACATATCTTAACACATTAACAAAGATACAACTCAGTACCTGTTGTATCAGTAAAAATGAGGCAACATTCATTGACGATTAACACACACAAAATGCTGGAGGAACTCCGCAGGCCAGGCTGCATCTATGGAAAAGAGTTCAGTTGATGTTTTGGGCCACGACCCTTCATCAGGACTGGAAATAAGAGATGAGGTCAGAGTAAGAAGGTGGGGGGAGGGGTAGAAGGTGTATTAAGTTGTAGCTGGTTGATGAAACTAGGAGGGGGAAAGGGGTGAAGTAAAAAGCTGGGAAGTCAATTGGTGAAAGAGATAAAGGGCTGGAGAAGGGAGAAACTGATAGGAAAGGACAGAAGGCTATGGAAGAAAGGGAAGGGGGAGGAGCACCAGAGGGGTGTATGGGCAGGTAAGGAGATAAGGTGAGAAAGGGAAAGGGGAATGGGGAATAGCAAAGCAGAGTTGGGGTGGGGCAATTATCAGAAGTTCGAGAAATAGATGTTCATGCCATCAGGTTGGAGGCTACCCAGGTAGAATTTAGGATCATAACCTGGCAGTCAGCTCCTCTGCTGTTCAATGGGAGGTCTTTTTATAGAACCCACCACCACTTTAGTACAACATCCATTTTTCCAAAATTAATCATATGAACTTAGTTTTCATCAGGTCTCTGCTATCTGAAAGCAAACAGATTGCTACAATAGTTTCATATCTAATTCCATAAAGCTATTGCGAATTTGATATTATTTGGTAACTGAAGAAGACTTGAAATATCTTAAACCATAATTTTGATGGTGTTTTCCCCAAATGAATCTGTAATCTCCTAAACCTATAATTTCTATTCTGAGCATGCTATCCAAATCCTAAATGTATGTATAATGTGAATTTAGTTATTTTCAAACTCAGTTAAAACAAGCCATGCTTGTTGCATTCAAAATATCCACTGCTCTATTATTCAAATAATACGTTTCAATAGACCAAATCAAAAATACCACCTTAAATGTGTAGAACAAGCAAAATCAATGCATTTGTTGCAAAACATCACTGTAAAGAGATGCTGGGTAAACCAAATCAATGCAGACAGACAAGGGCTGATCTTTTACAATTACCAGTTCCACATGCCATCCGTTACACAAGCAGAGAGAATACTAAATATTTGTAATTAATAGAAAACAATTGGTATTCTGCTAAGAATATTTCTACCAACCGGCTCCAAAAAGTTCATTATATGTCACTTTACACATTAATAATTCATTGCACTACTGAAAAAAGCAGTGTTTTTTTAAAACCAATAATTGGGCTGCACAGGAGTCTCCCTCGCATCTCTTCAGCAAGAGCATGGAATATTGCAAACCACAAGTTTTCCCCACACCTTTCCAATCATTTTCCCTGCAGGACTTCTCTTGGACCAGACATAGATCTCCTCTTCACAAAACAAAAAGCCTGCGGCTATAGCTTGTCAATCTTATTAAAATGAGGCCCAAGGCCTAATATCGATCAAAACAGACCTACCTGTTCAAGGGAAAAATTAATGAAACTCCATTCATTTCAAGGAGTTTCAGACTTTGCATAGCCTTACTGTCCACCTCCAAATTAAGCTAAAATTCCAACCAACTTCAATAACAGAAAATGTGTACAGTAATTCCTTCAGTCAATCTGAAAATAAAAGCTGGCAAGCTTCCAGGGGAAGCTTGAATGCCCTCCATTTAAACCTTTGCTCTAGGATTATTTTCAGCTTTTCATCTCAGCACTCCTCAGCTGAGCTGCAGGCAGCCGGTAGTTAAAAATTAAATCAGCAGCTCTGCTATCCTTGGATTGGATTTCCATGCAAACCCAGATGTACAGTATATGAACAGTGTGTTTCAAAGGAAGATGGGATTAGTTAAAAAGATAAAGATTAGCTTTATTTGTCACATGTACATCAAAACATATAGTGAAATGCAACATTTGCGTCAAATATCAACACAGTTGGAGGATGGGCAAGGGACAGAGCATGCCCACACCAACTAATTCTTACTAACCAAGCGTTTTTGGAGTATGGAAGGAAACTGGAGTAGTCAGATGAAATATACATGCTCACGGAGAGATCATACAAAATCCTTAAGACAGTGGCGGAATTGAACCCAGAACGTTGGCACTTTAATAGCATTTCACTAGACACCATGCTAGCAAGGAATGCAAAGAATACAGGCATACAAAGAACTCTCTGCTTATTTGCTTTAGGGAGAAAACGGAGGAGATTCTTCAATGAATCGATCCATTGCATCTAACTTTGCATCTCCATCTGGTATAGAGGGACCTCTGAACAGGGCTGGAAAAAGCTGCAGAAAGCTGTAAACTCTGCCAGCTCCATCATGAGCACTAGCCTCCCCAGCATCTAGGATATATTCAAAAGACAATGCCTCAAATGGGTGGCGTCCATCATTAAGGACCCCCATCACCCAGAGTTTGCCCTCTTCTCACTGCTACCATTAAAGAGGAGCTACAGGAGACTGAAGAAACACACAATGTTTCAGGAACACTTTCATCCCCTCTGCCATCAGATTTCTGAAAGGACACTACCACACTAATTTTAAAAATGTTTTGCTCTCTTTTTGCACTAATTTTATTTTATTTTTAATATATACTTATTGTAATTTATATATTTTTATCATTATGTATTGCAATGAAAAACAATAAATTTCACAACATATGCCACTGATACTAAACCTGATTCTGTTTCTAATTCTAAGACCACAACACATAATCAGCTACTGGACAACTTAAAGCTTAATGTGCAATGGCTGAAGCAAAAATGCAGGCAGATGTTCATTGTCTGAATCTGACATGAGAAATGGATGAACACTATTGACAGAGTGCGATTCTGAAGAATTCAGACTCGGCATTGGAAATCTCAGCAAAGATGGAGAGTTGGAGAAATGTCTTGTATCCCTGGAGACCAGCTCTCCTCCAGCAATGTGCTGAGAAGTAAATAGGAGATGATACGAGTGAAGTCAGTGCCTTGAGTCAAGCCTCAAGTAATGTGGCGACCCAGGACTATCAGAGGTTTTTAATAGCCAAAGTCAGTGAATGCATCACAAAAACCACAGTCTGCAGTGCGGGTGGCAGCTTCACTGCACCCTCTCATTCACTCATTAATGACCTCCATCGGTCAAAATTTTCAACTTACCATCAAACAAGGAATTTTCTTGCAAGCAGCATGGAACAGCAGCAGAGTGGCTGAATCACCGCCCAACGAAGAGTTATATGACTAATTTAATTGAGCTGAAATCTTATTTTAATAGCTCAGAATTTTAAATTTACTTACTTAAGGAAAGCAAAACCTCAACAACACAACACTTTGAGGGCTTTAAATGGACTGACACATCTCCCAGATTATTGGATGTTACTGCCTATTAATAACAAAGCGCATTTTTAGTTTACCTTTTTTTACCATGCTATTCAACAATACAACTTTTCCTGTCAGCCCTGTGAGTTTAAAGGGAGTGGCAAGCACTCCCGAATCTAGCTCAGTAAAATAGATAAGGTGAGATATGAAAAGCAGACAAAACCATGTTGGGAGGGTACCACTGGATGAAATGTAGAGGCAATGGGTGGGTGAAATCAGGAGAAGGGGTACAAAATGGGTGAAAGGGAGTCTGGATTCGGGGTATATGACAGAGGAAAAAAATAGAAGTACCAAAGTTGAATGGAAGGAGAAAGTAGGAGGAAAGGGGGCAATACCATGAGGTAAGGGTCATTTGAAAATGGAAAATTCAAGTTTCATACCATTGAGTTGTAAACTACCCAGGTAGAATATGAAGTGTTCTTCCTTTGTTTTACCTTGGGGAGGTGAAATGACATGAACATGAAACTCAGAATGGACATTACGGACAGAGCATGGGCACTCTACAGATCAGTTGGTCAGTTTGCACTTGTTCTCTCCAATGTACAGGAGATTACCAGATCCACTCTACCTTCTGGTTCCTTCTGTCGACCTGAAGCTCTGACAATTTCTTCCCCTGAGATCACCCACAACTCCCCAAGATGCTGCTCAAACCATTGAATTCCTCCAAAAGATTACTTGCCATATCTTTATTAAATTTCACTTTACATAAATAAGGCACCACAGGCTACAATTGACTCTTATCTGGTCTCAGAACATAAGAAATAGGAGCAGGAGTAGGTCATCTGGCCCGTCAAGCCTGCTCAGCCATTCAATAAGACCATGGACTCGTCTCCACCTACCTGCCTTTTCCCCATAACTCTTAATTCTTCTACTATCCAAAAATCTATCCAACCTTGCCTTAAATATAATCACTGAGGTAACCTCCACTGCTTCATTGGGCAGAGAATTCCACAGGTTCACCACTCTCTGGGAAAAGTAGTTCCTCTTCATCTCCATCCTAAATCTAATCCCCCGAACCTTGAGGCTATGTTCCCTAGTTCTTGTCTCCAGTGGGAACAACTTCCCTGCCTCTATCATATCTATCCCTTTCATAATTTTATATGTTTCTATAATATCTCCTCTCATTCTTCTAAAGAGGCTTGGTTCTACATTGTGTCAAACCATTACCTCAGAGTTCAGAGTTTCTTTGAAAGGACCTCCCAAGTCTGTAGCGTTTATTTTTTGAAACACAGCTGAAGGCTTCCTGCCAGATCATAGACAACTGAACAGGGAGATGTTTGACACACTGGCAATCCTGACACCAAGTTCAACAACTGAAGCCACCTAATCAGTAGACCAGTAGCAGTACCTTCAACACTTGAAATGTAACATTTCAAGGACATCAATCATTATCACTTTCTCAAAGGCACTTTGTGATGGGCAAGAAATGCTGGCCTCTTCAATGTCTGAGACAGAAGGAACTGAGTGTATATTTGCATAAATTCTGGAATGTCTCAGAGCATTTAAAAAAATTGGTGAGCAAACATCAAGTACCGCAGGGATCATAACTGCAAGGGAATATAGGCCTGGAGGGGGCATATGGGACAGAGGAGCAAAATGAAAGAAGCAGACATGCACGGAAGGAGAAAGTAGGAGGGGAGGGGCAATACCATAAGGTAAAGGTCATCTTAAGATGGAAGATTCAATGTTCATACCATTGAATTGTAGACTACCCAGGTGGAATATGAGGTGTTATTCCTTTGCTTTACCTTGGGGGTGTTGAAATAGCATGAACATGACACTCAGGATAGAGATTATGGACAGAGCACAGGCACTCTGTGGATCAGTTGGCCAGCCTGCACTTGATCTTTCCAATGTAGAGGAGATTACTACGTCCACTCCACCATCTATTTCCTTCTTTTGACCTGAAACATTGACAGTTTTTTCTCCTGAGGTCACCACCAGCCCACACAGATGCTAATCAATCCGCTGAGTTTCTCCAGGTTATTTTTTGCTGCACCTTCCCTCAATTAGATGTTACATAAAAAAGCACCACAAGATATGATTGACTCAGATCTGGTCTCAGAAGAGGTTTAGTTTCACTTTGTGTCAAACCATCACCTCAGAATTCAGTGAGAGATTCTTTGACAGGACCTTATTGTTTTGAAACACAGCTGAAGGCTTCCTGACCAGTCACAGATAACTAAACAGGCAATTCTGACACCAAGTTCAACAACTGAAACCACCTATTCAGTAGCAGCACCTTCAGCAATTGCAACATAATATTTCAAGGACATCGACCATCATCATTTTCCCAAAGGCACTTTGAGATGAACAAGAAATGCTGGTCTCTTCAATATCTGAGATATAAGAACCTGAGTGCACATTTGCATAACTCTTGGAATGTCTCAGAGCATATTAAAAGATTGGTTAGCAAATATATCATACCTGGGGTTCATTATTGCAGGGAAAGATTATAAAATCAAGGAGGTTACCTTGAATATGCATGAAACATATGCTCGGCCAATGGATCACTGCATCACTTCTTGACACCACACTTTAAAAAGAGTGTGCAAGTCCCACAGGCTGCAGAAAAGATTTCCTAGGATGGTTTGGGAGATGTGGGATTTCAGCTACAAGATTAATTGGGAAAAACTGAATTTATGAAGAGATTTCATTCTACGCACGGTGAAATTTAGATAAGATAATTAGAAGAGAGCTGTCCCAATCAAAGACCGGGAACAAAGAGGTTGTGAGGAAAATAATTTTAACTTGGAGAATAGGTATAATTTAGAGGATGCTACCTGCAAGGGTGTTGGAAACAGAATCAAACAGTGCCCATAAAAATCTTAAGTACTTAACTGTTAATAATTTTCAGGACTACAGGGAAAGGGTGGGGAAATGAGACAGATGGGATTGCTCTCCTGGCTGGTATACATTCAAGGGCTGAATGTCCTAAAGTGCAGTACCAATTCTGTAAATGAATCCAAATTCTATAAGTTAATACAAAAGTTTTACTTCTTGCAAGCATTGCCAACTATTGAAACGATAGCCAACCAAAATGTATTTTCACCTCCCTTTTCAGGGTGGGCTGGGGCAGGAGTGCTGCCCATATAGGGGCACTTCTATTTGCATTTTCTTATTTGCAAGGAAGGAATGATTATTACTGAAGATTTATTTCTTCTCACAGTGGTCTCTGTGTATCTGAAACTGCCATACATGGTGATACCCTCACACACAATTAGCGTCTTCTCCCTTATTCCTTCTTCATTGACCACTTCTTATGATTTGCATGCTCCAGACGATGTAAGCATATTTATCCCTATTCTCTTCACATTTCTCCTATTCTCATTTCAGCTGATCGTGAGACGCTGTTTGGACAGGAGAGAAGCGTAGCGGTTAGCACAACGCTATTACAGCAAGGGGCGTAGGACTTCAGAGTTAGCTTCCAACGTCATCTGTAAGAAGTTTGTACATCCTTCCCATGAGTGCATGGGTTTCTTCCAGGTGCTCTGGTTTCCTCCCACAGTCCAAAGACATACTGGTCATGTAAGTTGTCCTGTGATTAGGCTAGGGTTGACTAAGCAAGTTGCCGGGCTGTGCAGCTCATTGAGCCGAAATGTCCTGTTCCACGCTGCATCTCCAGATAGAAATAAAATCTCATGACTGGCATTGATTTCCCTCTCACGGGCATTCCATCACATAAGACTGCACATAATTTAGAGAAAGGCCTTAAAATGTAGTGCAGGCAGTGGTTGAGCAGGTAAACAATGGGAGCGGGGGGTGGGGGTACTTGCTGCCAGGGCAGTAGGCAAGGATAATCTAGGTGGCAATAGGGTTATATGCTGGTTCTGCTACAGTGGACGTTGATGAGATCTTCTGTGTGGCAATCTGTAGATGAGGGCTTTCCATCCTGGGGCCCACAGACCCCTTGTTGAACGGCATTGGTCCATGGCATGAAAACGGTTGGGAAGCCCTGCTACAGATGAAGATTGATGATTCTGAACCACAGGTATCTGATATATCAACAGGCCTGTCAGAAAGCCTATATTCGATTGTAAGGTTGAAGGAGAATCCAGATGCAGCGATTGCACCATTTGAAGTCCATCCTTTCCACTTAAATATAGCAACCAATTCTATTCAGGCACTTGTGGCTCAAGTATAATGTAATAACTGACAGATGATGTCACAATGTCCAGAGCAGCAAAAGCATATTTTGTCTTGATGCTCTTTCAGAAGTTCAGTTTGTTGTCATGCAAGGTCACCTTGCTGCCATAGAAACTGATATTTCTGTCATCATGACCCTCTGTAACATTTCCCAGGGGTTTTCAATGTATTGGGTAGACAACAATCTGTTCTTTGACGTGCTAGACCAGTGCGGTGCTTACAGTCCTGTGGATCAGATCTGCAGTGCTCCCTTAGGATATCAGGACAGAAGCTGCTTCACAACTCTGCCAGAGGCCTTGCTGTTCCAATGACAACCAACCAGCTGATAGCTCCTGCAGGTTGATGATGCAATCACAGAATTATAGAATGGTTACCGTATAAAATGAGACTATTTGGACGACCATGTCTGTGTCAGTTCTCCACTACTTCAACTGTTTGTCTTATTCTCCACAGCTTTATACATTTGGTTTTACCAAGTATTTAAGTTCCACGTGAATATCACTGTAGAACATACCTCAATCAAATCTTCAAACAGTGCATTCCAGATTCTCACCATGAAATGCATGTAATAGTTTTTCCTCAGGTCATTATTGATTTTTTCCCTTTATTTAATGCCTATGACATCTAGTTCTTAACCACCGCCCCCCACCCCACCACCAAAGGGAATAGCCTTCCAATCTTCAAAATCAGAATAAAAATCAGGTTTAATATTGCTGGTATATGTCATAAAATTTATTAATGTTGCAGCAGCAGTACAATTTACTATATGATAATTGAGAGAAAAAGAAATGAATTACAGTAATATAAATTCTTTAAATAGATAAATTCAATACGTAGCGCAAAAAATAGGAAATAAAAAAAAGTAGTGAGGTTGTGTTCATGGGTTCAATGTCTAGTCAGAAGTCAGATGGCAGAGGGGAAGAAGCTGTTCCTGAATCACTGAGTGTGTGCCTTCAGGCTTCTGTACCTCCTTCCTGATGGTAGCAATTAGAAAAGGGTATGTCCTGGGTGGTGGGATCCTTAATGATGGAGGCTACCTTTCTGAGGCACCGCTCCTTGAAGATGACCTGGGTACTGTGAAGGCTGTTGCCTATGATGAAGCTGACTGCTTACAACCCTCTGCAGCTTACTTTGACCCCGTGCAGCAGTAGCTACCTCCCGATACCCCCTTTACAGAGCCATCATTTTATAAACTTGCACTAAATCTCCACTCCGTCTTCACTAAATAAAAGTTCCAGTTTCTCAAATCCAAGCTTTTTCCTGGAACTATTCTTGTAAACCTTTTCTGAACACTTTTGAACATAATCACATTTTTTTCTATATTGTATTAAACAGAAATTAACCCGATATTTCTGCTGAAGCTGGGCCAGTGTTTTATAAAGGTTCTTTCTAATTTCCTTCCTTTTATACTCTATGTTTCACTTGATAAAGCCCAGAACTGTGTATGCCTAATTAACAGCTTTTTCAGCCTGCTTTGTAACTTCCAACAAATTGTGATCACAGATACCTAGACCACGGCTCCTGCACCCTTCTAGGACAGTATTCATTGATCAATATCGAATTTCCTCATTTTCCAATCAAAATGTTTCACCTTCCATCTCTTCTGCATTAATCTTCATCTGCCCATTCCATGACAAGCCTGAAGACTGATCTCAACATCTCAA
Source organism: Hemitrygon akajei (assembly GCF_048418815.1). Taxonomy (NCBI): domain Eukaryota; kingdom Metazoa; phylum Chordata; class Chondrichthyes; order Myliobatiformes; family Dasyatidae; genus Hemitrygon; species Hemitrygon akajei. The sequence continues at coordinate 145,969,380 of NC_133134.1, read as the reverse complement.
GTCCAGATGCTGAGACCCAATGGACGAAGCCCTGGATCTACAAGTCTGCAAGTCCGCTGAAGAAGTTGAGGACCTAATGTCTGATGGTCCATGAGTCCAGTGGAGGCTGGAGGCCTGGAGACAGCTTGTCCTGCAATTAGAGTATTGTCTATCTGTGTGTGGCTGGGAGGGAGGGAGGTAAGGTAAGGGGCTTATTTTGCTGTTGTTGTTTTGGTGCTGTTATTCTGGTTTTTTTGTTGCTTGTGTGTTCGATGAACATGGTCAACATGCTATATTGATGCCAGAATTTGTGGCAACACATATGGACTACCCCCAACAGGTCCTTCTTGAATGCCGATTAGTAACGCAAATAACACTTTTCACTGCATTTTTCGATGTATTTGTGATAAATAAAAGAATCTGAATTTCATTCTGCTGTAATTTTCTACCAAATGCCTTGCCATTTTAAATACTGCCAAATATCTATGTCATCCACAAATATAGTAGCTTGCAATTTTAAGTCTATGCCATTAAAATGGACCACCTGAACACCAATCCCTGATGGATGTCAGAACTAGTCACCTTCTTACTCACAAAATAATAGTGATTTATCCTGACCCTCCCTTGTCTGTTACTTTTGTCTTCATGGTAATAATATCAGTTTTATGTCAATGTGCTTCAATCTCCTGATCCTTATCAAAATCCTTCTGGATGTTCATGCACACCACATCAAATGCGTCAACGTCATCAACTCAATCCATTTCCTTATCACATAATTCTATCAGATTGGTTGAATGTGATTTGTTCTTAACAAATCTATGCTGGCTTGCTTTAATTAATCCATTCTCCTCCAGGTGGCTGCTATTCTTTTCTCAGATCAATGTTTCTGAAAGTTTGACAATCACTAAAGTTCTTCTTGGCCTTGAAATGTACATTCTGTTCTCCTAGACCATGAACTGACCTCACTGCTGAAACACAATTCAGTGCCACTGAAATGCAACTCCTCGGGTTGAGCTAGTTTAAATGACAGTGACTCCTGCGTTCCTGAATGCCTCTGAATACAGTAGTAACCTCAGTACTTTGGAGAGATTCCAGTAACGCTGCCTTCACAACCTTGCCCCACACTATCATGATAGGATAAGGAATGAACAGAGGGTGACTTGATAGGGGTGCACAGTATGATAAGAAGCATGAAACAAGTGAAGAGCCAGATACATTCTTTGTCTTCTTCTTGTTTCATGGCGGTTGGCACTCAGCCTAAAGGTGCATGACTGCCACTTTCTGCTCCAGAGTGTGGATCAGACGATAGACTTACATTCTAAATCCCTTTTCTTTCTCTTTCTCACACACACACACACACACACACACACACACACACACACACACACACACACACACACACACACACACACACACACACACACACACACACACACACACACACACACACACACACACACACACACACACACACACACACACACACACACTTTATCCTTCTTCCTCCTTTGGCCAACCTAGTACCCTATTCCTGCTTATCTATCATATCCTATGTAAAAAAAAAACCTGTATCCCTTAAGAAAGCTATGAGTACCCTGACCTGTGCTCTCTCACTCATGCCCAGTAACCCTTTTAATGTGAATTCCTGCACCCCCAATTCCCTTAGATTAATTCTCATCATCTCTCTCTGTATCCCATACTTCCTGCAACTCAGAACTACATGTTCTACTGACTCCTCTTCCTGACATTCCTCAAACAAACCTGTCTGGTGTTTCTCTATCATTTTCAAGAGCCAGATACTTTTCACAAGGCAAAATGACTAAAATAAAGAGGCATAATTTTTAGGGCATTGGAGGAGTGTATGGAGAGATGTCCACAGTATTTTTTTAAACACAGGGAGTGGTGTGTACATGTAATGTCCTGTCAGGGGTTGTGGAAGGAACATTTAAGAAACTCTTAGATAGGCACATGGATGGATACAAAATGGAGGACTATGTAGGAGAGAAGGGTTACTTTGATCCTAGAGTAGGTTGAATGGTTAAAACATGGTTCATAGAACAATGGTTCTATGTTCTGTGTTGACACCAGCAGTCTTTCCTAGGTCAATATCTCCAGCATACTTGTCCAAAATTTGGTGCTGGATTCCTAATGCAAATGGCTTTTATTTTGGAGTGGAAGAGGGTAAATAATGTGGATTCTCAGGATTAGTGTTAGGGCCATTGATTTATCTAATCCAGGTTAACGATATAGCCACAAGGTTTGTTAATGACACAAAATTCGGCAGTATTTTAAATTGCATGGCCTTTACTGAAAACTTGCAACAGAACATAGAGATGTAGTGGATCAAAGCTACAAAATGCTGGAGGAACTCTGCAGATGGGCAGCGTCTACGGAGAGGAATAAACAGTTGACATTTCAGGCCATAACCCTTCATCAGGATTGCTGGTAATGTTTATTCCTCTCCACTGATGCTGCCTAATCTGTTGGAGTTTTTCCAGTATTCTGTGTAGGCTGTTCTGGATTTCCAGCATCATGGAATCTCTCATGTTTATGAGATGTACTGGAAGGGACAGATGAAGATTAATAACTTTTCTAGGCCCTTCTTGCACAGCAAAGGATCAACAGGGTGATAGGGAAAATAGTTTGCGGCTGATATTAAGACCTTCTTGAAGTTATGTAGCATATTTATGGGACTGTTTGATCTGTGGTTGACATATGGAGAAGGAGCATCCAAACAAGCACTGGGAATTTCAATCTCCTTCAGTAAGACTGTGTTGATGTCCACCAACAAAAATAGGTAGGAGTGGACCATTTCCCATAATACCTTGCCACTTATGCCTCCAAGAACCTGTTGGCCCACTTGTGGCTGAATCAGCAGATACCACATTGATCCTATCAGCCACTTCAAACCACAGAAGTGGTTTGGAAACATGATATCTTTGAACCAAATTAGGAAACCATAAACTATAACAAGGACTATGAAATAAGCACAAATGAGAGGTACTGGACAAATGCACGATGGTAAACAAACAACAATTTTGTGCAAAATATCATTATTTTCTTTTATATATTTGGCTTTGAAGTTTTTTTATTCAAATTGATTTTAGTTTAAGTTGGTTATGCATGAGTTAACAGAATAAAGGGCTATGTCATCTTAGCCATTCTTACAACTCAAAAGATAACATGTTTACCACAATGGCTAAATTGCAGACAACAAAACGGACTGCTGATGAAGTTAAGTACCAAGATACTGTCAGGATGGTGGTCACAGAAGCACATGAGAGAATGCAATCCTATTTGCTTCCAATAACAGGTTTTTCTGAGGTCCAGGCTCAGTGATATACATGTTTTGAATCACATTCTATGCTATAAAGAAACCCACAATCTGAGCAATATAATGCATTTCCTCCATTTGTTTGCCTTTGTTATAACAGTAATATTTACATTCCATTCTCTCATGGTATTGATTTTCACTGCTTCTCCTTTCAAGTCAGTGGACTGCGAACTGTGAGATGCAAACAGATTTAGTTCCAACACAGAATTTCATTGCCACTTGCACTTGGCTATTGCTGTCCTTGTCCTTTTCACATTTATAGAAGCCATAGAGTCACAGAGTTATAGAGTTTGGAAATAGGCCTTTTGTCCTAAACTTGTCCATTCTGACCAAAATGCCCATCTAAGGATCTCAGCCCAAAATATCGACTATTTACTCCCTTCCATTTATGCTACCTGATTTTCTGAGTTTCTCCACAATTGTATGCGTGTTACCCATTTGCCTGCATTTGGCCTATGTCACTTTAAACCAGGAGATCCCAACCTTCTGATGCTATGGACCCCTACCATTACCTAAGGGGTCCATGGACCCCAGGTGGGAAAACCCTGTTCTATCCTTTCCTATCTATGTAGCCATGCAAATACCTTTTAAACATGGTTATTGTACCTGCCTCAGCCTCTTCCTCAAGCAGTATGTTCCATACATGTACCACCCTCTGCTTAAAGGAGTGTACAGAATTTGTCTTGAAACCACATCATGAATGAGGAGAGCAGATCTTCTGCTCAATTGCAAAGAGACCCATACAAATCAGCTGCATTTTAAGCATCTGACTGGGTGGACGCTCTAGACTTCTGTTCCAGTTCAACAGTAGCCGTCGGTCATGTATACTTTCCATGGAATCCATTGGGGAATGCCAATTTTCCAAACCATTGGCCCACAAAAGTCAATGGGAAAATCCTGCTCTGCAATTTCTTGTGGCTGAAGGCAGATTTAAATGATCATACTTTATTGAATCTGAGGCTGAGCAGGAGAATTGCTCCCTGAAAACCCAATACAATTATTACCTGTTTCTTCATTGATGAAGACTTTAATGATTAGCTTTAACTGTCACAAGTGAGTCTGTAATGCCCTGGTTCATATTTTTTACTGTTATGCTGTATGTATTTCATTTTCTGCTGTCCTGTGAGAGCTGCTTGTTTTCAGCTTGTGCTTGGGTTATTGTTGACGATAAGAGATGAGGAGAAATGTGTGCCATCCATTTAGGATGGTCGAATTGAAGGGGAGGTTTCTCTGGTGAGGGACACTAAGGCTGGGCTTGGAGATTTTGTTTGAGAGGAGATGAAGAGAGAAGACGCTGCGGAGAACCGGTCGTAGGATACGATCCAGTGGGAGACCTGCTTGTTCGAGATGGATTGCGAGCGACGCTCGGAAAGTGGTGTGGGCCTTCACGTTGACCGAGGGCACAGTGCGTGAGTGACAGAGACGTTCAAGATGAGCTCCAACTTGTGTACGTTTAACTGTTTAATTAGAATGGGCCCTTTTCTTTTTGTTATTCTTTACTAACCCTTTAGTTAAGATTCATAAATATAATTCCTTTAATTGTAGGCAGTATACTGTCTGTCTGTTATTTCGTGGCACTAATTTGTAACAGGATAGCAAATGAAACAGCATCCACACAAACCAGAGTTTGGGGTGGGATCAAGCAGGCCTCAATCTCACGACATTAGCGGGGCTGGAAGTTGTCTTCCCTAGACTTACGCTGCCAAGAAAACCAGGGTGTTTCATATCAAATCAAATCAGTGAAGACTGCGCTGGACAGCCTGTAAGTTTCATCATGCTTCCAGTGCCAACGTAGCATGCTCACAACTCAATCATCAAATCATGTGGGAGGAAACGGAAGCATCTGATGGAAACACACTGGATCACAGGGAGAATGTAACAATTTCCACAAACAGCAGCGGCAATTGAATGTCCAATATTGATTGCTGTAATAGCACTACGTTAACTCCTAGGCTACCATGCTTGATTTAATACCTTTGAAATAATAATAATAATATATAAATAATATATTACAATAGTATTTTAATATAACTTTTCCTCCCAGTTAAATTGTATTCCAAGTTGAATACCAGATATCACAATCAATGAGTTTGTTCAGCTTGCAATGGTTCTTCCAGTATTATCATTTCATTTCCTATGGATGTTTCCCTACATGAAAGAATGATGAAACTATAGAATTAAACTCATAAGCAGTAGAAATAAATGATTACTAACTTGCTGGTAGCTAATGAACCTTTTAATTAGCATCAACTGGATGCAAGAAGGGTGATCTTTCTACTGTTACACGAATACTCCGATATGCAAGATTGAATAAACCAGGCGTGGTTCAAAGATGACAGTTCTGATCACAGATTAATAATAGATGATGATTGATATCATGATCTGCCTATTTCACATACATCAGCCATGCATTTATTGCACCTTCATTGACATCTTACTGTGATTCATAGTGGAAAACGTACAATTGTCCCAATTTCAATCAAAAAATGACACCTAAAGCATTCTGCTTCTTGTCCCCAGCATCTTAATTATTGTTTAGTCTCTGGTAAGATGTACATTCTATTTCCATTTTATTTTGATAGAAGTTCCTAGATGTAAACATCACCAATTGTTTGTCTTGGTCCAACCATGTGGATACCAGGGCCAAAAAAGCAGACCAGTGCCTCCACTTACATGGAAGGGTAAAGATATTCAACATTTCCTCATTGTCCATAACCCATTTTTCCAGATGTACCATTGACGCAGCCAGTAGATAACAGCTTGGTATGGCAACTGCTCTGCCCAGGACAGTAAGAAATTGCAAAGAGTTGGGGACACAGCTAAGTCTATCTTGAACGCCAGCCTCCCTTCCGTAGAATCTGTCTGCATTTCTTCCACGATAAAGATTAGCTCTTGATCTCACAATCTACCTCGTCATGCTACATGCACCTTATTGACGACCTATATTGCACTTTTCTCAGTAACTAAGTTATTGCTTTTCCCTTGTACTACCTTGTTGCACTTATGCTGTGAAATTATTTGTATGGATGGCATGCAAAACAAATATTTTCAATGCACCTCAGTACATGTGACAAAAAGAAACCAATTTCCAATTAGCTGGTAGTGAGAAGGGAACTTTAGTAATCCAATCTAGATCTAAGCTCTTTTATTTTGCAACTTGGCAATAGGGTTGCAGTAAAGTATTAGTGCAATTAGTACATTAAAAAAAACAGTACATTTGTAGTCCTAGAGCAAAACAACAGCAGCAGATTAATTTTATTCTACCACACTCCTGGATAATATGGACAAGAAGAAATGCAGACATAATAACTAGCTATTAGTAAATACTTGCTTTCTATTTTACAACTTTTTTTTTCAAAGATATTAAATCAATCTCCTCCCAGGATCCACACCAGGAATAGCTCTACAATACCACAAATGCTGAATGTAATGGAAAAGTCTTGTACAATTATTAAACTGACTTATCTCTGCTTTCATGGATTTTTGACTTTTTCAAAAGCACGTACTTTGAAATGAGAACTTACAGTCCCAATAAAGTAGAAAAAAAAGATGAGAAAGTGATATAAGATCATAACTGCGCTCTTAAAACCGCAAAAAAGAACACTTTAATGGAATATTATTCCATCAGAAAAGAAATAAGTGGTTTCAATTAGTAATTGCCTCTATACAAGAATCTTGAAAAATAACAAAGATAAAGTTGGTGACAAAGTTGACAGCCAAAAAAATACATTATAGTTTGACAAAATGTAAATCAAAATATTCCAAATGTTTGAGACAGTAACAAAAAAAATCATAAACAAGAGAAAATCTGCAGATGCTGGAAATCAAAGCAATATACACAAAATGCTGGAGGAAATCAGCAGGCCACACAACACCTATGGAAAACAGAAAGCAGTCGATGTTTCGGGCCCCTTCATCAGGACTGGGAGGAAATAAATAGAAAGTCAGAGTAAGAAGGTGGAGAGAGGAGAGGAAGAAGTACAAAGTAGTAGGCGATAGGTGAAACAGGGAGAGGGGGAGGGGTGAAGTAAAAAGCTGGGATGTTGATTGGTGAAAGAGATAAAGGGTTGGAGAAGGGAGAATCTGATAGAAGAGGACAGGAGGCCATGGAAAAAAGAAGAGGTAGGAGCACCAGAGGGATGTAATAGGCAGTAAGGAGATAAGGTGAGAGAGGGAAATGGGAATGGGATATGGTGAAGGAGAAATGGGGGAGCAATTACCTGAAGTTTGAGAAATTAATGTTCATCTGAAGAATCACAACAATTTTTAGTAAGAATTAAGAGATTTAGTTTAAGTATTATTGCAAGAATTAACCACATGGAAACTTAAGTGGGGCTGACTGGAAGAATTGAATCAGCCCATCATTGAATAGTGGAGCAGACTCGATGGGCTGAATGGCCTGCTTCTGCTCCTATATCTTATGTTCTTATGGACTGTACCATTCTTATAGATTCTTTATTATGGATGTTTGAGAATTTGATTGATTGATCAACAGTCACTGGTAATTATATATAGTTCCATGATGAAATGTTGGCAATTATCCCTATAAATGCTGTCAGGTTTGAGAGTTTGCATGTGTTTCTGAACTTAAAGTCCCAAACTTCCTGACAGTAATAGAGCTCATAAATCTATCAATCTGTGCTCTACTGTGATGCTTGTGGATGATAGGAAGGTTGAAATCAGTTGGAGAGATGGATGGGAGAGTCCACAGAACCATAAGACATAGGTGCAGAATTAATTAGGCCATTCAGCCCATTGAGAGATCATTCAAAAAGTGTTCAGTGCTGGGGTGAAAATAGGGAGAGGACTTCAACAGGTGGGCAATCATACATTCACCGGCCACCTTACTGTGTACATCTGTACACCTGCTTGTTAATGCAAATAACTAATCAGCCAATGTCGTGCCAGCAACACAATGTGTAAAAGCATGCAGACATGGTCAGGAGGTTCAGTTGTTGCTCCTACCAAACATCAGAATGGAAAAGAAATATGATCTAAGTGACTTTGATAAAGGAGTGATTATTAGTTCCAGACAAGGTGGTTTGAGTGTCTCAGAAACTGTTGATCTCCCGTGATTTTCACACAATAGTCTCGAGAGTTTACAGCAAATGGTGTAAATGAAACGTTAAGTGAGTGGCAGGCTGTGGGTGAAAACAGATTGTGAATGAGAGAGGTCAGAAGAGAATAGCCAGACTGGCTCACGCAGACAGGCGGGCACAGTAACTCAAATAACTCCGCGTTATAACAGTGGTGTGCAGAAGTGCATCTCTGAAGACGCAACACATCAAACCTTGAAATGGATAGGCCACAGCAGCAAAAGACCACAAATATACACTCAGAGGCCACTTTATTAGATACAAGGGGTACTTATTAAGTTGCCAATGAGTGTAGGAGGATATGCAGGTGGGGTAGTGACCCAGCTGGACATTTGAGGCAGACTGACAGTAATCAAGTAATGTCCAATAACCAGAGCTGAAGCAAAGCAGAACTTGCTTTGGTATTTGACATCCAGTTTGATGAGGACATTGGAAACTTCCACTTGAGTGACTACAAAACCAATGTGTATCACTGTGTAAGCTCTTTGGCCTCATGGATATCTTATATCCAACCAAACAAATGGGATAGAAAGTGATAGATCCATTCAATACATCCGTATTTAGTGATTATTTATATAAAATTATATTGGTTAATGCATAAACCATTTTGCTCTGTTAAATAATATTTCTAGCCCAAATTGTGCTATATATCACTAAGAACTAAAATTGGTGAACACCCCTGAAGAAACAAAAATAAAGGAATATATGCTTCAGCTACCTAAATCAGGTCTGATACATCAAACTGAGTCATTTGACGAAATAAGAAGATAACAGAGAATCTATCCACACATCAAAGTGAATACTTATAGAACTATTGCAGAAAGGGATCATTCAAAGAAAAAAATCACAGCATTGCAGCTGAACCCTCTGGTTTGAGATCATTAAAACAAACATCTGCAAAAGCTGTAGCAATTTTTTCAAGTGAATACAAAATACATCCATAACTCTTTGTGACAATTATGAAAAATGTATAGCAAAACTGTAATGCATGAAATGACTGTGACAGCCAATCCTAATGAAGATCAGAAATGGATAATTACTACAACAATTAAGTGTAAAGATTAACTTCTGGAACTGAATGCCAAATACATCCGAGCAAGGTCTTGCAGCCTTTGTTTCTTGGCTATTGCGAATCACTAAGAGAGATAAACCTTGGGGACAAGTTACTCGAAGCAGCAGAACGACGTTCAGCAAAATAAACACAAATGTTCCAGTGAATCATCATAAATACTTGCAACAAACTAAAGCATTGTGTGGAACCACCAGGAAGCAAGAATTTTGTGGCAAAGTTCCTAATCTGATTGATGTACAGTACAATTACACAGTTTGCACGCTGGAGATGGTGAACGATACTGCTGAATGGCGGCCATCAGTGATTGCACTTCAACAGATAGCTGCAGGTAACGGAGCATTCTGACTTACACATTTGGGGAAATGATCGATTCCAGTCCCTGTGGGATGCCAGACAGCAGCACAGAAAAGCAAAACATCATTCATCACTTAGACCAAAGTGAAAACTCACCTGTACCTTAACAACCTGGTTGACTGCCGGTTTAGCTGACTGGCGTACGGAGAATTCACTGAAAATTTGGTTCAGAAATAGTGCCTTCAAATTAAAATGTCAATTCTGTTTTGCTTTTCACACGGATTGTGATGTATCTCTGGAATTCTCTGTCCCAGTGAGTTGTGGAGGCTAACTGATCAGAAGCATTTAAATTGGAAGTAGATGGATGATAGAAAAATGGAGGGCTATGTGGGAGGGAAGGCTGAGATTGCTCCTAGAGTAGTTTAAAAGGTCAGCACAATATCATGGGCTGAACTGTAATGTTCAATGAACAGAATCAAAGTCACCTTATTTTCAGACACTCCTGTGCCTAGCATTACTAAATGGACACACAATCAATGCATATAAGCTATCCTATGTACTTATATTTTCTGTGCTTTTTTATTATTGCATTCTTTAACTTATTTTTTTGTGCTGCATTGGATTTAGAGTAACAATTATTTCATTCTTCTTTACATTTGCTGGAGCTAACATTTAACAATCATGAATCTATGTTCTATCCATTTTTTAAACATTGTGAGACCTAGGGTTTTGAGGATCTTCCACAGAGGAGGAATTGTGGCCCAAGGTAGATCAACCACAGATCTACTGGATGGTGAGGCGAGCTTGTGATGCCTGTTGCACATAGTAAACAACAAAGATGATTGTGGTACAGTCATTTGCCTTGGAAACAGGCATATATGGAGATGAAAGAAGTTGTGATATTATGGAGGACATTCCATCCCACACATTATGACACCATTACAAAAGATGCAGCACTTGATGAACATCTGCCTGCCATTCCCTTGCACCTGAAGATTGAGCAGCCAGTTCTACACTTCTGTAAGCGTAAAGCCTAAAGTTCCAATTTAATGCTGTGTGATGAAAAAGGCACAACAGCGCCTTTTTCTCCTCAGACTGTTGAAGAAGTTTGGTATGGGCCCCCAAATCCTAAGAACTTTCTACAGGGGTACAATTGAGAGCATCCTGTCTGGCTGCATCACTGCCTGGTATGGGAACTGTACCTCTCTTAATCGTAGGATTCTGCAGAGAGTGATGCAGACAGCCCAGCACATCTGTAGTTGTGAACTTTCCATGATTCAGGACGTTGACAAGGACAGGTGTATAAAAGGGGACCGTAGGATCATTGGGGACCCAAGTCACCCCAACCACAATCTATTCCAGCTGCTACCATCCGGGAAACGGTACCACAGCATAAAAGCCAGGACCAACAGGCTCTGGGACAGCTTCTTCCACCAGGCCATCAGACTGATAAATTCACACTGATTTGAGTGTACTCTATATTACATTGACTGTTCTATTTATTATAAATGATTATAAATTACTATGATTGCCCATTGCACATTTGGACGGAGACGTAACATAGAAATAGAAACATAGAAAACCTACAGCATAATACAAGCCCTTCGACCCACAAGGTTGTGTCAAACATGTCCCTACCCTAGAAATTACTAGGCTTACCTATAACCCTCTATTTTTCTAAGCTCCATATACCTGTCTAAAGTCCCTTAAAACACCATTTCGTATCCGCCTCCACCACCTTTGCCGGCAGCCCATTCCACGCATTCACCTCTCTCTAAGTAAAAAACTTACCCCTGACATCTCCTCTGTACCTACTCTCCAGCACCTTAAACTGTGTCCTCTTGTGGCAACCATTTCAGCCCTGGGAAAAAGCCTCTGACTAGCCACACGATCAACGCCTCTCAACATCTTATACACCTCTATCAGGTCACCCCTCATCTTCCGTCGCTCAAAGGAGAAAAGGCCGAGTTCACTCAACCAATCCTCTTAAGACATGCTCCCCAATCCAGGCAACGTCCTTGTAAATCTCCTCTGCACCCTTTCTATGGCTTTCACATCCTTCCTGTAGTGAGGTGACCAGAACTGAGCACAGTACTCCAAGTGGGGTCTGACCAGGGTAAAGATTTTTGCTCCTCATGTATATGAAGGATGTAAGAAATAAAGTCAATTCAATTCAATTCAATTCAATTCAATTCCCCGCAGAATTTGTCAGCAGCAATGAAGGCAATTGTCTGCTGTTTGCTGCATATACCCAATTTTGTCTAGTATGGCATGAAAGATAAAACATTATGAGTGATGTTCTTCTTAAAAAAAGAAACACATACTGAACAGAAATGAAATTATCCTGGGTGGCAGAGCTGTACCCACACTGTACTCTATTTTTGAAGATGTCTCCAAAGAGGTCTATTGAAGAGAATTTTAGAAATGCAATGTGCAACCATATCGGATGTGTTTTGGATGTGAACAAGGATGAGTTTCTACTCTAAATGCTCCATATATTCAGGCCAATATAGACTATTGCCTTGTATTTTTATAGGGATCAGCATGCACCAAATCCCTAAGAGAGCCAACAAACATGTGGACATGTCTCCAGGATACCAAGAGCCCTTCTGGGACACTCTGACTTATTATATAGAGATACAGCATTCAATAAGCCCTTTTGGTCCTTCAAGCCATGCTGCTAGCAACCTCTGATTTAATCCTAGCCAAACCCCAGGACAATTTACAATGACCAATTAGCCTACTAACCAGTATGTCTTTGAACTATGTGAGGAAATTGGAGTACCCAGAGGAAAACCCACATGGTATGGGAAGAGCATACAAACTCCTTACGGAGGACACAGGAATTGAATTCCAACTCCGATGCCCTGAACTGTAATTGCATCATGCTAACCACTACGTATCATGAGATATAATACTGTCGCAATAACTACAACGCAACACAATAACTACATTGGCCTATGAGATTCTTTTAGTTAAAAGAAAATCAGAAAAAAATGTTAAAAGCCGAATCTGATTCCAATTCAACCATAGCCAGTCTGAACTTGCCCCAAGTTCAACCTCTAACCACCTATTCAACCTCACCATTGCCATTCAGAACATTGCCTCAGCCTACATAGTTACATAGTTACTTACAATGTCCTAAGCATCAGCAGATTCATTTTATGCAGAATTGACATGAATGGATCTGACACATGTCAGAGAATTAATATAAATTTTCTAAGTGACTGCATCAGAACTGGACTGATACCATTGTGTCCCCTCAGGTGAGTGGTCCTCTCTATTCCAAATGGAGAAAAAGCTATTATTGCTTAGAAATTGACTTGCATAGTAGTAGGTCTTTTAATTGTTCTGCAGCATACTTTTTAATATCTTGTTGATGTGCTCAAACTAGCAGAAAGATTGTTGAATAAAGTGAGTTCCTCTGTTCATGGAGAAAATGCTTGGGTGTGTAGATGAACACTTTGCATCTAGTGATCATAATGCCATTAGTTTCAAGCCAGTTATGGAGAGGATAGGTCTGGTCCTGGGGCTGAGGTTCTAAATCAGAGAAAGTCTAATTTTTGATGGTATCGGAAAGGATCTGGAAAGTGTCGACAGGTTATTTTCTGGCAAAAGCGTACTTAGTAAATGGGAGGCCTTCAAAAGCGCAATTGTTAAAGTATAGAGTTTGTAGGTTCCTGTCAGGATAAAAGACAAGGTTAACAGGTTTAGAGAACCTTGGGTTTCGAGAGATATTGAGGCCCTGGTAATGAAAAGGAAGGAGGTGCATAGCAGGTACAGGCAGGCAGGAACAAATCAGGTACTTGAGGAGGATAAGAAATGAAGAGAACTCTTCAGAAGATGGCTGAAAGATTATAGCTGGGAGCTTAATGACCAAGGATATACATTGTATCGAAAGGACAGGCAGGAAGGCAGAAAGTTGGCATTGCTCGGCTGGTAAAAAATGAAATCAAATTAATAGAAAAAGGTCACATAGGACCGCAAGGTGTTGAATCATTGTGGGCAGGGCTAAAGAACTGCAAGGGTAATAAAACCCGATGGAAGTTGTATACAGACCCCCAAACAGTCATAAGGATGCAGTCTACAAATGCTAACAGGAGATAGAAAATACACGACAAAAGGACAATGTTACAATAGTCATGGGCGATTTCAATATACAGGCCAATTGTGAAAATCAGGTTGGAGCTGGATTCAAAGAGGGGGAGTTTCAGGAATGCCTACAAGATGGCCTTTTTGAGCAGCTCATGGTTGAGCCCACTTGGGGATCAGCTATTCAGGGCTGGCTTCTGTGCAATGAACCAGTAAAGATAAGAGAGCTTAAGGTAAAAGAACCCTGAGGGGAGGTAATCGTAACATGATCCATTTCACCCTGAAATTTGAGAAGGAGAAGTTGAAGTCAGATGTATCAGTATTACAGTAGAGTAAAGGGAGTTACAAAGCAATGAAAGAGGAGTTGGCCAAAATTGATTGGAAAAGAAAACTCCCCCTCTTTGAATCCAGCTCCAACCAGATTTTCCCAATCGACCTGCATACTGAAATCCCCCCATGACTATTGTAATATTGTCCTTCTGGCATGTATTTTGGCAGAAGAGCAATGGCTGAATTTTCAGAAGCAATTTGGAAGACACAGGTTAGCTACATCCTAAAGAGGAAAAAGTATTCTAAAGACAAGATGACACAATCATGGCTACCAAGAGAAGTCAAAGCCAACATAAAAGCCAAAGAGAGGGTATACAATAGAGCAAAAATCAGTAAGAAGTTAGAGGACTGGGAAACTTTTAAAAACCAACAGAGGGCAGATAAAAAAGTCATTAAGGTAAAGATAGAATACAAATGTAAGCCAGCCAATAATATTAAAGAGTATACCAAAAGTTTCTTCAGATACATAAAGTTTAAAAGAGAGATGAGAGTAGATGTCTGACCGCTGGAAAACAATGCTGGTGAGGTAGTAATGAAGGACAACAAAATGGTAGATGAACTGAATAAGTATTTTCCATCAGTCTTCATGGTGGAAGACACAAGCAGTATGGTGGAAGTTCCAGGTGTCAGGGATCATGAAGTGTGTGAAGTTACCCTTAAATGGGAAACTGAAAAGCCTGAAGGTAGATAAGTCACCTGGACCACAGAGTGTACGATCCAAGGTTCTGAAAGAGGTGGCTGAAGAGATCATAAAGGCATTAGTCATGATTGTTCAAGAATCATTAGATTCTGGGATAGTTCCAGAAGACTGAAGAATTGCAAATGTCATTCCACTCTTCAAGAAGGAAGAGAGGAACTTATAAGCCAGTTAAACAGACGTCAGTGGTTCGGAAAATGTTGGAGTTGATTGTTGAGGATGAGGTCTCGGGGTACTTGGAGGAACATGATAAAATAGGGCAAAGTCAGCAAGGGAAAATCTTGTCTGACAAATCTGTTGGAATTCTTTGATGAATTAACAAGCAGGATAAGACAAAAGAGAATCGGTTGGTGTTGCGTACTTGGATTTTCAGAAGTTCTTTGACAAGGTGCCGCACATAAGAGTGCTTAACCAGCTACAAGTCCATGGTATGACAGGAAAGATTCTTGCATGGATAAAACAGTGGCTGATTGGGAGGAGGCAAAGAGTGAGAATAAAGGGAGACTTTTCTAGTTGGCTTCTGGTGACTGGTGGTATTCCACAGGAGTTTGAGTTGGAAACAATTCTTATTACATTATACAGTACGTCAATGATTTGGATGATGGAATTGTGGAGCAGACTTGATGGGCCAAATGGCCTAATTCTGCTACTATGTCATGGAATTGATGGCTTTGTTACAAAGTTTGCAAATGATATGAAGATAGATGGAGGGGCAGGTAATTTTGAGGAAATAGGGAGGCTACAGAAGGACAAAACAAATTAGGAGAAAGCACAATAAAGTGGCAGATGGAACACAGTGAAGTGTACAGTCATGCACTTTGGTAGAAGAAATAAAAGAGCTATTTTCTACATGGAGAGGAAATACAAAAAAAACTGAAGTACAAAGGGATTTGGGAGCCCTTGCGCAGAATTCCCTGAAGTTTAACTCACGGGTTGTGTCTGAGGTGGGGTAGGCAAATATGATGTTAGCATGCATTTCAAGAGTACTAGAATATAAAAGCAAGGATATAATGTTGAGACTTTATAAATCACTGGTGAGGCCTCACTTGGAGTATTGTGAGCAGTTTTTGGCCCCTTACCTTGGAAAAGATGTGCAGAACTTGGAGAGAGTGCAAAGGAGGTTCACAAAAATGATTGCAGGATTCAATGGCTTATTATATGAAGAGCGTTTGGTGGCCTGTATTCACTGAAATTCAGAAGAATGAGGGGTAACCTAATTGAAACCTATTGACTGGAGAAAAGCCTTGATAGAGTGGATGTGGAGAAGATGTTTCATACGGTGGGAGAGTCTAAGACCAGCAGACACAGCCTCAGAATAGAGGATAATCTTTTTAGAATGGAGATGAGGAGGAATTTCTTTAGCCAGAGAGTGGTGAATCTGTGGAATTCTTTGCCACAGGTACCTTCGGATGTAAAGTCTGTAATCATTTTTAAGGCAGGGGTTGATAGATTCTTGATTGGTCAGGGCATGAATGGATTTTGGGGGAAAGCAGGAGATTAGAACTGAGAGGATAATTGGATCAGCCATGATGAAATGGTGGAGCAGACTCATTGGACTAAATGGCCTAATTCCTTCTGACAGCTAAGGAAGAGAGCAGAGGCAGCTACAGTAAATTGGGATTCACTTTGACAAAAGTCTTGTTAACTACCAACCAAAATGCTATTTATTTCCCTCATCAATGCTGCCTGACTTGCTGAGTTCATCCAGCAATTTTTGTGGGTTTCTTAATAATCCAGGTTAGATTACCTTTATTTGACACATGTGCATTGAAACATTGTGTGAAATACATCATTTACATCAAATCAAATCAGCAAAGATTGTGCTAAACAGCTGACAAGTGTCACCATGGTTCTGACGCCAACATTACATGCCTACAACTCACTAACCCTAACTGTATGTCTTTGGAATGTGAGAAGACACTGGGCCATGTGGTCACAAGGAAAATGTACAAACTCCTTACAGAGAGCGGCAGGAATCAAACCCAAATGTTGCAGCTGGTGCTGTAAAGTGTTACACTGACGTGCCTGTTAGGACCTGCATGGGACATAATTTAACATTACAGTTAACATTGTTACACACTTGTTTACTGCCGATCTCAATGCTTTGGGGGCCTGTTTTGTAGTTCGCGGGTCACTTAGCAATGTTTTGGTGCATCAAGAAAGTTCAGCCCTCAGGAAGTGTTGATTAATGCTTTCAATAAATAATGCAAGTAACATCCAAAGCTATGTGGGAGGAAATGTTGAAAAAGGGTATAAAGAAGTCAAACTCGTGATATTTGAAGAACTGAGGGAAAGAAAAAAATCAAGCTCAACAAAAATATTCCACATAACATGGAAGCAATAAATACATTGGTGTTGAAATTCTGAAATTTTCTGTTTTTAAATTTACTTCAGTAACTTGACTAATTGCATTCAAATCAAATTAGAGCAGAGTGCACAATGCATAGTACTTAGGAGATTCACACATGATTTGACACATCATTTGACTATTAACGTGTTTGGAGACAACAGATGTTACTATCATTGTCTATGCTTCAGTCACTCTATTTCCCTGTGAGAGAACACAGTTTTCAAAAAATAAGTATTAAATGATTCTGTGGCCAGTGTTTTATACTTTGTTTCCTGAGATGTTTCCACATGCAATTCAAGCAAAGTCGTTCGGCTCTTTATTTGTCAAATTGAAGAATTATATGAGAATTGAAAAGTTGTACTGCATGATTTGCCAAGTGTGCAGTGTCAGTAACGATGCTGAATTCCGATAGTGTGCTCAGTACAACCTGTGGTGTGGGGTATGATTATTTACTTGCTAATGTGATATACTGTTTTTGCTATTAGGTTGCCAAAGGTCCTCAATGAATTGAGATCAATATTCCACTGTGTTAGACTGGCATTTTATTTCCTGTCCTGCATCCTCTTCCACCACCCTCACCTACTCAGGCTATGTCCACACTAGACCGGATAAATCCATAACCGAAGCTTTCTCTCTTTGTTTTGATCCTCTGTCCACACTGAAATGTCATTTTCCTCCCCCGAAAACAGAGCTTTCCTAAAATGCCCTCCAAAGTGTGTAAATTTGAAAACGCCGATTGGGCAGAGAAATGTGGACGGGGTAACCATATATTTTTAAAACGCCGTCATGACGTGCCGGAACAGATGCTGGCGGCAGCGCGACATTTCATTGTTTTCCTAAATGCAACCCCCCCCCACACACACACACACACAACCTAACAACTTCAGAACTGACAGAACGAGACTGAAGCCAGAAGAGTTAGAAATGTACTCACCAAATACTTTGACCCATAACTTAATGAATAAATAAGTATACTCATTTTGCCCTGTTTTCTGTCTTTGCTTGTATGAAGGTGGTTTACCTTTTTATGCAAGTACTTCTCTGACAATAGATGTATAACAGCCTGATGTAACATTGTACGGAAATACAGGATAACACTGATGCAGACATGTTTTATACATTTAACAAGGTGCTTTATTAATGCAACAGAGTTAGTCAGTTTTTCAATGTTCATCATCAGCCGGGTCAATCTGTCCGTGAACTCCCTGTCGGTTGCTTCCATTCGCTCCAGTGTTTGTTTTTTTTTGTAGTTTTAAGTCCTCCTGCGCGAAAGGCAACAGCTGTCTGTCGTTTTGGCAATTTCCTTTTAAGTTTCTCTAGTCAACAGTGGCTAGATGGGAGATGCCAGAGAGTAATGGTGGATAGCTGTTTGTCAGGTTAGAGGCTGGTGACTAGTGGTGTGCCTCAGGGATCTGTATTGGGTCCAATGTTGTTTGTCATATACATTAATGATCTGGATGATGGGGTGGTAAATTGAATTAGTAAGTATGCAGATGATACTAAGGTAGGAGGCGTTGTGGATAATGAAGTATGTTTTCAAAGCTTGCAGAGAGATTTAGGCCAGTTAGAAGAGTGGGCTGAACGATGGCAGATGGAGTTTAATGCTGATAAGTGTGAGGTGCTACATTTTGGTAGGAATAACCCAAATAGGACATACATGGTAAATGGTAGGGCATTGAAGAATGCAGTAGAACAGGGTGATCTAGGAATAATGGTGCATATTTCCCTGAAGGTGGAATCTCATGTGGATAGGGTGGTGAAGAAAGCTTTTGGTATGCTGGCCTTTATAAATCAGAGCATTTATAAAGGAGTTGGGATGTAATGTTAAAATTGTACAAGGCATTGGTAAGGCCGAATTTGGAGTATTGTGTACAGTTCTGCTCACTGAATTATAGTAAAGATATCAACAAAATAGAGAGAGTATAGAGAAGATTTACTAGAATATTACCTGGGTTTCAGCACATAAGTTACAGGGAAAGGTTGAACAAGTTAGGTTTTTATTCTTTGGAGCGTAGAAGGTTGAGGGGGGACTTGATATAAGTATTTAAAATAATGAGGGGGATAGATCGAGTTGACGTGGATAGGCTTTTTCCATTGCGAGTAGGGGAGATTGATTTGAGAACATGATTTGAGAGTTAGGGGGCAAAAGTTTAAGGGTAACACGAGGGGGAATTTCTTTACTCAGAGAGTGGTAGCTGTGTGGAACGAGCTTCCAGTAGAAGTGGTAGAGGCAGGTTCGATATTGTCATTTAAAGTAAAATTGGATAGGTATATGGATAGGAAAGGAATGGAGGGTTATGGGCTGAGTGCGGGCCAGTGGGACTAGGTGAGTGTAAGCGTCGGCACAGACTAGAAGGGCTGAGATGGCCTGTTTCCGTGCTGTAATTGTTATATGGTTATATCGTTATAGTCTGCAACTGCACAAACACGCATTTTCACAGCGAGATTTGACACCAAACATGTCGTTTGTTTTCTATAGATGTGTCCTGTGCATGCACAGTAGGAGGAGATTTACCCAAATACCTGTTTTAATCTGGATGGAGATATTTTCAAAAACGCTTGGTGTAGACACCTATCATTTTTACGCAAAACCGGCATTTTCAAAATTATCCAGTCTAGTGTTGTCATAGCCTCAGTTGCATTCAGGTGAAAGATCTCTGGATTAGAACAATTAACGTAAGCTAAAAGTAAATGGTCATTTCTGGAATCATTCCAGAATGGGCAAAGAAATGGCAGAGGGAATATAGTTTAGACAAGTATGTGGTCATGCACTTTGCTAGAAGGAATAAAGGTATGGACTATTTTCGAAATGGGGAGAAATTTCAAAAAGCAGCAGTGCAAAAGGACTTGTGAATCTTTGTGCAAGATTCCCTGAAGAACAACTTGCAGGTTGAGTCGGTGGTGAGGAAAGCAAATGCAATGTTACCATGCATTTCAAGAGGTGTAGAATGTAAGAGCAAGGATGTGATGTTGAAGCTTTATTAGGCATTGACCAGACTGCACTTGGAGTATTGCAAGCAGTTTTGGACCCCTTATCTAAGACAAGATGTGCTGGCACTGGAGAGGGTCCAAAGCAGGTTCATGAGAACCAGGAATGAAAGGGTTAACATATGAGGAGTGTTTGATGGCTCTAGGCCTCTGGAGTTCAGAAGAATGAGGAGGGGATTTATTGAAACCTATTGAATATTGGAAGGCCTGGACAGAGTGGATGTGGAGAGCATGTTTTCTATAATGGGACAGTCTTAAGACCAGGGGGCACAGCCCTAGAATAGACCGACACCCATTTAGAACAGAGATGAGAAGGGATTTCTTTAGCCAGAGGGTGGTGAATCTGTGGAATTCATTGCCATGTCTGGCTGTGAAGGCCATGATTTAAAGCAAAAGTTGATAGGTTCTTGGTGAGTCAGGGCCTCAAAGGTTACAGAGAGAAGGCAGGAGAGTGGGGTTGAGAAGGATAATAAATCAGCCATGTTGGAATGGTGGAGTAGACACAATGGGCCAAGTGGCCTAATTCTGCTCTTCTGACATGGTCTTCATTTTAATAAAAAAGCTGTAACCAAGTTTTTTTATATAAAAAAGAAACTTCCAAAAATCCATACAATACCTCTCAAAATGCTTTTGCATTGAAAAGTGCGTTTGGGATCTCACTGTTTACTGGTATGGTTACATACTTACGGGACCAGTGGTTCGTTTGTTGTTTTGTTTTACCCTCACACTGACGTTTTAAGACTGAGGGGCATCAACACCGTCATCACAAAGATCTCAAAGGAATGTCACTCCATCTTCTTCCTTTCAGCTAGCAAGAACGCTAATCTTCAGCAGCTCCCAGATGCCACCACATCAACTGACATGTTTTCTTCCCAGCTTTAATGCTCCTTCCCAACTTGCCTTCCATCACATTTACACTGGTCATTGTGAAGCGCAGTTCTCTGAACCTGTCTAATCTGTTCCTAGCCGCCTATCATTCACTGCACCCTTCACCAGCTCAATGAATTCTCTTCCTCTTTCTACCTTCATCCCTGTGCGTATTGCTTTGGACAAGATGTTTGGCTTAGAGTTGTTGGTTAACCTGGTTTGTTCACTGATAATGTTTCTGCATCTTCCAGATATTTCTTTGTCATGTATATGAGTTATATTTTGGATGTTCTATACTATGATGTTTTGCATTTCTTATCTCGGTGATCCAGTATGAAATTTAGTCCAATATACCTTTGGTTTAAATTAAAATTTCCTAGTATCAACAACATTGCTGCAAAGCCTTTTCTTTATATAACGAAAAGTCCATAAATAAAGTCCAACAATCATGAAGTGATCTCCTATGGCACTGCACTAGAGTCTTCAGGTGAAATGGGATAAGAGGTGAAAGAGTCATTAGATTCAGTAACGGAACATGGCGCCTTGGTAGTGTAGTGGTTAGCGCAACGCTATTACAGCTCATGGTGTTCCAGAGTTCAGTTTAATTCCAGCTCCATCTGTAAGGAGTCTGAATGTCCTCCCCTTGGAATGCATAGGTTTTCCCTGGGTGCTCTGTTTTCCTCCCGCAGTCCGTGTAGGTTAATTGGTCATAGCGAATTGCCCCATGATGAGGTTAGGGTTAATCGGGTTTGTTGGGGATTGCACAGTGTGTCTAGAAGGGCCGGAAGGGCCCACTCCGCACTGAATCTCTAAATAAAATAACAAACTTCAGTTGGAAAGGGTAAGCTGGAGTTGCTCAGTGATGGAATGCAGAGATGGACATGCTCAAGTTGAAGTGGAGAAATTAGACATGTGAACTGCCTCCAGAAGGAAAGGAGAATCGGGACAGAAGAAAGAGGGGTGAATGTGCATGAGATGAGGGCAGGGAAGTGAAGGATTTTTGGTTAATTCATGATGGTGTAGAAGGGGGACACTCCTGGGATGAGTGAACCAGGAGGGTGAAGAAGCTAACTGTATCAAATGGCAAGAGAGACTTGAGTACTCATGTACCTGGTTGCCCCTGTTTATTTTGCTAAATTCTTATTTGAAGAATATTCTTATAAGTCCGATGGCAAATCATCTGATGCTCATGACCCTTTTATGCTAGCTGCAAATCAACTTTCACAATCTATTATTCCATTTCAGAATTCCTATATTTTTTACTACTTTCACCTTTTGTGACCCATACAACTGATGTAAACTTTCATGCTAATATCCAGTGAGCTCCAATTTTGAAAGCCCTTTCCTCCACTAGGAAATGTGTCTGTACTTCAAGCTTCCGTTTTGGAAGTCTCCTGTTGCTTAATTCCCAATCAGATTCACTTTCAGGTTTATTTATCACATGTACATGGAAGCACACAGTGAATGTGTCATTTGCATTAACATCCAACACAGTTAAAGATGGGGTATGCTGGGGGAAGGAGGAAGCCCGAAAGTGTCGCCACACATACTGGCACCAGTATAGCCCTAATGACTAGTTCATCTACCAGTTTTTTTTTTATTACATTCCACCGGTATCAGACCCCTTTTCAACTCACTAGTTGGCTTCTCCATGAGTTCAGCACCTCCTTGTGCAGGTAAAAATGTGGGTGGATACATATTTTCTCCCATTATCTCTGAGTTTCTTATTATGAATTAAATTGCCCATCTTGATGATCAGCTTTGTGTTTTCTCTGGATTGGTGAATTATTCAGATTTATGAATTTGCTAATCTGCTAGACTCCAAAGACCTGAAAACTATTAAAACATACAATAGTGATGGTTCTGGACTCTTGCATCACAAGCAAAGGAGGTATGTTTGGAGCCTCCAGAGAATTTGCCTACATCACTGTACTGTCTAAACAGAAGCTGGTGAGAGACAATGAGATGTGCTTTAGGGGCATGCCTGGAATACTAAACTAAATGACACTGTCTTTCATATGCCAGTCTTAAAGCAAGGATTTGACAGGTTGGAAAAAGATAAAATTGTAACAGAATCTGAGATGGCAGCGGATTTCTACACCTGATTAAAATGAATACAGTAACAGAATATAAATGGTGCATGAAAAGTGCATTAAGAAAGTGATGCTGTCAAAAACCTACTAGCCTCACATTTTAGTGGATATTATGATGGAACAACAATAGCAATAAAGACAATTAAATAAATAAGTGCTCAGACTATTGCTGCCAACTTTTGGATTAAAATTGTTAAAATAACAGTGTTTAAATGGAGACTCTTTGATGACTGGAATATTCTTCCCACATCCATTAGAAGTATAATATACAAAATAAAAGGCCTAGTAGGTTGCTATTAAGTTAAACAGTCACATATAATAATCAAAGAAAAAAGATAGCACTTGAAAAAATGATGAAAAAGAAAGTACAGTTAGTGGTGGATGCCATTTTTGTCATATACAGAGGAATATGAAGCAAACATATTCAGCAATCATCTACCAACATTACAAAAAAGTAACTTTTACCTCTTCTTCCACCCTGATTATTGGTCATAAGTAAGGCAAAAACTTGGAGCAGGAGGTTATCCCTAAAGTACAAAAATTACCTTTTGGGTACAAAGCATCGGTTTCAATATGATAGTAATGTTCACGAAAATGTGAATCCTTTCAGATGTCATAAGGAATAAATAAGAATTATTACATATTATGGATAAGTACAGCAATTTTTCAGCGGAAATCACCATTATTGTAGAAAGTGAATTACTGCTTCCACGGGAAGGAAAACAATCACTAAGAATGAGGTACTGTTATGTGAAACTGAAGAAATTTGGATTTGAAGTAAGCAGGATCTAAAAACTGTATTAAACTGATGGAGATATAATATTTATTCTTAATATAAATTTTTAGTTAAAAGAATTTTCAGCCATGGTAGTGTAGCAGTCAGTGCAACACCATTACAGCTTGGTGTGTCGGAGTTCGGAGTTCATTTCAGGCGTCCTCTGGAAGAAGATTTTATGTTCTTCTCATATGTGCATGTGTTCTCCAGTTTCCTCCCACAGTCCAAAGATGTGCCAGTTAGTAGGTTAATTGATTATTGTAAACTGTCCTGTTATTAGCTAGAATTATATAGGTGGGTTTCTGGCTAGCACGGGTCTCTGGAAACCACTAACTCAATGTTGTGGATGGTAATGCATCTTCTTACGTGAGTGAGAGATAGAAAAGGAGGGTTGAAAGTGACAGGGAGCAGGGTCCAAACAACCAACATGTATCGATCGATATATTGGAGTAGATATAAGACTCAACAGAAAATATCAAAAAGGATTGCCTCAAGAGAGAAATTAAATCTTCAATATAATAGCTGACAATTCTAGTTTGTATGTCTCAGATCATATTGTGCCTTTTAATTGAAATTACACCAAGTAAAGCCTAAGGAAACCACTATATTGAAAAGATTGCTAGGTTAGAAATTTACCTTACTTACTTATTGATATAAATTTGATTAAAAATTAGGAGAACATATGAAGACGATTTAAAAAAAACTTTGAATATGTTCCACATGGAGCGTTAGCTGGAGAAGTGACTCAGTTACTCAAATACTAGGCATTCACATTAGAATAACTGCTTCACATAGAAAGTAGGAACTGCATTACTTTACCATTTAACTGGATTGCCCATTCACAGCATGCTTGGTTATACTGGTTGCCCAAAAATTGCATGAAATTTAAGGAAAATTAGGTGTACAAGATGATAAGAGGCATAGATCAAGTGGATTGCCAGAGACACCTCCCCAGGGCAGAAATAACTAATAAAAAGGGGCATAATTTTAAGATGATTGCATGGAAGTATAAGGGGGAAGAACAGAGGTAAGGTTTTTTTTCGCAGAGTGATAAACTTGTGGAATGCCCCACTGGGGTGGTGGGGAGGCAGACACAGAAGGGGCATTTAAAAAACTTTTAGATAGGCACATAGATGAAAGAAAAATTGAGGTTTATGTAGGAGGGAAAGGTTAGATTGATCCTACAGTAGATTAAAGTTCAGCACAGCATCATGGGCTGAAGGGCTTATACTGTGTTAAAGTTCTATGTTTTTGGAAAATTATCTGGCTTTGCTTTGTTATCGCTATAAGCACAAGCTGGTTGTTTCTTTGCATTTGAAAGTACAGGAAATAAGTACAGCTGGCAGCATTGACTTTCAACATGTACCATGACCAAAGGCACATTTCTCCGTTTCTACTTCACCAGGATAAGAATAGATACTCTATTGTGCTAAATACTAAATAGGATTTTGCAAAAATTTCAAAAACAAGGGAAAGATAAGCGTTATTTATAAACAACACATGCATATTTGTGCAATACTACTATCCACATAGCATAACAGACATCCCTTGTAGTAGGTGGGATCATTTGGTAAAATAGAGAAGACTGCAAAATCTTTGTTTTTTTATATTTTAAGGAGACTATTTTAAATTCGTGCTTCAGGAGAAAACTCGGTACATCATGTTTGTGCCTGACCAAAGCTAACCTGACAGTACCATGTTCTTATCGCCATGGGATATGACTCTTCAAGTATACAGTCTATCGACGTATTGATTAAATGTGATTAGGGTTTCTGCCTTTATCACATTCTCTGGCAGTAGGTATGAGATACCCATTACCCTCTGGGTGAAAATAGTTTTCCTCATCTCTAGTCTAATCCTTCAACATTTGCTTTAAATCTGTCTCCTCGTTTTGATCTGTTTTTTCTCTAAGGAAAACAGGTTCTTCCTATTCTATGTACACTTGTGAAATGTTTTTACATCTCATTATAGTCTCCAAAGTGAGAAAAAAGTTAGGTTATCCAATCTTTCCTCAGTGTTACAATATTTTAGTCAATGTCAGCTTGGAAAATCTTATGGATAGTTGACGTTTCGGGCCGAGACCATTCTTGAAGAAGAGTCTTGGTCTGATACATCGACTATCTGTTCATTTCCATAGATGCTACCTGACCTGGTGAGTTTTCTGTGTGTTGCTTTGGATTTCCAGCATCTGCAGACCTTCTTGTGTTCAGCTTAAATCTTACCTGTGCCCTTTTTAGGGCAAACCCTAGCATTAGAGCTGCAAATTAACTCATGTTGTATACAGTGTATGCTTTTAGCATGATCTTGCTATTCTTACTACCCATGCTTTGCTAGTAAGTGAAAAATACCCACCATGCTGATCTACTACTACCACTTTCAAGCATCTGTGGACACACATTCAAAGGTTCATCTGTGCCTTTACATCACTTAGTATTTTCCCCCAAAGTCATTGTTGTAATTATGACTGTGTATCCCTGTGTCCTCCAATTTTCCTTATCCAAGTAAAATTTCAAAGGAGTTCCTTTGGATATTTAGTGGTAGCTCTCAAAAGGAAATTAGGAACATACTTTAAAAAGAAAAATTTACTGGTGGAGTGGAGGAGTGGGACTAATTGGATGGGAGTAATTGAAGGGCTCTTGTTGAAAGATTAGTGCAGACAAAAAGGGACAAATACACATTTTATGCTTTATAATTTGATGAATCTATTAGCAATGGCAATTAATTCTGCCAGAAGGTAATAACATAACAGGAGGATGGTAAAAATAAATATCAACTGGAAATGAAAAAGAAGGGGAAATGTTTCAAAGTTTCTCTGTCACCATAAAGTTAGGCAGCATATGGAAAACATATAACTATTTGGTTTAACAATAAGAATCAAAAGTAATGAGGAAAACCTGACTATCTAAATAATAATCTAGGCAATTAATACTTTTAATACTTTCCAGGCAATTAATCCAGGCAGTTCAATTAATAAGCTTGGCTATGTGCACTTTATAATTAAAATTCTACATTCATTGTCATTAACCTAGCTGACCTAATATAAGAGTATAAACAAGCCAATTTTACATTAAACAATAGCCTCAGGATACATTAATACTGCTGAAATAATGTGATAATGAAATACTTGAAATTGCAGCTCAGTGAATAATATTGCAAATATGGAAAATTGCTTGAATAGTATTGTTAAAATGCATGAAATTAATAAAAAGAAAATCTAAAGATTTATATACCAATTATTCTTTTCAACTCAAGCGATACAGATTAATAAAGCAAAGAAAACAGGTAATTCAGTGTGTGTTATATTTAATAAGCAAAAACAAGTGTGTTTTGGATATTGCAGGAGAAATTACTAAACCAATAGTTGACGACATGCTAACAATTTGTTCAACATCAAGTAGAGCACTACATCAGTACCTTGTGCACAATTGACACAGACCATACACCATAAGTGATTGATAAACAAATTTAAGTATAAATATAGCAAAATTCAGGGGAAAATATCAAATTCAGGGCAAGAAGTTATTGAAATTCAATCCAGGAGCTGCAGAAGCTGGCACAAACATTTCAACAACATCTCCGCAGCAAAAATAATGGGTGGGAACAATTAACAGATTTTAGTAAACAAGAGATCCAAAATGGGGTATGAAGAAGAGCCAGATACAACTGGACCTCACTGGAGGGTTTTTACAATTGAGAATAAGAGACAAAAATATCAGAGTGCAAGTTATATTTGCTGCTCAAGACTCCAGGTAAATAAAGAGAAAAAAAGTTGGTTTTCATAAAAACTAAATGCTTAAAGAATACAAAGATAATATAATTTCTGAAAAGGGCCTTTAATCTAAAATATTAATTCTGTTTTCCATTCCACAGATATTGCCTGAACTGTAACTATTTTCAGCAATTCCTGTTTTGATACAAGTTCCTAGCAAATGCAGTTTTTGTTTTCATTTTCACATAAATATAATGTATGTCAAACTTAGTTTCTTAAGCCTCAGCTTGGCTTTCATCAATTTTTGAGGAGGAGGAAGAAGAAAAAAGCCCTGAACTCTGAATGGAGTCTTCAGGGACACCATCATTTTATGGTGTTTTCTTTAGCAGACTTTCTTGGTTTTACGAGGCTGAGTTGCTAGCTCGACGCTCAACCCAGTACAGATGCAAAGCATGCAAGGCAGGGAGCCAGCTGGTTTTGAACTCGGGAGCCTTCGTTCTGAAGTCCGGCGCTGATGCCTCTATGCCGCCAGCCGGGTTTCCAGAGGAAGGCTCTGAACTAGTTCATATAGATATCTCAGTAACCCAAGAAATTAAGAGCATAAGACATTAGACTATTCAGCCCATCGAGTTTGCTCTTCCATTCCATCATGGCTGATGTACTTTCCCTCACAATCCCATTCTCCTGCCGTCTTCCCACAACCTTCAACACCCTTTCAAATCAAGAAGCTATCAACCTCTGCTTGAAATGTACCCAATGACCTGGCCTCCACAGCAGTATGTGGTAAGGAATTCCACAGTTTCACCACATTCTGGCTAAAGAACTTCCTCCTCATCTCTGTTCTAAAGGGACAACATTCTATTCTGAGGTTGTGCCCTCTGGTCCTGGGCTCTCCCACTACAAAGTAGAATCATCTTCACATTGTCTCTATCAAGGCCATTCAAATAATAATGCTCAAATAGCCATGGTTGAATAAGTTGCATTTTAATCCACATTCCCAAAACATATTCAGTTAAAGCATTGTAATTTCATTAACTACAGCAGATGATCCTTGTGACACGATGGCAGTAAAATATGTTTAAACTCTTGTGTAGGTAGCTGGATTTTGGATCCAGTTGAATAATTGCCTCAGTTTACAGGCCCTCCCTATTGTACCATTATCATTTTTGTATGCAGAAATGAAATGCAGAGTGTATTGTAGAATTACTTGTAGTGGACAGGCCTCCAAACTGTAGCTGGGATGTGGATTATAAAATACAGCAGGAGATAGAAAAGGCGTGTCAGAAAGGCAATGTCATGATAACCGTTGGGGATTTTAACATGAAAGTAGATTGGGAAAACCAGGTCAGTACTAGATGTCAAGGAGAGAATTTATAGAATGTCTAAGGGATGGCTTTTTCAAACAGCTTGTTGTTGAGCCCACGAGGGGATCAGCTGTGCTGGATTGGGTGTTGTGCAATGATCTGTAGGTGATAAGAGAGCTTAAGGTTAAGGAACCCTTAGGAAACAGTGCTCACTATATGATCGAGTTCACATTGAAATGTGAGAGGGAAAAAATAAAATCCAATGTGTCAGTATTTCAGTGGAATAAAGGAAATTACAATGGCATGAGAGGGGAACGGGCCAAAGTTGACTAGAAAGGGACATTTGCAGGAAAGACAGCAAAGCAGCAATGGCTTGAGTTTCTGTGAAAAATGAGGGAAGTACAAGACAGATATATTCCAAATAAGAAGAAATTTTCAAAGGGAAGAAGGACACAACCATGGCTAACAAGTGAAGTCAGAGCCAAAGTAAAAGCAAAAGAGAGGGCATACAAGGAAGCCAGAGCTAGTGGGCAGATAGAGGATGGGGGAGCTTTTAAAAACTTGCAGAAGGAAACTAAGAAGGTTGGAAGGAAAATATGAATTATGAGAGGAAGGGTGACTAATATCAAAGAAAACATGAGAAGCTTTTTTAGGTAAATAAAGGGTAAAAAGAGAGTTGAGGGTAGATATAGGACCAATACAAAATGACGCTGGAGATATTGTATTGAGAGATGCAGAGATGGCAGAGGAACTGAATGAACATTTTGCACCAGTCTTCACAGTGGAAGGCATCTGCAGTATACCGGACATTCAAGAGTATTGGGGAAGTGAAGTTTGTGCAGAGAAAATTATGACTGAGAAGGTACTCAGAAAGCTTAATGATCTGAGGGTGGATAAATCTCCTGGACCTGATGGAATGCACCATCGGGTTCTGAAGGAAGTAGCCAGAGAGATTGCGGAGGCATTAAAAATGATCTTTCAAGAATCGATAGATTCTGGCTTGTACCGGATGACTGGAAAATTGCAAATGTTACTCTGCTATTTAAGAAGGGTGGGAGGCAGCAGAAATGGAAAGTATAGACCTGTTAGCTTGACATCAGTGGTTGGGAAGTTGTTGGAATCAATTGTCAGGGATGAGATTATGGAATACCTGGAGGCACATGACAGGATAGGCTAAAGCCAGCATGGTTTCCTGAAAGGAAAATCCTGCCTGACAAACCTACTGCAATTCTTTGAGGAAATTGCAAGCAGGGTAGACAAAGGAGATGTAGTAGATGTGGTGTACTTGGATTTTCAGAAGACCTTTGACAAGGTGCCAAATATGAGGCTGCTTAGCAAGATAAGAGCCCGTGGAATTACAGGGGAATTACTAGCGCGGGTGGAGCATTGGCTGATGGGCAGAAAACAGGGAGTGGGAATAAAGCGATCCTATTCTGGCTGGCTGTTGGTTACCAGTGGAGTTCCACAGGGGTTGGTGTTGGGATCGCTACTTTTTATTATTAGTATGCCAATAATTTGGATGATGGTATTAATGGATTTGAGGCTAAATTTGCCGATGATACAAAGATAGGTGGAAGAGCAGGTAGTGTTGAAGAAACAGAGAGCCTGCAGAGAGACTTAGATAGTTTAGGGAAATGGGCAAAGAAGTGGCAAATGAAATACAATGTTGGAAAGTGTATGATCATGTAGTTTGGTGGAAGAAATAAATGGGCAGACTATTATTTAGATGGGGAGAGAATTCAAAATGCAGAGATACAAAGGGACTTGGGAGTCCTTGTGCAGGATACCCTAAAGGTTAACCTCCAGTTTGTGTCAGTTGTGAAGAAGGTGAATGCAATGTTGGCATTCATTTCTAGAAGTATAGGATATAAGAGCAGGGATGTGATGTTGAGGCTCTATAAGGCACTCGTGAGACCACACTTAGAGTATTGTGTGCAGTTTTGGGCACCTTATTTTAGAAAGGATGTACTGACATTAGAGAGGGTTCAGAGAAGTTTCACTAGAATGATTCCAGGAATGAAAGGGTTACTGTATGAGGAACGTCTAGCAGCTCTTGGGCTGTATTCCCTGGAGTTCAGGAGAATGAGGGGGGATCTCACAGAAACATTCCAAATGTTAAAAGGTCTGAACAGATTAGATATGGCAAAGTATTTCCCATGGTAGGGGATTCCAGGACAAGAGGGCACAACTTCAGGATTTAAGGATGTCCTTTAAGAACTGAGATGCAGTGAAATTACTTTAGTCTGAGGGTGGTAAATCTGTTGAATTTGTTGCCATGAGCAGCTGTGGAAGCCAAGTCATTGGGTGTTTTTAAGCCAGAGATAGATAGGTTCTTGATCAGCTAGGGCATCAAAGGGTATGGGGTGAAAGCAGGGGAGTGGGGATGACTGGAAGAATTGGATCAGCCCATGATTGAATGGCAGAGCAGACTTGATGGGCCAAATGGCTTACTTCTGCTCCTATATCTTACGGTCTTACGGAATAACCTGCCAGTGCATCTAATGACATGCACTATTAGGTCACTTGCTTCTTATATCATATTTAGTTAGCTTTTCATGTTGTTCATCAATATAAGTAATTGCCTCAAAGAAGCAGTTTTCACCTTGACTCGTATTTCCCACTGACGCACCCAGCACAGAGGAGTTAAACTTCTGGATCTTTAATAGGACATGGAAAAATGCAAAACGTGAAAATGTTGTATGACTTCCTGTTCTGTCTATAGACTGGTAGATATTAATGGTAAATGCCATTGCTATTATACAAACACAGCTGAAAGGTGTGCAGAACAGGTTTCTCCTGCTATGTGAAACTAGAGCGTTCCCATGAAACCTTTTGTAAGCCGAAATGGCATAAAGCAAAGAAGCAATTATCATTACTTTATATGGGAAAATTTTTTGAGCGTTCCCAGACCCAAAAAAAAACTTACCAAATCAAACCAAATAGCACATAAAACCTAAAATAACACTAACATATAGTAAAAGCAGGAATGATATGATAAATACACAGCCTATATAAAGTATAAATAATGTATGTGCAGTGTAGTTTCAATTACCAGAATCAGGAAGATTTAGCCAAAACCGATTTGTAGAAAAAAAATTGGCATATACACGCACGCGCACACACCTGCCCACGCAAGGCTTCATGGTCATGTACTGGCAGTTCAATGGTCCGGGGTACCAATGGCTCCAGCATAACATAAGTGGAGGCAAAAAAGGAGCAGGGATTACTTTATTGATCTGGGAGAACATCATGGCCATACATAGGATATCCCAAAGTGGGGAGCAGGCATAGGTCAAATAGTTACAATTTAGGAATAATTTAAGAATTGATCACTTTGAAAGGATCAACAGACTTAGAAGAGCAAATTTATATGCAGCCACTTTACCCCTCACCCAGTTTCACTTATTACCTGCCAGCTCATACTCCTTCCCCTCCCTTTCTTCTTATCCTGGGTTCTTCCCCCTTCCTTTCCAGTCCCGACGAAGGGTCTCTGTATGAAAAGTCGACTGTTTTTCCACTCCATAGATTCTGCCTCAAGTATTTAGCTCCTCCAGCATCTTGTGTCTGTTTAGGGTTGTAATGGTAGGTGATTTCAACTTCCCTAATTTCATCTGTGGCTGCCCTAGTGCAATGGGATTAGTTGGGGCAGAATTTGTTAAGTGTGTCCAAGAAGTTTTACTGAAGCCATATTTAAGTGGCCCTTCTAGAGTTAGGGATACACTTGGCCTTTTTCTTAGGAAATGAGGCTGGGCAAGCACTTGACACGTTGGTGAACTAGTACTTTGGAATCAGTGCTATAGCGTTATTTCTTTCAAGGCCATCATGGAAAAAAACAGGATTAGTCCTCCAGTGAGAATCCTGTTCTTGGACTACAATTCAACATTCAACTCCATAGTTCCATCCAGGCTCGTCAAGAAGCTGAGAGACCTCAGCCTTGACCCTGCCTTGTGCAGCTGGATCCTGGACTTCCTGTCAGATCGCCAACAGGTGGTAAGAGTGAGCTCCTTCACCTCCACCCCTCTGACTCTCAACACAGGAGCCCCTCAGGGCTGCGTACCGCGTCCCCTCCTGTATTCCCTGTATGCCCATGACCGTGTCACCACCTACAGCTCCAATCTGCTAATTAAATTTGCCAATGACACTACATTGATTGGAATTCTCTCAAACAATAATGAGGTCATCTCTCTGACACAGTGGTGTCAAGAAAATAACCTCTCCCTCAAGGTCGTGAAAACAAAGGAGCTGGTTCTGGATTACAGGAGGAATGGAGACAGGCTAACCCCTATTGACATCAATGGATCTGGGGTCGAGAGGGTAAACAGCTTCAAGTTCCTCGACATCCACATCATTGAGGACCTCACGTGGTCTGTACACACCAGCTGTGTGGTGAAAAAGGCACAACAGCACCTCTTTTAACTCAGATGGTTGAGGAAGTTTGGTATGGGCCCCCAAATCCTAAGAACTTTCTACAGGGGCACAATTGAGAGCATCCTGACTGGCCGCATCACTGCCTGGTATGGGAACTGTACCTCTCTTAATCGCAGGACTCTGCAGAGAGTGGTGCAGATAGCCCAGTGCATCTGTAGTTGTGAACTTCCCATGATTCAGGACATTTACAAGGACAAGTGCGTAAAAGGGGCTCGTAGGATCATTGGGGACCCAAGTTACCCCAACCACAATCTATTC
Source organism: Hemitrygon akajei (assembly GCF_048418815.1). Lineage (NCBI taxonomy): Eukaryota > Metazoa > Chordata > Chondrichthyes > Myliobatiformes > Dasyatidae > Hemitrygon > Hemitrygon akajei. The sequence goes on along the minus strand of NC_133134.1, from coordinate 145,935,714 downwards.
CAGCTGCTGCCATCCGGTAAGCAGTACCACAGCATAAAAGCCAGGACCAACAGGCTCTGGGACAGCTTCTTCCACCAGGCCATCAGACTGATGAACTCACACTGATTTGAGTGTACTCTATATTACATTGACTGTTCTATTTATTATAAATTACTATGATTGCACATTTAGATGGAGACGTAACGTAAAGAGTTTTACTCCTCACATATGTGAAGGATGTAAGAAATAAAGTCAATTCAATTCAATTCCAGTTAAAAACATAGATTGTGGGAAGACTAATTTCAATGGGATCATGCAAGAATTCACTACAGTTGATTATAAGTGGCTATTTTGTAGGTGAAAGGATATTTTACAAGTGGTGAGTTTTTAAAAGTGAAGATAAGAAAGATTCAGGCCCATCATTGCTATTGGAATGATGGGCAACTCTAGTTCGGTTGCTGAGGGATATTGAAGTTATGGTCAGGAAGGAGGAAGCATATGTCAGACAAAGGTAACTGGGATTAAACAAGCAAAACAATTTCTGCAGATGCTGAAAATCCAAGCAACACACACAAAACGCTGGAGGAACTCAGTAGGCCAAGCAGCGTCTATGGAAAAGAGTACAGTTGAAGTTTCGAGATAAGACCTTTTATCAGGACTGGAGAAAAAGAAGATGAGGAGTCCAAGTTAGAAGGTGGGCTGAGGGGAGGAAGAAACACAAGGTGATTGGTGAAACCAGGAAGGGTGAAGTAAAGAGCTGGGAAGTTGATTGGTGAAAGAGATACAGGGTTAAAGAAGGGGAAATCTGATAGGAGAGGACAGAGACCATGGAAAAAAGGAAAGGGGGAGGAGCATCAGAGGGAAGTGATGGGCAGATAAGGTGAGGGAGGGAAAAGGGAATGGGGAATGGTGAAGGGGGGGCATTACCAAAAGTTCAATCGATTACTCAAACTTCTGGTAACGCCCTCCCCTTCACCATTTGTCAAAGGTGTCCATGAACCATCCCCCACACATTCCTAAACCTGCTCCCACTCCCTCCTCGAGAGGAAGAATCTGCAGGCCCCCCCTCTCACGGCGGGCGTGAGAACGCATGATTACTGGCCTGGCCCGTACTGTTTCAGACACACAAAGGAGAGGGCAATCATTTTGTGGATTAAACCGAGGCACCCACTCTGTTCTCTCTTCCTCTGATTTTCATCATCCAACCATATATCCCCATCTCCCATCAGAGTGATCACAGCCTGTCTCAACAAGGCCTGAACCTTAGTGGAATCAGGTTGCCAGTTGACCCTTTGAGTTGCCTTTAAATTCTGTATTTTAATTAGCCAACAGGTTATCTGTATATTCGTATCTTCTAAATTCATAGCCCTACTCTGAGCCATCAATAGTGATTCACTTAGAATGATACAGCGCTGACTGGGATCTTCCAATTCATTCTTAAGACTCGATATTGTTTTATTGTCCCATTTCAACCCCAGCGAAATCTAAGTGGTCTGACCAATCTATCAGCAGCCCGTAACTCATCAGTAAGTTAGGGAGATTTCCAAAGCCTGCAGTACTATTTGTCCACCCTGGGACTCTGCATCTCTCATACTGAGGGTCCTCTCCTTTAAACAACCTGTTACAGAAATGGATTTCTGCTCAAAAAGCCAGACCCTGCTTAAAGCAGCGCCATTTGTAAAGTTAAATCAGGTTTGTGGGTCCAGCAAGTGAGATAGAAAATGCACTGACTTCGAGCAGGCCCTGGAAGGCTTGTGATGGTGGAGGGTAAAACGAATGCAGCAAAATACAGGGAAATCCTAGAGGAAAACTTGATACAGTCTGCAAGAGTACTGCGACTTGAGGGAAGATTTGTTTTCCAGCAAGACAATGACCCCAAGCATAATGCCAAACTACACAGGAAGAGCTTAAAAACAACAAAGTTAATGTCCTGGAGTGCCCAAGTCAGAGTCCAATGGAGAATTTGTGGCTGCTCTTGAAATCATAATCCCCATGCAATCTGACAGAACTTGAGCCATTTTGTAAAGAAGAATAGGGAAAAATTGCAGTGTCCAGATATGCAAAGCTGATGGAGACCTAGCCACACAGAATGCATCTACTAAATACCGACTTGAAAGGGGGTGAATACTTACGAAATCAACCATTTTGTGTTTAATATTTGTAATAAATTTAGATCAATTTGTAGAAATTTAACTTTGACATGAAGGAATCTTTTCTATTGATATGAGTGTCAAAAAGCCAAGTTAAATCCACTTTGATTTAATGTTTCAAATTAATAAAACATCCGGGGGTGGGGTGAACTCTTTTTATAGACACTGTAGTATATGGTGATATATACTGTATGTACTTTGATAATAAATTTACTTTGAATTTTCCCACAGATTTTTTGAGAGAAATGGACAAGTAGACATAAGGTGTGGATGCAGTTCCAATCTTATTGAATGGTGCAATGAACTGTGTAATTTCCCCTGTAAATGCTTTGATTTCTGCCAAGTTTCCATGCTTCCCTCCATTTCATAAAGATGTGCTGGTAGTTTAAATGGCTACTGTAAATTCTCTCTGGTTTTGGTTGCTGGTAGGAAGATCAGAAAAAAGTTGATGGCTCATCAGAGAGAATAGGTACCTCTTCACTCAGAGTATGACGAGAGTGTGAAAGCAGCTGCCAGCTGAAGTGGTGGACGTGGTTTAGATTTCAATATTTAGGAGAAGTTTGGATACGTACATGGATGGAAGTGGTATAAAGAGCTATGGTCCAGGTGGACTTCAATGGGACGATGCAGTTCAGCACAGACTAGACTGGCCGAATGGTCTGTTTCTGTGCTGTTGTGCTCTATGACTATTATAGCTTACAGGAAAACAAGTTTAAGGGGAGCCAAAAAGCCTTCTTAATAATTGTGAAAATTATGAAAATTCCCATAGCCACATCAATTGCTCTGGAAAACTGCTCAGTGGAGGGAATCATAAAAACTATGAGAACCATCTGGAAAAACTTTTAATAGAGAAGGCAACTAATGCGTGTAATATCCTGATGAAACAGTGGATTAGAAGCATGTCAGTAAAGGTATTGAGAAATACCTAAGCAGATAGCTTTTTTAGTGATGCAGTGAAATACATTACATCTTTCATATTCCCAAACTCCACTGTCCATATTTATCTGGTATTCCTTCAGAGGAACTGTCCTGAACCCAGCATGTGAACTGGTTTAAGTTCCTCAGTATTCACATCACCAAAGACCTCAGTAGGTCTGTACATACCGGCTGTGCAGTGAGAAAAGCACAACAGAATCAGAATCAGGTTTATTATCACCGGCATGTGACATGAAGTCTGTTAACTTAGCAGCAGCAGTTCAATGCAATACATAATGTAGGAAAGAGAGAGAGAGAGAAAAAACATAATAATAAATAACATTTAAAAAAATAAATAAACAAGTAAATCAATTAACATATATTGAATAGATATAAAAAACATGGAAAAACAGAAATACTGTATATTAAAAAAAAGTGAGGTAGTGTCCAAAGATCCAAAGTCCATTTAGGAATCAGATGGCAGAGGGGAAGAAGCTGTTCCTGAATCGCTGAGTGTGTGCCTTCAGGCTTCTGTACCTCCTACCTGATGGTAACAGTGAGAAAAGGGCATGCCCTGGGTGCTGGAGGACCTTAAAAATGGACGCTGCCTTTCTGAGACATCGCTCCCTAAAGATGTCCTGGGTACTTTGCAGGCTAGTGCCCAAGATGGAGCTGACTAGATTTACAGCCGTCTGCAGCTTCTTTCGGTCCTGTGCAGTAGCCCCTCCATACCAGACAGTGCTGCAGCCTGTCAGAATGCTCTCCACAGTACAGCTATAGAAGTCTTTGAGTGTATCTGTTGACATGCCAAATCTATTCAAACTCCTAATAAAGTACAGCCACAGTCTTACCTTCTTTATGACTATATCGATATGTTGGGACAAGGTTAGATCCTCAGAGATCTTAACACCCAGGAACTTGAAGCTGCTCACTCTCTCCTCTTCTGATCTCTCTATTGGGATTGGTATGTGCTCCTTCATCTTACCCTTCCTGAAGTCCACAATCAGCTCTTTCATCTTACTGACATTGAGTGCCAGCTTGTTGCTGCAGCACCTTTCCACTAGTTGGTATATCTCACTCCTGTACGCCCCCCTCATCACCACCTGAGATTCTACCAGTAATGGTTGTATCGTCAGCAAATTTGTAATGTTATTTGAGCTATGCCTAGCCAGACAGTCAGGTGTATACAAAGAGTAGAGCAGTGGGTTAAGCACACACCCCTGAGGTGTGCCAGTGTTGATCGTCAGCGAGGAGGATATGTTATCACCAATCCACACAGACTGTGGTCTTCCAGTAAGAAGTTGAGGACCCAATTGCAGAGGGAGGTACAGAGGCCCAGGTTCTGCAATTTCTCAAATTTCTGCAATTTTGTGGGAATGATGGTACTAAATGCTGAGCTATAGTCGATGAACAGCATCCTGACATACATGTTTGTGTTGTCCCGGTGGTCTAAAGCCATCCTCAGATGGCTGAAGAAGTTTGACATGAGTGCCCACATCCTCTGCACTTTCTACAGACGCACAATTGAGAGCATCCTGACTGGCTGCATCACTGCCTGGTAAGGGAACTGTACTTCCCTCAACCAGAGAACTCTGCAGAATGGTGCGAACAGTGGGATGTGAACTTCCAACTATTCAGGACATTTACATTAACGGGTGTGTAAAAAGGCCTGAGGGATCATTGGAGACCTGATCCACCCCAACCACAAACTGTTCCAGCTGCTACCATCTGCGAAACTGTACCACAACATTAAAGACAGGACCAACAGGCTCCGGGACAGCTTCTTCCAGCAGGCCATCAGACTGATTAAGTCATGCTGACACAATTGTATTTCTAAGCTATATTGACTGTTCTGTTGTACATCTTACTGTACATTCTATTTATTACAAATTACTATAATTTGCACATTGCACATTCAGATGGAGACATAATGTAAAGATTTTTACGCCTCATGTATGTGAAGGATGTAAGAAATAGTGTCAGTTCAATTCAATTGTGGAGAAAGCAGTATCTCGGCTTCGTTAGGAGTCTGGAGATATGGCAAGACATCAAAAACTTTGACAAACATCTATAGATGCATAGTGGAGAGTATATTGATTGCATCATGGCCTGGTATAGAAACACTAAATCCTTTGAAAAGATAATCCTACAAAAGGTAATGGATCTGGCCCAGTACATCATGGGTAAAGTTCTCCCAACTATTGAGCACATCTACATGAAACGCTGTCATAGGAAAGCAGCATTCATCAGCAGAAATCTTCACCACCAAGGCCACACTCTTTTTTCACTGTTGCCATCAGGTAGAAAGTACAAGAGCTATAGGACTTGCACTTACAGGCTCAGGAACAGTTACTACCCCACGGCCACCAGGCTCCTGAACAAAAGGGAATAACCACACTCACTTGCCCATCCTTTGAGATATTCCACAATCAATGATCTCACTTCAAGGACGCTTTATTTTATTTCATTTTCTCTTTATTTATTGTTATTTACTTATATTTGTATTTGCACAGTTTGTTGTCTTCTGCACTCTACTTAATCTTTCATTGATCCAGTTATAATTACTATTGTGTTGGCACGTGGCCAAGTGTTTGTCTAGTGATCTGAAGGTTGCTAGTTCAAGCCTTGGCTGAGGATACGTGTGTGTCCTTGAGCAAGGCACTTAACCACACATTGCTCTGTGACGACACCGGTGCCAAGCTGTATGGGTCCTAATGCCCTTCCCTTGGACAACATCGGTGGTGTGGAGAGGGGAGGCTTACAGCTTGGGCAACTGCCAGTCTTCCATAAAACCTTGCCCAGGCTTGCACCCTGGAAACTTTCCAAGGTGCAAATCCATGGTCTATCGAGACTAACGGAGGCCTACACTACACTATAGTTACTATTCTATATGCTGAGTATGCCTGCAGGAAAATGAATTTCAGGGTTGTATGTGGTGATATACATGTACTCTGATTATAAAATTTACTTCGAACTTTAAGTTTTTTTATCTGTACTTAATGTAGTACAGCTGGCCGGTGGTGTACGGCATCTACACGGGGCTTCGAGGCAAGTGGTCCCGGTTTTGTACCCAGCCGGCTCCTTGCATGCTTTCCATCCGGGCTGGGCTGAGCATCAAGCTAGCAACTTAGCCTCGTAAAAACAAACAACTGCTAAAGAATCGGCAAGTTTGCCCCCCCTCCCCCCCATGTGCCACAAGGCAAGGAGAGGAATAATAATGTAGTACACTTCATAAAAGACAAAATCAGTTCTTCTAACCTGACAACCTGACACCAAAGCTACAAAATTAGACTGATGAGGTTGACTGACCAAATGATGTTTCCTCACATTTTATTAGCAGGATTTCCTTCCTAAAGGGTTTTATAAGATGCAAATAAGAAATCATTCATCATAGAATTTTTGCAATTTGGCAGTGAAGAGAAATGGCCTTCCTTCAAAACCTTTGTCAAATTGAGAGACCTGTTCAGCAGTTCAACCTTTACCAAACTAAATATTCCTATTCATAGAATCGTGGAGATGAGAAACTCCAGAGGAAGATTTTTCAAAGTCCACGTGAGAAATTCTCTCTCAGATTTGACATGCAGTGTAGATAATAAAACATTCTCTCAATTGTGTCAAGCCTTCCCACTGAGCACAGCATGAAATGAACAGATTAAACAACCAATTGGTTCTCCTTCAATCATAACCAACAGAAGAATCCATCCAGTTGCATCATGCAGCTCACAATCTTTTTTTTCCTCTCAGCTGTTGCAGCAGTAATCATGCACTGCTGTTTTAGCTTCCACAACCCTGAGGAAAAGTGGGAGGTGGAGTGAAGAGCCTCCAAAATTGAGTGCAGGACTTAGATGTCCTGGTCTACTTGACGCAGCAAGACACCAAAAGTACATGGAACCCCTATTATAATGAAAGCAACATGCACCCAGCACCAACCGTGTTGCTCACATGCTGCACCAGCTCAGTTTGATATTCTGTGGGGTTAGCACCAGTTAAAATTAGCTTGCGTTAAAGCTACCTTCGCAAAGTGATGTGCTCTCTGAGCTAGAGGGAATGAAATATAATTGACGCTTAAAATATCAGCATTAGTGACCTCATATAGTGCAACACTGGATGGAAACTGAGTTGTCTGCAAATCCCTTCTTCTCGACAACAATACTCCTGTAATCTGTATGGCCCTACACAGCCTCTTTGCATTTCCCCAGCTCTATTGTACATGAACCAATGCAACCAAGCGTAGGTACAACTGGTCAGTGTGGAACATGGAAGACAAAATCCCTTCACACTTGGCACACAATTCCCTGGCAGCATTACCAACATTCAAGAGTTTAGAAAGCTCGGAACCTTTGCAGAACTGTGTCCTCAATCAGTTGAAATATTTTCTCTTTTCCTAAATACAATGATGTTTACAAAGAGAATTTTCAGTTGAGTGAGTCTACGTCGGCTCCTCACGGAGCAACTCTCCATAAGAGCAACCCACCCTCTCCATAGTGCACTGTACACTTACATTTTACTCTCGTGCCCATTAGCTCCCCTCTCATCCTTTTTACCTACACCAAATGGTCACTTTACAGTAGCTAATTAATCGGCACCACAGTAACGTGCCGCGCTTACAGCTCGGGGCATTCCGGAGGTCTGAGCTCAATTCCGGCGCCGTTCCGTAGGGAGTCTCTGTATGCCCTCTCCGTGGAATGTGCGTCTTCCCTGGGGTGCTCCGGTTTGGTTTCTTCCCACAGTCTAAAGGCATGCTGGGTAGGTTTCATAGGACATTGTAAACTGTCCCGTGATTAGGTTAGGGTTAATCGGGGTTGTGGGGTTGCTAGGCGGTGTGTCTCAAAGGGCTGAAAGGGCCTATTCTGTGCCATATCACTAAATAAATAAATAGATAGATAAATAGATAAACTACTAACATTTCTGTGGAATGCAGCAAGAAACGGGATCACCTGGACAAAATCCAAGCAGTCAAGAAGAGAATATGGAGGCTCCACGTAGCAGCAAACAAGGCCACAATTAAACACGTATCCTGAGAGCCTGAGACCACAGCACTGACTGCTGCAGTTTTCTGCTGTCCGTTATCGACCAGCATCTAACATGCACAAAGTTTAATCATCATTGGACAAACAAGCTGGATGAACTCAGCAGGTCGGGCGGCATCCGTTGAAATGAGCAGTCAACGTTTCGGGCCGAGACCCTTCGTCAGGACTGAAGAAGGAGGGGGCAGGGGCCCCATAAAGAAGGTGGGGGGAGGGTGGAAGGTGCCAGGTGAAAAACCAATCAGAGGAAAGATCAGTGGGTGGGGGAGGGGAAGCAGGGAGGGGATAGGCAGGAGAGGTGAAGAAGGAATGTAAGGGGAAAGCACTATGGGTAGTAGAAGAAGACAGAATCATGAGAGAGGTAATAGGCAGCTGGAACAGGAGGCAGAGTGAAAGTGGGATGGGGGAAGAGAGAGGGAGAGAATTGCCGGAAGTTGGAGAATTTGATGTTCATACCAAGGGGCTGGAGACTACCCAGATGGTATATGAGGTGTTGCTCCTCCAACCTGAGTTTGGCCTCATCATGGCAGTAGAGGCAGCCATGTATGGACAACCGGAAGTTGGAGAATTCGATGGGAGAACTCCCTCCCTCTCCCTTCCCCCATCCCAGTTTCACTCTGCCTCCTCTTCCAGCTGCCTATCACCTCTCTCATGATTCTGCCTTCTTCTACTATCCATAGTGCTTTCCCCTTACATTCCTTCTTCACCTCTCCTGCCTATCCCCTCCCTGCTTCCCCTCCCCTACCCCTTGATCTTTCCTCTGATTGGTTTTTCACCTGGCACCTTCCACCCTCACCCCCCACCTTCTTTATAGGGCCCCTGCCCCCTCCCTTTTCAGTCCTGATGAAGGGCCTCAGCCCGAAACGTTGACTGCTCGTTTCAATGGATGCTGCCCGACCTGCTGAGTTCCTCCAGCTTGTTTGTATATGTTGATTTCACCACAGCATCTGCAGTGTACTTTGTGTTTACTAATCATCATTGGATTGGAGGGAGGCTGTACAAAACAGATGCAAGGCATTAGCTTGATGAGTACTTTATAGAGAGCTCTAAATATTTATTTGCTCTACCACTAGAACACTATGGGTACACCATGTACCTTCACTATAGTTTCTTAGTTGGTAATCTCCTCCTAATTTCACAGCTGCTATCACAGAGAACAATAAGGACTTTACACGCACAATTAAACCGAGAGCCGCAGGTCACTTTTCAAGTCACACAACATCTCAATATGGAAATTTATTACTGTTGTTTCATCTATTTCTGTCTAAATCCAGGAACTCCTTTGAAAATCATATTTTCTGGCAAAATAATTTATTTGTTTTACTGTGAATGCCTGCAAGGAAATGAATCTCAAGGTAGTGTATGGTGACATACACTGACTGTACATTGCTAATACATTTACTTTGAACTTTGAACATTTTGGGAATATCTTCACTGGAGGAATGTAGCAGATCAAGGTTTGGCTTACCGCCACCTTCTCAAGAACAACTAGAGATGGGCAACAGATGCTGACCTTGTCAGCAGCATTCAGATCCTTAAAAATGAATAGAAAACAAGCTGTTAAATGGAACAGCAGTTTGATAACACCAGTGTCACTATAGTTTGCATCCTGATTTATGTCTCAATCTCTGTTCTCTGTATTCACTCAAAAGAGAATAACTTTGCAAGGAGGTTATATACAGATTTCAGAATGTAAATGTGCAAGTCACCAGATTGGAACCAGTTTAGTGCTATACTGTCATCTAAAACAGATAATAAAGAGACAGAATTTTATAGTAAATAGCGCTATGCTGAAAGCCGATTGTGGTAGAATTAGGGAGTAATACCTTCAGGTATTGACACACTTTTCAAATACACAAGTTGTTCGGTTATGATAAAGCTCACATTATTTTATAAGTATTTTAGTATAATCTTTTTTTGTGATCAGGGAAAGCAGAATGCCATTAGATGCACAAAGATTGTGAACTGTTAAAGTATTGCACTGTGCTTATTAGTTTCAGATTTAAGGGCAGAGCATTTTAAAGCGGTTTTGCACCTTACCGATGTGGTGTTTGCAATGTGACATTTTGACGTGCCCATTCAAATTATGCAGATCAGTGATGAACCAGGTCTGCAAAGTTCAATAGTGGCCACAGTCCTGGGTTACACCCAATGGGAATTCTCCCAGTTGAAATACCTTACGCAGGACCAGCACAGGGGTGAGGACTAAGGTTGGCAGACATAGGCCCCAAGTATCCTGAGCTAGGTTAATCGGCTGCCCAAGAACAGGGGCTAGTTTGAGGCCATGAAGGGAGCCTCCTTCAAGGGAGATTGGGGAATGTGGATGGGTGAGGAAAGGAGGATATTTTGGTTGTGATGTAGAACACAGCACAATGCAGACCCTTCAGCTCATAATGTTGTGCCAATCTTTTAAACTACTCCAAGGTCAATCTAACCCTTCCCTCTCACATAGCTCTCCAGTTTTCTTTCATTTATGTGCCATCTCTTAAAGGCCCATAATGTACCTGCTTCTACCACGTTCCATGCAAAACAACCCTGACATCACCCTTTATCCTTTCTTCCAATCACCTTAAAAGTATGTCCTCTGATATTGACCATTCTCCATCCTGGGGAGAAAAAGGTGCTGGCAGTCTACTCCATCTTTGCCTCTTATCATCCTGTACACCTCTATCAAATCACCTTTTATCTTCCTTCTCCAGAAAGAGAAAAACTTCAGCTTGCTCATACTTTGACATGTTTCCTCATAGCGAGGGGATGTAGAGATACTTGGTGTATTAATGGGTATTCTGAAGAGTAAAAGATGGACAGGAGATACAGTGTTTCAGGAAGGCCCTGTCCAGCTCTATACTGTGAATAACACCCATTTACCCTGTGAATGCCCCTCCTAATTTCCCTGCAATGTTCCATATGAGTGAGGTATGCAGAACAGCATAATTTGATGAGCAGCAAACATGAAAATAAAAGACACAAAAAAACACGAGCCACTCCATGAAACAACACAGCCTAGTAATGGTTATTACTGCACTTTCCACTGCAACACCTGCATTTTCAATCACTGAGCATAAAGGAAATAGTTCAGTGTGATTGAGTTTCTCAGCCCAATTCTCAAGATTGATTGGTTTCAACATAATTTACCCAGTAACAATGGAACAACTCCATTTTACTTCCACTTTACACGATACAAACAGCAAAGATCACCAAATGACAAAACGGGATTATGAAATGACCACAATAAGTGAGCCCATGTTTTTTTTTCCAAAGTACAAAGTGCATTTATTATCAACGTACGTACACTATATAAAAGCTCGAGATTTGTCTCCTTACAGGCAGCCCCAAAACAAAGAAACCCAATAGAACCCATTAAAAAAAGACCGTCGAATGTGCAGAAAAATAAACAACTCGTGCAAACAATAAAAGTAAGCATCTGCATTCAGAAATGAACTTCATGAAAGTGAACACACATGGACAGCTGGTCACGCAGCATCTATGGAAAGAAATAAACAGTCGATGTTTTGGGTTGAAAGGGAGTCTTTCAGCAACAGAATGCCAGGATGGTGATCCAAAATGAAAGTGGGGAGCCAAGTAAAGTATGGTGGCTTTCTTTTAGCATTTTCTCTGCTATCAGATGGAAGTTTAAAGTCTGAATAATCAAATGCAACGCCACAAGAAATCCTCAAATTTTAAAATGAAATAACTTCAAAGACTGTTACTAATGCCACCGAATAGCTTTAAGAAATCTGTTCTTGTCACAATAGAAGGAGTTGCAGAAGTAAACCATGTAGCTTCCTGGATCTGCACCATCATTTAGTAATACCATGGCTGATCTTATCATTAAGCCCAATTCCATAACCAGGTGGAACCGCATAATACTTAACCTTTCCAGACCTCCAACGTCTGCTTAAGGGAAAAACATTCACAGATCCTTGGGGCACAACTTTTTCAAAAATTCGCTACCCTCTAGGAGTAAAATTCACCTTTATGTCAGTCATAAATAGTTGATCCATTACCTGGTGATGAGATTCTTGGTTCAATACTCTTGCACCAATAAAAACATCCTCCTAGGAGTGACACTATTAAGCCGATCAGAATGTTATACTTCATTAAGTTGTAACATAGATTTTTTTTTAATATGTTGATTGGAATTTATTTTGTTTTATTTTAGTTAGAGAGTGGTAACAGATGCTGTTGGCCCAACATGCACATGCTACCTGAAGCCGATGTGAGAAAGTTACTTACATCTTTGGGATGTGAGAGGAAACTGGGGCACCCGGAGCAAAGCCACACAATCACGGGGAGAACGTATGAACTCCTTCGGGTTGCTGGCGATTTAATTGCATGATGCTAATCGCTATACTGCCATATCACCCTTTTTAAGAATTGAGCTCCGGAATTGTTCATTCTTGACGCTGAAACTGTTGCCATATTAATAATTCCTTGCAGAGTTCAAGAATTGTTCATAAAAATAGCATCAACATTGTTTAGATCTATTTTTATTTCTGTTTATTTCGATCTCTGGGGTATTTGTTCACCCTGCTTTAGCACTATTGTCTCTGCTGCTTTAATCAGGAAAATATTTGTTCTGTATCGCTGATCTTTAATTCATGAGATTCTTCTCAGCTCCAGTTGGAAATTATATGAGGCACCCAAATTATATGGTTTTGCAATTTTTCTTTCGCAAGCATACTGTATAGCTTGGCAACAATTGTTTGGATATTTTTGATTTCCTTCAGAACTTCACTTCAAACCATACATGTGGAAATCTTATTCTTATTCAACTGGTAGTCACAATGATTCCTGGAATTTAATCTGATGTGGTGCAATCCTCAACAGGAAAAAAAAACATCAAGAGTAACATTTCAAACAGCACATACCATATAATCTACAAGGCTCTTTAAATTTAATCATGTTGTTGACCCAGTGAACAACACATGCTGTTTGATGGACTGCTACAAATTAAATATAGCTGCTGGTAAACTGAAGGTCACTTGCTATTATTGTTAGTTTTTGTCTACATCTGACTTAGCAAAGTTTCTAGCTGCAGAACCCACATGTAACTTGTTAGTCTTTTAAACATAAAGCACCTATTGAAATCTGGGTCAAATGATCTCATTGCATTCATTACAGTGGAAGGCTGGGGAAAATAAAATCAGGTACCATTTCACCTCCTGCCTAATAAATTCTCTCATTGATTCTGGATTCTCCATGAATTTAACGAGGGCCCTTAAGCAATTATTTCCTGATACAGAGTTATCAAGTAGGCATCTCATTTCTGCTGCTGTTCCTTGAGCAGTATTTAAAATTCCTTTTATTATTAAAATGTGATAATCCAAAATTAGATTATCGTATCAAATGATAATCTAGAGGACAGCATCCATTTTGTAAAAGTATTCTGATGAAGAAATTTGTTTCTACGTTCACATAGAATGAGCAGAAGAAGAAAACCATTGGACAGTGGTCTGAGGCTCAGATTGTACCGGGTTGAGTCTGTGTACCTCCATTTGTCACAATAAAGCTCAAAGTAATGTTTCTGATTGACCTTTTCCATGCTGCTCACTATCTCAGCCATTTCTAGGAGATTAACTCCAATCTGCCTCTGGTTTAAAAAGAAGTTGAGTTACTGCAATGTGGAAGAAGTCTATTCCATTTTACCAAGGGAAGACAGATGGAGCAGAAATGTTGTCCTGTGAATGGGAAAAGGTTTAATAGCATCATACTTATTGTTCTATCGACTCTATTATACTCCCTATATAAATCCCATTTTTTTCTAATTGGGTTTCCCAACCTGGGGTCCATGGACCCCTTTCTTAATGGGGTTGGTCTGTGGCATAAAAAAAGCTGGGAACCTTTGAAATTGGGGTGGACTGCTTACATTCTGCCATGAGGTGGATGCACATATGTTAAGGCAATGGGATCAGTTTACATCAAAGAGTTCTTCCAATTCAGCCACCTTTATATAATGTAGATTATTCTCTCCTGTCTTGTACTTTGATCACAATTGTTACATCTTGTTATATCCCTGTCTTTATTTTTAGACCACCGGGACAACACAAACACCTATGGCAGGATGCTGTTCATCAACTATAGCTCAGCATTTGATACCATCATTCCCACAATCCTGATTGAGAAGATGTAGAACCTGGGCCTCAGAACCTCCCTCTGCAATTGGATCCTCGACTTCCTATCCGGAAGACCACAGTCTGTGCAGATTGGTAATAACATCTCCTCCTCGCAGACGATCAACACTGGTGCATTTCATGGGTGTGTGCTTATCCTACTGCTCTACTCTCTATATACAAATGACTGTGTGGCTAGGCATAGCTCAAATAACATCTACAAATTTGCTGATGATACAACCATTGTTGGTAGAATCTCAGGTGCTGACGAGAGGGCATACAGGAGTGAGATATGCCAACTAGTGGAAAGGTGCCGCAGCAACAACCTGGCATTCAATGCCAGTATGACGAAAGAGCTGACTGTGGACTTCAGGAAGGGTAAGACGAACGAACACGTACCATCCTCATAGAGAGATAAGAAGTGGAAAGACAGAGCAGCTTCAAGTTCCTGGGTGTCAAGATCTCTGAGGATCTAACCTGCTCCTAACATATCAATGTAGTTATAAAGAAAGCAAGACAACAGCTATACTTTATTAGGAGTTTGAAGAGATTTGACATGTCAACAAATACACTCAAAAACTTCTATAGTTGTACTGTGGAGAGCATTCTGACAGGCTGCATCACTGTCTGGTATGGCTACTGTACAGGGTCGAAAGAAGCTGAAGATTGTAAATTTCGTCAGCTCCATCTTGGGCACTAGCCTACAAAGTATCCAGGACATCTTCAGGGAGCGGCATCTCAGAAATGCAGCGTCCATTTTTAAGGACCTCCAGCAACCAGGACATGTCCTCTTCTCACTGTTACCATCAGGTAGGAGATACAGAAACCTGAAGCCACACACTCAGTGATTCAGGAATAGCTTCTTCCTCTCTGCCGTCTGATTCCTAAATGGACATTGAATCTTTGGACACTACTTCACTTTTTTTTAAATATACATTATTTGTACGTTTTTTTAATCTATTCAATATATGTAATTGATTTACTTGTTTATTATTATCTTTTTAAATTTTATTTATTATTATTATTTGTTCTCTGCTAGATTATGTATTGCATTGAACTGCTGCTGCTAAGTTAACAAGTTTCACGTCACATGCCGGTGATAATAAACCTGATTCTGATTCTGATTCATTCACTAAACAATCTGCTCACAAAGAGCAATCCTCTGATTAACAAGGACAAGAAACTGTAGTTGTAGTGTTCTTTTGCAGTTTCAACTTTGTCCTGTGGCAGAGATCAGGTTTATAAGGAGAGGATGGGATGTATGGGAGGGGTGAATGCAGTACAATACTTGTGTGCCTCACAATTTGTTTAAATTCAAAGTAAGATTTATAATCAAAGTGCATATATGTCACCATATACAACCCTGAGGTTAATTTTCCTGCAGGCATAATTAGCAAATCGAGAGAATTGTAACTATAACAGGATCAATGAAAGATCATCGAGAGTGCAGAAGGCAACAAACTCTGCAAAAGCAAATGTTGTTCTCATTATTGGAGGAGAAAATTTTACTCTGTTTTTTCTAATGCGGCCCCTCCGTTGCGGTCTCCTGGCCTCCGCTTCTACACTGACCAAACCCCTCCCTCAGCCACCATGCCCAATCTAAAATCCAAGCAGACAATGGCTTTTGTCTTGCCCTCAGTGAATCCAGCTGCTCTCCCCCTCTCTCCTGGAGCCTCTGTTTCTTCTGCAGTAGTCCGATAACAGTAATGGGATGTATGGGAGGGGTGAATCTCGACAGAGTTGTGCGTTGAAATGACCTGCTTGGATGACAAAGACTTTCACTGTACCTTGGGTCATTTGCCAATAATAATATTTCCAAACGGATGGAGTTCAGGAACTCGGCACCTGTTTCCACAGGTCTTCCAGGCCATGCATCGCAACAAATCCTGATATTCCTTCCGTCAGCCTGCTCCTCAGCAAAACCATTAATGAGCAAAAAGAAAAAAAAAATGCTCCTGGTTATGCAATTTCCTTTTAGGTGACATTGAGTAGAAAGTTTAAAAAATTCACAAAAGTATTTTGAAGTGATCAGCACACAGGTGATTGGAAATATAAGCCCATGTTTACAATTTACCTGTATGATTTATTTACCCTACACATATTGTGGTCAGGTAGTTTTTAATATTCCCTGATTAAATTTATAATTATAACACCTTGCAGTATAAAATATCTCAACATCTATTTTGTTATTGCACAAATCTATAACCACGGGATGCAAATTCTACTGGAATACATTGCAAAAGGTCATGGAATTTTTTTAAATTGTTAATGAAGTTTCCCTGATTTCTTGCATATTTTGCAATAAAAATCCAGCTAGGTTCTAGCCTAGATAACAGTAATGGTGCAACTGTTATCTGACTGCTGCAAGGAGAGGCTGAGTTGAGTTAAGCACATCACTCATTATAAAGCTTCTGTCTGTACGTACCTACCTTAATGCTGCTCCTGATATCTTTTTGTACACTTTTGAGATTTTGATAGGAATATTTGATTTTGTGCTGCTCCTAAATCGGCAATGTTTTACCAAACTGAAAACTGGTGCAAGCCAGTGAAAAGCAATGCCGATCTAATTGCCTGTGAGAAGTCCAACTTTAAGCAACTAAAATAACTTCAGGAAAATTATACTGAACCACTTATTGGTTAAATTTCAATAAGTATTGCTTTTAAGTTAAGCTTGCTATTCTCCTTTCCCCTCAGAAAAAATTCAGTTGCAAAAACTTCCTCAGGGATCTTATAACTAGTGCAACTGACCTCAGTGATTAATGTGGTTAGCTAGTTTTGCAAGAAGGCTAGAACCTAGCTGGATTTTTATTGCAAAATATGCAAGAAATTAGGGAAGCTTCATTAACAATTTTAAAAAATTCCATGACCTTTTGCAATGTATTCCAGTAGAATTTGCATCCCGTGGTTATAGATTTGTGCAATAACAAAAAAGATGTTGAGATATTTTATACTGCAAGGTGTTATAATTATAAATTTAATCAAGGAATATTAAAAACTACCTGACCACAATATGTGTAGGGTAAATAAATCATACAGGTAAATTGTAAACGTGGGCTTATATTTCCAATCACCTGTGTGCTGATTATTTCAAAATACTTTTGTGAATTTTTTAAACTTTCTACTCAATGTCACCTAAAAGGAAATTGCATAACCAGGAGAATTTTTTTTTCTTTTTGCTCATTAATGGTTTTGCTGAGGAGCAGGCTGACGGAAGGAATATCAGGATTTGTTGCGATGCATGGCCTGGAAGACCTGTGGAAACAGGTGCCGAGTTCCTGAACTCCATCCGTTTGGAAATATTATTATTGGCAAATGACCCAAGGTACAGTGAAAGTCTTTGTCATCCAAGCAGGTCATTTCAACGCACAACTCTGTCGAGGTAGTACAGAGCAAAGAACAATAACAAAATATCTATTGCAATCCAAACTCAAAGCTTGCTGGTGGTCATCTGGCCTTTACAGAGCAAATCGTGAGACTCTTATTATGGAAGCCCAAATGAAGTCATTAAGCCTCTGCTCAAGGACACTCCCCAGAATGGTGGACATGTCATCAATGGTGGTGAGATTAAGTACTTATTTCTGTTTCATGTCATAAGTACTCGAGTGGTGTAAGTGTCCTGTCTGTTCCAGTTTTCTGCTGAGCTGCCATGATGATCTTCCTACCTGGTGAGCTGTTTGTGACTGGAATCCCACAATTCAGCAGAAAACAGTTGCAATTTTGATCTCATTATGGGACCAGAATCTGAGGATGCTGAGAATACAGCTCTACATAATGCTAATGGTATCTTCTGGGAACTGCAGTATTATAACTATGAAGAACATCTTCCTTGGGATCTGTAAACATGGGCAACTACTGAAGGGACACTTCATAAAGACCCATTGATAATTGTGTGTTTGACCTCTTTGGTCCCATATTCAAAACAAGTCTTCCTTGGAACAGATAGTTATCTATCACAGTGCCTTGGGTCTAAAGAGTTTAAAAGCAGCATGGAAAACAGAGGTCTGGCATGGTAAAATAAAAATTTAGCTGAACAAAGAGTAGAAAATGAAAAGAGTTCCTTCAGGTTGAATAAAATAATGTTATATTCTTTCTTGTCGACCATGTTAAATTAATAAACAAAGACAAGCCACGGGGCCTTAGAGCCATTAAATATCAAATGTGAGCTTCAAGAGAATCACAAGTACAAAAAGTTAATATGAATGTCAAATAGTGTTCAGTTCTGTGTGGCTTATCCCTGCACGATAAAATAAATAATTATCCCTAAATGAAAATGAACTTGATCTCCTTGTAAGGTGGTGGTGCATACAAGCGCAGCTGCCTCTCAGAGTACTATTCTGTTCTCCAGTGACTACCCATACAACAGGTCCAATCATCAGTGAGCGACTCATTTGTTCGGAGTAGCTGGCTAAGTTGTTGTAAGCCAGTGCCAGTGGTTCAGAGAAGGCAAGTCAGCCCACCGGGCTGGGGGATTAAAGTCGGGCTGCCAGGCCAGGGGATTAAATTCGGGCTGCCAGGCTGGGGTATTAAATTCGGACTGCCAGGCCAGGGGATTAAAGTCGGGCTGCCAGGCTGGGGGTTTCAAGTTGGGTTGCCAGGCCAGGGGATTCGAGCCGGAGCATTAGGCCAAAGGAGAAGCCAGCCTGGCTTCAGAAGAGCTGACCTGGGTGGAGACCATACTGCTGCCAGCTATTTGGAGGCAGCGGAGTTAGTGTCTTCAAGTTGGCGTGAGGGTGGCGTACAGTGAAGGTGATCTTGGAG
Organism: Hemitrygon akajei; assembly: GCF_048418815.1. Classification (NCBI taxonomy): domain Eukaryota; kingdom Metazoa; phylum Chordata; class Chondrichthyes; order Myliobatiformes; family Dasyatidae; genus Hemitrygon; species Hemitrygon akajei. The sequence goes on along the minus strand of NC_133134.1, from coordinate 145,916,772 downwards.
TTTACTGATTAATTTTGAGAGGATAATGGTATTAAATGCTGAGCTGTAATCAATAAAGAGCACTCTGATGTATGCACGTTTGGTGTCCAGATGTTCCAGGGTTGTGTGAAGAGCCAATGAGATGGCACCTGCTGTAGACCTCTTGTTCCGGTCTGAAACTTGGAGTGGATCCAAGTTGCCACTCAGACAGGAGGTGATATATTAAGTCATGGAGTAATGCAATGATGGAAAAGGCCCTCTGGCCTAACTCGTCCATGCCAACCAATATGTCCATGTAAGCCAGTCCTCCTTTGCCCATGTTTGATCAACATCCTTCTCAACCTTTCCTATCCATGTACCTGTCCAAATGTGTTTTAAATATTGCTATTGTAACTGCCTCAACCACTTCCTTTGGCGGCTTGTTCCATCTATGTACCAACCTCTGCGTCTCTCAGGTCTATTTAAAACTTTTCACTTCTCACCTTAAGCCTATGTCCTCTAGTGTCTCCTACACTTCAAGGAATAAATCCCTAGCCTGCTCACAACCTCTCCCTTTAGTTCAAGCCTTTGACACTCTTGTAAATCTTCTTTGCACTCTTTCCAGATTAATTAAGTTTTTACAGCAACAGATGTGTTCTCACTCATGAACTGCACAACTACAACATAACATCCTAACTTCTATAATCAGTGATCTGTCTGATGAAGGCCAGTGTATCAGACACTTTCATCATCACCCTGTCTAATTGAAAAGCTACTTTCAGGCAACTACATACCTGTACTCCAAAGTTTCTGTGTTCCACAACACTCCCCAGGAACCTGCTGTAAAAGCACAAGCCTGGTTTGACTTCCCAAATTGCAACACTTCAAGTGGAAAAGAACACCCAGACTGTAAACACACAAATGACATTCATGTTATGCTTCAAGGTTGTCAGATTGGAAAGTGTCAAAGGTTTTTAATCTTCAGAGAAATGTCATGCTCTTTCATTGATGTATTATTTGATGTGGTCTTCTTCTAGATCATTCACTAAGTATTAGCACTATTCAAATCAAGTTACTTCAAATACAAGTTAAATCAAATACATAGATACAGCCAAATGAGACAGACAGTGTTCCTCTGGGGCCAATGTGCAAAAGCATACACACCCATTCAAAATAACAAGAAAGGAAAAAAAGTATATTGTCACATGAGAAAACAAATTTTAAGACCAAGTTCCTGAGTGACAGGTTCCACAATTAGATGGTTCCAGGCAGTCTGGCCTGTAATTCCACTGAAGTATCACTGGGGGCAGCACTGATGGAAGAGGCCACCCCCCAACCAAGCCCAGATGCCATGCTACAATGCAAGTCCGAGGACTGAGGCCTAGTCCTAGCTACAATTGAGGGAACACAGCTACCTCACCGCCCATCTTACCACCAAACAAGGGAAACTGGTTTGCAGTAATCAATGTCCAACATAATTTTCTAATCACAAAAGAAAAGTCCAAGACAGTCACTCACGGTTTCACTGTACGCCGCATTGCCTAGATACTCCCAAGACAATATGACATAGGAGCAGAATTAAGCCATTTAGCCCATTGAGTTTGCTCCAGCATTCAATCATGGCTGATCCTTTTTTCCCCCTCCTCAGCCCCACTCCCCAGCCTTCTCCCCGTAACCTTTGATGTCATATCCAATCAAGAACCTATCAAACCCTGTCTTAAATACACCCAACAACCTGGTCTCCACAGATGCCAGTGCTAACAAATTCACCACCCTCTGGCTAAAGAAATTTCTCTGCACCTGTTTTAAATAAATGCCCCTCAATCCTGAAGCTGTGCTCTCTTGTCCTAGGCTCTCCTACCATGGGAAACAGTTTGTCCACATCTACTCTGTCTAGGCCTTTCAACATTCAAGAACTTTCAATGAGATATCCCTCATCCTTCTACATAAATACCAGGGAGTACAGACGCAGAGCTTTCAAAAGCTCATTTTCATTCCTGGAATCATCCTTATGAACCTCCTCTGAACCTTCTCCAATGCCAGAACATCTTTTCTTAGATGAGGAGCCCAAAACTGTTCAAAATCCTCAAGGTGAGGCCTTACCAATGCCTTATAAAGCCTCAGCATCACATTCCTGCTCTTGTACTCTAGACCTCTGGAAATGAATGCTTGCATTACATTTACCTTCCTCACCACCGAATTTACCGGCAAGTTAATCTTTAGGATATTCTGCACAAGGACTCCCAAGTCCCTTTGCAGCTCAGATTTTTGGATTTTCTCCCTATTTGGAAAATAGTCTGCACATTTATTTCTATTACCAAAGTGCATGACCATGTACTTTCCAACACTGTATTTCTTTTGCCAATTACTTACCCATTCTGCTAATCTAAGTCCTTCTACAGCTTACCTGCAGAAAATGATCCTTTTATTTCCACCTGCTGCCTCCTACCGATCAGCCAATGCTCTAACCATGCCAGTAACTTCCCTGCAATACCATGGGCTCCTAACTTGGTAAGCAGCCTCATGTGTAACACCTTATCAAGGGCTTATGAAAGTCCAAATATACAACATTCACTGCATCTCTTTTATCCATCCTATGTGTAATCTCCTCAAAGAATTCCAACAGGTTTGTCAGGCAAAATTTTCCCTTATAGAAACCATGCTGACTTTGTCCTATCTTGTCCTGCATCACCAAGTACTCCACAACCTTATCCTTAACAATTGACTCCAACATCTTCCCATCCGCTGAGTTCAGGCTAAGTCGTCTGTAAGTTCCTTTCTGTTTGCCTTCCTCTTTTCTTAAAAAGTGGAGTGACATTTTAAATTTTCCAGTCCTGAGGCACCATGCCAGATTCCAATGATTTTTGAAAGATCATTACTAATACCACCACAATCTCTACCGTTACCTCTTTCAGAACCCTTGGGTGCAGTTCATCTGGTCCGGGTGACTTATGTACCCTGAATTCTTTCAGCTTTTTGCGCACCTTCTCCCTTGTAGTAGTAACTGCACTCACTCCTCTTCCCTCACGCCATTCAACATCTGGCACACTGCTAGTGTCTTCATAGCGAAGACTGATGCAAAATACTCATTTAGTTCATCTGCCATCTCCTTGTCCCTCGTTATTATTTCTTCGGCCTCATTCTCTAGTGGTTCTATATCCACTCTCCTCTCCCTTTTATTTTTTGCATACATGAAACAGTTTTTTCTATCCATTTTGATATTGTTTGCTAGCTTGCTTTCATATTTCATCTTTTCCCTCCCAATGATTCTTTTTTGTTGCTGTCTGTAGATTTTTTAAAGCTTCCTAATCCTCTGTCTTCCTGCTAAATTTTGCTTTGATGTATGCTCTTTCTATTGCTTTTACATTAGCTTTGACTTCCCTTCAGCCGTGGTTGTGCCATTTTGCCATTTGAGTATTTCTTTGTTTTTGGAACACTTATCCTGTACCTTCCTCATTTTCCCTAGAAAATCATGGCATTGCTGCTCTGCTGTCACTCCTGCCAGCATCTCCTTCCGATTTACTTTGGCCACTCCTCTCTCCTACCACTGTAATTTCCTTCACTCCACTGAAACACTGCAATGTCAGACTTTACTTTCTCCCTATCAAGTTTCAAGTTGAACTCAATCATATTGTGTTCACTGCCTCCTAAGTTTTCTTTTACCTTAAGCTCCTTAATCACCTCCTTAATCCAGTTCACTACATAACACCCAATCCAAGATAGCCTGATCCCCTAGCAGACTCAATAACAAGCTGCTCTAAAAGCCATCTCAACAGCATTCAACAAACTCACTCTCTTGACATCCATTACCAACCTGATTTTCCCAATCAACCTGCCTGTTGAAATCTCCTATGACTATCATAACATTGCCCTTTTGACACACATTTTCTCTTTCTCATTGTAGTCTGTGGTCTACATCCCAGCTACTGTTGGGAGGCCTGTATATAACTGCCATCAGTAATTCTGCGTTTCACCCTTACCGTTTAACTCAATCCACAGGATTCAACATCTTCTGATCCTATGTCATACCTTTCTACTGATTTGATGCCATTCTTTACCAGCAGAGCCACCCCACCTACTCTACCTACCTTCCTATCTCTCCGATACAATGTGTAACCTTGTGCAATTGGATCCTGGATTTCCACAATTGCAAACCCCAGTCAGTTCGGATTGGCAAAAGCATCTCCTCCGCAATCTTCATCAGCACAGGAGCACCGCAGGGATGTGTACTTGGCCCCCGGCTCTACTGGCTTTACACATATGACTGTGTGGCTAAGTACAGCTCTAACACCCATATACAAGTTTGCTGATGACACCGCTGATGCAGGCCACATCAAGTGTGGTGATGAATCAGCATAGAGGAGGGAGATTGAACATTCTGCTGAGTGGTGTTATAACAACAACCACTCACTCAATGTCAGCAAGACCAAGCAACTGATGGTATATTTCAGTAGGGGGAACCAGAGGTCCATGAGCCAACCCTCATCAAAGAACAAGAGGTGGAGAAGGTCAGTTTCTAGGTGTCACTTTCTCAAAGGACCAACGCTGGACCCATTATATAAAAGTAATTTCAAAGAAAGAACAACAGCTCCTCTACTTCATTAGGAAAATGCAGAGGTTTGGCATGACATCAAAAACATTGACAAACCGCTATAGATGTGTACTGGAAAGTGGATTGATTGGTTCCATTACAGCCCAGTGCGGGGACACCAATGCACTTGAAAGAAAATTCCTACAAAATGTAATGGATTCAGCCAGTACCTCACGGGTAAAGTCCTCCCAACCTTTGAGCATATCTACATGAAATGCTTTCATTGGAAAGAAGCAGCCATGATCAAATGTCCTCACCACCCAGGCCATGCTCTTTTCTCGCTGCTGCCATCAGGAAGAAGGTACAAGTGCCTCAGGACTCTCACCACCTGTTTCAAGAACATTCGCTACCCCTCAACCACCAGACTCTTGAACAGAAAAGGTTAACTACACTCATCTATTGAGATGTTTCCACAAGCAATGATCTCACTTTAAGGACTTGTTATTTCATGCTCTTGTTCTTTATTGCTATTTATTTATGTCTGCATTTGCACAGTTTCTATGCTCGACTTGCTCTTTCATTGATCCTGTTTATAATTACTCTTCTATAGATTTGCTGAGTATCTAGGCAGGAAAAAGAATCTCAGGGTTGTATGTGGTGACATTTATGTACTCTGATAATAAATTATCCTGTACCTTCCTCATTTTCCCTAGAAAATCATGGCATTGCTGCTCTGCTGTCACTCCTGCCAGCATCTCCTTCCGATTTACTTTGGCCACTCCTCTCTCCTACCACTGTAATTTCCTTCACTCCACTGAAACACTGCAATGTCAGACTTTACTTACTCCCTATCAAGTTTCAAGTTGAACTCAATCATATTGTGTTCACTGTCACGCCCAGGATCCTCTTCAGTTTGCGTATAAGGAGAAGGTGGGAGTGGAGGATGCTATCACGTATTTGCTGCACAAATCACTCTCTCACCTAGATGGGGTCAGTTGTGCTGTGAGGATTACATTCCTGGACTTCTCTAGTGCCTTTAACACCATCCAGCCCAAGATCTTAAGGCACAAACTAACGGAGATGGGAGTAGACTCTCACATGGTGGATTGGATAGTGGACTACTTGACAGATAGACCTCAGTATGTGCGGTTGGGAGACTGTAGGTCTGACACGGTGGTCAGCAGCACAGGAGCGCCGCAGGGAACCGTACTCTCTCCGGTCCTGTTCACCCTGTACACATCAGACTTCCAATATAACTCGGAGTCCTGCCATGTGCAGAAGTTCGCTGATGACACGGCCATAGTGGGGGGTGTCAGGAATGGACAGGAGGAGGAGTATAGGAAACTGATACAGAACTTTGTGATATGGTGCAACTCAAACTACCTGCGTCTCAATATCACCAAGACCAAGGAGATGGTGGTGGACTTTAGGAGATCTAGGCCTCATATGGAGCCAGTGATCATTAATGGAGAATGTGTGGAGCAGGTTAAGACCTACAAGTATCTGGGAGTACAGTTAGACGAGAAGCTAGACTGGACTGCCAACACAGATGCCTTGTGCAGGAAGGCACAGAGTCGACTGTACTTCCTTAGAAGGTTGGCGTCATTCAATGTCTGTAGTGAGATGCTGAAGATGTTCTATAGGTCAGTTGTGGAGAGCGCCCTCTTCTTTGTGGTGGCGTGTTGGGGAGGAAGCATTAAGAAGAGGGACGCCTCACGTCTTAATAAGCTGGTAAGGAAGGCGGGCTCTGTCGTGGGCAAAGTACTGGAGAGTTTAACATCGGTAGCTGAGCGAAGGGCGCTGAGTAGGCTACGGTCAATTATGGATAACTCTGAACATCCTCTACATAGCACCATCCAGAGACAGAGAAGCAGTTTCAGCGACAGATTACTATCGATGCAATGCTCCTCAGACAGGATGAAGAGGTCAATACTCCCCAATGCCATTAGGCTTTACAATTCTACCGCCAGGACTTAAGAACTTTTTAAAAGCTATTATTAATGCTTTTTGAGATAGTGATTTAGATGCATATCATATTTTTTACTGAGTTAAGTATTGTATGTAATTAGCTTTGCTACAACAAGTGTATGGGACATTGGAAAAAAGTTGAATTTCCCCATGGGGATGAATAAAGTATCTATCTATCTCTATCTATCTATCTATAGCATGTGTCATGAGGTGGTCACCTCACAATGCAGGAGAGTGGACAAATAAAAGAACAGACAGGTTTTTCAGAAAAGATTAAAGTCTTTGAAGAGGATGTTGAAGAGAATTGCCAAAATTATTCTGGGTTGAAGGACAGATTGAGAAAACTATGTTTCTTCTGCTTGGAACAGTACCAGTGGTGGAGATCTAATAGAATTCCTTAAAATCACAAAGGCTACAGACAGACTAGAGAGAGAATCTGTTCCCATTGGCAATAAGGTCAAGAGCTAGAGATTATAAAATAAAGATAACTGGCAAAAGAACAAGAAGTGACATGAGGAGACTTTTTTTTTAATTATTGAGTTGGTAGTGTCCGGGTTGTCATGGAGAAAGATTCAATCATAGCATACAAAATAGTTTGATAAGTAACTTAAAGCAAATAATTTGCATTTCTACAGGGAAAGGGCAAGAAACGGGACTAGGTGGATCACTGTTACATGGAGCTGGTATAGTCTTGAAGGGGTAAATTACTTCCTTATGGGCTGTTATCATTCTGTGAAGGTTCTGATAATATTTGCAGAACAGTGACTCTGGTAGAACGCCACATAAATCATAAATATTTCAGCGAGTTGGTGTCAATTTATCCCAATATCAACAGTTCTTAATGATTGCTGATTATTACTGGCACAGATATGATAAACCAAATAGCTTCCTACTGTGTCATAAATTTTCTATGATTTCTTGATTTGAAGAAGGCTGCAACATTCAAATTAGGTGCATCCTGCTTTTTACAGGTACAGTTATTTTCACATCATTAGATGTATCCAAGGTTCATTAAATATTTGAAAATCTTTGAGATTACTATTCTAAATCTTGCAACATTAATAATTCAAAGTGACCTTAAATATTTCATGCCATCAAAATAACAATCAATTATTATTATTTCAGGCTTAGTAGGTATCCTTAAAAACAAGTTATGTAAAATTAATTCCAGTTATGCACATATAAATTAACAGATCTCGTGCTCCCAACAACTAAGATCCTCAAAAGGAATGTGGATCAAAGATTTGAATCTGATAAAGGCACATTTAAACCTCCTGAAGAAATTTGGTTTGATGGAGTGAATGTGTCAGTGTTCACCATTGACATTATTTAAATAAATGAAAATGAAAACATATTGCATGTTCAGTTATTTATAAAGTTGTAATCATGCAAGATGGGGAAAAGGTATTCTATGCTCAGTTATTCATGGAATTTATAAAAACCTGTTCAGTTTGATCAAGACAGGAAACATCAGTGTGCTTTGAAATTCCAGGAAGCATGCAACATCGAAGGAATTATTAGCCAAGGATTTGTTAGAAGGGCATCTCACAGCATGACTTGTTATTTAGACATTTTCTATCCAACAGCTTAGCAGTTGGGCAAGCTGCCGGAAATATCAGCAAATAATGACGCACTGAGGGCAATAGAGCAGCTGGGATGTTGCCGGTCAACAAGATCAAGAGCTTATTACCTGAACCAATGAGATTTAGTAACTGAATAAACAAGAGAAATGATGGCAACCAAGTGATATGAATTAGAAAAGATTGATTCATGGAAGTATAAAAGGTACTGAAAAGGAAAATTAAAAATTAGAACTTAACATTTTGAAATTCTCTTAAAGCTATTTACCACTGAAGAATTAAACTCAGCAGTTTAAATTCTGGGCTGCAGGTGGTGACTGGGATTGCAGAAATATAGATCTTACCATTCAAATGACACCTACATTACTAAATCAACTCAAGGTACAATGGCAAATATAATTGGCAATTAAACAGGAAACATAGCAACTTCTTCCATTGGGAAGATTAAGTTATATATATTTTTTGAAACTCATGACTGAGCACTCCAAGTTGTCCAGTGATTTATGATGATTTGATGCAAGTCTTTATCTCAGTGTGCTGGACAATTTTCCACTTCAATATGCATTCAGTGGCCACTTTATTAGGTATCTCAGCTTGTAAAAGCCAATCATGTGACAGCAACTTAATGCATAAAGGCATCCAGACATGGCTAAGAAGTTCAGCTGTTGTTCAGACCAAATATCAGAATGGGGTACAAATTTGATCCAAGTGACTTTGACCGTGGAATAAATGTTGCTGCCAGATAGGGTGGTTGGAGTATCTCAGAAACGACTGATATCCTGGATTTTCATAGACAACCCTCTCTAGATTTGACAGAGAATGGTCCAAAAATATCCAGTGAGCAGCAGTTCTGTGGGCAAAACTGGCTTGTTAATAAGAGAGGTTAGAGGAGAATAGCCAGTCTAGTTCAAGCTGACAGAAAGAAGACAGTTACTCAAATGACTGCTCATTACAACAGTGGTGTGCAGAAGAGCATCTCTGAATGCATATGTCGAATCTTGAAGTACATGGGCTATAACACCGGGTTCCACTCCTGTACCTAATAAAGTATGTGCACATATTGAATGAGCCACAAGTTTGCCAGTAAGTTCTGGCCAATTATTTCATAGAAATGGTTTTATGACAGTGACAATGAAGGCAGACTATAAAACTGACAAGAATAGTTCAGATGACTTTGCTGTTACACTGAAATGTTCCTAGAGGATAGTTGTTCTTACAATTCACACTAAATGCTGGAGGAACTCAACAGGCCAGGCAGCATTTATGGAAAAGCGTACAGTCAACATTTCGGACTGAGACCCTTCGGCAGGACTGGAGAAAAAATGCCGAGGAATAGATCTAAAATGTAGGAGGAGGGGAGAGAGAAACACAAGGTCATAGGCAAAACGAGGAGTGGGAGTAATGAAGTAAAGAACTAGAAAGTTGATTGGTGAAAGAGATATAGGGGTGGAGAAGAAGCATCCAATAGGAGAAGACAGAAGGCCATGGAAGAAAGAAAAGAGGAGGAGTACTGGAGGAGGCGAGGGGCAGGTAAGGAGAAAAGGTGAGAGAGGGAAATAGGAATGATGAAGGAGGGAGGGGTCTACACCTGCTCCTACACCTCCTGCCTCACTACCATTCAGGACCACAAACAGTCTTTCCAAATGAGGCAACACTTCACCTGCGAGCCTGTTGGGATCATATATTGTGTCCGGTGCTGCTGGTGTAGCCAATTGTATATCGGTGAGACCCAATGTAGATTGGGAGAGCTTTGCCGAGCACCTATGCTTCATCCACCAGAAAAAGCGGAATCTCCCAGTATAATTTCATTTTAATTCCATTTCCCATTCCCACTCCGATATGTCTATCCATGGCCACCTCAACTGTCATGATGAGGCCACACTCAGGTTGCAGGAACAACACCTTATATTCTGTTTGGGTAGCCTCCAACCTGATGACATGAACATCAGCTTCTCGAACTTCCAGTAATGACCCCTCCCCCCTTCACCATCCCCCATCCCATTCTCACCTTATCTCCTCGCCCATCCATCACCTTCCTCCGGTGCTTCTCCCCGCTTTTCTTTCTTCTGTGGCCTTGTGTCCTCTTCTATCAGACTCCTCCTTCTGCAACCCTGTATCACCTTGTTTCTCTCCCCCACTCCCCACCTTTTAAACCTACTCCTCAGCTTTTTATCTCTAGTTCCGCCAAAGGGTCTTGGCCCAAAATGTTGACTGTACTCTTTTCCATAGATGCTGCCTTGCCTGCTGAGTTCCTCCAGCAGTTTGTGTGTGTTGCTCGGATATTTAGCATCTGCAGATTTTCTCTTTTTTGTGATAGTTGTTCACACATGTGATGCTGCAACCTAATAAAAAATGGGTGTAATTCAACTGCATAAGCATATATTAAGAGACACTTATTGCCTTCCCATCACTGGCCACCTGCCCTGTACCATTTTACTTGTCCTACTCTGCACCTAACACAGATTTCCTGCACTGTTCACAACTGTCAAACAATGGCATAGTGGAACACAGTCTCCAGACCCATAGAATCATGAACTCTGAAGCAGTCATCATGATTGGAGCACCTGAATTTTGGCTGTGGACGGCCCCCAGCCCACCCTTAGGTCTGTTGTTGTTAACACACATGGTACATTTCACTGTATGTTTCAATGTAGATGTGATAAGTAAATCAGAATTGGAATCCGAATCTCACAGATGTTCACACATTCAGTAACACCTGGGATAATTTAAAAATGAAAAGTTTTTTAAAGCTTTTCTGACACTAACACTTAAAACACTCTTTCACACACTACTTTAAAACATTACGTCTATATTAAATAAATAATATAGATTTTTTTTTAAACTTCACAGAAATAATCTGTTCACCTTCCTGTTGAGTTCTCCTGAAATGCAAAATATTAGGTTTGTGATCGCTCTATCCTGATGTCAGATCAGTGGGAATGTTTTCCCATTCAGGAAGCGTGGAAAAGATTGCATGGTTTGATTTGTCAGTGGCATTTGGGCAGAAGCTTGCAAAACAGGCTCAGGTAGATGCCATTGGGGAAAAGGACATTTGCTCTAATTCCTGGGTAAATCCTAGCAACGGTTTTGGCATTAGATGTTTCCCATGGGACTCACTGTGGAAAAGCAAAACAAATTCCTCCATTTGCACAAGAAACAACGTATTCTTTGTGAATAAGCCGTTCCTGGGATATTACGAGGGATGCATTGATAGTAATAGATTAAATGCCAAAATGTACTTTAATGATGTACTTACATTTTAAAAACACCGAGAAACAAAAGTAAATATACTACACATAAAGTAAAGCAGCTAAATTTCACAAATATATTCCAATATGATACATAAAGGGACAATAAAGGATTTGATTTGGGATAATCATTCATTGACTACTTTATTAGATACACTTGTACACCTGCTTGTTAATGCAAATATCTAATCAGTCAATCATGTGGCAGCAACTCAATGCATAAGAGCATGCAGCCATGGGAAAGAGGTTCATTTATTGTTCAGTCCAAACATATGAATGGGGAAGAAATGCAACCTAAGTGACTTTGACAATGGAATAATTATTTGGCCAGAATGGGTGGTTTAAGTATCTCAGAAGCTGCTAATCTCCTGGGATTTTTATGCTCAAAAGTCTCTAGAGTTTACAGAGAATAGTGTGAAAGACAAAAACAAACATCCAGTGATCAGCAGTTCTGTGGGCGAAAACAGCTTTAGAGAGGTCATAGGACAATTGCCAAGCTGGTTCACGCTGGTAGGAAAGTGACAGTAACTCAAATAACCAGGTGATACAACAGTGGTATTAAGAAGAGTATCTTAGAACGCATGACGCATCAAACCCTGAAGTGGATTGGCTGCAGCAGCAGAAGACCACAAACTTACACACAGTGCTCACTTTATTAAGTACAAGAGGTAACTATAGTAATTAGAATGAGAACAATAATATTAATAAAGATGTAGTAATGTCCAGGGAAGGGTCTCAACCTTAAATGTTAACTGCCCATTTCTTTCCACAGGCGCTACCTCGTATTCCGTGCTCCAGATTTCAGCATCTGCAGTCACCATCTCACATAAATACATAATCATTCAATATCAGAAATGCTGTTTGACCTGCTGAGTATTGCCTTTCAGCATACGAATTTCACCATTACTGTGGGGAGTTTGCCACTGGCCATAAACCTAGCCTAATTTTTTTAAGTCATTTTTTGCAAACTTGTTCAGTGCATGGGAGGAAAGAGATGAGGCACATTTCACTTGTCTGCCTGAGATAATGTTAAATCATTTTCATAATTGAAAATTAGAATTGTATTAGCATTTAAAATGGTCATCAGATGGTGGGGGACTGCAATTAGCTTTTTGCTGATCCTTCAAATCTCAATGGAGAGTTGCTATTATATACTTAAGGTGAAAACAGACCCAAAAATTCAATCTAAAGCTCAGGATTTTAAAGCATTCAGCAAAAGAAAAATCACAGTGGTGTATGCAAGTTCCAAACTTGCTGCATTTTTGAATTTCCACCAAGTTCGCAAACAAGTCACAGTCGCAAACTGCTTCAGCATCAACAGAATTAAATGTAACTGTTATGCAATCATAGTGATGGCATTATTTGACCTTGATATTTTCCAATAACCTTTACAGTACATCTGGCAGAGTCAAGAGAAAGGATTCATGGGCCAAATTATGCTGAAAATTGGGAATAGTTACTATCCAGACTGACAGCATTCACCAGTTAATGCCAGATCTCTGTGTATGTATCGTGAATTATGGAAGTCCAGGACTTACTGATAGATCAGGAATGCCAAGTTTATAAGGATCTGGTGATTCCCTAGTGATATACTGGGAAATCACTTTTCAAACCCTATGCGAGTTTATAAATGACACTGAATTCAATAACTGTATTGATTTTACTGAGGAATGTAAACTTAGTAGAAAAGGTAAAGGAAAGCTACTTAATTTTCCGATCCAATTTATCTTAATTTGCAAAGTTTTCATCATTCATGCTTTTGTGTTTTAAGGCAGTTTATCAAAATGTTAACTAATCACCACAGTTTTAATTCGACTTGATCCTGAACTTTGCTATCTGTCAGTAGCTCCTTACTGTAGCACCAGAAGCACTGGACTGTTGAAAGAATGTCACTGGACTCAAAAATTCAGAATGCCAGCAGGATAGCCAACCTGTATCTAGGTAGGAGGTGTGTCCAGCCAATGTTGCTGCATCAGCAAAAACCTGGCCAAATATAATTAAGTGGAATTTTTAAGTTGACGGAATCCAGAATAAGGATTCAGTCAACTTAAAAATCAATAGCTGGAGGAATCAATAGCTCAAGCAGCATCTGCAGGGGGAAAGGAATTGTTGATGTTATAGGCTGAAACCCTGCAATCTAGACTGAGAGTGGAGCGGGAACACTGCCACTATAAGGAAGAGAGGAAAGGTGGTGAGACAGGAGCCCAAGGACTAAGGTAGAATGAAAGATGGCAGACAGCTTGCATCGGGTAGTGGAAAAGAGTAATGAGGAGAGGGGAACCTTCAACTATTGAGCTTGCTCTAACCAATTTTATTGCCTGTTTAAAAATTCTACTATTATTGCAGCATATTCAACTAAAGAACCCAAGTGAAAAGAATCAAAGATGAACAGTAAATTTCGCAGGATGTGAAATACCGGATGGATTCTGAAAATCCACCAGCGAATGTGCAAAATCCGGTTGAGTCAGAATAACAAGATTTTTTTTTCTTTCATTTATCTTGCATCTAGTGAGATTTCTAAATCTGATCCCCAGGATTCTGATACTGTTCTAGAGAGGCAAGACTTTATTGTGTTCTTACAGCAAGTCTGAAACTATAGTCTATAATTAGAGAAACTTCAAGTGCTAAATAAACACATTTAACGGAATCACAGTCAAACAGAGTTTATGTATAACACATGGGATGCAAAGAAGCCCGGCTTGTCCAAATGTTGGTAACGATACATGACATTTAGCATGAAGAATACTCATGCGAGATTGAACCTATCATATTATTTGACCTTGAATAAATTAAATTAAAACTAAAATGAAAGTACAACATTCTAGTCAGGTCCAATTACAAGCAGAAATCATTCATAAAGATATTCTATTATATTGTATTGTAGTAGGGTATTGAGATAATGTAATGGGTCTGTTTTTAAAAGCGTCTGTTAGAGATTATTTTATTGCATTTGACATGGGTCTGTCTCATCTGAAGAGAGACAGATGAGACTGACCCATTGAAGAATTCATCCACCCTTAAAGTTTGTCCTTCATACTTTGAATAAACTTTAAAAATGGAACACTAACACCTTCAAACCATCTCAATCACACCTTGGGAACTACTGCAACATACAACCAATTTTCCCCCAATTGTGCTCCAGGGAGCACTTGAACTGGGCAGCATGGTTGAGTAACACTTTACTATGCCAGTGATTGGGGTTCAATTCCAGACACACTCTATAAGGAGTTTGCACTTTCTCCCCGAGACCACGTGGGTTTCCTCCTGTTGCTCTCGCTCCCCCCCCCCCCCACACTTCAAAGACTTAAAGGTTAGTAAGGATGTGTAAGTTGTGGGCAACCTACGTCAGCACCAAACATTATGGCGACACTCGGGGGAGGCCCCCAGAACATCTTTGAACTATGTGGTCATTTACACAAAACAATGCACAGCAATGCCAAAGGCAACAGACCTACTGTAAAGTTTCGTAAATCCTTGGCATGGACAGAACAGAAAATGCCGAGTCGGATCAGGAAACACCATTGGAGAAAAGAACAGTGAAGGAATCTGGCAAATTACCGTCTATCAGAAGTGGCAACAGAGAGATAGCAGGTTTAGAGCCCATGCAGAAACTGGAGAGGAGAGCGGAGGTAGGGAGGACAGGAGAGGAAGGAGAGATTCTGAGATGCAGCAGGTTTCAATGTTCATGTGACAAATAAAGACAATCTTTAATATTTAATCTAATCTTTAATTTTTAAACTGTTAGCCAAGGGTGACATACCAGGGTGATGTCAAGAAACCTGCTTAGTTAAATACAAAAATAAACTTATCAATTTAGAATTAATGCTGCACAAATTTAATTTGAACAGTGCATAATTTTTGGAATTTTCTGAGGAAATTTTCTCAATGTAGAGTGATCAGGTAAGATCTATCCTAAATTATCATATCTAACTTTATCCTCAAGCATTGGACAGTGTGATAGTGGCCTGGGAAGAGGTCTCTATTTTACTCTTGATCATGGTCTAAATTCAACCATGCAGGTAGCATCTTAAGGATGTCAGTGAAACTCCCATCGCCTTCACTGAGTGACGGAAGTCTCAATAATGTATATCGACTCCTGTGAAACAGCTGTTTGCAAGAAACATAGGATTCAAGATTGCAAATATTGCTCACAAATGTAAAGCAAAATGCCTTGATGCCCTGTGGGAATGCTCCTGCCCTCTGCTTTTGCACAGTGATGCAGCTTTAAAAAAGCCCAATATTGCAAGTGGAGTAAGACTTTCAGGAACAAAACCTCACTTTGATATCAACAACGTAAGGTTATAATGAGCAATTCCATTTTTCTTCAGACGGCAGCTTTTTTGAAAAACTAGTCCTGATGAAGAGTCTCGACCCAAAACATAGACTGTCCATTTCCCTCCATGGATGCTGGCTTATCCAATTTCCAGTATCTGTTGTTTTTGCGGTGGTGAATCTACTATTGCCCTTTACATGTTCTCTAAGTTCTCATTTTATTCCTTGGCTTTTCAATTTACCATTGCTTCCCCGACTCATAAACATCATTTTTGTTACTTCATCTCTCTTGGCATCTGCTGCATCTCAGAATCTCTCCTTCCTCTCCTGTCCTCCCTACCTCCACTCTCCTCTCCAGTTTCTGCATGGGCTCTAAACCTGCTATCTCTCTGTTGCCACTTCTGATAGACGGTAATTTGCCAGATTCCTTCACTGTTCTTTTCTCTAATGGTGTTTCCTGATCCGACTCGGCATTTTCTGTTCTGTCCATGCCAAGGATTTACGAAACTTTACAGTAGGTCTGTTGCCTTTGGCATTGCTGTGCAAGGCCTGAATTGTTATGGTGAGGTGAAAGAACAAGCCACATCTACTATTGTGGTGCTTGAGGCAAGACAGAGGACATGATCACAACCACACATTCTCCGTAATAGCGTAAAAACTACAAAGTAAAACCAGTATAATCACAGTTTTAACATGAAGGGTAATAATTGTACTAGGATTATTGATGCAGTTCATATTCAATATGACAGTAAAATACCTAAGCATTTCTGGGGAAACAAGCTTGTATCACAGACAAATAACTGTTGTTCTTTGTCTTGCATACAAAGCATGGGGTAGCTGGTACAGGTTATTGTAAGGCTTTTGAATGGAGTTCTCTTTTGGTCTCCTGCCACCGTAGAGGGGAGCATATAATTTAGCTGTAATGTTCACTTGTATACTTACTGTTCCCAGAATTGTAATAACTCCTACTCAGGTCAGTGGCACCGGTTTCCATTGAAGATTTTATTATACCCAATGGAAAAGAGCAGTAATCAACATTAACAGACCCTTAATTGGTATAACTGAGTGTCAGCCAATAAAAAATATCAAAACATTAGTGCTGATCTGTTTGCAAAAAAATGGAATTATAAATGTCATGATGCAAACCATCAGCAGCAACTCTTAACACCTTTTACCAGGTACTTTGACACAAATGAAAATATTCACAGCTGTTAAGGGAGAGCAAATTTCTGAATTCTAACAGTCTCGGAAACTAAATGACTAATAGTTTCCGTACAAAAGGCACAGATCTTAATAAATTGATAATGCTTAGTCTCAAAGGCAAGATTGCACACTTGCCATTACCTGTCATAAAAATAACACTGAAATATAGAAGCACAGTGAATATATTTGGCACAGTAACTTTGGCACAGATTGTCTGCCCAGACATTGTGTTTCTGTCAGACTTGTTGGCACCTCCACTGGAATAAACTGGCAGTGGCACCTTCCATCATGCCAGCTGTGCTTTTGGCTGCTTTTGCACTGTACAGGGCTGGTTCTCCATGGATTCTGTCAGGATGTCACAGAGCTCTCTCTCTCAGGCTGGGAAATCTGCCTCTAGGCCTCAGGCAGTTTTGATCTGGCACAAGTACAGTGGCCTGACTAAACTAATTAATGAAACAGCTGCAGAGAGAATGATAAGTAGACCTTTTTCTATTTGATTTAATTCAGTTAGTTTTTACAAAGTAATACCCAGGTGACGCTGAGAATTTTAAAATATCAACAATATTTACTAACATTCAAAATCAGTACACACAAAATGCTGGAGGAGCTCAGCAAGTCAGGCAGCATCTATGGATGGCAATAAATAGTTGATGTTTCAGGCTGAGACCCTTCAGCAGGACTGATGAAGGGCCTTGGCCCCAAATGTCGACTGTTTATTCCCATCCATAGATGCTGCCGGACCTGCTGAGCTCCTCCAGCACATTACGTGCATTTTGCATTACCTCTTGTGTCTACTCAAAAATCAGTGACAGCTCTAACATCTGGATGGCATGGGTGAAGGGGATGGCTTCAATGGTGGTCATCCATTACACTGTGCTGGACCACGCTGATAAACTGAGAACGCCCCACACTGAAAAACTGTTCTTAGAGCCTTTCTGGAAGAAACAAAGTGGTTGTATTAAAGGCAGCTGTTGGCTGCTACGGCAGGGTGAGTAGAAGATCTACTAATAATATCCAATATCATTACTGCCAGTCATCCAGTTGCAAATTTGGTATTAGTTTTCTCTCACCATTAGAATAGCCTGACCTATGGGCATTCCTGCAACTAATTATTTGGTAATACGTTAGCACAAAGAAGCATAATCTGAGTCTAGTACATTAACACGTTTAGACTCAGTATCAAATATACCCCTTTGTCCTTTCCACCTATCTGCTATTTTTCTCTTCAACTCAGAGCTAACTATTTTCAGATGAAAGATCTCTGATCGGCAATGCTAATTATGTTTCTCGTTCCACAGCACCTGTCTGACCTGCTGAGTCTTTCCAGCTCTTTTGGTTTTTATTCCAGTTGAAGATCTATTCTGTTGTGAGTTTCATCAGGGAAAGGTTGACATTTGAAAGTTGTGGTCCCTGTGGTGAACTACATATACCTGTCTGGACACGCCCCCTGCTGACTGCTCCTGTGGCCCCTCCCACTGACCATGGCTCCTCCCACAGACCCCAGTATAAAGGCGATTGAGGCCTGAGCCCAGCCCTCAGTCTCCAGGATGTAGTATGGTGGTCAACTACTGCTTGTTCTTTCTTCCAGTCAATAAAAGTCAATATCTCGCCTTCACATCTCAGAGAGAGTTATTGATGGTGCATCAGTCCCATTGCTTGCTATTTTATTATTTAGGAGTTGGGAATTACATAAAACAATACCAAGGCAGCAAAATATCCTCAGCCATGACACATTCCTGTATTTTAAGTAAAAATGTGCCATTAGCTCTTCAGTTTAATAATTTTTAGTCAAATCTGTCATATTCAAAGCAAAAAAAAAACCAAGTTGCTGCAGGAAGTGATGGGTCAGTCAGTATTTGTGGAGATAAAGGGTTACTTGACATTTTGGATCAAGATTCTGCATCAAGACTGAGAGTGAAAAGGGGAGACAGGCAGTATAAAGTGGTGAGGGGAGGGAGTGAGTCAGAAGTTTAGCAGATTTCATATCTGCAGCCCTTTGTTGTCCCCACTTACACCACTCCTGCTTCTGTCGTCATCTCTACCATTCATCCCCCCCACTTGACTCCATCTGCCCATCAAATCCCCCTCACCCAGATTCATCTATCACTTACCAACTCCCAGTGCTATGGCACGGTCCTGCTCCGAACCACTTTGCCTCCGAATATGCTGCCTGAGCTGCTGAGTCCCCTGTGTCCGTATGTCCTTTGCTTCAGATTTCAATGTCTGCACTCTCTTGTGTTTGCCAAATTTCAAGTTACCCCGCAGGTTATTCGGGCAGTAAGCACAGCAGCCTCAGGACCCACACTGCCAGGCTCACGAACGGTTATTATGCCTCAACCATCAGGCTCCTGAACCAGAGGGGACAACTTCACTCGCCCCATCACTGAACTGTTCTTACAACCTATGGGCTCACTTTCAAGGACTTTTCATCTCAGGTTCTCAATATTTATTGCTTCTTTACTTATTTTTTTCTTTCTGTTTGTGTTGGCACAGATTGTTGTATTTTACACATTGGTTGTTTGTCCATCTTGGTGGGTGTGGTGTATCATTGATTTTGCTGTGTTCCTTCTATTTACTGTGAATGCCGTAAGAAAATGATTCTCAGGGTAGTGTATATGATGACATATACTATGTACTTTGATAATAAATTTACTTTGAAATATGATTTTTTAAACACAGGTTGATAAATGTGATTAGAGTTCAAACTGCATTTTGGCTAAATTTAAAACATTTCATATAGTCTTGAATAAAAGCATTTTGACAAAAGCATGTTCTATTGTGTCTGATGCAATTATATTCAGAATATCATAAATTTGGAAGTAGATATTGTGATAATTTAAATACAGTGCTGCGCTGGTGTGAAACTACACATTTTGGCAACTGACACAGTTGAACTGCTAAATTTGGGAAAGTCACGTATGGATTCTGGCTGGCTTCCCGCACAATCTCAGCATTTGGACAGGTTTCAGTAGATGGGCTGAATCTCAAGCCTGGCACTTGCAGACGTGGGTTCCATTTCAGAACCAGTCTCGAAAGATTGACTCTCAGGTGAATAAGTATGAATTGGAGCAAGGTGCCTGGGAACTTAAGTTCAGGTAATTAACTACATCTGGAATAAAAGGTGACAATGACAGTTAAATTAGTTGTTGAAACTGATCTGTTTCAATGACATCCTTCAGGAAAGGAAATCTGCTGCCTTTGCTGGATCAAGCTTCCAGATGTCTCCAGATGCAATAATGTAGTTGACTCCTATCTGCTCTCGGCAGCAAGCCACACAATAGAAGGACAGTTAGAAAGAATGCCGGCAGTACCCTTATTATGCAGGTGAATTCAAAAAGAATAGCAGCACATCAATACCAAGAAATGATGGACTCTCCCCACTGTACGAATGAAGTTTATGGACGAAGCATCAGTGATTTCTCACCTAGTCCTTCCTTGTCAGCAAGTGAAACCACTGCTGTGCAATAGCCCCCACTGGCTTTGATCTCTAAAGAAATCACTTTCAAACCATTTTTTTTGAAGGCAAAGATCAAAGTTTGAAAGCATATGGTTTGTGTATTTCTGCAACTGATCTGCAGTCTGTGCCCCTAGTTCTTGCCAAAGAGGTAAAATCCAAAGGGAAGTTGTGTAACTCAGTGTCGTAAGCAAAAACAAGCATATTGCCAAACTCAACTGCTCGTTAAAAACAGAGGGGAAGACTAAACACACCAGGCCGAGCTGACAACAATGATTAAAAAGTGTACACAGTGCGTGTTTTTAAAGAGACTGTTTAAAGGCTGTGTGAAAATAATCATGTTAATGTCCAAAATTTAACAGAATAGGATCAGTCAGGAGGTTTATTTTAAATACATCAGTCAGTTTACTCCCATTCCAATGAAGCCCTAAAACATGTGACCAATGTGTAGATGCTGCAGTGGGACATTGCAACTTGCATGAGTAGCTAGAATTCCTCAGTGGCACTAAGTCCCAAGAAAGGGGGTCACTAACAACATGGCTATACCATATAATCCCATGGCATAGAAACATAGAAAACCTACAGCACAATACAGGCCCTTCGGCCCACAAAGCTGTGCCAAACATGTCCTCACCTTAGAAATTACCTCAGGTTACCCATAGCCCCTCTATTTTGCTAAGCTCCATATACCTATCCAGGAGTCTCTTAAAAGACCCTATCGTATCTGCCTCCACTACCATTGCCGGCAACAAATTCCACACACTCACCGCTCTCTATGTAAAAAAAAAACCTTATCCCTGACATCTCCACTGTACCTACTTCCAAGCACCTTGAAACTGTGCCCTCTCATGTTAGCCATTTCAGCCCTGGGAATAAGCCTCTGACTATCCACATGATCAATGCCTCTCATCATCTTATACACCTCTATCAGGTCACCTCTCATCCTCCGTCGCTCCAAGAAAAGGCCGAGTTCACTCAACCTATTCTCATAAGACATGCTCCCCAATCCAGCCAACATCCTTGTAAATCTCCTCTGCATCTATCCTACGGTTTCCACATCCTTTCTGTAGTAGGCGACCAAAACTGAGCAAAGTACTCCAAGTGTGGTCTGACCAGGGTCCAATATAGCCATAAAATTACCTCTCAGCTCTTAAACTCAATCCCATGGTTGATGAAGGCCAATGCACCATATGCCTTCTTAACCACAGAGTCAACCTACATAGCAGCTTCGAGCATCCTATGGACTTGGACCCAAGATCCCCCTGATCCTCCACACTGCCAAGAGTCTTACCATTAATACTATATTCTGCCATCATATTTGACCTACCAAAAAGAAACACCTCACACCTACCTGGGTTGAACTCAATCTGCCATTTCCCCGTCCAGTTTTGCATCCTATCGATGTCCTGCTGTAACCTCTGACAACCCTCCACATTATCCACAACACACCCAACCTTTATGTCAACAGCAAATTTACTAACCCATCCCTCCACTTCCTTTTCCAGGTCATTTAGAAAAATCACAAAGAGAAGGGGTTCCAGAATTGTTCCCTGAGGCACACCACTGGTAATCAACCTCCATGCAGAATATGACCCATCTACAACCACTCTTTGCCTTCTGTGGGCAAGCCAGTTCTGGATCGACAAAGCAATGTTCCATTAGATCCCATGCTACCTTACTTTCCAGACTACTTAGCCAGACTACTCTCTGGCTAAATAAATTACTCCTTATCTCCATTGTAAAAGGATGCCCCTCTATTCTGAGGCTATATCTTCTGGTTTTATGTACTCCCACCATAGGAAACATCCTTTCCACATCCACTTTTCCACAGATGCAACCTGCAGATTAACCTTTAGGGAGTCCTGCACAAGGACTCTCAAGTCCCATTGCACCTCAGTTTTTTGTATTTTCTCACCATTTAAGAGATAGTCAATCCTTTAATTTCTTCTGCCAAAATGTATGGCCATACACTTCCCGACACTTCTTTGACCATTCTGCTAATCTGTCTAAATCCTTCTGTAGCCTCTCAACTTCCTCAAAACTGCCTGCCCCTCCACCTATCTTCATATTGTCTGCAAATTTTGTAATAAAGCCTTCAGTTCAATCATCAAAAACCATTGACATGCAATGTAAAAAGAATCAGTCCCATCAGACTCCTGTGGAACACCATGAATCACTGGCAGCCAGTCAGGAAAGGCATCCTTTATTCCCCTCTTTGCCTCCTGCCAATCAGCCGCTGGTTTATACATGCTAGAATCTTTCCAGTAATACCCTGGGCTCATTGCTTGTTAGGTATCCTCATGTGTGGCATCATGACAAAGACCTTCTGAATATCCAAGTACACAACATCAACCGATTCTCCTTTGTCTATCCTACTTGTTACTTCGTCAAATAATTCCTACAGATTTGTCAGGCAAGATTTTCCCTTGAGGAAACCATTCTGACTACGGGCTATTTTATCATGTCCCTCTAAGTACCTTGAGACCTCATCTTTAATAATCGACTCCAACACCTTCCCGGCCACTGAGGTCAGACTAATTGGCCTATAATTTCCTTTCCTCTGCCTTTCTCCCTTCTGGAAGTGTGGAGTAACATTTGCAATTTTCCAGTCTTGTGCTTCTTGAGAGATCATTACTAATGCCTTCACGATTTCTTCAGCCACCTGTTTCAGAACACTGAGGTGTACTCCATCTGGTGCAGTTGACTTATCTACCTTCAGTCCTTTCATTTTCCCCAAGAACCTTCTCTCTCGTTATGGTAACTTCACACACTTCACGCATCTTGACGCCTGGAACTTCCACCATACTGCTAGTGTCTTCCACAGTGAAGACTGATGCAAAATACTTATTCAGTTCATCTGCTATTTTGCTTTCCCTCGATTGCTAACTCTCCAGTATTGTTTTCCAGTTGTCCAATAGCCACTCTTGTCTCTCTTTTACACTTTATGTCCTCTGCCAAACTGCTATTTGCACCCAAACTGGCCCAAGCTTAATTTATGATTTTTTGTTGGATATTCGCTACAAATCAGTCACAGGTAGTCGAGTCTACCCAGTCTAGATCAGGTAGACAGGATATTTGTACTGCATGGCTTCTCCATGTTACACTTCCTCCCATACGACAGTAAATGACACTTTAATTGCTCCACATTTTAGTTGACATTCACCCATTTCACCACTCTGTGTGTCCTGAAGTCTTTTCCAATTCTCTTCACTATTTGATATGTTGCTAAGTATTATGTTCACAGTTAATTTACAAACTGCACTTCTCTTACTCAAATCTATGCCTTTTATGGGTTAGTATAATTATTGTCCTCTGTCTGCTGGGTGATGGGGAACAACTTAGTACACTTCTATCTATTGAGGAAACATCTGTTCATCATTATGCTCAACCTTCTCTTAAAACATGATATCATGATTTATTAGCTATCATGATTTCTTCGATCAAATGTAAATTCATCCAAATAATCTGCCATCTGCAATGTGTTACTTCAACACATACATTTGAATGAGAAGATAAACGATAATTGGGACCTCTTCTGGGGCAGGTGGGACCCGTACAAAAGGAATGTGTTGCACTTGAATCTGAGAGGGACCGACATTCTTGTGGGCAGATTTACTAGAGCTGATCGGAGTGGTTTAAAATAATATGGCTGGGGGATGGGAACTGGGATGATAGAGCTGAAGATGAGCCAGCAGGTTTACAAGTAGATAATGAGTATAACATGAATGTCAGGAAGGACAAGCCAATGGTTGGGTATAAATGAAGAATGCAGGACTGAAGGGGCTGTATTTAAATGTGCGTAGCTTTTGGAATAAGGTGGACGAACTCGTGGCACAATTAAATGACATTGTGGACGTCACTGAGTCATGGCTGAAAGAAGGCCATAGTTGGGTGCTTAACATCAAAGGATGTAATTTGTATTGAAAGAACGGACAGGAAGGCATAGGTGGTGGTGTGGCTCTGTTGGTAAGAGAAGGAATTACATCTTTAGAAAGAGGTGACATATAGGGTCAGAGAATGTTGAATCTTTGTGCATGGAGAAATGTAAAAGTAAAAAACACATTATGGGAATCATTTATGGGCCTCTAAATAGTAGCCAAGGTGTGGGGTTGAGATTGCAAAGGGAGCTGGGAAAAAGCATGTAAAAAAGGTAATGGCACAATTGTAGTGGGGGAACAATATGCAAGGGGATTGGGAAAATCAGGTTGGTGTCAGATTGTGAGAGGGGATTTGTTGAATGCCTATGAGATGGCTTTTAAGAGCAGCCTGTGCCTGACCCTACTTGGGGAAAGGCAAAATCTTAGATTGGGTGTTGTGTAATAACCCCAATCGTATTAGGGAGCTTAAGGTAAAGGAACCCTTAGGGGACAGTGATCATAATATGTAGTTTGAGAGGGAGAAGCATAACTCATATACATCATGATCAAATAAAGGGAATTACGGTGGCATGAGAGAGAGCATCAAACAATTTGGCGAGAAGGCAGGTATATGGGCTTGAGTGGAATCTGGGATCAGCCATGATGGAATGGTGGAGCAGACCCGACAGGCTAAAGGGCCTAAATCTGTCCCTATATCTTATGGTCTTATATGAACTGTATACTTGATAGGTGACAAGTAATTGGCACTGGGTGGTAAAGTTGGTCCCACCATATTTATGGTAACACCATAAATCAGTGAGTTGTTTTGTTATGTCTCCCCTCTCGCTGTGAAATGGAGACACCTCTTTCTCCCTTATTAGGGAGAGAGAGAGAGAGCCTGTTGTATGTCGAATTACCAAGCAAACAAGTAGTCTTTGGGGTACTGCAAACCTGTGTCTTTTTGATGCTTTGCGGCATGCTTGAGTGCTCGGTGGAGGGTGCAGGTGCTTTTTGCTGTTGGGGGAGGGGGATCGTTGCTTTGCTGTTGCTTGCATGTGGGAGGGGGGAACTCGGGGAGGCCTTTTGGGTTCTAACATTTAACTGTCATTCATTCTTCGGGGCACTCCTCTGTTTTCGTGGATGTTTGCGAAGAAAAAGAATTTCAGGACGTATATTGTATACATTTCTCTGACCTTAAATGCACCTTTGAAACCCTTGCATTTAATGATGAAGAAATGCACAACCATCCAGACTTGATTGCTGTGAGTGGTCTGTGCCTGGCTGCATCTCCAACAGGCAAAACAATGTTTTAATTAACATTAAAACAGGTACTACATACACACAAACAAACATCATTTGCAAGGAATATCACAATAAATATACAAAATCTTAATCACATAGAGTCCTTGAAATGTAGAGGGAAAGCGAATTAATATACTGTAATGCACAAGAACACTGTGCTGTGAACAACAGTTGCTTACCAATATTTCAGGTTTAGCACTGTCATAAATAGCAGTCTTTTATTGTCACTGGGTTACTTATAACCACACCTTCTTGGAGAAAAATTGAATCATAATGACCAGCTGCCATTTTATGTACCTCCCATGTCTATTGGTCAGTGGCCAATTACATTTAATGAATAAGTCGGGTTCCTACTGGACACTACATTAAAATTAACTCTACCCCTCTTGGCTTGAACTACAGCTTTGTAAGATGCACAAGCTCACATTAGAACATAAAGTACAGAAGTAAGAACAGGCATTTTGGCCTCTTTAGCCTGCTCCATAATCCATTAAATTCATGGTTGATTCAGTGCTGCCTTCAACACCACTTTCATGCTTTCCCTCATACTCCTCAATTTCCTGTAGTTCAAAAGGCTACGAAATCTGTCTTGATATATTCAATTGCTCTGCTTTCATAACTCCAGTAGATTTGAAATTCCAAACAGTCAGAACCATTGAAAGAATTCATCCTCATTTCCATCTGACCAGGATGACCCCTTTTTCTGAAACCACGCCCCCTTGTTTAGACACCACAATGAGGCAAAACATCTCAGCATCCTCCAATCAAGCCCTTATTCCAGTGGCTAAAGGAAGATTCATGTCCATTTTACTTGCTGTACCAATCCAAAACAATAAACTATGCCACCACCAGCATTCCAAGTCCCATCCAGAAATAAGGCATTCACAATCAGCTGGCATTTGAAAAAGAATGTCCAAATAGTACTGTTGTACTGTAATCTGGGAATTATTTCTTGAGGATCTCTTCAAAGCACATTAGACAATCTACTAAAGCAACTTCATATAAGAGGTAAAAACAAAACATTACCTATTTTTAATACCAGTGCACAGTGCAAGCATAACATTATTAAGTGCATTGCAATGCAAAGGTAAATTGGGAAGGCATTTCTTAGCAATGGAAAAGGATTTTAAAATAAACTAGTTTCACTCATTGCAGACTTTAAAGGCTAGTGATAAAATTATATACTTTTTTTGCTGACAATAATCTTTTGCTTCTTCAAACCTAGCTTTAGGAACCAATGTTTTTGTTTTAAATAATTGTTGGTGGCATTATGTGTGCCATAAAAGATGCCATTTGCAATTTTTTTCTTCCATGTCACATTATCAGTGTTGACACAAGAGACTGAAGATGTTGGAATATGGAGCAAAACAAAACAAACAGCTAAGGACGTTCAGAGGCTCAATTAGAACCATGGGGGGAAAGAACCCGTTGTTTGAGGTTGTGACCCTCCAGTTGGACTGAATGTGGAGAGGGAAGATAACTGGTTTAAAATGGAAAGGTGAAGTGGTGAGAACCTCCCCCACCTTCCTCCTTCTGCCTATCATCATTCATTCCTGCTCATTCCACCTATCATCTATTGGCCCCTGTCTCTCTTCTCTCTGTCTCCTATTTATATTGGTGATCTTCTCTTCCCACTCTGAGTCCTGATGTAAGGTCTTGACCATTCCTTTACCAGCTCAGATACTTCTTGATCTGCTGAGTTCTTCCAATAGTTCATGCTTTTTTATTATTATTATGCCGATGCAGTCAATATTTTCCCATAAATCCACCTTCATTCTGAATCACATTTCACTCTTTTGCAGAGAAGACAGAATCTAAATCAAGTTTAATATCACAGCCATACATTGTGAAATTTGTTGTTTTGCAGCAACACTACAGTTGCCTTTTGAAGACGTCATCAGTGCTGAGTAATCTAGTGCCCATGATGGGGCTGACAAACTAGTGAGGAGCAGAAAAGAATTTAAAAGAAAACATAGAACCTCTTGGTTGTATCAAAACAATATTTACATACAAATAAATCACACCAGAAGTCTCAAAAATTATTCCCCTGTTCACCCAAGACTGCACTGCTTGGTAAAAGTGTGGAAATTACAGCCAGTATTGATCAGAAATTAATGCTAAGAAATTCTGCAGCATATATTGGAAATGTGTGCATTGATCGGATGAAGTTTCAGGTCGCGTCTATAATTCAACAAAACATGCTGTATTGGCACGCTCATAGAAAAGGTGGAATCTTGTCTGAATCTAAACTTTCTAATACACATCAGGAAGCTGATAGGCAAGAAATGATCGTCAAAGACATAGTGCGCACAAGGTCAAAAATATACTATTTTCAACGCTTTCCTAAATGCTTGCATTCTCTTACAGAGACAAACACTGTCAAATAACAGAATGACAGACATCTTAGCCAGTAGTAGTTATTTTCTACCTATTAGAATGACAATATAAAACATGGCTACATAAAGAGGTTAAATGTCAGAACGATAAACTAGATGCTTTTTATTTATTTGTATTCAGAGATACAGCGCGAAACAGGCCCTTCCAGCCCAATGGGCTGCACCATCCAGCAACCCACCTATTTAACCCTAGATCAATCACAGGACAATTGCTGAAGCAAGTAATCCCAGAACTATTTATAATGTCTAATTAACCTACTAACCGGTACATCATTGGACTGTGGAAGAAAACTGGAGCATCCAGAGGAAACCCACATAGTTCATGTACAAACTTCTCACAGATGGCGCTAGAATTGAACCCCAAATCCTAAGCTGAAACAGCACCTCACCAACTGCTACACTATTGTGGCACCCATGGTAATTTATTAACACTGCAGTCCTGGAACCAGATTGCCATATGCCTTGATTTTGTGCACTACATGATTTAATTTCAATGAAAACTAAAATATAATTTTTAAAACATCAAAGGTTAGCTGTGATCTGCTGAAGATCCTCTGTATAATGGCCTTACAAACACGTCAAGAGACAAGGCAACTTCCTAAGATGTGCTAAGTCAATCAGGACATCCTAGGTTTTTGTACATGGTACATTGTAGGAACAGGCTTTCCAGTAAGTCTGTGACTCACCTCAGTATTCCTAAGGGATAACTCTAAAGATTCTCTAAGCTAATAAGCCTAGCACTGGAAACAAACCTCAGGTAAATCCTTATTGATGCACATACTCAAATCCGAATCACAATCAGAAGCAGGTTTAAAAATCACTGGTGACATAGAAAATCTCCTCAAATTCCTAATGAAGTATAGCCACTGGTGTGTCTTTGTGATTGCATCAATATGTTGGGCCCAGGATAAATCCTCTGAGATGTTGTTGTCCAGGAACTCCCCAGGTTCTCACCTCTGATTACTGCTCTCTTCAAATTTGCCCTGTTTGGGCATTTCATTTTCCACCACTCATCCCTCTTTTGCTGATCTAAACTCGCCTGAACAATGACTTACCTCAAAATCTGACCTATTTCTAGTTGCAAACCATTCTATGTGATTCTCATCCTGGTCTAGCAAACTTTCTAACAATCCTTGAGTGCCTCCTTCATCCCTATCACCTTTATCTCCCATAAGCCCATGTGATCTAAATTTCTTTGTGTACTCTACAAATAGCAAGTCTTTACCTCACACCAGCCAATGAAGTGGCATTTTGCATCTTGGGCTATGTACATCGCTAAATTTTACAACAGTGTGTGACTCAAACTAAAAAGTTGATTGGCCACTGATCATTGTTTTTCTTTGCATCCAGACAGGAACCTTAAATTTCAAGGCAGAAATTGCAGCAAACATTATTACATTCTTCTTTTTCGTGTACACAGTTGAGAAGATGAAGGGGACTAACTTAAACAGTCCCTAAAAGTAGGGATGATGATTAACTGCTACCCATTGCTTTTGATGTCGGAAGCATCCTCCATTTGTGCAGTCTGCTTGTTAGAATAATTGCAGCAAATAGCCACTGTTAATTGCCTGGTTAATTAGCTTATTATCTGATGAAGGACCCAATTTCATGAAGACCCAGTATAAGATAAAGCAAGTCTATAATGCATAAAGCCTGCCTACACACCTTAAAGAGGAAGTGTTATTGTGGCTGCAGCAGATGTTAACGGGCATTCTGCAGCTGAACTGGAATCCTGTGAAGACGTGTACGATGTTAGAGAGAGTCCATTGTTGCAGCGTGAAGGTCTTGAAACAAGGCAGGCAGAAGGAGAGTAAAGTCTTGTTTTCATGGGAGCCAGGGGAGGCATGACTTCCATTTCCATGTCCTGAAGAGAGTGGGAAGAGTTGCTACTGGATTTCAATGCGAAGAGACAGTCGGATGGAGATAAAATTTTGGTTAAAGCAGGGGCTCTCAACCCTTTTTATTCCATGAACCCAAATAACATTAAGCAAAGGAACAGTGGACCTCATGTTGGGAATGCCTAGGTTAAAGTCAGTGAATGAATGCATCTTCAAATACCTTATCTTTTCTATTGCATTCAGCACCATAACCTGGCACAAAACTGGCTGTATGTACCTAATAGTCGGTCTCCACTGGAACCTTGCAATTGCAAATCTCCAACCTAAATACCCCAACTTGCACAAGCAGCTAGCTATTCAACCATAGCCCGGAACATGTGTGAAATACACCAATACTCCACTGCTCCTGCAGAGAAAGATGGGAATAAACTTTGGATGCAACTAGGAAGACATGATCAGTATGTCACCTTATGGCCTCAATCACTTGGGCTAAAGGGCCTGTTTCCATTCTATATGACTATTGATAGTTGTGCAATCAGATTACTGTGGTGAAAACCTCAAGTGAACATCAAATGTGTAGATCAGCAATCTACATTTGCCTTTGTTTACCTATAACAGTATGGACTTCTTTATTTAAGTAGAAGAATCAAAGATTGTAAAATGATTCAATGACAAAATTTCACATTAAGCCCAGGCATCTGTCAAACTTTATATGAAGGGTCTCCCTAGAAATTGTGACTTACTTTGACTTACAAAATATTTGTATCACTAGCCAAGAAAGCAAAACTTTTAGAAACAGAAAACCTACAGCACAATACAGCACAATCTTCTTGCTGAAAACTGCCCCTTTCAAGACTAACAAATACCACAAGAAAAGTGACAAGCAGGTAATCAAATGCAGAACACTGCTGACAGACCTGCCTGAAGACTTAGTTATCTCCTAGGGGTCAGTTGCCTCGACTAGAAAACAAATACACCAGTGTAATAACTCAAGATACAAACTGTCTAACTTGGTAATGATCCATTGAGAGACAGTTATATTTTTTCATTGATAAATTGTTTAATGAGGTAGGAATGCATTAAGGAGCTTTGATATAAAGCAAAGGTTTACGGCATGAAATCTGAAAGAAATCAGACCCACAGCACTGACAGCTTGGAACACACTGATTTTTGAGAGAGATAAGATTAACATCCTAATTTACTGAAAACAGCTTTGAAATAGTAAAGACCTACATGTTAAAAGCTTTACCACTGGTGCAGATGAAAGCTAACATGCAGGTGCTGCGAGGCAATTAGGATGACAAATATATTGCAAAAAGATTTGAGTACAAGAGTGAAGATGACTGTACCATTACATAAGGCCTTGATGTGACCACATTTGATCCTTTTCCCTAAAAAAAAGAATATAACAGCTAAACAGGAAACACAACAATTATTTATAAAGCTGTCACATGGGATACAGGTCTGTCATTTGAGGAGAAAATGAGTAGACACTTTCTTTGTTCTCTAGAGCTAACAAGAATGAGGATATATTGAAATATATAAAGTTATTAGAGGTCTCAAGGAAATAGGTATTAAGAGAATGTCTTCCCCGGCTGAGGAACTTAGAACTTTGAATCCTTGTCTCCAAAACAAATGACCCCTCTATGACTAGAGGTCCTAGCATTAACTACTGCATGGCTTTCCCCTGCACAGAGCAATGCATCACAGATGCAAGCCCATTGGCCCAATGAGTAAATGCTGACCATTGTGGCATCTTAGCTAGTCCCAATTTCCTACATTCAGCTGATTTCCCTCCAAGCCCCACCCCTCCATGTACCTATTCAAGTGCTTCTTAACCTCGACCACTTCCATTTACTCATCAGCCTCAGGGTGAAAACATTGCCTCTTTGGTCCCTTTTAAATCTTTCCCCTCTTTCCCTAAATCTCCACCACATAGTTACAGACTCTATCCTGCTGAAAACTCTGTAACTATCTACCTTATCTATGCCTCTCATAATTTTAAACACTGCTATAAGGTTCTTTTCCAAGGAATAAACAGCTAGCTTGGTCAACTTCTCTCCATAACTCAAGTCCTCCAATTCTGGCAATATAGTTGTAAATCTCCCCTGCACTCTTTCTAGATTACCCATGCATTTTCTAATAGGAAGTGCACTGCAGACTGCTAGCTTTAGACGCTCCAGTTCCCCCTCACGTCCACTCAGCAGGTGTAAATTAAGCCTAATGTAGACGATGTAGAAGGCTCAGAATTTAGTTCATGGACACATGAAAATAAGTGGTAATAGCTCGGGAAATGGGATTAATGGGATTTCTCAGAGAACCAGTTTAGACTCTGACTGATGGTGTTCTACATCAAAAGGAATTGAAACTGAGAACGACATAAAGAATGCAATCAAGAAAACAGGAAATTTCACATGCTCACTTCACCTGCCTCTGTAAAACAATGGAACAGAATTCAAAGTCTGCTGTGAGCACGGATCTCGGGTTACTTCCTCAGTAATGAGTGGCTTATGTGAGATACGACAGAGATAATACTCTTTAGACCAGGAATCTGAGACTGAGTGTGACCTTGAGCTTAATCCAGAAGTGAATGTAGTATTGTTCTACCCTTAGTTAAATCTTCTATCAGCTGAGGAGCAACATTCTGTTTTGGAGTTTCTATCCCAGCATGTTCCTGCAACATCTGTCCCGGGTGATTTATTTTGTTTGTTTTAATCACCATTGCTTTCACTTGGGATGAAGGTGGTTTGCCATTGGCTTTGTTTAGCTAACCCAGTTTGAGACACGGTGCAGTTGTGTGGGAGCTTTATTCTTGTTGCTTAAAGCTATTCAAGACTTCTTTGACATCAGCTCCTCAGAAGGACTAGGAAGAGAGCTGAAGTCCTTCACCTAAGTGAGTAATAGCTGTTTCAGTGTGGCTGTCACTGTATCTGGAGGAAGCACGGCAACAGTTGTAGCAGTCTTGTGACCTTGTCAAAGTTGGCCATATAAGCCACTGGAAAATCATTAAGCAAGCCAAGATGTTCAGAACAGTCAAATTAATTTGCAATCAGATTCCTCTGTCATACCTTCTGAGTGGATATACTGTACATAACGAGGAAATTTTAATTTGTACTAGTATGCAGGATGCTTGAATGTTGCAGTTCGACCCCAGAGATAGCGTGAGTGTCATTGGGACATAAAGAGGCCTTTCTAACATCTGGTCCACCTAACAAAGCTTGACTCCACTTCCTGTGAATCTGCAAACATGTGTGACATGTTCAGTACAGAAAAGATGCTAAAAGTGATAAAAATAATGAATGTTTAAAGGGTGATATATACAAAATACAAAAAGGCTGGTAATAGAGAGGTAACCA
The DNA here is from genome assembly GCF_048418815.1 of Hemitrygon akajei. Classification (NCBI taxonomy): domain Eukaryota; kingdom Metazoa; phylum Chordata; class Chondrichthyes; order Myliobatiformes; family Dasyatidae; genus Hemitrygon; species Hemitrygon akajei. Next base: position 145,883,809 of record NC_133134.1, on the reverse strand, counting down.
GTGCAGTTCAATGAAAGGTCATCAAATTGTAATGATGGAGTCTAATTTATTTTCTGGATTGGGAAGAAAAGGGAAAGCAGGGATAGGGTTGTTGTAAGAATATTTCTGATAGTGGGAGAGTCCCGGATCAGAGGGCAAAGGCTCAGAATATAATGGTGGTTTCTTTAGAACAGAGGTAAAAAGGAAGTCCTTTAGCCAGAGGGTGGTGAATCTATGGAATTCATAACCACAAGCAGCTGTGGAGGACAAGTCTTTGGATATATTTAAAACGGAGGTTGATGTGTTCTTGATTAGTAAGGGTGTGAAAAGGTTATGAGGAAAGGCAGGAGAATGGGGTTGAAAGGGGAAATAAATCAGTCATGATTGAATGGCAGAGAAGACTTAATGGCTTGTAATAGCCTAATTCTGCTCCTATGTCAGATGGTCTGAGTCACACAATAGAGATATTGCTGCATTATATCACTCTAACTGTGTGGTGCACAACTTTCCAATAATCTCAGCAAATGTGACAGTACCTAAAAGTAATAGCTAAAAAAATGTTAAACCCTGTTAAAAAAAAAGGAAGAGAAGAATAAGACATACAGTATGGGAGGAAATTTTGGAAATAATAATCCAGGTCAGAACTATTTGGCAACTGCATGGCAAATGTTATAGCAGTCTTGTGACCTTGTCAAAGTTGACCACATAATCCACTGAAAAATTGCTAACTGAGCTGAGATGTTTGCAAGAGGTCAAATTATAGATAAATTTTGGTTGCATTTGTTAAAAGCAAATTATGTTTGACTTATTTGACTGGAGTTCTTAGATGAAGGAGCAAAAGGTTGTGAACCTGGAAGGCTTTGTAATAGTGAAATTGTTTAGAAAACTAAAAACCATGGAATTAAAGAGTCACTGGTAGCATGGACATGAAATTGATACAAAGTGCTAATGATCTGTTGTGTTAGATTAGAAGGATTGTTGCTTAATCTCCATGAAGCTTGGCATTAGGATGAATGTATGTAAGGTTGTGAAAACCACAGAAATGGTGCAGAGGAGATTTACAAGGATGCTGCCTGGATTGGGGAGCATGCCTTATGGGAATAGGTTGAGTGTACTTCGCCTTTTCTCCTTGGAGTGACAGAGGATAAGAGGTCACCTGATAGAAGTGTACAAGATGATGAGAGGCATCGATCGTGTGGATAGTCAGAGGCTTTTCCCCAGGGCTGAAATGGCTAGTACGAGAGGGCATAGTTTTAAGGTGCTTGGAAGTAGGTTCAGAGGAGATGTCAGGGGTAAGTTTTTCACACAGTGAGTGCTGAGTGCGTGGAATGGGCTGCCAGTGACCGTGGTGGAGGTGGATACGATAGGGTCTTTTAAGAGACTCCTGGAGCTTAGAAAAATAGAGGGTTATGGGTAGCCCTCTAAGGTAAGGACATGTTCGGCACAGCTTTGAGGACCGAAGGGCCTGTATTGTGCTGTAGGTTTTCTATGTTTCTATTCATAGCTAATCTGGATGCAGGGGGCTTAATTTCAAAATCTGTATAAGAGAAAACTCAATACGGTAAATGAAGAGAATAGTTCTAGACTTTAAGAGGACATGCTAATAGACTGGGTAATGTTATATGAAATAGGTGTGCACACGGAATACAGAGTGAAGTCTAAAACTAACTCAAGTGTGGCAGAGCAAGCTAAACATAGTGACATGAGGAGTAATTTTCTTTTATATTAAGAATTAGAAGAGGCAGTATTAACTACTGCATTAGAAAAGAAAGCAGTCGCTTAGATGGAGACTTCACCCTTGGAACAAAACACCCTCTTTTCTATGTCAGAACTATAGAAATCAGTTAACAATGATGCTTTTTTTCTGTATATAATCTCTTATCTGAAAGAAACGGAAAAGATCCCTGTTAGGTATGTCGAATTTCAGTACTATTTGACTAAAAGACATCATCGTTCCTTCATCAAACAAGTCTCCTAGATGAAAAATACCCTTAGAAATCCAAAATCCAGTATGCCAGGCTGAAAATCTAGGCTCCCGGTTATTGGAGTGAAGGGTGATATTTTCGCCTTGTTGCCCTCAATTTGTCGCACTGCCCTCCAAGCCCTGACTGCATTAATTGTTATTGAACTGTGACAATATTCCTTAACTAGTTTCATCTTATTGAGAAAAAGCAAATTAATAAGAGGGCATTTTGCTTGTGAAGCTTCAATGTCCAGCCAAATTGAGGAGGGGTCCCTGCAAACCCAGTCAACCACATAAGATAAAAAGGAACTTAATTGATATCTGGAAAATCCAGACCCCCTATACTACTGGGAAGCTGTAACTTAGACATTTTAATACAGGGCCTTTTTTTGTTCCAGATGAAAGAAACAAATCAGCCATTTTTTTAAAAGTGTTTATTGGGTGAAAATGACTGGAATCATTCATATTGGGTACTTTTTACAGCAACCTGAGGGAATGTTCTTGTGGAGAGGCTGAGCAGCTGGGAAGGGTCTGGGAGGAAGAGCTGGGAGTAGAAATTACAGCTGAAACATGGGAAGTCATCTGTGATAATGCAAAGAAAATTTCAGTTTGTGATAGAACTAAAGCATTGCAACTCAAAATTCTGCATAGAGCCCATCTGACTCTAGATCATCTCTCGAAATTTAAGACGGGGGTTTCTCCAATGTGTTCTAAATGTAAAATAAATACTGGAACTTTCACCCACTGTTTTTGGACTTGTCCCAAACTTCAGGGATACTGGAGTGATATTTTGGGTGAAATGGAAAAGATTCTGTAGAGCTTGAACTGGACCCAATGTCTTTTCTCTTAGGCTTACCCAGCAGTCGTATTATTAATGCACATCAGAAAAACTTTTTAATGTCCTGACTTTTTGTGCGAGGAAGAACATTTTACTTTGTTGGATATCTGATAAGGCCCTGGACTCTTTGGTTGGCGTAAATTAATCATGGAATACATTCCTTTGGACTTTTTAACATGTATAGTACAGTACACTGAAAAACAAATAGTTTTTATAAAACATGGCAACCTTTTGTGCAGTATATAGATGTAAACCTGTCTGCTATGCTAATAAGGGCTTTTGTATAGGATGTTGTGGCGATGTCTATATTTTGGTGGAAGTGTTCTGATAGCTGATAACTGTGAGGGGAAGAAATGTAAATGTATCTGGGAATTGAAAGTTTTGTTATGCTGAGAAAAAAATTTTAAAAACAGTCTTAGATAATAGATCGAGGACAATGATACTGAGAATGAGAGTGTTCATTTATACAAGAGGAATGGTGAATCTGCAGGGGTTTGCTCACATTGAAACAGGCTAAAATGGCATAATTGAGATGTTTCATAGGAGTCAGCTAAATAGGGTTTAAGAAACTGGAATAAGAAAATTGTTGATTGAAGTTCAGTGGGTGTGGAAATAGATTCAATGGTAACTTCCAGAAGAAACCTTCTCTCTGGTTCAAAGGTTCATTTTATTATCAAAGAATGTACACAGGTACAGGTCTGAGATTCATCTTCTCCAGATAGCCATAAAATACTGAACAACCATGGAAGTTGTTGAGGCCCCACTACTGCACGAAAAAGAAAGAGAAACATAACTCGCAAATCCCAACTTCTCCACCCCCAGCATCTCCCTCACACAAAAATGAACAGATCGCCCACCCAGACAGAGCAGCTAAAACAACAAACCCCTAACTCCCAAGCTCCTCCCACATAAAAGAAACGTGCCATTGACATCAAACGCCCAACCCTTCCCTCACCCAGATAAAGTAACATTTTAGCCACTCACCGATCGACAACAAGGAAGGAATTACAGAAAGACTGAAGGAGACTAATATAAACTACAGTCCACACTGATAATCATATCTGTCTCAGAACTTTGCAAACATCCTCCGTCAGCATCGAGGAGAGCAACAGCTCAAACTCAGTCCTTCTGTGTGGCCTTCATTAGACAGGAAGTGACCTCCTGACCTCCAGCCTGATGCGTCCTCTCATGGGGAGTGATTTCCGTCCCAACGTGGCCTCTCAACCCCGGACCAATCCATTAAGAGTGACCGCCAACCCAGCCTCCTCCTCATTTGCCTCGATGGTTCAATCTTCCTTGACGCTTCAGTTGGCAAGAAATGCAATCGAATGATTAGAGATTCAAATGAGATTGATGAATAACAGTGTTAGTTCTGCTTTGCAGCCAATAAACAAACTCCAGGACATAGCTGGCTGCAAGTTCATCAAGGTAGTGACCTGCACTTGTGTCATCAATGGCATCCCCTTCCTCAGATAATTAGAAAAGGGACATTTGCTGTTATTAACTACACATGTTTGTAGATCAACTAGCAGCTCCTCAGAAGATGGAGGCCCAAACTTACATTCAACAATACCTGGACAACAGTCACTCATTTTGCATATTGAAGAAGCTTGCCACAAGTCAGAGCAACATTGGCATTCTTTCACTGTTGTTGGGTGAACACCCTACACTTTTACCATTAGCACTGTAGAAGAGTCTTCATCCAAGCTCTGTAGTAAATCCTCAAGGGCTTTAAACAAAGGATGTTCAATGGTTTTCTTGCCAGTATCACCCAGGCTCCATAAAATGACAGGAAGTATAATAGCAGGGAAATACTTTACAGGGTCAACAAGAAAGAGCAAGGAGGCTGCAACTATTTGGATAGCTGTACCAAACAGCTGGAATTATTTTTGCATTGTATTATTCAATAATTTCAGGATTCTAATTGAGTTAAACCAACATTTCTAGATAGCCTTTGTTCTATGCTAATATTTGGTGCTGACACATGCATTTGTAAGGTATTAGATGCAGTCATTAGATCAAATTAAATTATTCTTGTTCACCCGAGCCATTTTGTGCATTGTTCCACATCTGAAAAACAATCATGGCATTTTTAAACAAAATACACAGTGCATGGGCCTGTCCCTTGTCTTTGCAACATTTCCCATCTTAAATAATGGAGGAAATCCTTCAACAATTCACTAGAGTGCATTACAAACTTGTTCCAGAAGACCTCACATATCCTCATGTTGACACCGACAGTAGTATAGGAGCTCAACGGGCTCTGGACTTTGCTGGACTGACTCTTTAATAATTCAAAAGAATTATTGTACTCTGCTGTTCCCCAGCATCTTAAAATGCAATTGTTCATGACGATTGGATTAAATAAAATGAATATTTTTTATGATTGATTGCTTGAATTGTTTCTTTAGAATGCATGCTATGTTTCATTTCTAATAGAGATGATTGCTAATCTAATGCTCTGTCAGCCTATTTTCTGCCAACAAAGAAAATGCTGACCACTATATTTAACACGGTGCAAAAGTAAAGTATCTTCTGATAGAATGATAATAAAACACCTTGTGAAGTGTGATTATTTTGTCTGTTAATTTGCTTCTAATTTATTGGTTCAATGAATTTTACCAAAAGGCCTTGTTATAAGGAGCGACTGGAGCGAACACAAGTGCAGGACACAGACGCGGAGATTGAGTTCGGATTTTCACATGGGCGTAAATGCCAAACAGCAAGCAGGAACACGGAGCCCTGATATGGAACCTTGACACGGAGCCCTGATATGGAACCTTGACACGGAGCCCTGATATGGAACCTTGACACGGAGCCCTGATATGGAATCTTGACACGGAGCCCTGATATGGAACCTTGACACGGAGCCCTGATATGGAATCTTGACACGGAGCCCTGATATGGAACCTTGACACGGAGCCCTGATATGGAATCTTGACACGGAGCCCTGATATGGAACCTTGACACGGAGCCCTGATATGGAACCTTGACACGGAGCCCTGATATGGAACCTTGACACGGAGCCCTGATATGGAACCTTGACACGGAGCCCTGATATGGAACCTTGACACGGAGCCCTGATATGGAACCTTGACACGGAGCCCTGATATGGAACCTTGACACGGAGCCCTGATATGGAATCTTGACACGGAGCCCTGATATGGAACCTTGACACGGAGCCCTGATATGGAACCTTGACACGGAGCCCTGATATGGAACCTTGACACGGAGCCCTGATATGGAACCTTGACACGGAGCCCTGATATGGAACCTTGACACGGAGCCCTGATATGGAACCTTGACACGGAGCCCTGATATGGAATCTTGACACGGAGCCCTGATATGGAACCTTGACACGGAGCCCTGATATGGAACCTTGACACGGAGCCCTGATATGGAACCTTGACATGGAGCCCTGATATGGAACCTTGACGCAGAGCTTTGACACGGAGCCTTGACTCAGAGAAATGGATTCTCATAGGTAAACCTTGAAACAGGAACTAAACTTACAAACGTTTGTAGAACAAACGGTTCTAAGCAGTCGGGAAACATAGTTTACTCATAGAAAAAAGACCAATGAACTGGCGACTAGTGGTTGTGACGTAGGGGGTTCTTATACTGATTCTTTGATGGAAACCAGGTGTGCCATCATCAAAGAGAATTGGAAGCAATTTGGGAAATTAACGATTGGGACCATCGCATAATCAAAGAAAATTAGGAGAAAGATAGGGAATTAACAATTGGGACAATGACAATACCCCCCCCCCCCCCAACGGGAGCTTCCAGGCAATCCACCAGACTTGTCTGGATGGTCCCGATGAAAATCATGGACAAGGAAAGTGTTGAAGATGAAGGAGCAGGGAATCCAGGAACATTCCTCTGGGCCATATCCTTCCCAATTGACCAGGTACTGGAGACCCCTGCCTCGGCGGCACACATCCAGTAATCACAGGACGGTATACACTGGGTGGTCGTCAATGACCCGGCCGGGTGGAGGGCATTTGGCAGGGGGGCATAAAGGGCTGACAGATACCGGCTTCAATGGGGAAACATAGAATGAAGGATGGATGTGCATAGATTTGGGTAGTTTGAGTTGGACTGCCAAGGATACTCTCAATCTCGAATGGTCCCAGGAAATGGGGGGCGAGTTTCTTGGGCTCATTCTTGAGGGGGATGTCTTTAGAAAAGAGCCAAACCTTCTGCCCAGGCCAATAATCAGGTGTAGGAATCCGATGGCGATCGGCAATCCTCGGGATGTGGTTGGCTGAACGGAGCAGGGCTGCGCATGTGTCTTTCCAGATCTTGCGGCACCAGTGGAGATGGGCCTGAACAGAAGGCACAGCAATATCATTTTCATGAGCGGAGAACAGAGGGGGTTGGTAACCGATGGAGCATTCACAGGGAGACATTCCAGTGGCAGTGCTGACCAAGGAGTTGTGGGCGTACTCTACCCAAGTGAGATGGGTGCTCCAGGCAGACGGGTTGTTGGCGGCTACACAGCGCAGTGCTGTTTCCAAATCCTGGTTAGCTCGCTCTGTTTGCCCGTTCGTCTGCAGATGAAAGCTGGATGACAGACTTACTGGGGCTCCAGGAGCTTGACAAAATGATCTCCAAACTTGAGAGACAAAGTGGGGGCCCCAGTCAGAAATAATGTTTGAGGGAATCCCATGAAGGTGGAAGACGTGATGGATGAGAAGGTTAGTTGTCTCACGGGCTGTAGGAAGTTTGGGAAGGGCTACGAAGTGCACAGCTTTGGAGAAGCGGTCCACCATGGTGAGTACGGTAGTGTTCCCATGTGAAGGGGGTAGTCCCGTGATGAAGTCCAGGTCAATGTGAGACCAAGAGCGGCTAGGAACAGGTAGGGGACGAAGCAACCCAGCAGATGGTCGGTGGGAGGCTTTTCCACAGGCACAAACAGGCAGAGACATAGAAACGGGTGTCAGTGTCCATGGAGGGCCACCAGAAGTGTCTCTTCAGGTGGGACAAAGTCCAATGAACCCCAGGATGGCAGGCAAAACGAGACATGTGCCCCCACCGGAGAACCTGAGATCCAATGGAGTCGGGCACAAAGAGGCGATTGGAGGATCCTTTGCCTGGGTCTGGCTGAGTCCGTTGAGCCTCTTTGACTATGGCCTCGATCTCCCAGGTGAGGGCAGCCACTACACGGGATGGTGGAAGGATGGTCTCGGGGTTGTGGAGGCCCTCCTTTGAAATGTATTGATGGGAGAGGACATCGGGCTTCACGTTCTTGGATCCCGGGCGACAGGTGAGTGCAAATCTGAATCAACCAAAAAATAATGCCCAGTAGGCCTGGTGGGAATTCAAGCAGTAGGCAGTTTGGATATAAGCAATTTTCTTGTGATCCGTCCAGATGATAAACGGATGTTCTGCTCCTTCCAGCCAGTGCCTCCACTCCTCCAAAGCAAGTTTGCCTGCCAGTAACTCCCAGTTCCCTACGTTGTAATTTCGTTCGGCGGGGGACAGCCCCGAGAAAAGAAGGCACAGGGATGAAGTTTTTGGGAGAGGACCACTCCCACCCCAGAGTCAGAGGCATCAACCTCCACAGTGAATTGACAAGAGGGGTCTGGTTGGACCAGGATGGGAGCGGAGGAGAAACGCCTCTTCAGCTCTGAGGAGGCAGCGTCCGCTTCGGGGTCCCAGTGAAAAGGGGTCTTAGGAGAGGTGAGTCAAGTAAGGGGCGCTGCCACACAGCTGTAATCCCTGATGAAATGACAATAAAAGTTTGCAAACCCTAGAAATTGCTGGAGTTGCTTGAGTGTCGTAGTTGTTGGCCACTCCGCTACTGCCTGGATCTTTTCGGGATCTGCTCTCACTTGCCCGCTCTCGATGATATATTCTGAGAAACTGATTGAAGGAACATGAAAGTCGCACTTCTTGGCTTTTACGAATACAGTTGGCCCTCCTTATCCGTGAAGGATTGGTTCTGGGACCCCTCCCGGATACCAAAAAAAGCGGATGCTCAAGTCCCTTATTCAACCTGTGTCAATGCGGTGGACCTTAGGACCCAGCAGAACCCCAGATCTTATTTAACCTGTCTCAGTGCAGTGGACATTAGGACCCGGCGCCAGAGCTCTGAATCCGCAGTGTTTCTGTTCACGAAAATAATCATGATCACAATTGAAAATAACGTGGAAATAATAAAGTGATCAGAAAGAGGTGAAACGTCATCAGTCAGTGTAAAAGCGTTAGGCTACGTTGGTCAATAATCGGAACAATTTTAAAGGATAAAGTGAGAAAGGCCCTGCCCCGTTGAAAGCTACAATTATTACTAAGCAACGCAGTGGCTTAATTATTGGGTTTTGGGGTTTTGAGTTTTTGATCCTCCACATCAACCTGGCATGGTGGAGATCGCATTCGATAGCGATCTGTCACTGGATTGAACTCGGCGCTAAAACATACGTTCTTAAGTGTTTTATATGCATAGAAAGGTAAAATATATACTATATACTATGACAAACGTTTGACTAACTGATGCTAAATAATACTGGATGTACCTGTTCCAACTTAATTAGTAAGAGAACTTCCGATTTTTTTCGATCCCGATCCACGATAACCCACGCACATCCTCCCTTATACTTTAAATCATTTCTAGATTCTTTATAATACCTAATACAATGTAAATGCTATGTAAACTAGTTGTTATACTGCATTGTTTAGGGAATAATGACAAGATAAAAAGTCTGTACATGCTCAAACAACAAGTGCTGGAAGAGCACTTCCGGGTTTTCTCGATTCGCGGTTGGTTGAATTCGCGGATGCGGAACTCGTGGATAAGGAGTGCCGACTGTAGTTTGTTCTCCCAAAGCTTCTGCAGAACCTGACAGACATGGTGGGTGTGTTCCTGAAGATTGCTGGAGAAGATGAAAATATCATCCAAATAAACAAACACGAAGCGGTTAATGAAATCTCTAAGACATTGTTTATCAGGGCTTGGAAAACGGTGGGGGCATTGGTGAGGCTGAATGGCATGACCAGGTATTAGAAGTGACCAACAGGGGTGTTGAACGCAGTCTTCCATTCATCTCCCTCCCTTATCCTGACCAGATGATAGGCACTTCGTAGGTCCAACTTGGAGAAGATGGTGTCTTTGTGAAGTGGTTCAAAAGCTGAGTTGAGAAGGGGCAGTGGATATTTGTTCTTTATGCTATTTAGGCCTTGGTAATCAATGTAGGGGTGCAGTGAGCCATCCTTCTTCCCCACAAAGAAGAAACCTGCGCCAACAGGGGAGGATGAGCACCAGATAATGCCCGCTGTGAGAGATTACGCCTCCATTGCCTCCCTTTCTGGCTGGGACAAGTTGTACAGTCGACCGGTGGGTTGAGGGACCCCGGGGAGAAGGTCAATTGCGCAATTGTATGAGCGGTGTGGCGACAGGGAAAGGGCCTGTTTTTTGCTGAATACTTCTCCCAGATCGTGGTACTCAGCTGGAACCTTGGATAGGTCGGGGGTCTCAGCGGCAGATGAAGTCGTGGTGACTTTCATAGGGGAAAGGGCCAATTGAAGACAAGTGGAGTGACGGAACGGGGTCCAGCTGGCTATCTTCCCAGTGGACCAGTCGATGTGAGGATTATGGCGGATTAACCAAGGATACCCAAGAACTATAGGAGCTTCAGGGGAGGAAATTAAATTAAATTGGGCCGGCTCCCGATGGTTCCCGGAGAGAATTAGAGACAGGCGTGGTGTGCATTGTGTGACCGGGGCCAGAAGTCTACCATCCAGTGCCCGGGCCTCCAGAGGGGCACTCAACGGCTCCTAAGGAATTCCGGCCCTGGAAGCTATGTCTTCATCCAGAACATTGCCCTCAGCACCGGAATCCACTAGAGCTGACAGAGGCAGGGATTGTTTGTTGCCGGGATCTGCATCCGGGTTCTGGAAACGGAAGGCAATGTTGTCTGGCTCACCAGGGTCCCTCTTGACCGAAGGGGACAGGTAGCTCGGAAGTGGCCAGACTGGCTGCAATATAGACATTCACCCGCTCTCAATCTCCAGAGTCGCTCAGCGGGAGAGAGGCGGTTCCATCCCAGTTGCATGAGTTCCTCTCCCGGGGTGATGGAAATGGATGGTCTGGGAGCTACTCTTGGAGCAGGAGAAGGAGAGGGACTTGTTCCTGCGGGAGGCAGAAACCAGTGCCGTGGAGTGGCCAACAGTGTTGGATGACCAGGATTTTTCCTATGGCGTTCTCGAAGATGGTTGTCCAGCCTAGTGGCTAGGGAGATCAATAAATCCAGGCTGTCTGTGTCATCCCTTGCCGCCAACTCGTCCTTCACCATGTTGCTGAGGCCATTCCGGAAAACCCCTTGGAGTGCCTCATCATTTCACCCCGAGTCAGCCACTAATGTCCAGAATTCCACGGAATACTCTGTGACACTACGAGAGCCCTGATGGAGGGTGAGTAGACACTTAGTGGCATCTTTACCACGGACAGGGTGGCCAAGGATCTTTCTCATCTCTGCGATAAAGGCAGGGAATAAAGAGCAGATATCCGACTGATTATCCCAGACTGCCATAGCCCACACTAAGGCACTTCCCCGCAACAAGCCCATGATGTAAGCTACCTTTGACTTGTCCGTGGAGTAAGTGGATGACTGCTGATTGAACAGCAAGGAACTTTGCAGAAGGAAGGCCCGGCATTTCCCCAAATCCCCAGCGTCGTGTTCAGGTTCCGCTATGTGTGGCTCTTTCGGCAGGGGTGTTGCTGACACATAGGGGTTGCCACTCCGACTGTTTGGACTGGTTTGACTGAGTTCCAGGAGAGGATGGGGTAAGATTAGTGGATACACGATCCGCCTGGTCACCGATTTTCATTATGTTAGCGGACAGGGAACGGAGGTTGTCCACAACATCCCGGAGGAGTTGATCATGCAGACCCAGTAGGGAGCCCTGCTGGCGAGGACTTGTTGCAGGGTCTTCATGTCCACTGGGTCCATAGTGGCCAGTTCATTCTGAAAAAATGTTGTCTCATTTTTACTATGTACTGTACCAGCAGTTATTGTCGAAATGACAATAAAAAGTGACTTGACTTGACTTGATATAAGGAGTGACTGCAGCAAACCCAAGTGCAGGACACAGGCTCAGAGATTGAGTTTTGATGTTTACATGGGCATAAACACTGAACAGCAAGCAGGAGGAATCTTAACATGGAGCCCTGATATGGAACCTTGACACGGAGCTTTGACTCAGAGAAACAGAGTCTCATAGGTAAACCTTGATACTGGAACTAAACTTAGAACAAATGGTTCTAAGCGGTCAGGAAATGTAGTTTACTCACAGGAAAAAAAGACCAACGAACTGGCAACTAGTGGTTGTGACATTGAGGTTCTTATACTGAGTTCTTGATGGAAACCATCATCAAAGAGAATTGGAAACAATTTGGGGAATTAATGATTGGGACTGTGGCATAATCAAAGAAAATTAGGAGCAAGATAGGGAATTAACAATCGGGACCATGACAGGCCTATTAATTAATAAGATATGTAATATGCAAAGCTCATCTGTTTCATGTAGGACGTGTCACACACTGCACCAAAAAAGAAAGGTAGGATGACTATTACTCTAGGCATACGCTCAAGTGGGAATCACTTTTGTTTTCTTTTTTTTCTCCTGGGTGGATTTCTCTTCATATTTGTCATGGACATAGGAGAAGGCCATTCAGGCACTGAGGCTATACTGACTCTCAGTGCATTCCATTAATTACATTTCCCTAATTCATGGCTTGAAGCCTACTCTTTCTCATATACCAAACAACTCCTACTCTGAGACTCCAACCACTCAACTATGATGATTTACAGTAGACCTTAGGTCTACAACCCAGCACACCTTTGTGACGTGGGAGAAAGCCATAGTAGTGACATGGTCACAGGGAAACATGCAAACTCCGCACAGATATTACCTATATCCAGCTCTCTTGGCAGTGAGGCAGCTGCATTCCACTGTGTTGCTACAATTTTTCAGATGTTGGTTGTCACTGGTATTGCTTAGTCATCAACAGCTATAATACACCCCATTACATGGATGAATCACATCCATCAAAATGGTTCCAGTAGTTTTTAACCTGCAATCCATTCCTGCAACTACTGAGATTGTCCTTAACAGTCAATATTATAAATAGTAAAGGACACTTATGGAACTTGCATCTGGTAATAGCAGAGATCATTATTTGCAAAGTAGCAATTTGATGCAGATTGATGAGCTAGTTATCTGTGACTGACTGCATTTCATAAAATCATAGTTTTACAGCATAGAAATGGGTCCTTCAGCATATGGCATTCATGCCGACCTCTTTACCCATCTACAAACTGTACATCAATACCATTTACTTGCATTGGGACCATAACCTTCTATGCCTACCTATTTAAGTTTCTGTCCAAATGCCTCTTAAATTGAGTAAGCTTAGTTTAACAGTAGCGCTTGCTATAGTATTGCTTCTCTTCTCGACTCTAGGTTTATGCCTGATTCTAGAGCTTTGATAACCTGGTTTCAGTTCACGTTGAGTTCTTTGGGTTTTCCAGTTCTTCAGCATCCCAGTGCCCTTTTCTCACGGACAGAGAAGTACATGTCCATGAGATGTGCTACATCATTTTCCTGCACTGAGCACAGGTGCTGTTCGAGGGACAAAGAGATCCAAGCTAGTTCATGGGATTAATGCCATGCATGCACATGTCCGACATTTTTGCCACTCTGCTAATGTCTGAATTTGGACAGGGGTCTGCAGAGAGTTTCTCAAGTTGGATCATAAAATGGGTGATTTTCGATTGCAGGATACGCAAAGAAACCTCCAAACCCTTTGCGTTGGAATTTACGTGCTCATCCCTTGCTCAAAGTGCTTAATGGATTTGCTGTCTGCTGTCCATAATTAGCAGTCCTCTGATTTCAAAGTGCAGCTTGTTATCCTTTACCATCTTGATTACTCGGAACTGCTGAAAGCTACGCAATAACAGGCAAATTTCATTGCACACCATATTCTTTTATCCACTGTGAGAACTTCTCAGGATCACTAACAATTGTTCCAAATCATTATGTCAACCTGGCCACATGCTAATGTGATAATAATTAAATCTCATGTGGTTGACAAACGGCTTTCCATTCTCCACAGGACAGGTCAGTTAATCCAAGCAGCATTTTGATATTGGCATCTTGTCTAAGTGGTCAATATACAGCTGACACTTCTGACTCTGAAAAGTAAATCATGTACTCAACAAAATGTCACAACTCGAGGATTATTTCACTCTATGAAGCTTTTCAGTGAACTCTGACCCCACACATGCTAAATATTGATAGAATCAACTCTAAATAGGAATCCGTGAAAATCAATCAGAATCAGCAAGACTAATACATATTTCATTAACTCATAAGCATTAAAGCCAGCAATAATAATTCCTATTGAGACACAGATCAACTAAATCAATACAAATTGGGTCCAAATCCAGGAAACTCTTGCTCCATAAGCTTTGCTTTTTGAGAAATCTCAGCCAGACTGCACCAGAATGGAGTCAGTCAGGCTTTATACTGTTCTGAAAGTACTGGTAAAAAATATGCCTATTGGATTCAAAGTGAAATAATGCAAACACAACAACTTCAGTCCAAATGACCTGTGTGACTTTGACTAATGAATCTGATATTATCATCCTGTTTCTGTGTGAGCAGATCTTGTGGGAGTTTGTCAAATGTATTTTTTTTCCAAACCTTCATATGTGTTTATGAGATGGTTGAAGATGACACCAGCCATGTGCCCTAATTTTCCAAGGTTAATTTCATTATATTAGTTGTAAAAACACAGTAATATTTGCCATGCTGTTAAGGGCAACTAATATTTCTGCTGATGTAAACATAAAATTTGTGAGTTGTTTTGGAATTTTACAGCATCTTGATCATTAGGAAACAATCAGACAGGAAGATTTCCCAAGATGGGGTGAGTTGGGGGGGGGGGGTTGGTATAGGTGGAATGAATCACTTGGTTATGGAGCAGAAGATCAGTGCAAATTTTATGAAAAAATACTAATGTGCCATTTTGATATTTATAGAAACTATAACAGAACAGGAAGGGGCATTTAGCTCATTGCATCTGTTCTAGTGCTAATTTAAATAAAATGATTCTGATCACATCCTCCCATGTTACAGAAGTTTCAAAAATGTTTATTTCTCAATGGGAGATCTATAAACTTTTATCCACTCCTGGTCACCTTCTGAAGATTGGCTGGGTCTGGTTCCCTCATTGAATCATCATCATCTATTACTTACATAAGCCTATATCATTCCCACTGGGCATAGGCCACTGACAGTAGCTCACCAGAGTCCTCTGTCCCAGACAGTCTTTCATGTTGTTTTCAGACGTAACCCATCTTCTTGGTGTGTTCTTCCTCTCCCAGGGCTAAGGTCTTTAGAGCTTCAGTTGGTGTTTCTGTAGCACTGGGTTTTTTGTGGGATGGGGTTGCTAGCCCCTTGTCCAACATTTCTCTGTTCAGAGTTATGCTTTGGACCATCCAAAAAGTTGATTATTACCAATGGATATGCTGAAATGTATTCTCCAGAGATCAGGTCTTATTATGAACAAAAGCACTGCATTGTTTGTGTTAAACTGTGACATGTGTCAGGTACAGAGTGCATTGGCTAGTTTGTCTATTACTGTCCACTCTACCAATGAAATTATTAAACTGACTTTGAAGATTATTCCAAAATAGAGGCCCAGAAAACTTTGCCAGGAATCATGAGATTTTAAGACCATAAGATATAGGAGCAGAAGTAGGCCATTCAGCCCATTGAGTCTGCTCCACCATTCAATCATGGGCTGATCCAATTCTTCCAGTCATTTCCACTCTCCTGCTGTAACCCCATACCCTTTAATGCCCTGACTAATCAAGAACCTATCTATCTCTGCCTTAAATACATCCAGTGACTTGGCCTCCACAGCCACTCGTGGCAACAATTTCCACAGATATTCCACCCTCTGAGTATAGTAATTTTTCCACATCTCAGTTCTAAAAGGACGTCCTTAAATCCTGAAGTTGTGCCCTCTTGTCCTAGAATCCCCTACCAAGGGAAATAACTTTGCCATATCTAATTTGTTCAAGCCTTTCAAAGTTCGGAATGTTTCTATGAGATCCCCTCTCATCCTCCTGAACTCCAGGGAATACAGCCCAAGAGCTGCCAGATGTTCCTCATACGGTAACCCTCTCATTCCTGGAATCATTCTCATGTATCTTCTCTGAACCCTCTCCAATGTCAGTATATCCTTTCTAAAATAAGAAGCCCAAAACTGCACACAATACTCCAAGTGTGGTCCCACGAGTGCCTTAAGGATCCAGAACATCACGTCCCTGCTCTTATATTCTATACCTCTAGAAATGAATGCCAACATTGCATTCGCCTTCTTCACAACCGACTCAACCTGGAGGTTAACCTTTAGGGTATCGTGCACAAGGACTCTCAAGTCCCTTTGCATCTCTGCATTTTGAATTCTCTCCCCATCTAAATAATAGTCTTCCCATTTATTCCTTCCACCAAAGTGCATACACTTTGCACCACTGTATTTCATTTGCCACTCCCTTGCCCGTTCCCCTAAACTATCTAAGTCTCTCTGCAGGCTCTTTGTTTCCTCAACGCTACCTGCTCCTCCACCTATCTTTGTATCAACAGCAAATTTAGCCACAAATCTATTAATAACATAGTCTAAATCATTGACATACATCATAAAAAGCAGCGATCCCAGCACCAACCCCTGTGGAAATCCACTGATAAATGGCAGCCAGCCAGAATAGGATCCCTTTATTCCCATTCTTTGTTTTCTGCTGACCAGCCAATACTCCACCCACACTAGTAACTTCCCTGTAATTCCATGGGCTCTTAACTTGCCCATGTGCAACACCTTGTCAAAGGCCTTCTGAAAATCCAAGTACACCACGTCTACTGCATCTCCTTTGTCTACCCTGCTTGTAATTCCTCAAAGATTTGCAGTAGGTTAGTCAGGCAGGATTTTCCTTTCAGGAAACCATGCTAGCTTTGGCCTATCTTGTTATGTGCCTCCAGGTACTCCGTAATCTCATCCCTAACAATCGATTTCAACAACTTCCCAACCACTGATGTCAGGCTATCAGTTTAATTTCTGTTGCCTCCCACACTTCTTAAATAGCGCAGTAACATTTGCAAATTTCCAGTCATCCAATACAATGCCAGAATCTATCGATTCTTGAAAGATCATCGTTAATGCCTCTGCAATCTCTCCAGCTACTTCCTTCAGAACCCGAGAGTGCGTTCCATCAGGTCCAGGAGATTTATCCACCCTCAGACCATTAAGCTTTCTAAGCACTTTCTCAGTTGTAATTTTCACTGCACAAACTTCACTTCCCTAACACTCTTGAATGTCCGGTATACAGCAGATATCTTCCACTGTTAAGACTGATGCAAAATACGTATTCAGTTCCTCCGCCATCTCTGCATCTCTCATTACAATATCTCCAGCATCATTTTGTATTGGTCTTATATCTACCCTCAACTCTTTTTTACCCTTCATATACTTAAAAATTCTTTTAGTATCTTCTTTGATATTTGTTGTCAGTTTCCTCTCATAATTCATCTTTTCCTTCTGAATGACCTTCTTAGTTTCCTTCTGCAAGTTTTAAAAGCTCCCCGATCCTCTATCTTCCCACTAGCTCTGGTTCCCTTATATGCCATCTCTTTTGCTTTTACTTTGGCTCTGACTTCACTTGTCAGCCGCTGTAGTGTCCTCCTTCCCTTTGAAAATTTCTTCTTATCTCCAGCCATTGCTGCTGTGTTGTTTTTCCTGCAAATGTCCCTTTCCAGTCAATCTTGGCCCGTTCCCCTCTCATGCCATTGTAATTTCCTTTGTTCCACTGAGATACCGACATGTTGGATTTTATTTTTTCCTTCTCAAGTTTCAATGTGAACTCAATAATATTGTGATCACTGTTCCCTAAGGGTTCCATAACCTTAAGCTCTCTTATCACCTCTGGATCATTGCACAACACCCAATCCAGCACTGGCAATCCCCTAGTGGGCTAAACAACAAGCTGTTCTAAAAAGCCAACCCTTAAACATTCTACAAATTCTCTCTTGAGTTCTAGTACTGACCTGGTTTCATGTTAAAATCCCCAACGATTATCATGACATTGCCTTTCTGAGAGTGTTGCCAGAACTCAAAGGAGCATAAAAGCCTGAATGATGGACGTCTAGAGGTATATAAATCACGAGAAGTATAGATAGAGTGAACACGGTGACTTTTTCCGAGGGAAAGGGTATCAAAAACTAGAGGGCATTGGTTTAAAGTGAGAGGGCAAAGATCTAAAAGAAACATGAGGGGCAACTTGCTCATGCAGAGGGTGGTGTGTATAGGAAATGACATTTAAGACATTTTAATAGAAATATTAATAGAAAAAATTTAGAAGAATATGGACCAAATATTGGCAAATAAGACTAACACAGAATGGCAAAATCCATTCTGTATTACTCTATGGCTCTATATAGGATGAATACACTTGAAATGTTATATTTGAATGCGCACAGTATAACAAGAACATAAGGACATAAGAAATAAGAGCAGGAATAGGCCATCTGGCCTGTTGAGCCTGTTCTGCCATTCAATAAGATCATAGCTGATATGGCATCACCACCTACCTGCCTTTCGCCATAACCCTTAATTCCCCTACAATGGAAAAATCTATCCAACCCTGTCTTAAATATATTTACTGAGGTTGCCTCCACTGCTTCATTGGGCAGAGAATTCCACAGATTCACCTCTCTTTGGGAAAAGCAGTTCCTCCTCATCTCCATCTTAAATCTACTCCCCCTAATCTTTAGACTATGTCCCCTAGTTCTAGTCTCACCTACCAGTGGAAATAGCTTTCTTGCCTGTATCTTATCTAACCCTTTCATAATTTTTTATGTTTCTATAAGATCTCCTTTCATTATTCTGAATTCCTGCGAGTATAGTCCCAGGAGACTCAATCTCTCCTCATAGTCTAACACCCTCAACTCTGGAATCAACCTGGTGAACCTCCTCCACACCGCCTCCAAAGCCTGTGTATCCTTCTTCAAGTATGGAGACCAGAACTGCACACAGTACTCCAGGTGCGGTCTCACCAGTACCCTCTACTGTTGCAGTATAACCTCTCTGCTCTTAAATTCAAACCTTCCAGCAATGAAGGCCAGCATTCCATTTGCCTTCTTGATAGCCTGCTTCACCTGCAAACCAACCTTTTGTGATTCATGCACAAGCATTCCTAAGTCCTGATGCAATTTTTTACTATTTAAATAATAATCTGCTCTTTCATTTTTCCTTCCAAAGTGGATGACCTTGCATTTACCAATATTGTACTTCATCTGCCAAACCCTTGCCCACTCGCTTCACCTATCTATATAACCATATAACAATTACAGCATGGAAACAGGCCATCTTGGCCCTTCTAGCCCATGCTGAACGCTTACTCTCACCTAGTCCCACTGGCCTGCACTCAGCCCATAATCCTCCATTCCTTTCCTATCCATATACCTATCCAATTTTGCTTTAAATGACAATACCGAACCTGCCTCTACCACTTCTACTGGAAGCTCATTCCACACAACTACCACTCTCTGAGTAAAGAAATTCCCCCTCGTGTTACCCTTAAACTTTTGCCCCCTAACTCTCAACTCATGTCCTCTTGTTTGAATCTCCCCTACTCTCAATGGAAAAAGTCTATCCACGTCAACTCTATCTATCCCCCTCACAGTTTTAAATACCTCTATCAAGTCCCCCCTCAGTCTTCTATGCTCCAAAGAATAAAGACCTAACTTGTTCAACCTTTCCCTGTAACTTAGGTGCTGAAACCCAGGTAACATTCTAGTAAATCTTCTCTGTACTCTCTCTATTTTGTTGACATCTTTCCTATAATTCGGTGACCAGAACTGTACACAATACTCCAAATTCGGCCTTACCAATGCCTTGTACAATTTTAACATTACATCCCAACTCTTATACTCAATGCTCTGATTTATAAGGGCCAGCATACCAAAAGCTTTCTTCACCACTCTATCCACATGAGATTCCACTTTCAGGGAATTATGCACCATTATTCCTAGATCACTCTTCTACTGCATTCTTCAATGCCCTACCATTTACCATGTATGTCCTATTTGGATTATTCCTACCAAAATGTAGCACCTCACACTTATCAGCATTAAACTCCATCTGCAATCATTCAGCCCACTCTTCTAACTGGCCTAAATCTCTCTGCAAGCTTTGAAAACCTACTTCATTATCCACAATACCACCTCCCTTAGTATCATCTGCATACTTACTAATCCATTTTACCACCCCATCATCCAGATCATTAATGTATATGACAAGCAACACTGGACCTAGTACAGATCCCTGAGGCACACCACTAGTCATCGGCCTCCAACCTGACAAACAGTTATCCACCACTACTCTCTGGCATCTCCCATCCAGCCACTGTTGAATCCATTTTACTACTTCAATATTAATATTGATTGAACCTTCCTAACTAACCTTCCGTGCGGAACCTTGTGAAAGG
The DNA here is from genome assembly GCF_048418815.1 of Hemitrygon akajei. NCBI lineage: Eukaryota > Metazoa > Chordata > Chondrichthyes > Myliobatiformes > Dasyatidae > Hemitrygon > Hemitrygon akajei. The sequence goes on along the minus strand of NC_133134.1, from coordinate 145,863,480 downwards.
CCTTACTGAAGTCCATGTAGACAACATCCACTGCTTTACCCTCGTCAACTTTCCTTGTAACCTCTTCTAAAAATTCAATAAGATTTGTCAAATATGACCTTCTATGCACAAATCCATATTGACTGTTCCTAATCAGACCCTGTCTATCCATATATTATATATACCATCTTTAAGAATACTTTCCATTAATTTACCCACCACTGACGTCAAACTGACAGGCCTATAATTGCTAGGTTTACTCTTAGAACCCTTTTTAAACAATGGAACCACATGAGCAATATGCCAATCCTCTGGCACCATCCCCATATCTAATGACATTTGAAATATTTCTGTCAGAGCCCCTGCTATTTCTACACTAACTTCCCTCAAAGTCCTAGGGAATATCCTGTCAGGACCCGGAGATTTATCCACTTTTATATTCCTTAAAAGCACCAGTACTTCCTCCTCTTTAATTGTCATAGTTTCGATAACTTCCCTACTTGTTTCCCTGTCTGCAGACTCTCCATGACTTCTACACAATTTGCTTTTTCACTCAATATAGTATCATCAGCAAACTTAGATACACTACACTCGATCCTCTCTTCCAGATCGTTAATGTATATCGTGAACAGTTGTGGGCCCAGCACCGACCCCTGACAGACCGCTCACCACTGATTGTCAACCAGAGTAACACCCATGTATCTCAACTCTCTGCTTTCTATTAGTTAACCAATCCTCTATCCATGCTAATACATCACCCCCAACTCTATGCATCCTTATCTTATGGATAAGTCTTTTATGTAGCACCTTATCGAATGCCTTCTGGAAATCCAAGTAAATAACATCCATCTGTTCCCCTCTATCCACTGCGCTCGTTATATCTGCAAAGAACTCCAGTAAATTTGTTAAACAGAACCTGCCTTTGCTGTCCATGCTGCATCTGCCTGACGGATCCATTTCTTTTCAGGTACCTCGCTATTTCTCCTTTAATGATAAATTCAAGCATTTTCCCAACTGCAGATGTTAAACTAACTGTCCTATAGTTACCTGTCTTTTGCTTACATCCTTTTTTGAACAGTGACATGACATTCACTGTCTTCCAATCTGCCGGGACCTGCCCAGAGTCCAGAGAATTTTGGTAAATTATCACCAAAGCCTCATCTATAACTTCTGTCATTTCTTTCAGTATCATTGACTGCATCCCATCAGGACCAGGAGACTTAACTATCTTCAGGCCCTCAAGTTTTCTCAGCCTCTTTAGTGATAGCTGTTGCTTTGGGATCCTCACCTCTCATCGCATTAACAACATCTCTCTTTGGCATGTTAGACGTGTCCTCCACCATGCAGATGGACACAAAATAGTTATTCAAAGCCTTTGCCATTTCCTCATTACCCAATATCAATTCCCCTTTCTCGCCCTCCAAGGAACCTACATTCACTTCAGCCACCCTTCTCTGCTTTATATAATTATAAATACTCTTACTATCCATTTTCTGCTAGTTGATTTTCATAATCTACAGTTACTTTCTTGATTGCTCGCTTAGTGGTAATTTGCTGCTTTTTAAAGTTTTCCTGATCTTCCAGTTTCCCACTATTCTTGGTAAGTTTGTATGCAGGAGCTTTTAGTTTGATGCCTTCTTTTATTTCCTTAGTTATCCAAGACTGGCTCTCCCCACCCTTACTATCCTTAATTTTCACTGTAATATACTTCTGTTGAGCATCGTGAAAAATCTCTTTGAAAGTCTTCCACTGTTCCTCAACCATCCCACCATATAGCCTGTGTTCCCAGTCTACATTAGCCAAATCCTCCCTCATGACATTGTAGGCTCCATCATTTAGGCATAATACGCTGTTTTTAGATTGAACTTTTGCACCCTCCATCTGTAAGAGAAATTCAATCATGTTGTGATCACTCTTACCAAGAGGATCCCCAACTGCAAGATCACTGGTTTTACCTGTCTCATTGCACAGGACCAGATCTAAGATAGCATGTTCCCTTCTAAGTTCAGTAAAATGCTACTCAAGAAGCCATCATGAATGCATTTTATGAAGTCTTCCTCAAGGATGCCTTGACCAACTTGATTCAACTAATCTATGTGCAAGTTAAAGTCCCCCATAATAACTGCTGTTCCGTTTTTACACGCCTCAGATATTTCTCTGTTTATTGCCTGTGCCACTGCAATGCTATTATTTGGTGGCTGATGGACAATTCCCAACAGTGATTTTTTTTCCCCTTTACTATTCCTAATCTCTACCCACATGGATTCAACATTCCACTCCTTAAATTGTCTCCCACTATGGCCCTGATCTCATCTTTATTTAAGAACACTACCCCACCTCCCCTACCTTCCTGCCTATCCTTCTGTATTACCGTACATCGTTGGATATTTAATTCCCAATCCTCTCCACCCTGCAACTACATCCCTGTAATGCCCACTAAATTATACCCCTTGGTACTGATTTGTGCCACAAGTTCATTGATCTTGTCTTGAATACTACGGGCATTCAGATAAAGTGCCCTTACACTCATTGTGCCCTTACGGAATAAGGTAAATGAAACTGCAGCACAGCTGCAGATTGGCAGGTGTGATGTTGTAGGCATTACTGAATCATGGCTGAAAGATTATAGCTAGGCGCTTAACATCCAAGGATACACATTCTATTGAAAGGACAGACAGGAACGCGGGGGGGGGGGGGTGGGGAATTGCTCTGTTGGTAATAAATTAAATCAGATCTTTAGAAAGAGGTAACAAAGTGTTGGAATGATTGTAAACAGAGCTAAGAGGCTGCAAGGGTAAAAAAGACCCTGATGGGAGTTGAATTCAGACCTCCCAACAGTGGTAATGATGTGGCCTATAAATTACACCGGTAGGTAGAAAATGCATGCCAAAAGGTTAGTGTTACAGTAGTCACGGGGATTTCAATATGCAGGTAGATTGTGAAAATCAAGTTGGTGCTGGATTCCAGGAGAGGGAATTTCTAGAGTGCCTATGAAATGGCTTTTTAGAGCAGCTAGTGGATGAACCCACTGGGATATCAGTTAGTCTAGATCAGCTGTTGTGCAAAGAATTAGAAATTATAAGAAATCTTAGAGTATAAGAACTCTTAGCGGCCTGTGATCATAATATGATTGAATTCACCCTGAAATTTGAGAAGGAAAAGCTAAAGTCGGATGTATCAGTATTACAGTGGAGGAAATGGAATTACAGAGGCATGAGAGAGGAGTTGGCCAGAATTGATTGGAAAAGAAGATTGGCAGAGATGATGACAGAGCAGCAATGGCTAGAATTTCTGGAAGCAATTCAGAAGGCACATGATATACGCATTCCAAGGAGGAAGAGGAAGAGGAAAGCTAGCACAACAGTGGCTAACAAGGTAAGTCAAAGCCAACATAAAAACCAAAGTAAGGGCATATAATAGAGCAAAAATTAATTGGCAGTTAGAGGACTGAGAAGGTTTTAAAAACCAACAGAAGGCAACTAAAAAAGTTGTTAAGTTTCTTTGTAAAGCACTGGTGAGGCTTCACTTCGAGTATTGTGAGCAGTTTTGGGCCCCTAATCTTTGAGAGGATGTGCTGAAACTGGGGAGGGTTCAAAGTAGGATTGAATGGCTTGTCATATGATGAGCGTTTGAAGGCTCTGAGGCTGTATTCTCTAGAATTCAGAAGAATGAAGGGTGACCTCATTGAAAACTTTTGAATGGTGAAAGCCCTTTACAGAGTGGATGTGAAGGGGATTTTTCCTCTGGAGGTAGAGTTTCAGACAAGACACAATCTCAGTATAGATGGTTGTCCATTTAGAACGGAAGTGAGGAGGAATTTCTTCAGCCAGAGAGTAATAAATCTGTGGAATTCTTTGTCACGGGCAGCTGTGAAGGCCAAGTCTTTATGTATGTTTAAGGCAGAGGTTGAAAGATTTTTGACTGGGCAGGGCATGAAAGCAAGAGATTTGGCTGAGAGAAAAATTGAATCAGTCATGATGAAATGGTGGGGCTGGCTAGATGGGCCAAATGGCCTAATTCTGCTCTTATATATTATGGTCTATGTTCTTAAGTACTTATTTTACAGGCAACTGAAAAAATAAAACTCAACTTCACTTAATCATTTTTCTAAACTCTTACAAGTGATGTGGTAGCCCTAGCTGTTGCCAGCCTCAATTGGTACAAGTCAAATGTGTATCTGGTAACTAAGTTCAGTAGCTTATGGTCCTTCTGAAGGACACACTGCTAAGCCCAGAGCAAGCCAGAGGTCAGATTTCCCCATAGACACTATCCACTAAATTGCTGATGTAACTCTTGCTTCGGCTAGCGGCTTAATATAGGGGGTGATAACCCCCGGCCCGGCTAAACTTAAGAAATCTTGTTTGGGTGGATGCTGCACAATGTGTCCCCAGTTACAAATCAGTACCACAAAATAACAAACAGTACACAATATGCAATTAAATAATTAAGCTTTTTAAATCTTACTTTGACTATATGGTTATTAAAGAATCAAAAAAAAGAAAAAAAAAAGGACCCAATCTTATGAAGCAGTCTATTGCATAAAGTTGGAGCTCACTGATAAGCCGGCCGTCCACGCTGTCTCGCTCCAATCCCACCCTGTCCAGCGGTCTATCAACTCTCTCCATTTGCGTCTTCTCTTTTCATCTCTCCCCAGCAAAAGACCGCAAAAATCTCTCTTTCAGACTCATAAAAAAGAAGAACAGCATTCTGAAGCTCGTTGTCTCTAGTCATAACCCAAACATTGCTGCTACAGAGAAACCATTACATTATCAGTGAAACCTTAGAGCATGCTACACTGATTTTAGTGTTGCAGTGCCAAAATATGGAAGTAAAATACACATGGGCAAGTGTATTTCTGAGCAGAAGTATAAGCTAGCCATCACATTCTTGATTGGTCAGATCAAGAAGGGATATTGGGAGAAGGCAGGATATAGGTCTTATGGCCTTATGTCAATCTGGCCTGTTAACACAATGCTGTATGACAAAGTGAAGCAATTTTAAATTGATCTTTTTCTCTGCCAATTCCACCAACTTCTGATGATGAACCAAGTCAATGTTTCTAAACTGTTTCTTTGTAACTGTTCCCTCAACTACTCTTATGTTCACAATTATGTTTTTCTCTCACCAACAATTTATTCCAAAACATTACTCAATTAAAATAACCTTTCTGTTCAATTTTTCTACCCATTTATATACCTGATCTTGGTCATACTTTCTCTTTTTGTATATAATCAATCTAATGTAACACTTTTATTCTTGGCCATTCACACTTTTCCTTTATCATATTCCTACCATTTCTGCATGAGAGAATATGGTGCCTGCAACTCATTGTCACATTTGTGATGCTGACCTCACTGTACCATTTTCAATTTGTATCTGTAGGTGTGTGGGGTCTAAAAATTCATAACGCCAATTCACAATGCTTCCCATCATAGAGCAGTGGATGTAGTGTAAATGGATGTAGAGCAGTAGATGTAGTTTAGTGTATATGGATTTCAGCAAGGCATTTGACAAGGTACACCATGTAAGGCTTATTGAGAAAGCAAGGAAGCATGGGATCCAAGGGGACATTGCTTTGTGGATCCAGAACTGGCTTTCCCACAGAAGGCAAAGAGTGGTTGTCGATGGGTCATATTCTGCATGGAGGTTGGTCACCAGTGATGTGCCTCAGGAATCAGATCTGGGACCCCTACTCTTGGTGATTTTTATAAATGACCTGGATGAAGAAGTGGAAGGATGAGTTAGTAAATTTGCTGATGACACAAAGGTTGGGGATGTTGTGGATAGTTTGGAGGGCTGTCAGAGGTTATAGCGGGACATTGATAGGATGCAAAAATGGGCTGAGAAGTGGTAGATGGAGTTCAACCCAGATAAGTGTGAGGTGGTTCATTTTGGTATGTCAAATATGATGACAGAATATAGTATTAATGGTAAGACTCTTGGCAGTGTGGAGGATCAGAGGGATCTTGGGGTCTGAGTCCATAGGACACTCAAAGCAGCTGCGCAGGTTGACTATGGTTAAGAAAGTCTTCATCAATCATAGGATTGAGATTAGGGGCTGAGAGGTAATGTTGCAGCTATACAGGACCATGGTCAGACCCCACTTGGAGTACTGTGCTCAGTCTGGTTGCCTCACTATAGGAAGTATGTGGAAGCCATAGAAAGGGTGCAGAGGAGATTTACAAGGATGTTGCCTGGATTGGGGAGCATGCCTTATGAGAATAGGTTGAGTGAACTTGGCCTTTTCTCCTTGGAGCCTCAGAGAATGAGAAGTGATCTGATAGAGGTGTATAAGATGATGAGAGACATTGATCGTGTGGATAGTCAGAGGCGTTTTCCCAGGGCAGAAATGGCTAGCATAAAAGGGCACAGTTTTAAGGTGCTTGGAAGTAGAAACAGAGGAGATGTCAGGGGTTAAGTTTTTTATGGTGAGTGCGTGGAATGGGCTGACAGCGACAGTGGTGGAGATGGATACTAAAGGGTTTTTTTAAGAAACTTCTGGACAAGTATATAGAGCTCAGAAAAATAAATGGCTATGGGTGACCCTAGGTAATTTTTCAGGTAAAGACATGTTCGGCACAGCTTTGTGGGGGAGAAGGGCCTGTATTGTGCTGTAGGTTTTCTATGTTTCTATCTATTTTGCCATTTCAGTTCTGTATAATTGGGGCGGCATTATAGCATAGTGGTTTGCACAATCACTTTACGATCAGGAGTTAGGAGTTCAATTCCCGCTGCTGCCTGTTAGGAGATTGTACTTCTCTCTTAGACTGTGTGGGTTTATCTGGATGTTCCAGTTTCCTCACACATTCCAAAAACATATGACTAGGGGTAGTTAATGCTGAAAACATGGCAAAACTTGCGGGCTGCCCAGCATAATCCTTGATTTGATTTGATGCAAATGATGCATTTCACTATATGTTTCAGTATATGTGTAAGAAATAACGCTGATCTCTAATTGTTCAACGGTTTATTTATTGACCTTTTTTATAGTAATCAAAACACATTGGAAATATTCAATCTATTGAGCTGTTACTGAGAAGACTGAGAGCTGACTCCCAATATAGAGAATTGAGAGGGGGGCATTAGTTTTTATAATTTTCAAAGAAAATGTTTGAAAATAGAGCATAATGGAAGAAAGTGTTGAATTATATAGAAAAGATAAATATAGAAAATTACAAGCTATCAAAATTAGGTCACAAATATTCAAACAGAAGACATATGAACTGTACAACTTCACAGAAAAAAAAGTTATTCAGCCGAAGAGTATTTAGCAATTAGAACAGATGACTGGATAAAGCACTGCAATTATAAAATCTTTAGAGAAAATGAAAAGTCAACTGGATGCTATGATGAGGGTGTACAATTTTGTGAATAAAACATATGAGAGTCATTTTACGGATTTAACAAAAGCCACAGTCCTTTATCTCTATTACGAACAAACCAAAAAAGTCACCTTCCACTGATGTCATTAAGTTTGACACCATCTTTTAAAGGAAACACAACAACTCAGTGATGGTGTTTGTGAATTACGTAGAACGGTTTCTATTATGAACAATATGTGTCATCTGTCATTCATTACATTACCCTACAAAGGGAAGCATTTTTGGATTATTAAGTGTTGGTCATCCCATCTATTCACTTTCAGTTTACGTGGAAAGCATGCAAATAAACTGAAATGCAATTCAAAGGTTGACCAATTAACAGAGTTTAGTGCAGTAAACTTGCAATACTTCCAGCAACTTGGCTCATATATTACACTACTACCGTTAATGCGAAAAAAGGAAATGAAAACAGATTAATTTAACAATATGAACGCCATAATCGGTTTTGTGAAATTAGACTTTCATCAGTTTTTAAAATTTTCTTCTGTTTTCACATTGATTACCTCTTCAGTTTGGAATTCAATCTTAGAATTCTTCACAGAACTTCAAATGATTAGCTGACAATAAACTACATACAAAAGGAACAATTTCTGTGAAAACCTGTTGTAGTTCAGTTAGATTATCCGTATGATTCAGACAGTTAAAATAGCTGGACTTAAATAGTAGATAACTGTTATAAGACTACAGTAACTCTTGGGAAATAGTAGATCTATCATTGACATGGAGTGAAACGGAGACACATCTTTTTCCCTTATTAGGGAGAGAGAGAGCCTGTGGGGTATGTTGAATTACCAGGTGAACGAGTAGTGTTTGGGGTACTACGTCTGTGTCTTTATTGATGCTTTGCTGCACGCTTGAGTGTACAGTGGGGAGCGTCAATGCCTTTTTTTTGCTGTTGGGGGAGGGGGATCATTGCTTTGCTGCTGTTTACACGTGGGTGGGGGGAGCTGGGGGACTTTGGGGTTCTGACATTTAACTGTCATTCATTCTTTGGGGCACTCGTCTGTTTTCTTGGACGGTTGCGAAGAAAAAGAATTTCAGGATGTATATTGTATACGTTTCTCTGATATTAAATGTACCTTTGAATCCTATAAAATAATGCCCATTTTCACAATCCATGTGAATGAAATTACAAATCCAAAAGATGCAGGCCTTCAATCTTTGACGGAAGAAAGGAAAACTTTACTGAATTCATAATGTTAACAGATTCATCGACTGAATATAAACAGTAATAACCAAGCTTTTGTTTCAAAGAGAGAGATGTGCAATTATGTAAATGATGGACTGACAGAAGATCTTCTAAAAAGTGATTACATATTTCAGAACAATTGACAATACATAAGTTAATTGTAGGATTATTCATTATATTTTTTAAAGTTAATATATTGAACTGAAAATTGCTTCACACTTTTGGCATTAAAACAACTCCGTGGGCCAGAATAATACTGTGCAGAAAATTCACAAAATCTGCAGGAGATCTTAATCAGGACAAAGCCTGAATTATGATTGTTGGCTCTTTATTGAATGGTTTAAGGGGGAATTAAGGTCAGTAAAACTTGCTGCTCTATGTATAAATAAGAAGTGCCATTTTTCATATGAGTGAGGCTGAAAATCTCACTGAGGATAAATTTTCCACACTGCCCTATTATTAACAGCATTTGGTGGATATCTTATTCCAGAAAAAATGCTGTAAAGGAGAACAAGATTCCCACTAACAAATTAAAATCTTTTCTTAATTGGCACTAAACACCCAGAAATGTGTCCAAAATTACATTTCTCCAGATGAGCCCAGCTTTCTATAGCTATGATCCACTAATTTTTTTGTACTTCTCTGAATTAATTGTTAGCCCTCTTTGTGCAATGTTTCAGATTAACCATCATAAAACCTTTTCTATAATCAGTGGGAAGGGATGCAGATCCAAGATTCAGCTGTAGTCAAATTTGTTTACACTGAGACACAAATATAGATTTAATATTTTAGGACATTGCTTACTTTGTATTCAAATCTATGACAGAGAAAGATTGCATTAAATACAGTTAAGTCATTATCTACAATTCATAAGGACCATCAGCACCTCCAAAATGATGTTCCTTGTTTCTGCCACACTGAGTTCTTGTCTGAAGAACTGTTCATGCAGAGAGCTCAATGCCAGATGTGTCCTGTTTCTTCCCCATGAGCAGAGTTTGCTAATTCTGCTAATTAAAATGGTTGACTGGATCAGTGAATGAAAATAGCAGAAGGTAATGCTGCTGCTATCAGTTGTTACAGCCTTGGAAAAAATAGTGCCTGATGCCTACACTGCTTGGTGCAGACAAATATCCGTGAAGAATCTTCATGCCGATGTTAAATATTTAAAAATGCAAATGATCAAAGTCTATATCAGGTCAGATATCGGAAAACTGGCATTCTCTAGAAGTCTGTTACCTCCTTCTTCATAGTGGCATTCCCTAGCGTAACCCGATCAGCAAACTTTGAAATTATGCCAATTACATCTGCACATACCATTAATGCGTATTAAAAAAAGACGATGGTTCTGATACAAACTCTAAGATGATAATAACTCAGACTTCCCTCCGGTTTCCAAAATAATCATTTAATTTTTGTCTTCAATGCCTTAGGCTCCTGTTGTGTCTGTGCACAACTACATAAATATTAAATAAAAACACACATGCAAGAGATGGCTTTAACTGGTATATTCACATTGCAGTGAGCAAGAGAGAGAGAGAGAGAGAGAACAATGTTTATGCGTAGATAACAATGCATGCCCAAACAACAGGTCACTATAGCGCTCTGGGAGAGGAACCATTGCTCTAAAAGAAATATATCCATATATTACACTTCCTCCCCATTTAGATTAATGCAAATAAAACAGTATACAGTTGGCCCTCCTTATCCGCGAAGGATTGGCTCCAGGACCCTTCGCGGATACCAAAAAATGCGGATGCTCAAGTCCCTTATTCAACCTATCTCAATGCGGTGGACCTTAGGACCCAGCAGAACCCCAGACCTTATTTAACCTGTCTCAGTGCGGTGGACATTAGGACCCAGCGGCCAGGCTCTGACTGTGCAGTGTTCCTGTTCACGAAAATAATCACGATCACGATTGAAAATAAAGTAGAAATAATAAAGCGATTAGAAAGAAGTGAAACGCTATCGGTCATTAGAAAAGCGTTAGGCTACAGTCGGTCAACGATCGGAACAATTTTAAAGGATAAAGTGAGAAGGGCCCTGCCCCGATGAAAGCTACAATTATTACTAAGCAACGCAGTGGTTTAATTATTGAGTTTTGGGGTTTTGGTTTTTGATCCTCCACATCAACCAGGCATGGAAGGAGACTGCACTTGCAAGTGGTCTGTCACTGGATCGAACTCAGGAACTTCTGTTCCCGAGCCTGGCACTAAAACATACGTTCTTAAGTGTTTTATATGCATAGAACGGTAAAATATATACTATATACTACGACAAATGTTTGACTAACTGACGTTAAATAATACCGGATGTACCTGTTCCGGCTTACATAGTAAGAGAACTTACGATTTTTTAAAATCCCGATCTACGGTAACCTACGCACATCCTCCCGTATACTTTAAATCATCTCTAGATTACTTATAATACCTAATACAATGTAAATGCTATGTAAACTAGTTGTTATACTGCATTGTTTAGGGAATAGTGACAAGAAAAAAGTCACTAGTTCCATGCTCAAACAACAAGTGCTGGAAGAGCACTTCCGGGTTTTCCCGATTCGCGGTTGGTTGAACTCGCTCATGCGGAACTTGCAGATAAGGAGGGCCGACTGTATGTACAAAATAATCAATTTCCTTTCATAAACATTGCAATTAAACATGCTTTCACAATAACAGTCCATAACTAACTTCACAGTTCTAAAGGTTCAATCTTTTGGGTGGCATTCTTTTTTTCAGGATAGCGCCTCTGGACCAGGTGAGTGGCTGCAGTTTTGGAAGCAGTCTTGTCAATGATACCATTCTCGTTAGGCCTCGGAACCTGTGGAGTGGCATCGGGATTGGTAGGTGTCTTGCCTAAGGCAACGTTCTCAGATTCCGGAGTCACGTTGCAGTCACTGACATCATCATAGAGCTAAGTCCAGAGACTACAAAATGTCCGTCTTGCTGGATTCAGCTGACCCAGGTATGTTCTTCGGCTGCACATCCAGGACCTATTCCAGATGATGTCTCCATGTCTGATCTCCAACATCCACTGTAAAGTCAGTGGTTCAGTTCTTGTAGCTATCCTACCAGGTGTCCACTTGTCTTCTGGGTAATCACGTGCTAGGACTTCCTGTCCAAAGTCAAAGCTCCTTGCTGGTTCACTTGGCAGCTAGTTGAACTGTTCATTCTGCACTTTCCTCTGTAGGTCTGGTTACAGGAAGTCTATGCAAGATCTCTGATTCCTGTTCATGAACAGTATTAGACCATAAGACATCGGAGCAGAATTAGGGCCTTCAGCCCATCAACTCTGCTTCGCCATTCCATCATGGCTGATCCCAAATCCCACTCAAGCCCATTCTCCTGATTTCTCGCCATATCCTTTCATGCCCTGACCAATCAGGAAACGATCAACTTCTGCTTTAAATAGACCCATGATTTGGCCTCTACCACAGCCTGTTGCAGAGCATTCCACAGATTCACTACTCTCTGGCGAAAAAAATTCCTCCTCATTTCTAAAAGCTTGCCCCTCAATTTTGAAGCTGTGCCCTCTAATTCTGGATACCCCCACCATAAGAAACATCTGCTCCACATCCGCTTTATCTAGTCCTTTCAAGATTCGGTAAGTTTCACGAAGTACTCCCACATTCTTCAAAATTCCAGTGAGTACAGGCCTAAATCTGCCAAATGCTCCTCAAATGTTAACCCCTTCACTCCCAGAATCATCCTCATGAACCTCCTCTGGATTCTCCAATGACAACACATCCTTTCTGAGATATGGGGCCCAAAACCGTTGACAATACTAAGTGCAGCTTGATTAGTGTCTTCTAAGAGCTCAGCAAATTATCTCCTTGCTTCTTCATTCTATTCCCCTTGAAATAAATACCAGCATTGCGTTGCCTTCTTTACCACAGACTCAACCTGTAAATTAACCTTCTGGGAGTCTTGCACGAGGACTCCCAAGTCCCTCTGCACCTCTGATGTTTGAACCTTCTCCCCATTTAGATAATAGACAGCATTATTGCTCCTTTTACCAATATACATTATCATACATTTCCCAGCTCTGTATTTCATCTGCCACTTCTTTTGCCCATTCTTCCAATTTGTCTAAGTCCTGCTGCAATCGCCTTGCTTCCTCAGCACCACCTATATTCATATCATCCATAAACTTTGCCACAAAGCCATCAATTACATTCTCTAAATCACTGACAAACAATGTGAAAAGCAGTGGTACTAATAGTGACCCTTGAGGAACACCACTAGTCACTGGCAGCCAACCAGTAAAGGTCTTCTTCATTCTCACTCGCTGCCTGTTAGCAATTCCTCTATCCATGCCTGAATCATTCCTATAATGTCATCGGATTTTATCCAGTTAAGCAGCCTCATGTGTGCACCTCAGAATCAGAATCAGGTTTATTATCACCAGCATGTGTCGTGAAATTTGTTAACTTAGCAGCAGCAGTTCAATGCAATACATACCATATAAGAAAAATAAATAAATAAATTACTGTACGCTATATGTACATTGAATAGATTTCTAAAATTGTGCGAAAAACAGAAATAATATCTGTTAAAAAAGTGAGTTTGTGTTCAGGGGTTCAATGTCCACTTAGGTATTGGATGACAGACAGGAAGAATCTGTTCCTGAATCACTGAGTGTGTGCCTTCAGGCATCTGTACCTCCTACCTGATGGTAACATTGAGAAAAGGGCATGCCCTGGGTGCTCAGGGTCCTTAATAATGATCATCAGTGAGGAGGAGATATTATCACCAATCCACACAGGTTGTGGGGTTCCGGTTAAGAAGTGCCTTTCCTGCCTGTCCTTTGATGTTAAGCTCCCAACTATGGCCTTCTTTCAGCCGTGACTCACTGATGCCCACAACATCACACCGCCCAATCTCTAATTGCGCCAAGAGTTTGTCCACTTTATTCCGAATGTTACGTGCACTTAAATACAGCACCTTCACTCCTGCATTCTTTGTCCTTTTGAATTTTGCTTCTTTATTACAATTCAGCTCTTTGCTGTGTCTGCATTTGTATCCAGTCAGTCATTGGCTCATTCTTCCTTACAAGTGTTTGATCTGTTGTCGTATGAACAGAGTTCTGATAAACAAAAAGGATGTTGCACTCCTTGTGCTGTAGAGAAATGTCCTCCTTGTCCATAGCGTCAATGGACTTATTGAATGATTGGTTCAACCCTTCAGCTAACCCATTTGTTGCTGGGTGGTGAGAAGCTGACATGAAATGTCTGATGCCATTTTACTTCATGAACAGTCGGAATTCGTCTTACACATATTGTGGTCTAACATCACTCACAATTTGTTCCAGTAAGGCATTTCTGGTGAAGATAGTTCTCATGGTGAAGACAGTCTTTGCTAAGGTGGTTGGCCTCCTTGGTATAACCTCCGGCCACTTCGAATGAGCATCCACAGCAATCAGAAACATCGAGTCAATGAATGGCTCAACAAAGTCAATATGTACTCTTCGCCATGGCAAAGGCAGCCACTCCCATGGGGGCAAAGGTGCTTGTGGGGGTGCATTTTGAATTTTTTGGCATCCTGAACAGCTTTTGGCCAAGTCTTCGATCTATTTATCGATTCTCTTCTCAAACACCTCATTTGCATTACGCAGTTGTGCCAGTCTCTGATTAGTGCTACCATTTGGGCTGTTATTGCCCGTAGATGTCACAGTGAGAACTTTGATTGAGTGCCAATTGAGTTGGATTTCTCTCAACAATTCACGTCTGAAAAGTGCTGGCCCTCCTTGCTTCAATACATGAAGCTATAACTGTTGTGTTTGGCCTCTATACGTCACATTTACTGTCACTTTGCCTTTGAGAGACACTTTTTCACTTGTGTACATCTTTAGCATTACTGAGGTCTTCATTATTGGAATCTTAGAAAACAGTCTGTTGTAGCCAGCCTCTGGAATTATGGACAAAGCTGACCCAGAATCCAGCTCCATTTTCAGTTTTACATCGGACACATCTATTGTGATCCAGATGACTTTGTGATCTGCTTTAGTTATACTATGCAGTTCTAGGTACAACAGTTCACCTTGTCAGTCTCTATGTTGTCTGATTCTGTTTTAAATGTGGTAACTTTATGCATTTGCTTAGCTTTGTGTTTGAGATTTTTCACTCCGTTGTGTTTTTTGTCTCCCTTGCACACACTCGCTCTCTCTCTGTGACCTTGTCTGTGACACTTCCTGTAGACTTTTTCTTTGAACCAATAGCCATTTGCATCATGGGAGGATTTGCCACATCAATAAAATTTTGGCTTTTTGCACCATTCAGGGACATTTTGTGCCTTTCACATTCTAACCTTCTTTTCTGTAGTTCTGCTGCATCCTTTGCTGCAGTCTCTAATGATATTAAAATGGGCAATGATCATTCTAACATTAGGTCTCCTTTCAGATAATCGCCTCTTTTGAGTGCTTTGACTATGCATGCCACATGCAAGCTTGTCCCTTAATGCATCAGAAAGTCCCTCTCTAAAGTCACAGTACTGGGAAGGTTTGCACAGTTCTGCAATGTGTTCAGAAAGGCTTTCATCTTTTGACTGGTTCCTTCTGTAAAATCAAAATCACTCAGCTATTACCAGCGGTGTATGTTTCAAGTGATTTTGTAAAATTGTAACAGCTTTGTCGAACGTCTTGCTTGCGAGATTTTCAGTGGTTATTAGGTTGCATAAGAGACTGTACATTCTTGGGCCCATTAAACTAAAAACTGCAGGGGCTTTCTTATGCTCCTCCACGTTGTTTGTGTTACAGTACAGTTCAACCCTCTCAATATACGACTCCCAGCCTTCATTAGCACTATTAAATGTGTCAACCTTCCCGACTGAAGCCTTCGCCACGTTATTTTCACTTTAAGTTCAGTGCGTCATTCATTGTTACTCACAGGGTCCTTCGGCTTTCTCATGCTTTTTAATTCCGGTTGTTTCATCTCATAACTGTTGGTGCAGTTCGTGATGTTTTCTGGCATTCAGGTTCGTCCTCAATGCCAATTTGTTGTGTCTGTGCACAACTACATATAGTTAAATAAAAACATGCACGCAAGAGATGGCTTTAACTGGTGTATTCATGCTGAGAGACAGAGAGAGAACAGTACACATGCGTAGAAACAGCACATGTAGAGACAACAGATCAATACGTAGTGCTCAGGGGGAGTGGTAATTGCTCTAAAGTAAATAGATCAATACATTACAGTTCCTGCTCTTCCTTTCACCACACAAACTTTAATTTTGTTCCTTATTTCCTTCTCACTCCACACATTCCAATTTCAGAAGCCTTTGAAAGTTCATTCACAAAAAATCAATTTGGAACAAAAGTTGTCTCCAATAAATCCAAGCTGAATTTCACAAATTTCCAAATATTAATTACTTAATCCCTCTGTTCTTGTACCCGAAGTATTCACCTCTACGTATTGGCATTTTATATACTGACCTCTAATTATGGGAGTTATCCCTCGTTGCTTTTTAAAGACACAGTGTAACCTTCTGACATACATCCTTCTGACAAAATCCTAACATCCATTAATAGGAAAATCATTTCCACAGCTTCTGTACTTTCCATCTGTTTGTAACAAGATTCATGCCATCTATGGGTGATGCATACACACTAACAGGTGCTGGTAAATTATGTTTTATCCTGTGCAAGACCAGTCGTGTCTACTCCTCTACTGCCACGATTGCAACTAAACTTCTTTTGAAGGCAGCCTAAAGTACTTATTTTGTGCCTTATCAAATTATCTTGTTTTCACAAGAAAATCTACATTTGTCTCTGGATCAGCTCTATACTTCCTTCAACAGCATTTCTAATACTTATATGTTTATAAATGCTTCTGGATTTCCATTTATATTAAAGAGTAATGCTCACATTCTTAAAATTTTGTATCCCTTTCTTTCCTTTCTCAGATCCTCTAGTGTTCAGTGTGGTTCCCTTGTGTTTTATTTTAATTTCAGTATCTATAGCAATTTAGAAACATATATAACTGGATTATGCTCTTCCTCTTGTGAAAATACATCTGTCTTTTATCTAAAATAAAACTCTTTTTGAAGACATATTGTTGTAAGTTTTACCTTTAAACTTTTGGCTTTGGTTCATCCAGGCCAGATCCTTCTTTCTGTAGTATTAACCATCTACCAGATATGATCCTTCACACCTCCCTGTTTATTTTTGTCTTGTATTGTTACACTCATAATTGCTAATCATCTGATTGCTCCCCACTGAAACATTCCCACTTATATATAGCAAAGCATCATTCCCTTGATCAATGCATTGCCACCTCAACAAAAATATCCAACAGTATCCATACAATGATGTCTCACTTTCTTTGCCTCTAATACAGTCAAATCACAGGTCTTATTAGCAGAGCTGACATTTTCCATTATTGCTACTCCATAGTTCTTGCACTTCCTTGTAATTGCTTGAAATTTTTCTCTTCTATCTTCTTTCTTCAGTCTGGCAACCTTTATGCAAACCTATTAACATAACCATACAGACACAGTCTGTCATCTCTCAGTTCTGTTTATTCTTTTTCTCCTTGATGCTATAGTTTCTTTATGAAATATTGCCCAACCTTCTTTCCTGTCGTTGCTATGAATATGCTTCACAGCCTTCTACTTTGTACTAGCTCACTAATCTCACCACACAAATTTGTTTACACCTAGAGTTGTACAGCAAGGAAACGGGCTCTCTGGCCCCATGATGTCCATGACAATATTTTTGCCCAGCTACACTAAACCTATTTGTCCATATTAGAATCCTTCTATGACATCCCTATTCAGGAGTATTTCCAAATACCTCTTAAAAGTAGAAATTGTATCTGATTCCACCATCTCCTCTGACAGTACTTTCTAGACAATCGAGGTTGCGCTCGTCCAGTGATGAAAAAGAGTGAAAGGAAAAGTGCTATCTGTCTCTCAGTTCTGACTTACAGTGGTCTGTTCAAGGAAAGGATTTACTTCCATTACAGTGGCTAATGCTGGCAATTACCTGCAGAACTGTCCAACACCATCAATTACATTTGGCCTATTATTTCTATTTCTATTTGCGGCTCAATCCATGGTAAAGTAAGTATTTTTAAACAGTTGGCCTGAAAGGTTAATGATCTAATATTGGACACACAATTTCAGTTACCTTTTGTTCAAACATTACAATCAAACTTTGCACTCTTCCCCTCTCTCCTTAACTATCACACTGACATATGACTTCATTTCCCCTGGTTCCACAGAGTTCAAGATATCAGAAGAAAAATCATATATTTGTTTTAGCAGTAGTTTGGCTATTATTGTTTAAGATTTTGTGTTCAATATTTTACTTAATATATCATTAAAAAACAAAAGCCAGTACAGTATTGAAAACAGTCTAGTAAAGTTGATTTCCTGGTGGCCAACCATTTTAATTCCAGTCTCAATTTCCGTTAAGATCTGTCTATGGTCTCCTCCACTAGCGCGATGAGTCCATTCTCAGATTGAAGGAGCAACATCTCATATTTCATCTGGGTAGCCTCCAACCTGATGTCATGACATTGATTTCACTATTTTCCAAGAATTTTTCCACCTCCCCCTTCCCCCTTATTTTATTCCTCACTCTGGCCTCCCTCTTACTTCTTTTCGTCTCCTTAAAATTCTATCACATCTCTCCAGTGCCCCTCCTCCTTCCCTTTCTCCCATGGACCACTCTCCTTTCTCATCAGATTCCTTCTTCTTCAGCCATTCACCTTCTCCACCTATCATCTCCCAGCTTCTCACTTCATCCCCCCTGCCCTACCTACCTGCTTCACCTATCACCTTCTAGCTTCCCTTTACACACCTTCTTCTTCCCCCTTCCTCTCCTGCCCTGATGAAGAACCTTGGCCCGAAATATTGACTGTTTATTCCTCGCATTATGATCATTATCATAAATGCTGCCGGACCTGTTGACCCCTTCCAGCATTTTGTATGTGTTACTCTGCATGTCACTTAACGTTGGTTTTTTTCTAAACTAATAGTTTCAATTCACTTTCTGAACAATAATTAAACAGCAATTTTTTCTCTGCTGATAGTAATCTATTCAGAGTGCCTATCTTGGATATCTGCCAGCATGCTTTTGGAATGCACTTGGTGTGTCCTGTACTGTAGACATTCTGTCAAATGCAATTGTACTACCCAATGACTCACACTAGGAAAGCACATAAACATCTATCCATCAAACGTGATGCAGACTGTGTCATTAGTCGGCTTTTCTTACAGTCCACTGCATGAAGTACCGTGCCACTAGCACTGTTATTAGACTGTCACTTCATTTCCAAGGGCTGAACCACATACAGTGTTATTATCCCTGGCACCTGTAACAAATCATGTGCAAATTCAAGTAAATGCTAGCTGAATGGAAAGTAAGATTTATAGGCGCAAACTCTGAGCTGCAGCACATTGTGTATATCATTACTATTTTCAGCAGTCTGAATCTGAGTGAAAAATAATCTTATTTGTATCAAATACAATTTACTCAACATTACAATAAATACTAATGAGCACAAAATAAATTTCTGGGACAGTTGTCTTTGATATATGTCTCTAAGCTTGGTCTCCCTCAAGTTCCAGTACAGTTTATTTCTCACTTGTAGGGTGAGATTTGGAAACTTAGTCAGCTCCATCATGAGCACTCTCCTGCGTAGTATCCAGGACATCTTCAAGGAGCGCTGCCACAAGAAGGCCACATCCATCCTGAAGGACCCCCAACACCCAGGACACGCCGTGTTCTCATTGCTACCATCAAGAAGCAGGTACAGAAGCCTAAAGGCACATATGCAATGAATCAGGAACAGTTTCTTTCTCCTACCATCTGATTTCTGAATGGACATTGAACCCATGAACGCAAACTCATTACTTCTTTATTTCTATTTTTGCACTACTGATTTTATATATATATATATATATATATATATATATATATACACATACATACATAGTATATATGCAACTCATATTTCTTTCCATTGTTATGCATTGCATTGAACTGCTGCCGTAAAGACAACAAACTTCACGACATATACCAGCGATATTAAACCTGTTTCTGATTCTGAAGAGATTCCAGGTTTTAATCCCTGACTTTGCATCCTTTGGGCATGCATCAATGCAGAACCGAGAAAGTGGAATTTTGTTAGCGATGCTGGTTTCTGGATGAAGAGTTAAACTAAGTTCTTGTCTGCCAGTTTAGATGTACTCTTGTTATTTTGATTAAATTCCTACCTAGCTCTCACTTTCAAACAGCAGCAACAAAATGAAATTAACTGGAAATTGTGGAATCCTACTCTACGCAAATACAGTGGATTCCGGTTAATTGGGACACATTGGTACAATTTGGCTCAATTAAGTGGCTGCCCTAATTAGTCAAAGTTAAAAAGGAAATAGTTATAAAAGGTATAAAAACACAAACTAATTTTAACTAACAAACAAATAAGAATACAACCAATACACTGCAGTACTATAAAACTGAGTATTAATTCCTAACAGTTATTGATGGAGGAATTGTACATTGCTTTGTTCTTTTGACAGGGAATGGGAAGTGAAATTAAAATGGGTGGGTGGCCCTGGGAGATCCCAGTTGTTCTGGCAGACATTGTGTAGATGCTCAGCGAAGGGGTCTCCCAATCTACGTCGGGTCTCACCAATATACAAGAGGCCACACTGGGTGCACCAAACACAGCATATGACCCCAGCAGACTCACAGGTGAAGTGTCACCTCACCGGGAAGGACTGTTTGGGGCCCTGGATGGTAGTGATGTAGGAGGTGTAGGGGCAGGTGAAGCCACTTGTTCCACTTGCAAGGATGTGCCAGTAGGGAGATCAGTGGAGAGGGACAGATGGACAAGGGAATCGCGTAGAAAGTGATCCCTGCGGAAAGCAGAAAGTGGGGGGGAGGGAGGGAAAGAGGTGTTTTTGTGGTGGGGTCCAGTTGGACCTGGCAGAAATTTTGGAGAATTATGTGCTGGAGGCGGAAGGTGGTGGAAGTTTCGGAGAATTATGTGCTGGACGTGGAAAATTACCGTTGGGGTCATATACCGTGTGCAGTCCTCCTGGTGTAGTCTCTTGTATATCGGTGAGACCTGACGTAGATTGGGAGACTGCTTCACCGAGCATCTATGCTCCATCTACCAGAACAAGCAGGATCTCCCAGTGGCCACCCATTTTAATTCCACTTCCTATTCCCATTCCAAAATGTCTATCCATGGCCTCCTCCACTGCCGGGATAAGGCCACACTTAGGTTGGAGGAACGATACCTTATCTTCTATTTGGGTAGCTTCTAACCTGATGGCATAAACATAGATTTCTCAAACTTCCTGTAATGCCTCCACCCCCCACTTCACCATTTTCCATCCCCTTGACCCTCTCTCATGTTATCTCCTTGCCCGCCCATCACCTCCCTCTGGTGTTCCTACCACCCTCCCCCCTTCTTTCTTCCATGGCCTTCTGTCCCTTTCACCAATCAACTTCCTAGCTTTTTGCTTCAACCCCCCCCCCCCCTCCAAGTTTCACCTATCACTTGGCATTTCTCTCTCCCTTCCCCCCACCTTTTAAATCTACTCATCAGCTTGTTTTTCTCCAGTCCTGCCGAAGGGTTTCGGCCCGAAATATGGACAGTACTTTTCTCCATAGATGCTGTCTGACCTGCTGAGTTCTTTCAGCATTTTGTTTGTGTTGCTCGGATTACTAGCCTCAGCAAATTTTCTCTTGTATGTGGAAAAGTTAAAATCACCTACTATCAAAACTTCGTTTCTTGCAACAGCCTGCGATATCTGTGTGGTCTTATTGTTCCTCAGTTCTATCCATAAAGCCTCACTAAATGAACTCTCCAGTCTGTCCTGACTGAGCACTGCTGTGACATTTTCCCTGATTAGTAATACCACCCCTCCCCTTTAATCTACCTCCCCACTCTATCACATCTAAAGCAACAGAATCCCGGAACATCGAACTACTAGGTCAGCCCCTCCTGCAACCAAGTCTCACTAATGACTACAATGTCATAATCCCACATGCTTGTCAATGCCCTAAGTTTCTATATACGACTTGCATTGAATTACACACAGCTTCATGCTTAACCTTTTGATTTCTGCCCATGTATTTAAGCTTAACTACATCTTTTTCCATAACCACTCTTCTATCTGTTCTGGTACTCTGGCTCCCATCATCCTGCAACTCCAATTCAAATCCTCCCATGCAGCATTAGCAAATTTTCCTGCTAGGATAGAAACATAGAAAACCTATAGCAAAATACAGGCCCTTCAGCCCACAATGCTGTGCCGGACATGTACTTACTTTAGAAATTACCTAGGGTTGCCCATAACACTCTATTTTTCTAAGCTCCATGTACCTGTCCAGGAGTCTCTTAAAAGACCCTATTGTTGCTCCCTCCACCACCGTTGCTGGCAACCCATTTCACACACTCAACACTTTCTGCGTAAAAAACTTATCCCTGACGTCTCCTCTGTACCTACTTCCAAGCACCTTAAAACTGTTCCCTCTCATGCTAGCCACTTCAGCCCTGGGAAGAGCCTCTGACTATCTACACGATCAATGCCTCTCATTATCTTGTACACATCGATCAGGTCACCTCTCATCCTCGTCACTCCAAAGAGAAAAGGTCAAGTTCACTCAACCTATTCTCATAAGGCATGCTCCCCAATCCAGATAACATCCTTGTAAATCTCCTCTGCACCCTTTCTATAGTTTCCACATACTTCCACCAGTGAGGTGACCAGAACTGAGCACAGTACTCCATGTGGGTCTGTCCAGGGTCCTATATAACTGTAACATTACCTCTCAGCTCTTGAACTCAATCACATGACTGATGAAGGCCAATACACCGTACGCCTTCTTAACCACAGAGTCAACCTGCGCAGCAGATTTGAGTGTCCTATGGACATGGACCCCAATATCCCCCTGATTCTCCACACTGCCATGAATACTACATTCTGTCATCATACTTGACCTACCAAATTGAACCACCTCACACTTATCTAGGTTGAACTCCATCTGCCATTTCTCAGCCCAGTTTTGCATCCTATTGATGTCCTGTTGTAAAATCTGACAGCCCTCCACACTATCCACAAAACCCCCAAATTTTGTGGCATCCCTCCACTTCCTCATCCAGGTCATTTATAAAAATCATGAAGAGAAGGGGTCCCAGAACAGATCCCTGAGGCACACCACTGGTCACCAACCTCTATGCAGAATATGACCCATCTACAACCATTCTTTGTCTTCTGTGGGCAAGCCAATTCTGGATCCAGAAAGCAAGTTCCCTTTGATCCCATGCCTCCTTACTTTCTCAATAAGCCTTGCATGTGGTACCTTATCAAATACCTTGCTGAAATCCATATACATTACATCTACTGCTCTACCTTCATCAATATGTTTTGTCACATCCTCAAAAAAATCAATTAGGCTCATAAGGCATGA
The DNA here is from genome assembly GCF_048418815.1 of Hemitrygon akajei. Taxonomy (NCBI): domain Eukaryota; kingdom Metazoa; phylum Chordata; class Chondrichthyes; order Myliobatiformes; family Dasyatidae; genus Hemitrygon; species Hemitrygon akajei. The sequence goes on along the minus strand of NC_133134.1, from coordinate 145,840,506 downwards.
CCTGCTTTTGACAAACCCATGCTGACTATTCCTAATCACAAATGTTCATAAATCCTGCCTCTCAGGATATTAGTTCCCCACCAGTTCAGCTGCAAACCATCCTTCTGTACACATCCCACCTAGCTCGGGAAGAGAGCCCAATGATCCAAAAATCTGAAGTCCTCCCTCCTGCATCATCTCCTTTGCTACATGTTAAACTATATGATATTCCAATTTCTGGCCTCACTTCTACATGGCACCATTAACAATACTGAGATCACAACCCTGGAGGTTCTGTCCTTTAACTTAGCATCTAACGCCTTGAACTCACTTTGCAGAACCTCATCACCCATCCTACCCATGTCATTGGTACCAACATGGAACATACCTCTGGCTACTCAACCTCCCACTTAATAATGCTGTGGACTCAGTCTCAGTTGTCCCTGGCACCTGGGAGGCAACATACTATCCAGGAATTTCATTCTTGTTCACAGAACCTACTTTCTGTTTCCCTAACCAATGAAACCCCTATTACTACAGCTTGCTCCTTCTACCCCTTCCCTTCTGAGCCACAAAGCCAGACTCAGTACCAGAGACCTGCTGACTTCAGCTTCTCCCTGGAAAGTCATCTTTCCCAACAGTATCTACAGCGGTATACTTATTATTGAGGGGAAGAGCCACAGGGGTACTCTGCATTGGCTGCCTATTCTCTTTCCCGCTCATGAAAATCAATCAGATACCTGCCTCCTGCAACTGAGTAGTGACTACCTCCCTGTAGCTCCTATATAACACCTCCCCATTCTCCCATATAATCCAAAGGTCGAGCTGCACATTAATGGACATTATACTGACTACCATGCTCAGTTTAACTAAGGAAGGTCTGGGTACAAAGCGCCAAATGTGTACGCACTATAGATAGTGGAAAGGCTGGCAGTGGAAGTAGAAGCGACAGATGAAGTGTTAAATTAGAGATTATGGCTACAAAACATTGTTGGACAGTTGAATATTTCTGCATTGTTATTCTACAAGATCAAAAAAGTGCTTCATGCAAACAGGGATATCCTGCTGAGGTTCTCTGTTGGTCAGAGTCGACCATGGATGTGTGTCCTAGCTGCCTATGTAATATACAAGCCGGTGCGTAAGCCAGGGCAATACGATATGGAGAGAAAGCTTTACCTATGTTGCAGGCTCCTCCTCTCCATGCAGCTGATGAGTCCAAATGACCAGCAGAGACCCATACAGTTTGGCAACAGTGGCGTCACAGGAGTTGCCAGTCAGCATTGAACTCAGTGTCGGACTACTTTAGTGAATCCAACGCATGATTTTTCTTCAGGGTTTACTGAAGCAAAATGAGTGGGTATAGCCACAAGGCAGGAGAGGTTTAAGATCAGGGTTTTCCTTCTCCAAGGGAGCTACTGATCGCAACTGAAGCACCCATCTGCCCGAAGCAACTGGATTTAAGGTGCTAGTCACTCACATTTTTGCCTTCTACTGTCAGTACAAATAGTTCCAGAGGGCTTAATAGCTAAGCCACACATGGAGGCCAGGAACTGGACTTGGTTGTCAGAGGTTATTTGAATCGCACACCCCTGGGAGCATTTAATAGGTGGTGGGAACTTATCGCCAATATCACCCCAAACTGTAACTACCTTAAGGAAGCAGGGATATCCTACACGTTAAAAATATAAAGTCTTTCTCTCATTGCTTCTGCAGAATTTGCTTCAATACTCATGGCAGTTAGCAATTCAATGGACACTGTAGTATTTGCATAGTTCATTCTATAAGGGAAAATGAAATACTTTGAGAGAGATATTGTAAAGATAAGCAAATCTTACCATGCTTACAATTCTTACCTTACCTTTGATTCCTAAATTTATTATTTGAAATCAGCAACTTTTGTTCTACAACATGAAACTGCTAGTTTCATACCAGAAATATCTAGACGCATGGGATAAGAATTCACATATGGTTACACTGAAAATCTCTTATGGTGCAAATTAACAGAAAGGTCATTTGGGAATAAAGGTACCAATTTGGTTAGCTTTAGAGCAAAAGCAGGTGCTACATTTAAAAGAACATATGGAAATGCATGCATCATTACATAAGAACAAATTGCTTCAATAGTACTGCATAAATTACCAGACTACATTAACATATCATTTTGAGGAGAAAAGTGGCTATTACAGACTTCCAAGCAGGATGATCTAATGTAACTAGGTCTACAGAACACTAGTGGAATGGAATCAATTTTTGATTCACCCAATATTTCCTTCCAGAAAGTAATATCTAGCAGAATCAAAAAATATAATAAGATTCATGCCATCTGTAGATTTGTTTTTGTTACTGGCCAAATTATAATCCCAACAGTTGGAGGTTTGGAAAGAGTTATCATCTTTGATCAGAAGTCTTGTTATAATTTTTTTTTGGAATGGATAAATCACATTGACTTGAATCAGTTGTTGATGTCCTAACCCGAGTCAGAACATATTGGTACTAAACCGCATTCCCTAATCTGATACAATTTTTTGCTGCAGAACTGAGTAATATTGCAGTTACCATCTTGTGGATTAGGTATTGAACCAAGGCCCCATCTGCTTGTCCTGCTGATTTAGGTGGATTAATTAAAGACCCAACAGCACTATCCTAGCTGACTGTTCTTCCCCAAGCAATCAATGAACTAGTTCTTCAACTCTTCGTTGTTTGTGAGATCTTGCTGTGGGCTATACAGCTGTCGCAATTGCCTGTTCAACAAACACCACTGCAATCAGCCCTGTCCATCTCCAACAATATTGCAAGGTTTCCACATAGCTGTTCCTGCCTTCTTAGACTGATTCTTGGTCTTTGTTCTTTAAAAGTAATGTTCCATTTTCTCTAAACATAGAGAATTACATGGGGGGGGGGGAGTGGGGAGAAATGTTAGATTGAGCTTAGAGTAGGTTAAAAAGTCAGCACAACATTGTGGGCAGAAGGTCCTGTATTATGTAGTGTTCTATGTTCTACAAGTTCACTGTAATTAACTCTGATATCATTTAGCAATCAACACACAAATCCTTCCATCCGAATTTTTTCCCCTTCATTTTGATGCAACTTCCATAACTCTTCCTAATTCCATTGATAACATTGACTCTTTTCCAAGGAAGGGTACAAAGCTGAAATGTTGACAAATTGCCCAGCTAAGGAAGTTAATTGACTTGATCTACATTCCTCGTTTCTTTCATTTTGTGCAGATTCCAGTCTCCTGGCTTATTTTGTTTATTGGTTCTAAAGTGCTAGAATTAATTAACATAAACATCTTTTGTTCTGTAAAGAACAGCATCAATATTTGTTTCAAGTAAAACGATTTTAAATATGCTGGAGCTATAGGAACCTTTCTGTTTATATTGTGAAAGAGATTCTTCCAGACAGATTTGAACTTCGATTTAGTTAATTATGACCCATTCAGAAAATTGTGTTGCCTGTTAAAATGTGGCATCTATCTATTTATAATGAATCAAATGGTGATTAGTGCAGCCAGAATTGCAGCTTTAGTTCTAGTCTCTCTGAGAGCACGAAGGAAATGCAGATTTATATAAAAGCCTCAGCAATGTCTGTAGCACAGTCTCATTTTCCTTTAATCACAGCCTCAGATTTAGTATTATTCATTCATGATATGTGGGCGTCTTTGGCAAGGCCAGCATTAATTGCTCTTACCTAATTACTCTTAAGAAGGAGGTAGTGATCTAATAGCTTCACGGTCACCATTTCTGATGATAGCCTACATCCCACATTTATTTCGTGAATGGAATTTAAATTCTCCAGCAGATGTGGTGAGTTTTGAACTTATTTTGGTGCAGACTGACCACTCCCTATTGCAAATCAACAGCGCCTCCATGGAGAGTCAGAAGCACCAGGTTTCATGATCTTACTTGATTTTTCAGCACTACCTCTTCAGTCAAAAATGCCGAGCAGCGCCACACTTACTGTGGAGACTGAGGTGAGCGACGCTCCCCGGCCCCCATTATAACCACATTCTACCGGAGCACCATCAAGAGGGTCCTGGCCAGAATAGGAATTGAAAGGCAGCAAACCGCAAGACCCTGCAATGAATTGTGAGGACTGCTGAGAGAATCATGAGGGTCTCTCACCACCCCCTCTCCCATCCAAGATATATACCAGAAGCGTTGTGTTCACAGAGCATTGTCAGGAACACCACCCGTGCATCCCACGATCCCTTCAACATCCTATCATCAGGCAGAAGTTCCCACAGGAGAAAACTGATGGCTGCCGCAGATCACAAGGCCACTTGTGTTAGGATGCCACAGACTGCCACAGAGAAGCCCTTTAAAGCTCTGGTTCACATCCGGAGGATGACATGTCATCTGTCTTCCTAGCCAATGACAGCATCTATGGCAAGGAGATCCCAACTTTAAGTTTTGTGACTTCTCACTTGGCAGTATTTTATAATCAACACCTCCTTAAAACACCAGAAACATCTGAAGTTCAAATTCCAGGCAATGCTGAATGGAAGTAAATAGTTATGAGTTTATTGGTCATATCTAAGCAATGGTATTATTAATCTTATTTCATCTCCAAGTTTAAAACTAAAAATCTTATTAAACTGTGTCTTCAACAGCTTGCCGCTATCTCAAGAAGCACTGAACAAAGTTTCTCAGTTCATAATGAAAGGTTATTCTTTTCTCTCCACGATGCTACCTAATTCCTGAGTATTTTCAGCATTTCTGTTTTATTCCAGATTTTTAGTACCTGCTGTATTTTACCCTTTTGGATTATAAGAATAGACAATTTGGACACTAATTGCTTGATTCATAGAAAACGTATAAGAGGTCCCAATTATTGATTATTTACTCAAGAAAATTCTAAGGAGTACATACATATTACATGTGAATAACATTGTGTGCCTCAGATTGATTTGAAATAATTACTGGCTAATAAAATGGCTCACTTGTAAAAGTTCCTGGGCCCTTAAATGATCCTTCAAGAACTAGAATAAATTGATACCTTCTCTTGTCAGACCATTCCAAATGTTAGATTAATGTAGGATGAAAGCCTTTAGTCCTCATTACTGATTTTAAATTGTGACTTGAGAGAATTGGTTCTATGTACAAAAATTAGAATAAAACTGTTAATAGTTCTAATCTTGGTTAGTACAAATAATTAAGTCCTGAAGCTGCAGAGGGTAGGTGTTTGCTAAAGTAGTACTAACTTGCTTAAAATATGTATACAATTACCTCTTTGCTGAGTACAATTAGGTTCAAAAGGACATTTAGGATAAGAGCGAAGATCGCATCTTTCCAACGACTGTCCCTGTTCCAGAAATTGATTACTGTTGTTCTTCTTAACTCAATCACTAAAACAGTTGCTTTCTCTTTACAACCTAAATACTCCCATTAGCCAGATCTTTAGAAAAAGTAATTATCATTGCTGTCTGTTGGTTTCAGGCATTCCACTTCTATTATCACAAATAATAGGTGAAGAAAAAAGGAGTTCAATTTGGATCATGAGAAACCTTTAAAAACTGCAGATTTTATTGTTCAGTACAAAATGTCATTTCTTGGAACAAACTATTTTTTACAACCATCAAATGCGGACCCTTACAATGCAGAAGCAAGCTAATTGCTCTTTTTCCTTGACATTTCCCTCTGAAACTAGAACCACCAACTCAATTTGGACCAAACTGAAGGATACTTGACAGCGGTGGCAGGTTTTGAACGTTATCACCTCCTACAAAGTGAAACCAAGCGACATAGGTGACAACAAGGCTTCACTCCCAGGTGAGCCTAATGCCTTTTATTCTCACTGTAACCATCAAAACATGGAGGCACTTTCACGAACTTACACTGTCCCCGATGACCCTATGATTTCAGACTCTGAGGCTGATGTGAGAGCATCCTTCAGGAACCCACTGAAAGTACCCAGCTCAGACAGCATACCTGGATGAATACTAAAAACCTATGCTGATCAACTGGCTGGAGTGTTTACCAATGTCTTTAACCTCTCGCTTCAACAGTCTGAGGTATCTACCTGCTTCAAGCCAGGCTTCAGTTATACCATTGCCTAAGAAAAACATGGTAACCCACCTCAATGACCATTGTCCATTAGTACTTACACCCACTGAGATGGACTGATTTGAGAAGTTGGTGATGAAACATACCAACTCCCACCTAAAAAGCGATTTGGATTCACTCCAATTTGCCTACTGTCACAACAGGTCAACAGTAGATGCCATTTCATTGGCTCTTAGCTCAATCCTGGAACATTTGAACAGTGAAGATACATATATCAGGATACTCTATTGACTACAGCTTGGTATTTGATTCTATCATCCCCTCAAAACAAATCAATAATCTTCAAGACTTTGGCCTCAATGCCTCCTTCTGCAACTGGATCTTCGATTTCCTCACTTACAGATCCCAGTCAGTTCAGATTGGCAACACAATCTCCACTGGCACAGGTGCACCACAGGCAGGGTGCTTAGTGCTCTGCTCTACTAATTTTAAACTTAAGACTGGAAGGCTAAGCACCACTCTGATGCCACATTTAAATTTGCCACTGTCATTCACCGAATCAGGGTAATGACAAATCAGCATATAGGAGGGAGATGGAAAATCTGGCTGAGTGGTGTCACAACAACAACCTCTCGCTCAATGTCAGCAAGACGAAGAAGATGATTATTGACTTCTGGGGGAGGAAGCTAGGGGTCTTTGAGCCAGTCCTCATCAGGGGGATCAGAGATGGAAAGTGTTAGCAACTTTAAATTCCTTGGTGTTATCATTTCATAGGATCTGTCCTGGGTCCAGTACATAAGTGCCATTACAAAGAAAGTACAGCAGTGAATCTACTTTCTTAGGAGTTTGTGAAGATTCGGCATGTCATCAATAGCTTTGCCAAACTTCTATAGATCTGTGATGGAGAATACATTGACTGATTGGTTAAGGGGTTGGTATGGAAACACCAATGCCTTTATATGGAAAAGCCTACAAAAAGTAGTGGATACTGCACCATCATGGGTAAAGCTCTCCCCACCATTGAGCACATCTACAAAGAGCACTGTCACAGAAAAGCAGCGTCTATAATCAAGGGCCTCCATCATCCAAGCCAGCCTCTCTTCTTGCTGCTGCCATCAGGAAGAAGGTACAGGAGCTTCAGGAACAGTTATTACCACTCAAAGCTACTCAAGCAGAAAAGTAACTTCACTTGCTCCATCATTGAAATGTTCTCACAACCAAATGATTCACTTTCAAGGGCTCTTCATCTCATGTTCTCAATATTTATTGCTTATTTATTATTATTATTATTATTATTATTATTTCAGGTTTCCTCTTTTTTGTATTTTCACAAATTGTTGTTTATTTTTTTCACATTGGTATTTGGATGTGGTCTTTCATTGATTCCATTGTTTCTCGTATTTCCTGTGATTGCCTGCAAGAAAGTGAATCTCAGAGTCTACAGTATATGATGACATAGGTGTATTTTGATAATAAATCGACTTTGAACTTCGAACAGTATCTTTACCTCATCTTTTCATCGAATTGTTTATCTATTTTAATTTCTAAAGATACAATGTTTTTCATCCTGTAGCAGGCCGTTGACTGCTCCCCTGAGTCCCTCACTCTCTAAGGAACTAATTTTACCCAGAATAGGTTAGGGTAGCACTCTTTTCCAGGTGAAATCAAATCCTTTGGTATATTGACCTGAACAATTTTGTGTGAGATTCATCTCAGCATAGAAAACATTTATCTACACAATTTGCTTCAGTTCATTATCTGAGGCCTTTGAGTGCAACCTTTCAGCTTTTACTGATCGCTCACACAGAATGTAAAAGCACATCATAACAAGATCAGCAATGAGGTATTAATTAAAGAATTTCCTTTATGACAAGGATGACCATTTTCACAGAACACTAAATGTTCAGTGTGCAAGATAAAGGAAATATGATCACTGATTGTCACCTCACTGTTCATAATCTTTATACAAATTTCACATCAAAACTTTGAACTCTACTCGCTTGATCAGCAATGAGGCATTTTGCAATGACATACAAGAGTTTAAGTCGGCTAATGGGATTAATGAAGACATGCATGCACACGGGAAATTGTTGAGATCTTCTATCTGCCATCTCTTCTCTCACCTCCATAGCAATCTTTAGACAACTATTCTGTGGTTGCCATAGGAAGATGTCCTTAAGATTCGGTGCCTTTCCCACTGATCATCATAGCAATGATGTGATATAGGAGACACAAAAGTGTACGGGTGCTAGGATCTGAAGCAAAACTCAAACAGGCAGAACACTCCAGGTCAAGTAGAATCTGTGGAGAGGAAGTTTTGGCAAAGTTTCAAGTTGAAGCTCTACCTTAAGATTGTGAGTGTAGAATAGGGAGTCCCAATCTTTTTTTATGCCATGGACATCTATCAATAACTGAGGGGTCTGTAGATCCCAGGTTGGGAACCCTTGGTGTAGAAAGAAGATAGCCAGCATATAGAAGAAAGAAGCAGGGGTGGAATCAGGTGACAAGGGAGTGGTTTGCAGATGGAGTTATTTGGGGAGAATGAAGGGGGAGTGTCAAAACAGAGGCTGGTTAGTGATAGTTCTAAACAGATAAGGGGACTCAAAACAGACTGATGGAAACATGTGGGAGGGGAGAGGAATGTGGCAGAAGGTGGAATCAAAAAAGAGATTGATGATGGACAGATGGAACCAAGTGGGGGAAGAGGACAAGTTGGGGAGGGTAACAAGTTTAGGTAATGAGGGAGAAAAGGAAGAGAAAGGCAAACCAAGAGAGAGAGAGAGAAGCTGGGAAGTCTGCTCGGACAGTGTGCATTGCCTGAGACTGGAAACAGCAATATTCATACCATTGGGTCATAATCTACCCAACCATGTTGTTCTTTTAGTTTGAGTATGGTTTATCACAGCATTGGAAAGGCTGATGATAGACAGCTCAGTATGTGACTGGGAAAAGGAACTGAAGTTATATGCAACGGGAGACTAGACTACACTTGATCTTCCTAATGTTGAGCAGGCCACATCACAAGCACCGAATGCAATAGATCAAGTTGAAGGAGATACACATGAAGCTTTGCTTCAGCTGGAAGTGCTGGTTAAGTCCCTGGGTGGGAGTAAGGAGGGGACTGAAGGAATAACTGTTGCTCCTACTATGATTACAGGGAAGGGTGCTAAGGCATGGGAAGGGAGAATAATCCCAGTTGAACACAGGAACATGGTTGTTGAGAAGAGATGTGACTGGTAGTAGGAATCTATTGGAGCTGGCGAAAATGGGGAAGGATAATGTGCAGAAGCTAGTTACATGAAAGGTGCAGACCAAGGGAAATGTACCTCTGTTCTGTTTTTGTACTGAATGTGGTCATGTAAGGGGAGATGAAAGTAGGAGTGTGAGAAATATAAGAAATGCAAGTGAGAACGTCATCAACTAAGGCAACAAAGAAACCACATCTTCTTAAGAAGAAGAACATTTCAGAAGTCCTAGAATGGAAAACTTCATATTAAGAACAGGAATTATGTAGTATTGCATTTTTTATACAGCTCCCAAAAAGAACAGACTCGCTGGATTGAATGGCCTAATTCTGTTCCTACGTCTTGTGTCTATGAAATCTCAAAGGCTCCATGTCAGCATTATCCTGCATACTAACAGAAAGCTATTCTTAGGCAGTATTACTTAAATGTTTATTTCCCAGAAAAGAGGTTTAGTTTAATTTCCAGGTATATTGCTTTTCATTCATTGCACCAAGCTCAAATTAATAAAAAACTATGTCTTCATATTCTTTGTTCTAGTGAAAGTCATCCTGGTTTTGAAAGTCTCTACAAGCTAACAGGTAGATAAAATCTTTCTCTAATCTATCTCAAATATGTGTATAATTGTTAAAGATAAGCAGTAGCAGATGAGTGACAGCAGATTTTGACTGCAATTCCAGCAGCACTAATCCTTATGAATAATATTTCCATGTTATTAACAAAATATGTTGTAAAACAAACTTACACGTGTAAGAAAATGTGGTGAAATCAGTTTGGTACAATTAATTAATGCCAATCAAGCTGATAGTAAATCAGCTGTCTGTACTACCCTCCTTTCCATTCATTGAAAGTGTGGTGTTCATACCCATAGTATCCTCCAGGATTATTCCCACACTATTCGAGGAAATGATTTTTGGAATCATTCTTTGATTGTAACTATTTTCTGAATAAAGTGAAATTACCTACACTCTGTGGCATATAATCACTATCACCCCATGACATTCATCCCATTCTTCAAAACTCTGGCTCAATAAAGAAAAAAAAATCTATTTTGTCTTGGCCTTTTCTCCCTTAGTAGAAGTTACAGTAGTAATAGAGTTATTTCCCTTGGCAAGTGGTATCACAGGTAGACAGGATAGTGAAGAAGGATTTCATCAGACAGACCATTTTAGTATAGAAGCTGAGATGTTAGGTTGCAGTTTTACAAGATGTTGGCAAGGCAACATTTGGAATTATTGGGTTCAGTCTTGGTCACCCTTATTGGGAAAGATCCTTTTAAACTGGATGGAATGCAGAAAAAAATTACAAAACTTTTCCTGGTCTCATGGGACTGAGTTAATAGGAGCTAGGTCTTAATACCTTGGAGTGTAGGAGACTAAGGGGGGGGGGGGTGATCTTATAAAAGTGTATAAAATCATGAGTGCCATAGATAGGATAGATGCACATGGAAAGATTTAATAGGAACCTGAGGGGCAACTTTTTCACACAAGTGTGTGCTGAGAATATGGAACCAGCTGCCAGCAAAAGTGTAGAGACAGGTACAATTACAATGTAAAAGACATTTGGAGTCTACAATGAAGTGATAGATAACAAACTGAAACACTGCAAAGGAAAATGGTTGGCTGAGCATGGCATTATGAGCAAGTCAACTGCAGAGTTAGCTTTTCAATCAGCTGTTTCTATTCCAGAAAGTGATTAATGGAAGTCCTGGGCAACCCTCCTTGTGTGTGTGTGATTTGTGGAAAGAGCATGTTTGATGGGCCAAATAGTCTAATTCTATTTCATGGTTTATTAAATTCTACCCTTTCTTGGAACTGAATTAAAAAGAGGAAATTATCTATGTTTATGAAATGAAAGTTTTATTGGAATTAAACCATTATTCCCATAATGTAGAACAAATCCTTTTATACTTCAGATAGTCACACAAATCTTATCACATCATTTCACTAATGCACAATGCATTTGTTGATTCAGAAGCACAATGATAGAACTAAATGGGATACAGTGATGATATTCTATAATTCACCATAGTTATGTCTTGTTTCTATAATTTTCAAATGCAGAGCAATGGCATGGAATTATCATTGACAGGGACAATGTTTAGAAGAGTATTAATGCACTTATCATTTGGCTTTATAATGCGAATATCTGGTTGTGAAGCCTAATAGCAGACATGAAAATTTATGGAACAATTGTAAAATATTGGCTTGCATTCATAATGGAAGCTTCATGTCCTGGGCATTTCACATTTTCACTCCAAAATTAAGTTAGTAGGAATGATTTTAAATTCAAGATGGACATCATCTCAACCAGCACTCAAGTGCAGTGAGCAGAATGTCACTATCTGCTAGTTATAACCACAATACAACTAATATAGGAACACAGTTAAGAGAGCTACAGTCGCACAGCTCCCATGATCCAGGTTCAATCCTCAGCTCTGGTGGTATCTGAGTGGAGTTTGCAGAATTTCCCTGTGACCATATGGTTTTCCCCTGGGTTCTTTACTCAGAATCAGAAACAGAATCGGGTTTAATATCAATGGCTTATGTTGTGAAATTTGTTATCTTGCGGCAGCAGAACATTGCAATAATAACAAAGAAAACGGTAGAATAGTATATATATATAAAATTAAATTGAATTGACTTAAGCAACACACACAAAATGCTGGTGGAACACAGCAGGCCAGGCAGCATCTATAGGAAGAAGCACTGTCGACGTTTCGGGCCGAGACCCTTCATCAGGACTTGAATTTGCTTGACTTTATTTCTTACCTCCTTCACATACATGAGGACTAAAAATATTGATGTTACGTCTCTGTCTAAATGTGCAATGTGCAATTGTAGTAACTTATAATAAATAGACCAGTCAATGTAACATAGAAATACACTCAAATCAGCTTAAGTTAAACAGTCTGATGGCCTGGTGGAAGACGCTGTCCTGGAGCCTGTTGGTCCTGGCTCTTATGCTGTGGTACTGTTTCCTGGATGGTAGCAGCTGGAATAGATTGTGATTGGGGTGACTTGGATCCCCAATGGTCCTTTTGTCACACCTGTCTTTGTAAATGTCCTGATTCACGGGAAGTTCACAACTACAGATGCACTGGGCTGTCTGCACCAGTCTGTGTAGAATCCTGAAATTAAGAGAGGTACAGTTCCCATACCAGACAGTGATACAGCCAGTCAGGATGCTCTCAATTGTTCCAGCAGAAGGTTCTTAGGATTTGGAGCCCATACCAAACTTCCTCAACTGTCTGAGGTGAAAGAAGCGCTGTTGTGCCTTTTTCACCACACAGCTGGTGTGTCCAGACCACATGAGATCCTTGGATCTCATCCTGTGGATGCCAAGGAACTTAAAGCTGTTTACCCTCTCAACCCCAGATCCATTGATGTCAATTAAATAAGTAGTGCAAAAAGAGCAAAAGGTAGTGCAGTAGTGTTTGTGGATTCATTGCCCATTTAGAAATACGATGGCGAAGGGGAAGCAGCTGTTACAGAAAGGCTGAATATGTGTCCCCAGGCTGCTGTACCACCTCCGTGATGGTAGCAGTGAGAAGAGGGCATGACCTGGATGATTGCATGCTTAATAATAGATGCTGCCTTTACGAGGCATCACGTTTTGGAGGTGTGCTTGATTCTGAGGAGGCTGTACCCATGATGTAGATAGCTGAGTTTACAACTTCCTGCAGCTTTTTCTGATCCAATGCAATACCAGACAGAGATGCACCAGTTAGAACGCTCTCCACAGCACAACTGTAGAAATTTGAGAGTATCTTCGGTGACAAGTCTCCACAAACTCTTAATGAAATATACCGTAGATGTCGGATTATAAGCCGCTACTTTTTTCCCACATTTTGAACAGCTTTGAACTCTGTGGCCTTTAATACGGAGCGGCTAATGCATGATTTTTTTCATGCCGCCAAAAACATTTTGCCTCGTAACAGTAGACCAATAAAATTGATGAGTAGTTCACAGAGGTCCAATGAAATTGTACGATAAATCAAGCGCACTTTCACAATTAAATTATTGTAAATCAGTCATTTGTACTCACCCTCATCAACATGGAAAACACTCGAAGAAAAGCATTGTGCTGCCTTTATGGCAGTTATTTAGTTTATAATATTTTCGCTTAGTAATTCATTTTCTAGTTAAAGTTAGAAGAGTTTTAACTATATTTGTTTTCTGTACTACATCGCGGGATGCTATGACGTCACACCCGGTTTCGCCGGATCTTGTGGAATACCAGTTTGCGATAAACGGGACGGCGGGGGCGAGCACATTACGCGAGTGGCTTTGGATCTGAGCGAACGCTGCTTTTAAGTTAAAGGCGATCAATAACTTTTCCTGGTAGGCTGCAGTATATATATTTTTTACCAGTCGTTAGGAGATATTGGAATGTTGTTCAGTAAAAAAGTATACGCAACGTATATTTAAAAGTAGCCGCGTTACAGGCACGGTTCGAAAAAAAGCATTTGCAGTATGTATTTGTTTATGTTACCATATGGATTTAATTAAAAGTTAAAAAATCCTCACGTGTAATATCTTTCTGTGTAAATATCTCACATTACAACGTGGGACACCTGCGGCCGAAAATCCGGTGCGGCCTAAAATCCGGTGCGGCCTGTACAAGTAAAAAATTGATTTTATTTCTAAAATTAGAGCCAGCGGCTTTTAATCAGGTGCGCTCTGTAGTCCGGAATCTATGGTAGCCGCTGTCATGCCTTCTTTGTAATTACATCAATACGTTGGGCCCAAGATTTTTCTTCTGAGATGTTGACACCCAGGAACTTGAAACTACTCAACCTTTCCACTACTGACCCCTCAATGAAGATTGGTGTGTGTTCCTTTGACTTCTGCTTCCTGAAGTCCACAATCAATCCCTTGGTCTTACTGACATTGAGTGCAAGGTTGCTGTTGTGACACCACTCAACCAGCTGATCTGTCTCACTCCTATACCCCTTCTCATCACCAGCTGAAATTCTGTCTACAATAGTTGTGTGTTTGGCAAATTTATAGATACCATTTGAGCTGTGCTTATTTGTAGGTGTACAAAGAATAGAGCAGTGAGCTAAGCACCTTGAGGTGCGACAGTGTTGACTGTAAGTGGAGGAGGAAATGTGTTTCTGATCCGTACAGACTGCAGTCTCACTGTGAGGAGGTCAAAGATCTAGTTGCAGAAGGAGGTACAGAGACACAACTTTGGAGCTTGTTGCTTAGAACATAGAAACATAGAAAATGGGTGCAGGAGTAGGCCATTCGGCCCTTTGAGCCTGCACCACCACTCAGTATGATCATGGCTGATCATCCAACTCAGAACCCTGTACCTGCTTTCTCTCCATACCCACTGATCCCTTTAGCCACAAGGGCCATATCTAACTTCCTCTTAATTATAGCCAATGAACCGGCCTCAACTGTTTCCTGTGGCAGAGAATTCCACAGATTCACCACTCTCTGGGTGAAGAAGTTTTTCCTCATCTCAGTCCTAAAAGGCTTCCCCTTTATCCTTAAACTGTGACCCCTCGTTCTGGACTTCCCCAACATCGGAAACAATCTTCCTGCATCTAGACTGTCCAATCCCTTTAGAATTTTATATGTTTCAATAAGATCCCCCCCTCAATCTTCTAAATTCCAGTGAGTATAAGCCTAGTCGATCCGGTCTTTCTTCATATAAAAGTCCTGCCATCCCAGGAATCAATCTGGTGAGCCTTCTCTGTACTCCCTCTATGGCAAGAATGTCTTTCCTCAGATTAGGGGACCAAAACTGCACACAATATTCTAGGTGCGGTCTCACCAAGGCCTTGTACAACTGCAGTAGAACCTCCCTGCTCCTGTACTCAAATCCTTTTGCTATGAATGCCAACATACCATTTCCTTTTTCACCGCCTGCTGTACCTGCATGCCCACCTTCAATGACTGGTGTACAATGACACCCAGGTCTCGTTGCATCTCCCCTTTTCCTATTCGGCCACTGTTCAGATAATAATCTGTTTTCCTGTTCTTGCAACCAAAGTGGATAACCTCACATTTATCCACATTAAATTGCATCTGCCATGAATTTGCCCACTCACCTAACCTATCCAAGTCACCCTGCATCCTCTTAGCATGAGAATGATTGTCTTGAATGCCGAGTTGTGATCTATAAATAGCAGCCTGATGCAAGTATTACTATTGTCCAGGTGATCCAAGGCCAGTGACATTGCATCTGCTGTAGACTTATTATGGTGGTCAGCAAATCGCAGTGGGTCCAGGTTCTTGCTTAGGCAGCGATAGTTTCTTACCACCTTCCAAAGACATGTGGATGAAATGTGAATTGGCAAATGTAAATGTAAATGATAGTATCTGGGGCAAAGTGGATGTGAACATGGGGAGAGTAAAACACAGGGAAAATTATTGGTGGAATTTGGTTACTCTGTGAACTGGCATAGACTTGATGAGCCAAATGACATCCTTTTATGTGTTAAGGAAGTCTGGAACCATCTCAAGAATCTATGACTGACCAGGCTTCCTGTGTTGAAGGTATCTGGTGAAACTTCATACCAGTACTGATGTCGTAAAGACATATTCCGTTCTGATTGCAAGAGAGAATGCCAGTGCTAATTAATATGCAGATACAGTTTCCAGTTAATTGGAAGACATTGGGACAAGTACATTTTTGCCAAGTTAAGCAGCTTCCCATATTAGCTGAAGTTTCATGAAAATAGGTAATAAGGTATAAAAAAGACAAACGGAGTAACAGATTATGTATTTAAATAAAATAGAGAACAAATTACAATGTTCTTACAATGTTGTTGATGATTACATCCTCCAAATCTTCATTGTCAATGTAACATTCAAGATGATCATTGATACTTTCAAATTCTTCATAGTTCCTAAAGTATTGAAGTTGTGAAATCATTCAAATATCACTCCTGCTGTTTCAGGCTTCTCCAAGCCTGAACACCTGAAACTGCAGTGAGCAAAATAATTCCAATTTGTCTTACTGCTTATTTCTCACCAATTACCTGTGACTATAATCCCTGCTTTACAAAGACAAACACATGCAACTGATGCTACTTAAATACTGCGTGCCCAAAGGACGGTGTAGTGTCTAACGGCCACACAAGTGCACGCAGCTGACCCAAGTCAGAAACTGCTTGGCAACAGTTTCCTGCCTCAAGTAAATGAAGGGAATCTCAACTATTTTCTCAAACATATCTTTAATAGTTGTCCCAAATAAATGGTTGCCCTGATTAACTGATGGCTCAATTAACTGGAATTCACTGTACTTGGAGAAGCCACTAAAATTTTAAAAGCTGTGAGTTAGACTATGCTACGATTCCTTCCACCCACAATGTTTGTGTTACTTTTATAGCTCTATTGTTGCAATATAGCTTTATTGTTGTTAAATAATGTGAATGTCAATTTTGATCTCTGGGATTATGTAGTGTATTTAAAGACTGGAGAGCTGTTATTACAAGAGAACAATGAGGGTAAAGTATAGCAATATTCTGATGATTGTAGGTGGGTATTAATAATCTGGACAGAGCCGACCACTTTATCTCAACCACGGGTTTCACTTTGCTTAAAATAATGTTGCCACTACCTATTTACAATGGTACTACTGTTGCTTTAGCTGAGATTCATCCTAAAACTGGAATAGGCAGATAGCTGGAGGTACTTTGGACAGGGAAACATTCACTCCATTTCCCAATCTAGCTAATTAGGTCCCTATTGTAAAGGACACTTCATAGATGCACCAGCACACGATGCCGCTGGTAAGGACACAGCACTGGTAATCTACCTGGCATTATTCGGGGTTGTGATGGAACACTGAAAATCTAGACAAAGGAAATGACCACATTAGGATCTACATAGCCAGTGAAATGTCAGATACTCCAGGTCTGAGATACAGCCACAGCATTGAGTCTAAATGTTTTGGTAAAAAGCTATGAGATCTTAGCTAAACAGATGCAGTAAATCCTCTGGTGAGACTTAGTATAAGTATGTGTCTGTTCTTTCAGTATGAGCAATGATTTGAAAATCACTCAAGTACATTTAAGGGTGGCACTTTAGTGTAGCAGTTATTGTAATCTATTACAGTGCAAGCAATCCAGGCTCAATCCTCACCGCTGTTTGTAAGGAGTTTGTACATTCTCTCTGTCACTGTATGGGTTTTACCTAGTAAAAAAGTTTAAGATGATGGTGAATATTGATAGCACAAGTTGAGGCATTTCCTGCTTTGGTTTCCGCCAAGCTTGGCAATTAGCTTGCAAACGTTTCATCACCCATTGAGGTGACATCCTCAGAGCGCAGTTGTAGATGTTTCTCTCTGGGAGTGCTGGCATTTATATGGACCCCTGTTCACTTGCCTCAGTCCTGATTGGCTACCCCTTTAACAGATATTAAGAGTCAATTTATTATAACGCTGTTTTAACTCACAATCTGGGGAAATATGGCAGATATATATCCAAACCCCAAAGCACAATTTCAGTTGGGCAAATTATGAAAGCCAAATTTAACTGTCTGGACTCAAGTTAGAGTTTAAATATAAACCTATTAGGTGAAATTCCTCCAAAAACAAATTTGAAGATTCAATTTGTCATGAGAACATGCAAGTGAAGTGAAGGCAAGTAAATAAAATTGTATGCAGTTATTGTATTGACACATTGCAACTTTGGTTTTCCCTGATACCATTCAACTGCATGTCCCGTATCCTGTGGCCTACCCTACCCCACTAAATAGGATAAGAGCAGCAAGCACATGAGTGAACCACTACTTACGGATTCCCCTCCAAGTCACATGCCATGCTAACTTTGAACTACATTGTTAGTCCTTCACTACCACTATCTAAATTCAGCAGACAAAAAAAGAGGCAATTCAAAAAAGTTTCTCAATACCAACTTCTCAAGGGCAATTAGAGAAGGTCAAACTATGCTGTCCTCGTGAGCTGCCCCCACATCCAATAAATAAAAAGTCCTTCCAGCAGCAATCCATTGTAATTGCCTTGCTCCTGTCCAGACAACATCTGTGATAACTTTTGTTTTGACAGGTATGAATCTAATGCAATTCCTGTCTGCCCATATAAAGCTTCTCTAACTGAATTGAAATGATAGAGTGCACTGGTCCTCCATCAATGCTTACATTTCTAAATTTCTTTTTTTTTCATAATTTATTTTTTTATTGAAGTTCATCATCAAACAAACATTTCCATAAGATGTATTTCAGACATTGCACATATATATCATATAATCATATATATCACAAATCTCCACAAAGTATTTATCTGAGGTATACACTTATAGAAAAGAGTGGAAAGAAAAAACAAGCAAAAGGAAAGAACTATGTACAAGTAGGGAGTGATCTTTTTTTTTACAACAAATTCATTGATTTGTGAAAATAACATCAGGCCTATGAGGCATTATGTAGTTAAACCATTTTTCCCAGTATGAATCAAATTGTTCCAAATTGGATAAAATTCTCTTATGTTTGATTGGATTTAATAGCCCATTGACATTAAAAGAAATGAATTTTACCTTGTCCTTAGCCATCTGTACTTATCTGTCAATGTACCATTGAAATTAGAATAAAACTTAATCGATCTACTCCCTGAACAAATAAGAACCAAGAAATGCAAATAACAACAAAAATGGCAATGAACATGTGATTCCAAGGCTGAGGTCTCTAGTAGATGACCCTGCGTTGAGCTAGAGGAAATGTCTAGCTGTGGGGGATAACCCCTCTTACTTGTGAGTTGAGGGCCCCCAATGCAGTATTCATAAAAGTCAGTGAACAAATACATTACGCAGAAAAAATTTCCCTGTGTACTCCTATATATATGCATACATACACACACACACACACACACACACATTACACACACATATATATATTCTCATTTTGGTGGGGAAAAAGGAGTAAGTGAGAGAATAAAGAATAACAACTAAGTAATATAAAATTCACATTATAATAAGTATTTCTCGAGATAGGTATATCATCGTGTACTAATTTCTAATGTTTGACAAATATCCCCACCTTTGCACATATCTAGAGGTATTCCCCTGAACAAATTAAGTTCTAACCAAGCAAGAGCAATCCACGCGAAACGTCTCTGCCCAGTTTTACCTGCACGGGACCAGACAGTCTCTTAGCTAATTCTCAAGGGCTTGGCATGCTCAATGGTCTTTATCTATCCAGTATATGCATATATCTCAGTTCAACAGGTGACATAGAAATAAACCTAAAGCACAATAAATCCAAATTATCAAAAATATAAAGTAGAAGTTGGAGAAGAAAATGGAGATGTCCAGTTATATAATTTAAGTTTACATAGATGTAGGCCATTGACAGGTACGTAAGCCACTGAAAGCTAACATGCACCTGCTGCATACAGGAAGTAAAGAGTATGGTGGTTTTTAATGCAAAATAAGATCTAACTGCAAGATTAAAAATGCCTTACTGCGATTATAAAGGACCCTGGTGAAAGCCCACCTGGAGCATTTGTGGGCCATTTTGGTCTCATTTCCTGAAAAAGGAATACCAAGTTTCCTTACTATTCTCTGATGTTGGAAAACAATGACAATTGATCTTGCTAAAATGTGCCTAGATCTTAGAGGGCTCATTGTTTCAAAGGTTCAAAGTTCTTTTATTAACAAAGTATGTAGCCATATACAACTTTGCAAGCTATCTTCCAATATGTCTGCAAGCAAAGGGGGCAGTAACTTAAAACTGAGGTGCACAGGAACTTTGTCTCACACAGAGTGGCAGATCTCAAAAATTTTCTATCCTGCAGAGTTGTTGAGGGTAGATCATAGAGGCAGTACATAAATTTATGAAAAATCAGAAAACTGGGGAATGTGTACAAAAGTGATATTGAGGCCTCAGGCAGATGAACCAATAGACAATAGGTGCAGGAGTAGGCCATTCGGCCCTTCGAGTCAGCACCACCATTCACTGTGATCATGGCTGATCATCCACAATCAGTACCCTGTTCCTGCCTTCTCCCCATATCCCTTGAATCCTCTATCTTTAAGAGCTCTATCTAACTCTTTCTTAAAAGCATCCAGAGAATTGGCCTCCACTGCCTTCTGAGGCAGAGCATTCCACAGATCCATAACGCTCTGGGTGAAAAAGTTTTTTCTCAACTCTGTTCTAAATGGCCTACCCCTTATTCTTAAACTGTGGCCTCTGGTTCTGGACTCCCCCAACATCAGGAACATGTTTTCTGCCTCTAGCGTGTCCAATCCCTTAATAATCTCATATGTTTCAATCAGATCCCCTCTCATTCTTCTAAATTCCAGTGTATACAAGCCCAGTCGCTCCAACCTTTCAACATATGACAGTCCCGCCATCCTGGGAATCAACCTCGTGAACCTATGCTGCACTCCCTCAATAGCAAGAATGTCCTTCCTTAAATTTGGAGACCAAAACTGCACACAATATGCTGAACGGTTGGATAAGCTTAAAGGACCAGGTTGCCTAATCTTGCACCTCCCTTTTGTTTTCTTGATAGAGTAGATACAGAAAGGCTGTTTTCTCTGGCTGAAGAGACAGAGTCACAACATAAATATCAACCTTCACTCAGCGTGGCGAACCATTGGAATTCTCAGCGGCAAACGAATTTGGAGGTCATCACTGTGTGTTCACTCATAACAGAGACTGATAGATTTCCGGATATTAAGAGAATAAAGAAATATCATGATAAGGCAGGAAAATGAGAAATTCTGCAGATGCTGGAAATCCAAAGCAACACACACAAGATGCTGGAGGAGCTCAGCAGGTCAAGCAGCATTATGGAAATGAATAAACAGTTGCCATTTCAGGTCGAGACCTTTCTTCAGGACTGGAAAGGAAGGGAGTAGACTCCAGGATATAAAGGTAGGGGTAGGGGAAGGAGGATAGCTGGAAGGTGATAGGTGAAATCAGGAGGGTAGGAAAGGTAAAAGGCTGGAGAGAAAAGAATTTGATAGGAGAGGAGAGTGGTCCAAAGGAGAAAAGGAAGGAGGAGGAGACCCAGGGGGAGGTAATAGGCAGGTGAGAAAAGGTAAGAGGCCAGAAAGGGGAATAGAAGAAGAGGGAAGGAGGAGGGAATTTTTACTTTACCAGAATGCAAAATCCTCCATATTCATGCCATCAGACTGGAGGCTACCCAGATGGAATATAAGATGTTGCTCCTCCACCCTGAGAGTGGCCTCATCATGTCACAAGAGAAAGCCATGGACTGACATCAGAAAGGGAATTAAAATGTTTGGCCACCGGGAAGTTGGTAGTGACATAGATCAGCCATGACCTTGAGGAACCAAATGGCTTAGTTCTGCTTCTATTACCTAATGTTTTAAATATCATGTGTGAAATCTGAGATTAAAATTTATTCAGGGAACACCCAACAGGCCCAAGGGACTACATAGAGTTAAATGAAGAGATGACTAGAAATGGTTAATACAGGGCATGGGGAGGGGTTTGGGGATGGCTCTATGAAAATATATTCCAACTTCAAACAAAAGTGTTCTGGGACCTTGATGTCGGAGAAGCGTAAGTTCTATATAATATCAAAGGGCTTAAGAAGAATAAATCCTGTAGACCACATGAACTATTCCATTTCCCAGGGTAATTACAGCAAAAGCCAAGAGGATTTGTGAGATACTGTTAGTTATTCTGACTGAATAATTGAAGGTAGGAGGAATGAGTATTCCAACTTCAGGATAAATCTCATCAAGGGAGAAATTGTGAAAAGACAAGGTGTTATTTAACTTGCTTCTTTCCATATCTAAACATCATGAGCAGAAATATGCTTAGAAATGCAATTAGAATTCTGTGTTACATTAGCAAAGCTCCAGAGTTGATACCAATACAGTATAATCCTCTGATTAGAATCTAGAATAAATGAATGATCATGACCTGAGATTAAAAGGAAGGATTTGCATAACTAGACAACACGCAAAAAATGCTGGAGGAACTCAGCAGATCTGGCAGCATCTATGGAAAAGAGTACAGTCGATGTTTCGGGCTGAGACCCTTCAGCAGGATGCTCTGGGAGCTTCAGCAATCCTGCTAAAGGGTCTCGGCCCAAAATGTCGACTGAACTCTTCTCCATAGATGCTGCCTGGCCTGCTGAGTTCCTCCAGCATTTTGTGTGTGTTGCTTGGGTTTCCAGCATCTGCAGATTTTCTGTTCTTTGCGTTTACACATCTAGAATCCAGTTCATAATGTTCCAAATTTCTTCACACCCAAGGTAATACAATGAGTGGTGTAGATATAATCTAAGAAATGCAGCAAGCAATTTGCATCCAGCCACACAGCAACCTGATAATTGACCAGATAACTTGTTTTAGAACTGTTGTCTAAGGATTTAATGTGTGCGAGGAAACTATGGGTAACACAAAAAATGCATGATGGATTTTTGTTTCCATTTCCTGCTGCTGCCTGTAAGGAATTTGTGCGTGTGCTCCAGTTTCCCTCCATAGTCTAAAGACATACTGGATAGATTAATAAGTCATTGTAAATGGTCCCATGATTAGGCTAGGGGTTGCTGGGCAACGCAGTTCAAAGGGCCATAAGGGCCTGTTCCACACTGTATCTCAAATAAATGGATATAAAAACATAGAAACATAGAAAACCTACAGCACAATACAGGCCCTTCAGCCCACAAAGTTGTGCCGAACATGTCCCTTCCATAGAAATTACTAGGCTTACCTATGGCCCTCTATTTTTCTAAGCTCCATGTACCTATCCAAAAGTCTCTTAAAATACCTTATTGTTTCCGCCTCCACCACCGTTGCCGGCAGCCCATTCCACACACACACCACTCTCTGTGTAAAAAAACTTACCCCTGACATCTCCTCTGTACCTGCCCCCCAGCACCTTAAACCTGTGTCCTCTTGTGGCAACCATTTCAGCCTTGGAAAAAGCCTCTGACTATCCACACAATCAATGCCTCTCATCATCTTATACACCTCTCATCCTCCGTCGCTCCAAGGAGAATAGGCTGAGTTCACTCAACCTATTCTCATAAGGCATGCTCCCCAATCCAGGCAACATCCTTGTAAATCTTTTCTGCACCCTTTCTATGGCTTCCAAATCCTTCCTGTAATGAGATGACCAGAAATGAGCACAGTACTCTAAGTGGGGTCTGACCAGGGTCCTATATAGCTGCAACATTACCTCTCAGCTCCTAAATTCAATTCCACGATTGATGAAGGCCAATACACCGTATGCCTTCTTAACCACAGAGCCAACCTGCGCAGCTGCTTTGAGCGTCCTATGGACTCGGACCCCAAGATCCCTCTGATCACACTGCCAAGAGTCTTACCATTAATACTATATTCTGCCATCATATTTGTCCTATCAAAATGAAACACTTCACACTTATCTGGGTTGAACTCCATCTGCCACTTCTCAGCCCAGTTTTGCATCCTATCAATGTCCCGCTGTAACCTCCGACAGCCCTCCACACTATCCACAACACCTCCAACCTTTGTGTCATCAGCAAACTTACTAACTCATCCCTCCACTTCCACAAGCCAGTTCTGGACCCACAAAGCAATGTCCCCTTGGATCCCATGCCTCCTTCCTTTCTCAGTAAGCCTTGCATGGGGTACCTTATCAAATGCCTTGCTGAAATCCACTTACACTACATCTACAGCTCTTCCTTCATCAATGTGTTTAGTCACATCCTCAAAAAATTCAATCAGGCTCGTAAGGCATGACCTGCCCTTGACAAAGCCATGCTGACTATTTCTAATCATATTATACCTCTCCAAATGTTGATAAATCCTGCCTCTCAGGATCTTCTCCATCAAATTACCAACCACTGAGGTAAGACTAACTGGTCTATAATTTCCTGGGCTATCTCTACTCCCTTTCGTTAATAAAGGAACAACATCCACAACCCTCCAATCCTCCAGAACCTCTCCCGTCCCCATTGATGATGCAAAGATCATCACCAGAGGCTCAGCAATCTCCTCACTCGCCTCCCACAGTAGCCTGGGGTACATCTCATCAGGTCCCGGCGAATTATCCAACTTGATGCTTTCCAAAAGCTCTAGCACATTCTCTTTCTTAATATCTACATGCTCAAGCTTTTCAGTCTGTTGTAAGTCATCACTACAATCACCAAGATCCTTTTCCATAATAAATACTGAAGTAAAATATTTATTAAGTACCTCTGCTATTTCCTCCGGTTCCATACACACTTTCCCACCGTCACATTTGATAGGTCCTGTTTGTTCACGTCTTATCCTCTTGCTCTTCACATACTTGTAGAATGCCTTGGGGTTTTCCTTAATCCTGCTCGCCAAGGTCTTCTCATGGCCCCTTCTGGCTCTCCTAATTTCCTTCTTAAGCTCCTTCCAATCAGCCATATAATTTTCTAGATCTCTAACATTACCTAGCTCGCTGAACCTTTTGTAAGCTTTTCTTTTCTTCTTGACTAGGTTTATTACAGCCTTTGCACACCACGGTTCCTGTATCCTACCATTGTTTCCCCTTTCTCATTGGAACGTACCTATACAGAACTCCACACAAATTTCCCCTGAATATTTGCCACATTTCTTCTGTACTTTTCCCTGGGAACATCTGTTTCCAATTTAAGCTTCTAATTTTCTGCCTGATAGTCTCATAATTCCCCTTACTCCAATTAAACGCTTTTCTAACTTGTCTATTCCTATCTCTCTCAATGCTATTGTAAAAGAGATAGAATAATGATCATATCTCCAAAATGCTCTTCCACTGAGAGATCTGACACCTGACCAGGTTCATTTCCCAATACCAGATCAAGTACCACCTCTCCTCATGTAGGCTTACCTACATACTATGTCATGAAACCTTCCTGAACACACCTAACAAACTCCACCCCATCTAAACCCAGAAAGATAAGTAGATAGAAAGACTCAGATTCAATGTTATAAGAATAGCATCTTCCACACTGCCATCATTTTTAGGAAAGGACAATAAACCCATGTACACTACCTCACAATATTACCTCTTAGTTATTTTTTAAATATATGTACTTATTGTAACTTATAATCTGATTATTATATATTGTAATATATTGCTGTGGGTAAAACAACACATTTCATGACATATGCCAGTGACATTAAACCTGATTTTGAATATAGAAGCTCCAAAAGAAAAGAACCCTCTCTGCACTTCACAGGAGTGTCAAGAGTCAGCACTTTTTATTCTCTTGTGCGAGACTTCAATTCAGAATCTTCTGACAACTAAGTTAGAGATACTGTAAAAGAAAACAACACGCCACATTTTAAATGTAAATAGAACCCTAAGAAATAACTTGGTAAACCAAGACTCTTTAGTCACAAGAAGACATGGAGTCAATAAATACTAATGATAGATATTTAATGGAAAGAGGTAGGAAACTTAAATACTGTAATAGATTCAGATACGTCTAGCAGCAAGATCAAAGGAGACAGCTCCAAATTGTGCACAAGTCAGTTTAAAACAAACAAGAGAAGTATTCCTTCCAGGTGTGTTTAATCAATAACTGGCTCCATCTGCCCATCACTGTCCACTGTAATACACACAAATGCTGGAGGAACTGAGCAGGCAGCATCTATGGAAAAGGGTAAACAGTCGATGTTTCGGGCCAAAACCCTTCATCAGCCAGAACCATCAAATGTTTACTCTTTTCCATAGATGTTGTCTGACCTGCTGAGTTCCTCCAGTATTTTGTGTGTGTTGCTTGGATTTCCAGCATCCGCAGATTTTCTTCTGTTTGTTCCTCCCATTGTACCTGATTCCAGTCACCTAACAGCATCTGGCTCACCCCTCACTCTCACTTCTTTATACTGGCTCTCTTTCCTCTACATTCTCAGTTTTGACTGAACCATTTCTTTGCCTCCACAGATGTTGTGCAGCCCACTAAGTTCGTCCACCCATTTGCTTCTGCTACAAAACTAACATTGCCAGGATAGTACATTGAGGACAGGACCATCCAAGAAACAATTTAGTTGCAATGGTTTGTGTTATGTTTTGTAACTCCAAACCGTAAAACTAATTGAAAGGAAAATAAGAGAGTCTGGAGATAATCGTGTACTTCGTTTTTACTTTAAAGCAAGGCTCACACGTTTCATGTGGTAATGTCATGGTGCATATAATTCACAAATTTTTACATATAACTTGCAATGAATGCTTACTCAAACAGCATATTTACAATATTTCTCAAATATTATTGAATTATTAAATATACGACACTCTTTCCAGCTTAGCTTTCAACTCCAACTCAGTAGAGAATGCATCAACGATATACACAGTATACTATATAATACAATTACTATATGCAGACAAGCACAGCATAGTAAATTTTAAATTGTCCCATTCAGGCCTGAAAGACTTAATCACTGTGGAGAGTTTCTTACTCTTGTGAGATAACTGACAAGGAAAACCACTCTGCTTGGTGGGTGAGACTCAAAACTGTGAAAAAATCTCAGGTACTAGGGCCTCTTCCATGGTGGTTGTAGGATTTAACTCTGGGTCTGCAGAAACTGGTTCTGCCCCATCTGTGACACCTCTCCTCCTTTTCTTGGCTTTTCTCTCTGGATCTATTTCGATACTTGCTTCTCTCCCAGTCCCAGCTTCTTTCTCTACCTTCTCTCTCTTTTTCAATGTCTTTCTGTTCCTTGTCTTCCCTTTTCTTCTCCTAGTTTACTGTGAGTACATCTGAGTTTGCTGATTTCTTGAGAAATTAGGTCTCTTTGATTTTGTTACAGCCATTTCAACTGCTCTTTTCATTGTCAGCCGTGCTTCAGTGCGAAGCCGTTTTTGTTTCAGTGATTCATTAACCCCATTACAAGCTGACAATGCTCAGACAACTTCTTCAATTCACCCACATGTGCTGAAATAGACTCTCCTTCCCTTTGACTCTGCTTATGAAACCTAAAATATTCTGCAATCAACAATGGTTTCAGTTCTAAATGTTCCTGCATTTCTTTCATGATATCCGCAGAGCTGATTTTGGCTGGTTTGGTTGGAGCAGTTAAACTTAGAAGCAAACTGTATGCCTTTAAACCAAATGCACTCAGCAAAATTGGTACCCACTTCTAATTTGCTTTAAAATACTGTTCAATCCATTCAGTATACAAAATCCAGTTATCTGTTGTGCAATAGAATGCACCTATCTTTTTGATGTAGCCAGCCGTTTCTGCGCTTTTTTAAATGATTATTATCACCTGGTATTCATTGTTTATGAACCCATGAATTCTTCCATTTTCTGCCTTTTTTTAAAACTCATTCATGTCTTCCTTTCTGAGGAACACTTGCAGTGCAGCTTTTTAAAAAAAAATTGTCCATTTTGCTGTGCTTTTTTAAAACTTAAAAACGTTCTGCTGTGCTTCAACAGGTTTGTTTTAAATATATTTTGTTGTCACTGTTATGTTTTGTAACTCCAAAAACATAAAAACTAATTGAAAGGAGAACAAGAGAGTTGGGAGATAGATTGTGTACTTCATTTTTTACTTTAACGTGAGGCATGTCATATTACATGACAGCATCATGACATATGAAATTCATGAGTTTTTATATATAACCCGTAATTAATTATTTAAGAATGCTTACTCAAACAATATATTTACAATATTACTCAAATATTACTGAAATATTAAATACTCAACAGTTTGTTGTTAGTGTTGGAACTGTGCAAGTATGAAACCAAATTGGACACTGGGCTTTCTTTATCCAATCTGCTTTAAGATCACATGAAATGCCAACAGGATCAGCTTCAGTATCCCTTATTATTATAAGGCATTATTAAAATATTCTAAGAAACATAGCTCCAGGATCACAATTGATTTTTTTGCATCTGCTGAAAAACAAGAATTTCAGAATATTTTCCTACTAGACTAATACTATTGCCAAGAGTAAATTGTCCTAATTTTTTGATTAACACCTGATGCATACATTATGCTAATGTATTAAAATTATAATAGTGGGGAATTACAAAATAATCCACACTTTCAATTTGCAATTTCAGCACATTTGAATGCAGCTGGGATGGAGATAGGTCCCTTTGGATTTTTATGCTCATTTTTGTTCGCTGGACCTTTCCTGTTTGAAGATTCAGTAAATAATATATGGAATCGTTGGTGAGAAATTATCTTTGCATTGATGGGGTCTTCACCTTAGTGGTAATATTGACTACCACTACTACCGAATGAAAAATGAATCCATTATCACTTAGTGCAAGAGCGAAGGAGATTGATACCAGCCAAAACAGCAAGAGCTCAGCACTAGATGACTACAGCAGTTCTAACAGCAAGCATTAGAAGCTTATGATACATCTAAGGAATACCGCTGGTCTCTTACCCAAGATTTCATAGAACTCCAGCTTCAAATGGTAGCAGCCCAAGAGGCTTATCACACAGCCCTAATAATAATAAAAGACCTGATGGCAGATCGAATGCCTGAAAGCGTGGTAAACACGGGTAATCTCACAACATTTAAGAAATATGTAGACAAACAAGTCAATTGCCAAGGCACAGGACGCAATGTACCAAGAGCAGGTAAATCAGATAAGTACAGATGGGAACTTCAAAGTTCAAAGTTTATTATCAAGGTATGTATATGACATCATATACTACCCTGAGATTCACTTTCTGCCAAGCATTTGTGATAAAATGAAGAAATACAATAGAATCAATGAAAAAAAGACCGACAAACAACCAATGTGCAAAAGAAGACAAACTGTGTAAATACAGAAATAAATAAATAATACTGAGACACAAGTTGGAGAGTCCTTAAAAGTCAGTCTATCGGTTGGGGAGTCAGTTCAGTGTTAGGTTGAGTGAAATTATCCATAATGGTTCAGCAGCCTGATGGTTGAAGAGTAAGAACTGTTACTGAACTTGCTGGTGGCTCCTGTAGTGTCTTCCCGGCGGCAGCAGCAAGAAGAGAGCATGGCCTGGATGGTGGGGTTCCTTGACAATGGATGCTTGTTCCTGCTCTCCTTGTAAATGTGCTCAATGGTGGGGAGAGCTTTTCCTGTGATGGACTGGGCTATATCCACTACTTTTTGTAGACATTTCCATTCCTGGCCATTGGTGTTTCCATACCAGGCTGTCATGCAACCAGTCAGGATACTCTTCACTGGGCATCTGCCGAAGGCTGTCAAAAGGGTGGCACAGTAGCATAATGGTTGGCACAATGCTTTACAGCAACAGTGACCTGGGTTCAATTCCCACAGCTCTCTGTACGGAGTTTGTTTGTACGCTCTCCCAGTGATTGTGTGGGTTTCCTCCGGGTGTTCCAGCTTCATCCCACAATCCAAAGACCTACCAGGTGGTAGGTTATTAGATCATTGTACATTGTCCTGTGACTAAGCTCGGATTAAATCGGGGGACTGCTGGGTGGTGTGGTTCAAAGGGCTGGAAGGGCTATACTGTGCTGTATCCCAATAAATAAATATAACTTAATTGTCAGCATTGACATGGTGGGTCAAAAGGGCTGTCTCCCCTCTGTATAGCTGTGTGGGAAAATACTCTTAGAAGCCTAGAACAGATAGATTTCTGCATTCAAAGCAAAAATAACCAGGCTCTCAGTTCCATCTGCAAAAGTTCAATAAATTTATTCTTGCAGGAACTCCATCCAGCACATCCTCACAACAGCACCTGTGAATGCAATTCGCTTCCTGTACCTAGTGATTTTCCAATGGACTAGTTAATTTTTCAAAGCAGTTAACACTTTGAAAACAAAATCAATACCTTGTTTACACACCCTTTAGCACAAACAATCACATCAAAAATTTTCCTCTTGGATGGAATGCATAAGTTAATTAGACACGTAGAAAGAAGGGCTGTTTAGAGAGCTGCAGTAGGCAGAGCTAGAAGTTACACAATGCCTTTACAAATGTAATTGCAGTAGTGTGCTGAGAACAAGTGTTGTCAGGAGGCAGACAAGCATTTATTTATTCATAACCATTTACCGATAGTATAATTACTACCTTTGGCCAGAAGTGCACAGTGGAAGTTTATAGTCAGTCACCTCCTGAGGTCTGTACTATAACAGATGTTAGTTTGCAATTTATACTTTGACAAAACAACAAAAAACACAAACAAGTACCCACAGGACCCGAAACTTGTATCTTCCTGCCGAAAACACTGACCACCTGTGCTCCAGTACTAGCTGATAGATACAGCATTGTACCCACAGTCACTTCCTAGACAAGGTGCTAATTTGAACACATAGCTAGAAAACAAAAATTTAAAGTAAAAGCAGGAGTAAGCCATTTGGCCTTTCAGGTCTGCATCTTTATTCAATAAGATCACGGTTAATCTTTGGCTACAAAACTATTTTCTAACCCTATCATCATATCCCTTGATTGCGCTAAGATTTAGAAATCTATTAATGCAATGCAATCAGTGACCCAATGCTGTGCAAAATTACTTATGACCGCACTAGATTAGTTCCTTCTGACACACATCTTCAATATAAAATGGTTTATTATTCTTACATGCAAGGAGATTTAGTGAAACTTATTTATTTTACATGCCATCCATATGGATTAACTTCATTACAACAGTGCATCGAGTTAGTACAGGGGGAAAACAATAACAGAATGCAGAACAAAGTGTTACAGTTACAGAGAAAATGGAGTGCCATGATGAGGTATATTGTGAGGCCAAGCCCATCTTACCACGCTGGGGATTGATCAATAGTCTATAACATCAGAGTAGAAGCTGTTCTTGAGATGGGTGGTATGTGTTTGAAGAATTTTCTATCTTCTGCCCGATACAGAGGTGGGGGAAGGAATTAAAAGAGAGAACAAGGTGCCTTGTCCTTTGCAGGAAGAGCTGGATAAAAGAATGGGTCCTGACTATGTTTTAAGGTGCAGAGAGGACCTGGGTTCCCTTCCTCACACTCTCTCAGCCCATCACAAGTCTCACCTCCTACCCCCCTCCTCCCCACCTCTCCCATGAGCTCATCATGATGTCTACCACTCCGTGAGGTCATACAGCTGCCCTGCCCTGGCTGCAGGCACTAAGGCAAAGCTCGGTAGAGACATTTCAAGGGTGAACCTAGAGAGAGAGGAGCATTTCAGAGCCTCTCTCCATTCAGCACTCCACTGAAGACTTCCAAAATTGCTGATTTCCTACTGCAACGAAACGCATCTCTAGTTAGAACAACATCTACCTGTGAGATGACAGATGGAAAATGGATGAGTAGGAGTGTGGAGCAGATAGGGGCTTATGGATTGAGTATTGGAGGGCTAGGAGGGTGAGGCTTGGTGAGAGGGGAGATGGAGTGCACAGCAATTTCTGCTGGGCAGCAGAAATTGGGTACTAGTGGACAAATGTGCATGGGGAGTCGCAGGGCAAATCTTTGGCTCAGTCTCAGTGAAGAGCAAAGGCTCAGAGGCAAATGGTCGATTGTGGCAATGTCTGTGTCTCCTCCTCCTGCTGGGACTAGGTGTTCGACACACCATCCTATACCTCCTCTGGGACTGGGTGTGGCACACCGTCGAAAGGCAATGCCTTACAAAGGTGGCAATCATCATTAAGGACTAGCATTACCTAAGACATGTCCTTTTCATGGAGGTATAAGGGCCTGAATACACACGTTCAGTGTTTCAGGAACAGCTTCTTCCCCTCTGCTATCAGATTTCTGAATGGACAATGAATCCATGAACACTACCCCACATTAATTTTCCTCATTCTTTGCACAAAATATTTAATTTTTATGTCTATGTACTTAATATAATTTATAGTTGATAATTATTATGAATTGCAATGTAATGCTTCTGCAAAACAACAAATTTCATGACATTTGCAACTGATATTTGATCTGACTCTGATTCTGCGACCAGTTGTCCTCTCCCCCTCTGGAAATGGGTGTTGGACATGCAGTCCTCTCCCATAACATTCTGCCATTTTGTGTGTGCAGACGGTAGGTCATACACACTTCTTGGGTCAGAAACAGGGTGAAGCTGTCTCTACACCATCCAATCACACACTCTTGGAGTCAAGATACAGGGTGACACTCCCTCACAACATCCCATCACACATTCCCTTGGTCAGACACAGAGTGACGCTCCCTCTATTTCTATCCCACTGTAGAGAACATGAGACAAAGGAATGATTCGAGAAGACAACTGATCCCTTTGTTCTTCAAGACCTTGAGGCACCTTCAAAGTTATTGCACATGGTAATTCTCGGTAAGTTCTTGCACTAAGAATAAGCACTGTGGGAAATAATAGCGGGAGGAAGAACTTCATCCCTCAGACTGGGTCAGTTCCCTCTCATGCATACACTATGATTCTAATCGCCCCTCTGTAATCATGACCCACATGAAAAATTTACTCAGAAAGATCAAATCCCTCGACCAATTTGCACCCACTATGAAAAAGCATTTGTTTACTACATGTCTTGAGTTTTGCTCTCATGGAGGACAAGAGGGACTTTGGGATCCAAGTCCATTGCTTCCTGAAGGTTAGTGCAGTTTGATAAGATGCTTGCTTGCCTTTATTAGTCATGTTTTTGAGTTAAAGAGTCAAGAAATGTTAGTGCAGCTACATAAAATTATATTTAGGACACAACTGAAGCATTGCATTTAGTTCTGTTTGCATCATTGTACAAAAGATATGGAGGCTTTGGTGAAAATATGGAGAGGTTCACTAGCAGCTTTCTGGATAAAAGTTTACTATTCACAGGGAGAAGTTGCCAAATTGGGATGTTTTCTCTGGAGTGGTGAAAGCTGAAGGGAGGCCTAAGAGAAATTTAGAAGTTTATGAGAGGCATAGAGTAAACAGTCACAATCTTTCTCCACTCAGATGGAATTGTCTAATACTTGATATCATGCAGTTAAGGTGAGAAGGGTAAGTTTGCAGCAGATGTGCAGGGTAAGTTTCCTAAACTGAGGATGGTGGTGCCTGGAATGTGCTGCCAGGGGCAATGGTTAAGAGATCATATGCACATGAATGTGCAGAGAATGGAGGGATATGGACACAATGTAGGCAGGTAGGGCTGGATGAACTTATCACTTTGCTCCTCCCCACCCTTTCTGTAATGCCCATTCCCTCCACGCCTCCTCCCACAACCTGTCTCCTTTTTCACCATCTCTCGCTCCGGACCGAGCAATATGTGATTATTCTTTCTCCCCAAAAACAGAGTGAGGAAGGTGATTTTGTGGCTAATTATCCTCTGCCCATTCCCATGCCCAAGGCAATGGGAAAGAAGAGGTGGGCCAAAATCAAGGGGGTGAAGAAGTTTCCCCATGTTACGATAAAACCATATGATATAGGAGATGAATTAGGCCATTTGGTTCATCAAGTCTGCCTTGCCATTTCATCATGGCTGATTCATTTCCCTCTCAGCCCAATCCTTTGTCTTCTTCCTGTATCCCTTCATGCTCTGACTAGTCAAGAATCTATCAACTTCTGCCTTAAACATACCCAATGACTTGGGATCCACAGCCACCTGTGGCAATGAATTCCACAGATTCACCACTCTCTGGGTTAATGAAATTCCTGTTCATCTGTTTTAAATTGATGCCTCTCTATTCTGAGGCTGTGTTCTCTGTTTCCTCCACCATAGGAAACATCTTCTCCACATCCACTCTATTGAAGCCTTTCAACATTCAATAGGTTGCAATGAGATTCACCCTCCCAATTATTCTGAATTCTACTAAGTAGCATTAAACACACTACATACGTTTTTCATAAATTTTGCAATCCTGAAATCATACTTGCAAATCTGCTTTAAACCCTCTCCAATGTCAGTACATCCTTTCTTATATAAAGAGGCCAAAACTGCTCACAGTACTCAATGTGAGGCCTCACCAGTGCCTTATAAAGCCTCAGCATTACATCTTTGCTTTTATATTCTAGTCCTCTTGAAATGAATGCTAACATTGTATTTGCTTTCCTCACCACCAACTCAACTTGAAAATTAACCTTTGGAGAATCCTGCACGAGGATTCCCAAGTACCTTTGTACTTCATATCTTTGATTTTTCTCTCCATTTAGAAATTAGTTGTATATAATGTGGGGCTGTGATTAGTGAAGGTAACTGTAGAGAATTAAATAATTTTATGCTGCCTATTGAGAGGTATGACTGGGAGAAGCAGTCTGGAAGGCATCAATACAATAGTGCATTACACTAATGTACTTATTCCTGTACTCTGCACTGCTCAACCAATGTAATCACGATAATATGTCTGATGCAGAGCAAACATCAGCCAAGGTGAATCAGCCAATTTTCAATTGGTTGCAGTCCAACCAAAAGATTATTGGCACGACTTAATGTGCATTTGACATCTATGTGCAATTTGTGCATGAAAGGTGCATACAAAAAGAAACAATTCCTAAAGAAATGTTTCTAAATCAGATTTCCTTTTCCTTCTGGGGAAATAATACCAATAGTGAGAAGGGAAAATGGATTCAGTATCCCAAAGCTTAAATTAATGAAACGGCAAACACGAGGAAATCTGCAGATGCTGGAAATTCAAGTAACACACACAAAATGCTGGTGGAATGTAGCAGGTCAGGCAGCATCTATAGGGAGAAGCGCTGTCGACATTTTGGGCCGAGACCCTCGTCCTGACGAAGGGTCTCAGCCCGAAACGTCGACAGAATTAATGAAAATATGTATTAGAAACAATGAGAGAGAAGCAAACACAAAATGCTGGAGGAACTTAACAAGCTGGGCAGCATCTATGCAGAGGAATGAATAGTTGACATTTCAGGCAGAGATCCTTCATCACGACTGAGAAGGAAGGGGAGGGGAACAGGGGAGGAGTACAAGTTAGCAAGTGACAGGTGAAATCTGGTGAAGGGGAAGGGGGAATAAAGTGAAAAACTGGGAGGTGATTGAAGAGGTTGAAAAAGAAGGAATCTGAAAAGGAGAGTTTGGAAGAAGGAAAAGGGGGAAGGGTACAGTTTTCTTCATTAACAGGTGTTACATACCCGTGACACGTGACAGTGGTGTACTTGTCACATGACAGGTATTGAAGCTATACTGGACTTGAGGTAATGGTCTTGTGATGGTGGAGTGACGTCATTTTCCCGCCAGTAGAGGTCATGTGACAGGTTTTTTTTACAGGGTATAAAAGGAGGACCCCTCCCTGTGAGGAGGGGCAGTTCGTGGCTGGATTTGCCATGTTGACTTCATGCCACTGCGTGATTTAATGTTATGACACAGTTTAGTTGAAAGATGAAATTTTATTTATTGCCTAAAGTTTAAAAGGTCATTGCCAGAAGTTTCTTTATAATACTGCTAGTTGAGAATTAGTGGAGAGTGAAGATCGGAGTTCGAGAGTTAAAAGATCGAGGAAAGTCGATTTTGATGGTGAAACAGGTTCGACCTTGTTTGATCCTCATTCGGAAGGAATTCGTTGATTGTCCCCGTGTTAATCCCTGTGAATAGCAGAAAGGATTGGGAACAGTTTTGTAAAGGAAAGATCAGTGCCTTTAAGCCATTTCATTTTTCACCTTCGTAAAATTCTTTGTGGGAAAAGTTCGGCGAGACGACATGAAAGAGAATTTAAATCGTCTTAAAAAGTCTCTCCCTTAAATGGACTGTAAGAATTTTGAACTTTTGCAACATCGTTTTAAGAACTGTTTAAGCTTCATTGCTTTAAGAACTGTTTAAGCTGTCGCACAGCAGCTGATTTCCGGTTACGTTAGTGATTTGTTTACTTTTGGGGGGGTTTGTTTTTCAGTGTTTAATAAACGTTTTGTTTGTTATCAAAACCCTGCCTCACTCATATATTTATTGTTGCTTGAATCCGTAACACAGGAAACTGATTACATAAAGCAACGGAAGAGAGACCCAATGGATTGAAAATATTCTTGTTTAAACTAAACAAGGAATACTTACTGTAGAAGATGTTAAAATAAAATACCACCAGTTGCAATTACCTCAGCTGAAGCAGTGAAAATAGATGAAGCTGTGGATTTTGCAAGCTGGGTGAGTGGAAATGAGCAGCTATGCAGGTGGGAATAACGTAGGCTTAAAAATTGCATTAATTTGCACCAGTTGTTCATGCACTGATCCTAAAAAATTATGTTTCTGTCCGAAGCAGAATGTACTCTCAATTACTTCCTAGTGAATTTACCTTTCACAAACTACATTAGGTACATATGAGAGATCCACACTAGAACCTCTGAACTTCCCCAGCGTCAGAAACACATGTAATGACACCATTCTCACAGTGAGCTTCCCAGCCTTCCTGATATAACTGGGAGCTCACAGGGTCAGTCTGCAACCTTAGTGAAGCAGAGGATCTAACAGCTCATCAAGCAGCTGGTCTGCTGGATTTTTCACTATTTAATGGGGCATTGGGAGAAGTTGTAGGTGTGCTAAAGAATTCCAAAATGTGCCAAAAACAGTGAGTGTTTTCTCCATTTTTCTGGCATAATTATGTCAATAGCTGCCCTTTCAAGGTGGGATTTTGAGGAAGCAAGAAATATTTTACAGTGCTGCACTGTATAGGTTTATGATGTGCTAATCTTAAT
The DNA here is from genome assembly GCF_048418815.1 of Hemitrygon akajei. NCBI lineage: Eukaryota > Metazoa > Chordata > Chondrichthyes > Myliobatiformes > Dasyatidae > Hemitrygon > Hemitrygon akajei. The sequence goes on along the minus strand of NC_133134.1, from coordinate 145,803,851 downwards.
GACAACTTATATTGTGTCCTCTTCCTGTGTATAAAACACATGTCCATCAGTGAAGAACATCCTCCTATTCACAGCATAACCTTTCTGATATACAATGTATTTTTAATATTGGATGTTCCAAGCATGTCAACACTGGAATATACAAAAGCTATAGGAAGGCCTTCAGCCATCCACTCATGCTTGGGTGTCTCTCTCCACAGACATCAAGGCCACAACCCTTGACTTCCTCACCACAAGAACTTTCCAAATGATAGCTCATTATGGTATCATACAAATCCCCTGGGTACTGTAGCTATGGAAAAATTATTGTATCTATATTCATATCTTTATGGATCAGGGTTATGTTGGGCATCGAGATTTGTCAGCAAGGCTGGTACTCAGAAGTACGAATAACCAATGACTACACTCACATATCTTATAGGACTCCATCAATTGCTTAATTTTTTATAGTCTATAAAAATTTATTTCACTCCCAATGTTAAGGTGGTTGTGGGCCATTAGAATGAATTCCTCATGGAGTATGCCAAGGAATATGTATGACACTTACAACCAAAAGGAGACCAAATTCCAGGAAATTTCAGCACTATCCAGAAGGATGGATCATGCTGTGCAGGTCTACTCTCCACATCCCTGGCTCCACACCAGATTTTTCATTCTTATTTCTATTTCACAGGAAGGTTGCGGGTGTTGTGAATAGTGTGGAGGGCTGTCAGAGGATACAGCAGGACATCGATAGAATGCAAAACTGGGCTGAGAAGTAGCAGATGGAGTTCAACCCAAGTAAGTGTGAAGTGGTTCATTTGGATAGGTCAAATTTGATGGCAGAATATGGTATTATGGTAAAACTCTTGGCAATGTGGAAGATCAGAGGGATCTTGGGGTCTGAGCCCATAAGATACTCAAAGCTGCTGTGCAGGTTGTCTGTGTGGCTAAGGTGGCATGCGGTATATTGGCCTTCATCAACCATGGGATTGAGTTCAAGAGCTGAGAGGTAATGTTACAGCTATACAGGACCCTGGTCAGACCTCACTTGGAAACTGTGCTCAGTTCTGGTCACCTCACTACAGGAAGGATATAGCAACTATAGAAAGGGTGCAGAGGAGATTTACAAGGATTTTGCCTGGATTGGGGAGCATGCCTTATGGGAATCGGTTGAGTGATCTTGGCCTTTTCTCCTTGGAATGATGGAGGATGAGAGGTGACAAGCTAGAGGTGTACAGGATGATAAGAGGAATTGATCGTGTGGATAGTCAGAGACTTTTTCCCAAGGCTGGAATGGCTAACATGAGAGGGCACAGTTTTAAGTTGCTTGGAAATAGGTACAGAGGAGATGTCAGGAGTAAGTTTTTTTACGCAAGGAGTGGTGAGTGCGTGGAATGGGCTGCCAGCGACAGTGGTGGAGGCAGATATAATAGGGTCTTTTAAGAGACTCCTGGACAGGTACATGGAGCTTAGAAGAGTAAGAGATTTGAAAGTAGGAGGAGGAGGGGAAAATGCGAAATGATAGGAGAAGACCGAAGGGGGTGGGGTGAAGCTGAGAGCCAGAAAGGTGATTGGCAAAAGGGATACAGAGCTAAAGAAGGGAAAGGATCATGGGATGGGAGGCCTAGGGAGGAAGAAAGGGGGAGGGGAACACCAGAGGGAGATGGAGAACAGGCAGAGTGATGGGTAGAGAGAGAAAGAAAAAAAAGGAGGGGGAAAAAAAACTAAATATATCAGGGATGGGGTAAGAAGGGGAGGAGGGGCATTAACAGAAGTTAGATAAGTCAATGTTCATGCCATCAGGTTGGAGGCTACCCAGCTGGTATATAAGGTGTTGTTCCTCCAACCTGAGTGTGGCTTCATCTTGACAGTAGAGGAGGTAATGGATAGACATATCAGAATGGGAATGGGACGTGGAATTAAAATGTGTGACCACTGGGAGATCCTGCTTTCTCTGGCAGACAGAGCGTAGGTGTTCAGTAAAACAGTCTCCCAGTCTGTATCGGGTCTCACCAATATATAAAAGGCCACACCGGGAGCTCCGGACACAGTATACCACACCAGCCGACTCACAGGTGAAGTGTTGCCTCACCTGGAAGGACTCCCTCACCACCATTCAGGGTCCCAGACAGTCCTTCTGGTCTTCTCCTATCATTTCGCATTTTCCCCTCCCCCTCCTACTTTCAAATCTCTTACTATCTTTCCTTTCAGTCAGTCCTGACGAAGGGTCTCGGCCCGAAACGTCGACAGCGCTTCTCCCTATAGATGCTGCCTGGCTTGCTGCGTTCCACCAGCATTTTGTGTGTGTTACAATACTCCATAATTGGTTTTACCACCATCTTATAGAATTTCAACATAATATCCCAACTCTTGTAGTCATTACTTTGATTTATGAAACCTAATGCACCAAAAGCACTCTTTACAACTATGTCTACCTGTGATACATCTTTCAAGTAATTATGGATCTGTACTCCCAGATGCCTCTGTTCTACCACACTCCTCAGTGCCTTATCATTCACAGTTTGTTTTCCCAAAGTTCAACATCTCACAATCATCTGCATTAAATTCTATCTGCCACTTCTCACCCATTTTTCCAGCAGGTCCAAATAATGCTGCAAACTTTGATAGCCTTCTTTGCTGTCCACTGTACTCCCAATCTGGGTGTCATTCCAAAAACTTACTGATCCAGTTTGCCACATGATCACTCAGATCATCGATATAGATGACAAACAAAAACGGACCCAGCATTGATCCCAGTAGTTTGTCAATTGTCACAGGCCTACAGAGAGACAACCATCTATTACCACTCTCTGGCTTCTCCTACTAAGACAATATTGAAAACAATTTACTACTTCATTCTGAATGCCAAGCAACAGAAGCTTCTGGACCAACCTCCCACGCAGGACTTCATCAAAGGCCTTGCTAAAGTCCATGTAGAGGATGTGACTAAACACATTGATGAAGGTAGAGCAGTAGATGTAGTGTATATGGATTTCAGCAAGGCATTTGATAAGGTACCCCATGCAAGGTTTATTGAGAAAGTAAAGAGGCATGGGATCCAAAGAGACATTGCTTTGTGGATCCAGAACTGGCCTGCCCACAGAAGGCAAAGAATGGTTGTAGACGGGTTGTATTCTGCATTGAGGTCGGTCACCAGTGGGGTACCTCAGGGATCTGTTCTGGGACCCCTACTCTTTGTGATTTTTGTAAATGACCTGGATTAAGGAGTGGAGGGATGGGTTAGTAAATATTCTGATGACACAGAAGTTGGAGTTGTTGTGGATAGTGTAGAGGGCTGTTAGAGGTTACAGCAGGACATTGATAGGATGCAAAACTGGGCTGAGAAGTGGCAGATGGAGTTCAACCCAGATAAGTGTGAAGTGGTTCATTTTGGTAGGTCAAATAAGATGACAGAATATAGCATTAATGGTAAGACTCTTGGCAGTGTGGAGGATCAGAAGGATCTTGGGGTCCGAGTCCATAGGACACTCAAAGCTGCTGCGCAGGTTGACTCTGTGGTTAAGAAAGCATACAGTGCATTGTCCTTCATCAATTGTGAGATTGAGTTTAGGAGTTGAGAGGTAATGTTGCAGCTATATATGACCCTGGTCAGACCCCACTTGGAGTACTGTGCTCAGTTCTGGTTGCCTCACTATAGGAAGGATGTAGAAACCATAGAAAGTGTGCAGAGGAGATTTACAAAGATGTTGCCTGGATTGGGGAGCATGCCTTATGAGAATAGGTTGCGTGAACCCAGCCTTTTTTCCTTGGAGCGATGGAGGATGAGAGGTAATCTGATAGAGTTGTATAAGATGATGAGAGGCAATGATTATGTGGATAGTCTAAGGCTTTTTCCCAGGGTTTATATGGCAAGCACCAGAGGGCACAGTTTTAAGGTGCTTGGAAGTAGGTACAGAAAAAATGTAAGGGTTAAGTTTTTATGCAGAGATTGGTGAGTGCATGGAATGCGCTGCTGGTGACGTTGGTGGAGGCGGATACAATATGGTCTTTTAAGAGACTCCTGGACAGGTACATAGATCTCAGAAAAATAGAGGACTGTGGGTAACGCTAGGTATGTTCTAAGGCAAGGACATGTTCGCCACAGCATTGTGGGCCGAAAGGCCTCTATTGTGCTGTAGGTTTTCTATGTTTCTATGTTTCGAGACAATGTCCACTGCCTTCTCTTCATCAACCTTCCTAGTAACATCCTTGAAAAACACTTTAAGATTGAAAATCCTTGAAGATTGGTTAGACATGACCTACCATCCTCAATGTTGACCAAAATATCTATGATGTTATTTATTTATGCTCATAAAAGTTCCTCACCTTGCAGGTTCATTTGTACAAAAAGAACAAAAGCTACTCAATACAATATCCCACCTTGTAATCACAAACATGAGAAAATCCAAAGCAGTACACAAAAAATGCTGGAGGAACTCCACAGATCAAGAAGCATCTATGTAAAAGATGTTTCAAGTCTGTACTCTTCTTCAGTTCTGAAGAAGGTTCTTGGCCCACAACGTCGACAGGTTACTCTTTTCTATAGATGTTGCCTGGCCTGCTGAGTTCCTCCAGCATTTTGTGTGTAATGATTTATGCAGTTTGACACAATCATATGATTGCTTCAATGTCCCAGCACATAGATGTAATGATAAGAAAAGCAGTCCAGGGTCTGTAATTCCTTAGGAGCTCAAGGAGGTTCAGCTTCTCACTGAACATTCTAACAAAGTTCTACAGTTGTACTGTTGAAAGTATCCTGATCGATTGCATCATGGTCTGGTTCAGTAATTTGATTGTGCACAAATAAATCTGCACAAAATATCACTGGCACATTGCTCTTCACCACGGATAGTTTCTAGAGGAGGAGCTGCCTCAAAAATGTAACACCTATCATCCCTACCTTGGGGGCCAAGCCATTTTCACAGCTACCATTGTGCAGGAGGTACAGAAGTCTCTAGTCCTACACCATCAGATTCAAGAACAGCTGCATTCTTTCAACTATTTGGTTCTTGGCCTAAATGAAAAACTGCAGTCCCTGCCTCACTACTGAGTTTAAGCTGAGTCATTTGCAAAAGTGATTCAGAGAGCAGTTAATAAAAGGCTGCACAAATATGGCGCCAGAGTCACAAATTTGCTGGGCAGGGTATTGGTAATTGGTTTCTTCTCTAAAAGTGAAACATCTAATATCTGCCTCCTTAATATATTTTACTGACACTGATTGCTTTATTTTCTAATTTAAAAATAAATTAATTTCTTTGCTATGAAATCACAATCAATGGATTGCTAATCCAGCAATATAATTACCACTCCTACTATTCTCTCAATAGCACAATCCTTTAACTTTGCAGTATTTCTCACCTTAATTCTCTTCCATTAAAATACATTTCAAGCAGTAATGTAATCCATTTTTGAGGTTTCAATTAATATTTAAACAAATGAATGCACAAAAGCAAAGGTTAAGAGGTCTGCGAGTGGGGAAATGGAATTGTCACATCTGTAAGCAAATACTGCTCCAGGATTTCATGGCAGGTAGGCTGATGTGTGAGCACATAGAGATGATATTTTAGATGGAAGCTGACAGCACTAGAGATAGGGCAGATGTCAATTGCAAACCCATGTCAGCGTCAAAAAGAGTCCTAAATTTGCAGACAGTCTTGTTCAGATTAGAAATGGGTTCAGCAGAATAAATACTGCTTTTAGTTCTTGTAAAGAAAATGCATTGGGATTTTAGTTGGCTTCCAAAACAGTGCATTATTCTAAAGGGCTGCACAATACAGTTTAATCTCAGAACTAATTTCTTGATGAAATTAAGTTCTTTGTACACACAAGATGCATTTTCCTCCACACAATTCCCATCTGCTATACATTTGACAGAAAAATAGACAGAAGCCTCTGGGCATATAGAGAGGCTTCAAAAGGCAGGTAACCCATGCCTGAATATCACCTGCACAAAAACTCTTTGAGCACTCGGGTCCTACCACTTGCATTCAAACATAGTGTTTAGTCTGATCACCAAAAAGCTCAATTTTAGTTTCATCAGACCATTGAACCTTCTTGCCGCTGACTCTAGCTAAGATTTCATGTGGATTTTTTTTCAACAGTAGCGTTCTCTTTGCCACTCTCCCACAAAGCTGGGACTGGTGAAGTACACAGGCAACAGTTACTGTATGCGCAGTCTCTCCCATCTCAGCCACTGAAGCTTATAATTCCTCCAGGGTTGTCATAGGTCTCCTAGTGGCCTCCCTCACTAGTCCCCTTCTTGCATGGTCACTCAGTTTTTGAGGACAGCCTGCTCCAGGCAGATTTCCATCTCTTGATGATTGACTTAACTGTCCTCCAAGGGATATTCAGTGATTTGGAAATGTTCTTGTATCCATCACCTGACTTGTGCTTTTCAATAACATTTTTGCAGAGTTGCTTGGAGAGTTCTTTTGTTTTCATGGTGTAGGTTTTGCCAGGATACTGACTCACCAGCAGTTGGAACTTCCTGATATGGGAGTATTCTTACTACAACCAAATGAAACACCTTGACTGCACACAGGACTCCAAAAACAAATCACCATTTAACTGGCAATGTGACTTCTAAAACCAATTGGCTGAACCAGTAATGATTTGGTATGTCATATTAAAGGAGATGAATATTTATGCAATTTTTTTGTCTTTTATATTTGTAACTAATTTAGATCACTTTGTAGAGATATGTTTTCACTTTGACATGAAAGTCTTTTTCTGTTGATCCATGTCAAAAAAGCCAAATTAAAATCATTGTGATTCAATGTTGTAAAATAATAAAACATGAAAACTTCTAAGGGGGGGGGATGAATACATTTTATAGGCGTTGTATAATTAGGTTCTGATTGTTATTATGCTGTATATAAATAAAAGGCAAATAAAGAAATTTCATAAACTTTTCCTGAAAGTTACACTGGCTATTTCTGCCTGTCACTAACTTGTTTCATATTTTCTTTTTCTACTCAGGTTCTAGCCTACTATCTTGCTATTAACAATGTATGTTTAATTCCTCTATCATTTCTGTATTATTTTATAAATTCTTCTTCCATGGTCTGTAACAGACTTACATTTATCTTCACTAGTCTTCTCTTCCTATTTGACATACATTAAGAACTTCTATTAGTCCATTTTTACATGTGATACTGATTTCCTTTCACTGTCTCTTGCCTTTCTTCATCAATTTTTTTAATAATCCTCTACTTAGTTCTGAATTACTCCAAATACTGAGGCTTCTGCTATTAGCTACTTTATCGGTCTATTACTCTGATTTAGTGCCATTTTTCTTTCCTCATATCCGTCACTAATGATCCACAATATTTATTGGCTTTATGTGTTTTAAAGAAAATTGTTTAATGCAAATTACATCTTATTTCCTTCAAATGATAACCATCAAAATATGCAATGTATTTTAATCTTAATCAGCCTCAGCCAACTTTTCTCTCATATCTGCATAGTTTCATTTGTTTAGATTTAAGATCGAAATATATATTTTAAAATTTTGATGTAAAATTCTGTCATATTATCAAATGTCCCTAAAACAAAGTGATCAATTAACCCAATTATTACACAAAACAAGATCTAAAATAGCCATTTCAGCTTATTGCTGCTAATTTGATCCTCCCACCCATATATGTAAATATTAGTAATCAGACAAAGGATATTATGTAGTGACATGGAACTTGTTAATTTGACCAACTTTGCCTCTAACTTCCACCCTGCCCTTAAATTCATCTCTGACAACTCCCTCTTCTTTCTCAATCTGCCTCCATCTTTGGAGACAAATTGTCAGCAGACATCTTTTATCAACTTGCTAATTTCCATGGTTATCTCAACAATACTTCTTCCCATCCTATCTCCTGTAAAGATGCTACTCCAATTTCTTCGTTTCCGCAGAATCTGTTCCCAAGCCACAGCTTTCCATTTATTTCCATTCCAGAACATCAGAGATGTTTTCCTCCTTTCAAAAACAAGGTTTTCCCCTCTCCTCTATTGATGCCACCTCATCCACATCTCTGTATTCTGTACATCCACACTCACCCTATCTTCCCACCACCTCAATACTGATAGAGTTCCTCTTGTCCTTACCTACCACCCCATCAGCCTTTGCATCCAACACATTATCCTCCGCAATATCTGCCATTTCCAAGACGCTAAACATAACTTTACCCCCCCCCCCAACACATTCCACAGGGATCATTGTCACTCCCCACCAATCTCCCTACTGGCAAGCTGCTTAAGTGCTACACTTGCCCAATCACCTCCTCTCTCATCTCCATTCAGGGCCCCAAACTGTGCTTCCAGGTGTGTGAACACACCACCTGTGAATCTGTTGGGGCCATCAATTGTGTCCGATGTGGCCTTCTCTCCATTAGTGATACCCAGAGTAAATTAGGGGACCGTTTTATTGGACACCTCTGCAAGCCACATGATGCATCTCTCAGGATGGAGGAACACACCTCCAGGCTGAGATCTTACACACTGTTGTTTGACCTCCAGGCTCCCTTCCCTGCCCACTACACTGTAGTCCCGTGTCTCTCAGGCCCCACCGTCTGCTCTTGTGTTTTCAAAGCCTCCATCTTCCTCTCACCCCACCTTCCCTGAAAACCTCAATATTCCTCTCTCCTCTGGCACCACCAACTCTCTTCTCCACTCTGATCCCAGTTCTAATCCCTGTCGGGTCTTCACAATTCCCTGCGACATTCCCCTCTCTCAGGCAGAATGTTCTGAAATTCAGTAAGGGCCTACTTTTGTCCCTCTTTGCTTGCACCTCAGTGATATTTTAATTTTCTACTAATTGAGAAAACAGTCTACACATTTATTCTTTCTACCAAAGTGCATGACCATACATCCCAACACTATTTTCCATCTGCTACAATTCACCCATTTTCCTAATCTGTCTAAGTCCTTCTGCAGACTCTCTGTTTCCTCAACACTACCTGCCCCTCCACCTATCTTTGTATCATCTGCAAACTTGACAAAGCCAACAATTCCATCACCCAAACCACTGACATATAATTTGAAAAGAAGTGGTCCCAACACAGGCCCTTGCAGAATACCAGTAGTCACCAGCAGCCAACCAGAATAGGCCCCCTTTAATCCCACTGTTTGCCTCCTGCCGGTCAGCCAATCTTCTATCCATGCTAGTATCTTTCCTGTAATACAATGGGCTTTTATCTTGTTTAGCAGCCTCGTGTGCAGTATCTTGTCAAAGGCCTTCTGAAAATCCAAGTAAACAACATTCACATCCTGCCTGTTATTACCTCAAACAAAAAAATTCCATCATATTTCTCAGGGAAGTTTTTATGGTTCAGTCAGTCAGGCTGACTGGCCTATAATTTCCTTTCTTTTGCCTTCCTCCCTTTGTATAGTGATATTTGCAATTTTCCAGTCCCCTGAAACAATTACAGAATCTAGTGATTCATAAAAAAAAAATCTGAATTAAAACCTCCACAATTTAACTGCCTCTTTCAAAACCATGGGAAGCTGGATAGACGTCACCTGGCGAACTGCCCATTGTGTTGGTTTCCTGATGTAAGAGGGACATTGGGGATGGAGGGTGTGAGTTAGCATATCCCATTCCAGCTGAACAGGATACTAATGGTCAGTTTATTGTCTGTGCCAGGACCGTGGATGCACAGGTGCAATGGAAACCTTACTTGCAGCATCACAAGCACATATATGATATGTCTGCTTCACCTTTGAATGCTGCCTATCTGCTTATTAGATAAGCAGCAATCACAAGTAAAACAGAAATACAAGATAAATTATGGAACATGGAAAAGCACAGCGCAAGAACAGGACTTTCAGTCCACAATTCTGTGCTAATGACTTCTCTAGATTAGTTCCTTCTGACACAGATCTTCAATATAAATTGTTTATTATCCTTACATACAAGGAGATCCAATGAAACGTGTTTATTTTACATGCCACCCATATAAATAATTTCATTACAACAGCGGATTGAGTTAGTACAGGGGAAAACAGCAACAGAATGCAGAACAAAGTGCTACAGTTACGGAAAAAATGGAGTGCAGGCACACAATAAGCTGCAAGGGCCATGATGAAGGATATTGTGAGATCAAGCCGGTCTCATCACACGCAAATCGATCAAGTCTATAACAACAGGGTAGAAGCTGTCCTTCATACAAGAGGTACATGCTTTCAGGGTTTTCTGTCTTCTGCCCAATGCAGGAGTTGCAAAAGGGAGGTAAAAGAGAGAGTAACATGCCTCATCACTTGCTGGGAGGGCTGGGCTGGACGAGAGAGGGAGGGTGTGGGTTTTCACTCCCACACAAGCCTCACCTCCATCCCACCACCCTCCCCCCTCCCAGTGAGCTCACAAAGGTATGGCCACCACTCCGTGATGTCGCACAGCTGCCTTGGCCTGGCTACAGGCAGCGAGGTGGAGATTGGTACAGACGTTTCCAGGGTGAGCTGAGAGAGAGAGGAGCATTTCAGAGCCTCTCTCCATTCAGCACACCACTGAAAACTTCTGAAATTGTTGATTTCCAACAGCAATCAAACACGTCTCTTGCTAGAACAGACTGCATCTGTGAGGTGACAAATGGAAGGTGGGTGAGCCGGAGAGTGAAGGGCAGGAGTTTACTGATTGAGCGTCGGAGGGCTGGGAGGTTGAGGCTCAGTGATAGGGGAGATGGAGTGCACAGCAATTTCCCTTGGGAGGCAGAAAGTACACTCTAGTAGACAAATGTGCATGGGGAGTCGCAGGGCAACTCTTCAGCTCGGTCTGCAGTGAAGAGTAAAGGCTCAGAGGCAAGTGGTCAATGGTGGGAGTGTCCGTGTTTCCTCCACCTCCTCATTCAACACACCATCCTTCCCTCGTCTGGGACTGGGTGTGGTACATCATCAAAAGGCAGCAATCATCATAAAGGACCACATTTACCAGGGATATGCCCTTTTCTCAAAGCTACCATCAAGGAGGAGATATACGAGCCTGAAGACACACATTCAGTGTTTCAGGAACAGTTTCTTCCCCTTTGCTATCATATTCCTGAATGGACAATCAATCCTTGAACACGTCCCCACTTTATTTTTCCTCACTATTTGCAGTTGTACTTAATGTCATTTTTTTATTATTATGTATTAAGTCAAGTTTATTGTCATTTCAACCATAAACTGCTGGTACAGTAAACAGTAAAAACAAAACAACGTTCCTCCAGGACCCTGGTACTACATGAAACAACACAAAACCACACTAGACTATGTAAGACAGCACAAGGCTACACTAGACTATGCAAAACAACATAAAAACTGCACTAGACTACAGACCTGCACAGGATTACATAAAGTGCACAAAACAGTGCAGGGCAGTACAATAATTAATAAACAACACAATAGGCACAGTAGAGGTCAAATTTCAATGTAATAATAGATGATATAGATGTCAGTCTAGGCTCTGAGTTTTGAGGAGTCTGATGGCTTGAGGGAAGAAACTGTTGCACAGTCTGGTCATGAGACCCCGAATGCTTCGGTACCTTTTGCCAGATGGCAGGAGGGAGAAGAGTTTGTGTGAGGGGTGCATGGGATCCTTCACAATACTGTTAGCTTTGCGGGTGCAACGTGTGGTGTAAATGTCTGTAATGGTGGGAAGAGAGACCCCAATGATCTTCTCAGCTGACCTCATTATCCGCTGCAGGGTCTTGCGATCCGAGACGGTGCAATTCCTGAACCAGGCGGTGATGCAGCTGCTCAGGATGCTCTTGATACATCCTCTGTAGAGTGTGGTGAGAATGGGGAGTGGGAGATGGACTTTTCTCAGCCTTCACAAAAAGTAGAGACGCTGCTGGGCTTTCTTGGCTATGGAGCTGGTGTTGAGGGACCAGGTGAGATTCTCCGCCAGGTGAACGCCAAGAACCTTGGTGCTCTTACAGCCACAAAACAACAAATTTCAGGACATTTGCTAGTGACATTAGATCTGATTCTAATTCTGATTGGATACTGAACTTCTTTGCAGTAAGGCCACAGTCAGTCCATGTGTTTAGCAATATTTCTCATCCCATTATGCTGAGCACTGGTGCTCCCCAAGGTTGTGTGCTCAGTCTGCTGCTGTTCACACTACTGACGCATAATATCATTTCCTTGAATAAGAAGGCACAGCAGTGCCTCCACTTCCTAAGATTGAGGCAAGCAAGGCTCCCACCTCTGATCTTAACAGCATTTTATAGGCGTACCATTGACAGCATCCCGACAAGTGGCACCTCCATTTGGTATGGGAGCAGTCGAGCATTGGACTGGAAGTCCCTACAAAGGACTGTGAGAGAAGCTGAGAAGATCACAGGGGTTGCCCTACCTTCCATTGGCAACATTTATCAGGAGCACTGCATATGCGAGGCCCTTAGTATTATTAAGGATCCCACCCATCCTTCCAGCATCCTTTTTGACTTTCTACCATCAGTCAGGAGACTACGAAGCATAAAAAGACGTGATGAGAAATAGTTACATCGCCCAGGCTATTTGGCTTCTGAACTCTCGACCACATTGTATTCTAAGTGTCACATGTTAATCTGTTCCGTACATAACAATATTAATGCAAGTTAGTTTATATTTATGTGTGATTCATCTATAGTTTTTATCCATACCTTCATAAGTTATCCTGTGTTACAGTATGTGCATTATGTTCTTTACACCCTGGTTTGAAGAAACATTGGCTCATTTCGAAATACATTATACATATGAGTGAAATGACAAAAAACTTGATTTGACGTGACTTGATTCTGGGACCAGTTGTCATGCACATTGACTTCTCCCTGCTGGAAACGGGCATTGGACACCCAGTCCTCTCCTGTAATATTCTGGTGTTTTGTGTGTGCAGAGGATAGGTCATTCTCACTCCCTGGGTCAGTGATAGAGTGAAGCTCCCTCTATACCACCCCATTACTCACTCTTGGGGTCAGATACAGAGTGAAATTCCCTCTATACTGTTCTCATCGCACTCCCAGGTCAGACACAGACTGAAGTTTACTTTGTTCCTATCCACTGTAGAGAACATGAGACAAAGGAATGATTCGAGAAGGCAACGGATCCTTTTGCTTCTCAAGACCTTGAGGCAAATTCTGTGCTATTGCACATGGTGTTTCTTGTTAAGTTCTCTACCAAGATTAAACACTGTGGGAAATAAGAGCAGGAGGAAGTACTTCATCCCTCCGACTAAGCGTCTGTTCCCTCTTGTGCACAATTTGCGATTCCAGTCGCCTCTCTGTAACCATGACCCATCCGAACAATGTACTCACCTTGCATAGAATGATCAAATCCCTTGACCAATTCCCACTATGAACAAGCATTTGTTTACTACACATCTTGAGTTTTGCTCTCATAGAGGACAAGAAGGATCTTCGTGTCCAAATCCAATACTCCCTCAAGATTGGCGCACAGTTTGATAGACAATAAGACCCTAAGATATATATGCAGAATTAGGCCATTTGGCACATCAAATCTGCTTCAACATTTCAACATGGCTGATCCCATTTTCCTCTCAACCCCAATCTCCTGCCTTCTCCATGTACCCTTTATGCCCTGACCAATCAAGAATCTTAACAACGTCTGCCTTAAATATACATAATGATTTGGCCTCTACAGCTGTCTGTGGCAAAGAATTCCATAGATTCACCATTCACTGGCTAACAAAATTCCTCCTCATCTCCATTCTAAAAGTACACCCCTCTATTCTGAGGCTGTGTTCTCTGGTTTTAGACTCTCCCACCATAGGAAATATCCTTTCCAAATCCACTCTATTCAATCCTTTCACCATTCAATAGTTTTCAATGAGGTCACCCGTCATTCTTCTGAATTTTAATGAGTAGAGGGCTAGAAGTATCAACTGCTCTTCATATGACGTCTTTCAATCCTGCAATCATTTTCGTGAACCTTCTTTGAACTGTTTCCAGTTCCAATACATCCTTTGAAAGATAAGGGGCCCAAAACTGCTCACAATACACCAAGTGAGGCCTCACCAGTGCTTTATAAAGTCTCAACATAATATCCTTGCTTGTATATTCTAGTCCTCTTGAAATGCATGTAAACATTGCATTTACCTTCTTCAACATAGATTCAACCTGCAAATTAATCTTTGGGGAATCCTGTACAATGTCTCCCAAGTCCCTTTCCACCTCATTTTTTTCTCTCCATTTAGTAAATGGTCAACACTTTCATTTCTTCTAGCAAAGTGCGTGACCATACACTTCCTGCACTATATTCCATCTGCCTTTATTTGCCCATTCTCCTGATCTGTACTTCCATAGCCTCTCCACTTCCTCAAACTACCTCTCCCTCCACCTATCTTCATATCATCTGTAAACATTTCAACAAAGCCATCAATTTCATCATCCAAATTATTGACATATAATGTAAAAAGAATTGGTCCAAACACAGACCCCTGTGGAACACAACCAGTCACTGGCAGCCAGAAAGAAAAGACTCCTTTTATTTCCACTCTTTCCCTCATGCCAATCAGCCATCTCTTTATCCATGCTGGAATCTTTCCATGGGCTTGTAGCTTGTTAAGCAACCTCATGTGTGGCCCTTGTCAAAGGTCTTCTGAAATCCAAGTACAAAACATTAGCCAATTCTCTTTTGTCTATCCTGCTTGATATTTCTTCAAATAATTCCACTAGTTTTGTCTGGCAAGATTTTCCCCTGAGGAAACCATGCTAATGACAGTCTATTGTATTTTATCATGTGCCTCCAAGTAGTGAGACCTCATCCTTGATAAACGACTCCAACATCTTCTCTGCAACTAAGGTCAAACTAATGGGCATATAGTTTCTGTTCTACTGCCTCTCTCTCCCTTCTTGAAGAGTGGAGTGACATTTGCAATTTCCCAGTCTTGTGGGACCATTCTGAATTTAGTGATTCTTGAACGATCATTAGTAATGCCTCTATGATCTCCTCAGCCACCTCTTTCAAAACTCTAGAGTGCACATCATCTGGTCCAGGTGACTTATCTGCCTTCAGTTTCCCAAGAACCTTCTCTCTAGTTAAGGTAACTTCACACACTTCATGACCCCTGACAACTGGAACTTCCACCATACTGCTAGTGTCTTCCAAAGTGTGAAGACTGATGTAAAATACTTATTCAGTTCAGCATCATGCTTGTTTACCTTTATTATTCATGTTTTTGAGTCAAGAAATTTCAGTGCAGCTACATAAAATTATACTTAGGGTGCATCTAAAGCATTGCCCTATTGCAGGAAGGATGTGCAAGCTTTGGAAAAAGATACTAAAGAGTTTCTCCAGGAGTTTTCTTGATAAGAGTGTATTATCCACAAGGAAAAGTTGCCATATTGGGATGAAGAAAGCTGAAGAGAGACCCGTTAGAAATTTCTAAGATTATAAGAGGCATAGAGTAGACAGTCATGATCTTTTTCCACTTGAATGGAATTGTCTAATACTAAATATCATGCAGTTATGTTAAAAGGAGTAAGTTTACAGCAAATGTGCAGGGTGTTTCCTACATTGAGGTGGGTGTTTGGAATATTCTGCCAGGGGTAACAGTGTTGAAGAGACCATATGCAAATGAATATGCAGAGAATGGAGGGATATGGACACTGTGTAGGCAGAAGAAATTAGTCTAGTTAAGGTGCTTATTTACTGATTAATTAGTTTGACACAACATCGTGGGCTGAAGGGCCTGTTTAATGTTCCCTCAAGGAGACTCTTGGATTCAACACACACTGAGGTAGGAAACTCTGTCCACCTCAGACAACCAATGACTTCCTGCACCACCATATTTCTGCAGTTACATATTCCCTCTTTTTTTTTACTTAAGTCATCCTTTGTGGGACTTGAAATAATGACACACCTGTGTTTCTGAGAACACCTGGCAAGGCTCTTATTCCCGTATTCCTGGTCCAGACTGTCTAGCAATTTAGCATAGTCCAGGTCTGTCTAGCAATTTAGGAACTTTGCAATCTCTTCCCACAGGGTTGCCAATCCTGCTGCATTTCTCAGCATGAGCAGTAGGAAAAGGACCCATAGTAGTCCTCATTCTTGGCTGCAAATTTCCATTCTTCCTCAGACCATCGATATAACAACTCAAGAAAGTCGGGAATATCAGTCACAGGCACTGAGGGTACAGCAATGGGCTTGTTGAGTATGGGTTAAATCTAGAAAAGGCTGGATCAGGTACACATTGGGAAAACCAAAAGCAGTTCTTGTCTCTATATCCTCTGGGTCAGACCCACACTGGATATACCATGCACAGTTCCCACCTCTGTACCCCTCGGTCACACCAACATCGGGAGCATCCATATCCATGGGTCTAACCCACAAGGGTGAGCAACATGTACAGCTCCCAACTCTGTATTCCTGGATCAGAACCACATCTGGAGCATCATACACAGTGCCCGTCTACATATCCCCTGGGTCAAAACCACACTGGAAGCACCATGCACATGTGGGAATTGGAGAATAATTTCTCTTTCTTAGAAGATTCTAACCTCTCTCCCCTCTCCCTTTTCCCTCTCTCTCTCCCCAAGGACATGCCTCTCCATTCACTGTCAACATCCTGCTGATTTCTACCATCTGTCACCCATCCTCAAAAAGATCCCTAACATGGGATCACGCTCCACCTGCATTCACTGGTCCTTCTGGGCTGTTGGCAGGTGGCCATTTTGTTGGTGAGTGTGGTTAAACTATGTATACCTGTCTGGACACGCCCCTCTACTGACTGCTCCTGTGGCTCCTCCCACAGACCCCTGTATAAAGGCGATTGGAGGCACTGCTCCTACCTCAGTCTCCGAGATGCTGTGCTCTGTTTTGCTGCTAATAAAAGCCTATCGTTCGCCTCCCGTCTCCAAGAGTTATTGATGGTGCATCAGTGAGCTCACTCATGTCCTGGTGTCGAGGAGGTGCTCAGGGCATCCAACATCTTGGTGTACAGGACAATGGTGGTTCTGATGGAGTCTTACCTTACAAACAACATCACTTTCAACACTGTCCCCTACGTCGGCACTCCCACTTTCTTCAGGAGAATGAGTGAACTAAGAATTTTGCAGACAGGCCTCAGGCTTCGCCATAATTACACCAGCCTGCTATCACAGCTACAACTGCCTACTGTAGAGGCCTGGACTTCCCTTCTAGATTTGGGACGTTACTTAGCATCTGCCCATCAATGGCAGAGGATCCCAGATGTCTTGGGGGCAAATGGGAAGGCCAAAACCCAGGCCACAGGGAGGAGAAGGCACGTTGGTGAAAAAAAAATCTTGGCCAGGAGGGGAAGAGGGTTCTGTCCACAGAGTCAGGCGATCAAATTGCCTTTAATGTAGCTCAGGAAGTGTGCAATCCCCTTCCTGCTCATTCCTTCAAGGAGCCATTCCTCAAAGTGGGCCACTCCTGTCTGGAACAGGAGGAAGAAGAGGAGGGGGCCGTTACCTGGTGTCAGATCCCTCTGTCTCTCATCCCAGACCTGTACTCTGGAGCCAACCGCCAGACTAGGATCAGTCTTCCCACCCCGTGCCCAGACATTGTGATGAGAGCCAAGAGGCTGAGTCTTTTGCCTCCTCTCACTACCTCTGCTCCTGCCACCAGGCCCAGGAGTCCTGGGACTCCAGCCAGGAACTGGGATCATGTTGGGAGAGCAACAAGACCTGGAGCCAGGTGGATCAGAGCCCACTTCCTTTGGTTCTGATTTAATAGAGAAGAAGAGATTGTTGGGGGAGCAGAGAGGGGTCTTCAACACCATCCTCTGGGTATGGAACCACTTTGGAGACCCAGACCCAGCGGTTTTCCAGCCAGCACCATGTTCCTTGGCAAGAAGAGGGGTGGGAAGTGGTTTGCTGAGCCCTAAACAAGATGAAGCAGAAGATCTGACCCAATACCCCCTGGGGATTTAAGCACAAGGAGTAGGCCCTGAGCCAACAGCTCATGGGGCAGGCATCTCCTTCCTCCCCACTCCCAGGCAGCTAGCTGATACGTGTGCCTCACAGACAATTACACCTTCCCGGAGGGGTGGGAGCAGTGAGAATGCTTATGAAGAGGTGCTAGCTGAAGGCCACAGCTCCCAGACAGGCCACCGAGTTCAGGACCCCATGGATTCAGGTTATTAGGAGATGGCTGAAGAGGAGGAAGAGGGACAGGTTGTTCAGGACTGAAGTGGGTCAGGGGAGCAACGCATCAGCTTCAGGCCCAGTATGAGTCCAGGGTCAGACCATCAGCACAGACTCGTTTGTTCAAAACTCCTCCAGTCTGCTGCTATTCTCAGTAACCGTGCATGGGATTCAAGTGGGAATGAGAAGAGTGGAAAGAAAAGGGAGGGGTAGTGTGAGGGGGGAGAGGAAGCAGGATGGGGAGGTACAGGGAAACGGAAGATGTCATGTTTTAATCAATAAACGAATTGTTTGGAACAAATGGTATTTGGAGTGTCTCAGGGTTGGGTGGTCTTGTAAGTTTCCTACTTCCCCATATTTCCTGTAATACCACGGGCTCTTAAATTGTTAAGGAGCCCCGCGTGTGGCAATTAGTCAAAGGCATTCAAAAAATCCAAGTACACAACATCCACCGATTCTCCTTGTTTATCCTACTTGTTCTTTCTTCAACTAATTTGTCTGGTAAGATTTTATCATGTGTTTCCAAGCATCCTGAAACTACATCGTTAACAATCAACTGCAACATCTTCCCAACCATTGAAGTCAGACTAATTGGCTTATAATTTCCTTTCTTCTGCCTCTCTCTCTTCTGCAGGAATGGAGTGACATTTGTAATTCATGCTTATTTTGTGGCAGTTTGTTCAGCATTATTGTGCGTTATCTCAGCAGTCAGCAAAGATACAACTTCTGCAGTCCCAAGCTACAAACTGCCACAAAATAAGCATGAATACGTAATTCATTCCCTTCACTTATACCATGCTCCCATGAATGTGACTGGTATGATTGCTAATTGCTCATAAAGGATCAAAATAAGGAATTTGACTCTTTGGAGTACTTCCTGGAGCTGTGGCCATGTCAGACAAGTATAACAACTCCGTCTGAGGTTGCAGACTGGTAGCAATTGTTCCATTTAGATTTTGGATCAAAGTTTGCCACTACAGTTCCTTTTCTAATCAAATCAAGTTCACTGCACAACACCGAATCCTGAATAGCTAAATCCCCTAGTGGGCTCAATCACGAGCTGTTCTAAAAACCCATTTCATAGGTATCTGCAAATTTCCCATCTTGCGATCCAGCACCAACCTGATTTTCTCAATCTACCTGCATATTGGAATCCCCCATGACTATCGTAACATTGCCCTTTTGTCATCCGTTTTCTATCTCCCTTTGCAATCTGTAAGCCACATCTTTACTACTGTCTGTATATAATTCCCATCAGGGTCTTTTTACCATTGCAGTTTCTTAGCTCTATCCACAACAACTGTACACCTTCTGATCCTATGTCACCTCTTTCTAATGATTTAATTTCTTTTTTTTTATTAACACAGTCACCACACCTCCTCAACCTGCCTTTTTCTCTTTTAGATACTATATGTATCCTTGGACATTAAGCTCGCAGCTATAATCTTTCAGCCACAACGCCGAACATGCCAATCTATAAGTTCATCTATGCTAATTGCATTCAAATATATCTTTGTTCCTGTATTTATCACCCTCTTCCATTTTGTCCCCCTTTTGCAGAAGGAGCGAGAAAAGGGAAAGAGGGTTGGTGAACGAGGGGAGAGGGGAAGGAACAGTGTGGGGAAGAGAGGGAGGAGCACATACAACATAGAAGGGCCGCCAGCCCATGATGAACTAATTATACTAGTCATTAAATACACAATATAATCGCTTCTGCCTACACAATGTCCACATCCAGAAACGAGAAAATCGGCAGATGCTGAAAATCCAAGCAACACACAAAATGCTGGAGGAACTCAGCAGACCAGGCAGCATCTATGGAAAGAAGTACAGCCGACACTTTGGGTTGAGACCCTTCGACAGGACTGGAGAAAAAAAGCTGAGTAGATTTAAAAGGTGGGGGGAGGAGAGAGAGATACACAAGGTGATAGGAGGGATGAAGTAAAGAGCTGGGATGTCGATTGATGAAACAGATACAGGGCTGGAGAAGTGTGAGTCTGATAGGAGAGAACAGAAGGCCATGAAAGAAAGGCGGGGGGAGGAGCACCTGAGGGAGGCAATGGGCAGGCAATGAGATAAGGTGAGAGAGGAGAAAGGATTTGGGAAGTGGTGAAGGAGGGGTGGGCATTACCAGAAGTTTGAGAAATCGACATTCATGCCATCAGGTTGGAGGCTACCCAGACGGAATATAAGGTGCTGTTCCTCCAACCTGAGTATGCGCTCATCGCAACAGTAGAGGTGGTCATGGACTGACATATCAGAATGAGAATGGGAAGTGGAATTAAAATATGCGGCCACTGGGAGATCACACTTCTTCTGGCAGATGGAGCAGAGGTGTTCAGAGAAACAGTCTCCCAATCGATGTTGTGTCTCACCGATATGCAGGGGCACCAGACACAGTATATGACCCCAACAGACTCACAATGCGAAGTCTTGCTTCACTTGGAAGGAATGTTTGGGGCCCTGAATGGTAGTGAGGGAGGAGGTATTTCCCTCTCCCCACTTTTGGCTTTCCGCAGGGATCACTCCCTATGCGACTCCCTTGTCCATTCATCTCTCCCCACTCATCTCCTTCCTGTCACTATCCTTGCAAGTGGAATGAGTGCTACACTTGTTCCTACCTCCTCCCTCATTACCATTCAGAGTCCCACTCTCACTGGTGTTGCTGTAGAAAAGTTGTTAGAATGGGAGCTGGGAGCCTTGCACATCTCGATCTCCAAAGAGGGTGTAGACACTGTTGTGCCTTCTTGACTAGTGAGAAGGTGTAGTGGGTCCAAGTTAGATTGTCCATTACGTGCAGAGAGAATGAACTCCAAGCAACAACTTTCCTTCTCAGGAAGATGAATAATATGGTAAATAGGGTAAAGGATTTGACTGGAAAGATCAGATTGTAGACAGATGAAAACTATTTTCATCTTAAGTGTGGTGGGAGTCATGAATTCTAAAAAATCTGAAACTGAAAGCATGTAAATTCTACAGCAGATCAGGGTATATTTTCAAAAGGAAAGACAGCTTAACGGTAGTGAAAGTGGTTTACATTTCAAATGAGTGGAACGTGTTGAAATGGCCTACTTGATTCCTGAATCATGAATGGTCCCAAGCCACTGCAATCTCCAGGCTGATTGACAAGGTTATGATCATTGTATGTACAATTTGTAAATGATGTGGGAAGTGATTAGTGAAGGGAACTCCAGAGAATTAAGTAATATGCTGCCTACTGGGAGGTGTGACTTGGAGAGGCAGTGTGGAGGGCATCAACACAATAGTATGTTGCACTAATGCGCTTATTCCTGTACGCTGTACTGTTCAACCCATGTAATCATGATTATGTGTCTGATGCAGAGCAAACATCAGCCAAGTGAATCAGCCAATTTTCAATCGGTTTCTATTTGACCTGGAGATTGATAGCACGACTTAATGTGCAATTGACTTCTATGAGCAATTTGTGCATGAAAGGTGTATGTAAAAGGAAACTATTTTGAAGTCTGATTTATTTTTTCTTTGGAGGAAATATTAGCAATACTGAGAAGGGGAAGAAAGAATTCAGAATCCCAAATCTTAAATCAATGAAAATATGTATTAGAAACAATGAAAGAAAGAAGCAAACACAAAATGCTAGAGGAACTTAACAAGTTGAGCAGTATCTATGCAGGGAAATGAATAATCAACGTTTCGGGCCGAGATCCTTCATCAAGAGTGAGAAGGAAGATGGAAAAAGGCAGCATAGAAAGGTGAGGGAAAAGTCAGGAGGGGCAAGAAGAACAGGTTTGCAAGTGAGAGGTGAAATTTGGTGAGAGGGAAGGGGTATAAAGTGAAAAGGTGGAAGAGGTGAAGGGTTAAAAGAAGGAGGAATCTGACAGAGAGAAGTGGAATATGGAAGAACGGAAAGGAGCAGGGGCTCTTTTCTTCATTAACTGATTGTAGATATGACAACAGAAGAGAGAACTAATGGATCAAAAATATTCTTGTTTATATGGAGTCAGAATTAGTCATGTGGTTCAGTTAAATGGAGACTACTTACTGTAGAAGATGTTAAAATAAAATACCACCAGTTGCAGTTACCTCAGATGATGCAGTGAGAAAAAAAAGTTGTTGATTTTGCAAACTGGGCGAGAGAAATTAGCAGCTATGCAGGTGGGAATAACACAAACCTAAAAATTGCATTAATTTGCACCAGTTGTTTGTGCATTGATACTAAACAACGATGTTTTGGTCCGCAGCAGATTGTACTCTCAATTACTTCCTAGTGAAGTTACACTTCACATCAATATTAGAGATCCACAACAGAATCTCTGAACTTCCCCAGCGTCAGAAACAGATGTAATGACACCATTCACTCAGTGAGCATTCCAACCCTTTTCTGATATAAATGGGAGCTCAAAGGGTCAGTTTGTAACCTTAGTGAAGCAGAGGATCTAACAGCTCATTAAGCAACTATTTTGTTGCATTTTTCACAATTTAACGGGACAATCTGCTGGCGTTGGGAGACGTTTCAGAAGTGATAAAGAGTGCAAAGATGTGCCCAAACTACCAGGGAATGCTTTCACCACCTTTGCAGTCATAATTATGGCTATTGCTGCCCTTTCAAGGTGGAATTTTGAGGCAGAAAGTGAGGAACATTTACAGTACAACAATGGATAGGCCACTTGGTTTATGATGTTGCACTGATTTTGATGACAAGTTATACTGCATCCTCCTCCTGTGCATTAAAGACATGCCCATCAGTGAAGAACATCCTACCATCATAGCACAACCTCTCTGATATACAATGTATTTTTAATATTGGATTTTCCAAGGCTACCAACACTGGAAAATGCAAAAGCTATGTAAAGATCTTTAGCTGCCCACTCATGCCTGTGCTTCTCTCTCCACAGATGTCAGGGCCACAACCCTTGACTTCCTCACCACAAACTTTCCAAATAATAGCTCATTATGCCATCTTACAAATCCCCTGGGTTCTGTAGCTATGGGGAAATTATTTTATCTATATTCATTTCTTTATGGATCCGGGTTACATTGGGCAGAGATTTGCCAACAATGCTGGTACTAGAAGTACGGACAGCCAATGGCCACACTCACATCTCTTATGAGACTCCTATCAATTACTTAATTTTTTATAGTCAATAGAAATTTTTATTTCACTCACAATGTTAAAGTGGTTGTGGGCCATTAGAATGAATTCTTCATGGAGAATACCAAGGAATATGTCTGACACTTGTATCCACAGGGAGACCACATTTTCAGAAATATTGCCTAGAAAGATGAATCATTAGATCATGCTGTGCAGATCTACCCCCTACATCACTGTCTCCATACCACAATTTTCAGTCTTACCTTCATTCCACAGGACAGGAATCTATCTTACTGACAAGTATTCTTGAGGACATACTAAGTAAAACGGACAAAGGAGAGTTACAGAGCACTGCATCAGAGAAACAGGCTCTCTAGCACATCTAGTCCATGCTGAACTGCCTAGTCCCAGCAATCGACACCAGGACCAATGCCCTCCATACCAATTCCATCCAAGTACTTATCTAACCTACTCATAAATTTTACAATTGACCAATTCCACACTCACAGCCCCCTCTGAGCGAAGAAGTTCACCCTCAGGTTACCTTTCACCTTTAACCTATGTCATCTAGTTCTAGTCTCACCCAGTCTCGATGGAAAAAAAATCTGCTTGTATTTATGCCGTTGATACCCCTCATAATTGTGTATGCTTCTATCAAATTTCCCCATATTTTCCCAAACTCTAGGGAATTAAGTCCTAACCTATTCAAAATTTCCTTTTAGTTCTGGTACTCAAGTCCCAGAAACATCCTTTAAATTTTCTCCGTACACTTTCAATTTTATTGACATCCTTCCTGCAAATAAGTGATATAGAGCTACACACAACACTCATATAACCATATAACAATTACAGCATGGAAACAGGCCATCTCAGCTCTTCTAGTCCGTGCCGAACGCTTACTCTCACCTAGTCCCACCTACCTGTACTCAGCCCATAACCCTCCATTCCTTTCCTGTCCATATACCTATCCAATTTATTTTTAAATGACAAAATCGAACCTGCCTCTACCACTTCTACTGGAAGCTCGTTCCACACAGCTACCACTCTCTGAGTAAAGAAGTTCCCCCTCGTGTTACCCCTAAAGCTGTTGGAAAAGATTCTTAGAGATAGGATCTATGGGCATTTAGAGAATCATGGTCTGATCAGGGACAGTCAGCATGGCTTTGTGAAGGGCAGATCGTGCCTAACAAGCCTGATAGAGTTCTTTGAGGTGGTGACCAGGCATATAGATGAGGGTAGTGCAGTGGATGTGATCTACATGGATTTTAGTAAGGCATTTGACAAGGTTCCATATGGTAGGCTTATTCAGAAAGTCAGAAGGCAAGGGATTCAGGGAAGTTTGGCCAGGTGGGTTCAGAATTGGCTTGCCTGCAGAAGGCAGAGGGGCGTGGTGGAGAGAGTACATTCAGATTGGAGGATTGTGACTAGTTGTGTCCCAGAAGGATCTGTTCTGGGACCTCTACTTTTTGTGGTTTATTAACGACCTGGATGTGGGGGTAGAAGGGTGGGTTGGCAAGTTTGCAGATGACACAAAGGTTGGTGGTATTGTAGATAGTGTAGAGGATTGTCGAAGATTGCAGAGAGACATTGATAGGATGCAGAAGTGGGCTGAGAAGTGGCAGATGTAGTTCAACCCAGAGAAGTGTGAGGTGGTACACTTTGGAAGGACAAACTCCAAGGCAGAGTACAAAGTAAATGGCAGGATACTTGGTAGTGTGGAGGAGCAGAGAGATCTGGGGGTACATGTCCACAGATCCCTGAAAGTTGCCTCACAGGTAGATAGGGTAGTTAAGAAAGCTTATGGGGTGTTAGCTTTCATAAGTCGAGGGATAGAGTTTAAGAGACGCGATGTAATGATGCAGCTCTATAAAACTCTAGTTAGGCCACACTTGGAGTACTGTGTCCAGTTCTGGTCCCCTCAGTATAGGAAGGATGTGGAAGCATTGGAAAGGATACAGAGGAGATTTACCAGGATGCTGCCTGGATTAGAGAGTATGGATTATGATCAGAGATTAAGGGAGCTAGGGCTTTACTCTTTGGAGAGAAGGAGGATGACAGGAGACATGATAGAGGTGTACAAGATATTAAGAGGAATAGACAGAATGGACAGCCAGTGCCTCTTCCCCAAGGCACCACT
The DNA here is from genome assembly GCF_048418815.1 of Hemitrygon akajei. NCBI lineage: Eukaryota > Metazoa > Chordata > Chondrichthyes > Myliobatiformes > Dasyatidae > Hemitrygon > Hemitrygon akajei. The sequence goes on along the minus strand of NC_133134.1, from coordinate 145,778,587 downwards.
GCTCAGTACAAGAGGACATGGCTTTAAGGTAAGGGGAGGGAAGTTCAAGGGGGATATTAGAGGAAGGTTTTTCACTCAGAGAGTGGTTGGTGCGTGGAATGCACTGCCTGAGTCAGTGGTGGAGGCAGATACACTAGTGAAATTTAAGAGACTACTAGACAGGTATATGGAGGAATTTAAGGTGGGGGGAGGCAGGATTTGAGGGTCAGCACTACATTGTCGAATGAAGGAAAAAAAAGAAAAACCAGAAAAAAAAGGGAGCTGAAAGCAAGGGACCGAAAAGAAGAAAAAAAAAACGAAAAAAAAACCCTAGTCAAGAGGAAGGTTATGAAAGTACTCGATAAAAGGTCCCCAGACCTTATGGAACTTTAGATCCGAATTAAGAACTGAATAATGAATTTTTTTGAGGTCCAAGCAGGCCATAATGTCGTTAAGCCATTGCGTATGAGTGGGCGGGGCAACATCTCTCCATCTAAGGAGGATCAAGCGTCTCGCCAGGAGAGAGGCAAAGGATAGTATTCGGCATTTGGTCGGACCCAGACATAAATCTGTCTCGCCCCAAAAACCGAACAGAGCAATTACCAAAAACCGAACAGAGCAATTATCCCCCTCATAATTTTAAATACCTCTATCTAGTCCCCCCTCAACCTTCTGCACTCCAAAGAATAAAAACCTAACTTGTTCAACCTTTCCCTGTAACTTAGGTGCTAAAACCCAGGTAACATTCTAGCCTGTTGGGAAGCAGCCTGGTCGAGGGAGGTGCCTGGTGTGAAAAGTGTTAGTCTTTGGTGAGGAGGCTGAGGGAGGAGACTATGACTATGCCAGGCACAATTGGAGAGGGTGAAGACATGACCGCTAAGCTGATTCAGTGTGCTACGTGCATGGTGTGGGAGGTCAGGGACACTGATGGTGCCCCTGGCTGCTACAGCTGTGGAAAGTGTGTCCAGATTCAGCTTCTGAAGGAGCATGTTGCAGCACTGAAGAAAGAACTGGATGACCTCAGGTTTATCTGCAAAAACGAGAGTTTTCTGGACAGGACCTACAGTGAGGTTGTTACACTGAGGATACCAGAAAAGAGAAAGGGGTGATAATGAGGAAGGAAAGGATGCTTGAAGTACAGAAGACCCCAGGGGATGTACCTCTTGTAAACAGGTTCACCCTCTTGGAAGCTGTCAGGACAGAAGATACTGCCAGTCTGAGAGGCGGACAGGTCTGCAAGCTGAAAATTGGTGCAGAAGCAGAGCAGAGGAGTCAGACATCAGGAAGAGCTGTGGTAGTAGGGGATTCCATAGTAAGAGGTAAGGAAAGGGATTTCTGTAGCAACAGGTGAGATTTAAGGATGGTGTGTTGCCTCCCTGGTGCTAGGATCCAGGACATCACGGACCGATTGCAGGGAATCCTGAAGGGTGAAGGTGAACAGCCAGAAGAGGTAGTGCATGTTGGCACAAATGACATCGGGAAGAAGAGGAAGGACATTCTGCAGCGGGACTTAAGAGAACTCGGAAGAAGGCTGAAAAGCAGGACTTCCAGGGTGGTTATCTCTGGTTTGCTTCCAGTTCCTCATGCTGGAGAGGGCAGGAACAGGGAGATAATGGATCTGAATGTGTGGCTGAGGAACTGGTGCAGGAAGCAAGGATTTACATTCTTGGACCACTGGGATCTGTTTTGGGGTAGGGATGAATTGTACAAAAGGGATGGGTTGCACCTTAATAGACGGGGGACCAGCATTCTGGCAGACAGGTTTGCCACTGCAACATGGATGTGTTTAAACTAAGTAGTGGGGGGGAGGGGATGAACTGGAAATATAAGGATGGAGTTCAAGGGAAAGTGAAAATAAGAAAAGGACAACAGAATCAATGGAGTAGAAAGGTCAAGAAGAGATCATACAGTATGGTCAAGTGAAATAGGAGTTGATATGAAAGAGGGGAGTAATGATTTAAAAGTATTATATGAATGCACCAAGTACAAGGAATAAAGTAGATGAGCTTGAGGCTCAGTTGGAAATTGGCAAGTACGATGTTGTGGGGATAACTGAGACATGGCTTCAAACGGACAGGGCCTGGGAAATGAATATTCAAGGATATACATCTTATCAAAAGGACAGACTGACTGGCAGAGGGGGTGGGGTGGCTCTGTTGGCGAGGAATGATATTCAGTCCCTTGCGAGGGGGGACATAGAATCAGGGGATGTAGAGTCAGTATGGATAGAACTGAGAAATTCTAAGGGTAGAAAGACCCTAATGGGAGTTATCTACAGACCCCCAAACAGCAGTCTGGATGTAGGGTGTAAGTTGAATGAAGAGTTAAAATTGGCATGTCACAAAGGTAATGATACAGTTGTCATGGGGGATTTCAACATGCAGGTAGACTGGGAGAATCAGAATGGTACTGGACCCCAAGAAAGGGAGTTTGTGGAGTGCCTCCAAGATGGATTCTTAGAACAGCTTGTACTGGAGCCTACCAGGGAGAAGGCAATTCTAGATTTAGAGTTGTGCAATGAATCGGATTTGATCAGGGACCTCGAGGTAAAGGAATCATTAGGAGGTAGTGACCATAATATGATATGTTTTAACCTACAATTTGAGAAGGAGAAGGGAAAATCAGATGTCAGTATTACAGTTGAACAAAAGGAACTATGGAACTATGAGGGAGGAGCTGGCCAAAGTTCAATGGAACAATACCCAAGCAGGGAAGACAGTGGAACAACAATGGCAGGTATTTCTGGGAATAATGCAGAAGGTGCAGGATCAGTTCATTCCAAAGAGGAAGAAAGATCCTAAGGGGAGTAAGGAGCGGTTGTGGCGGATGAGGGAAGTAAAGGGCAGTATAAAAATTAAAAAGTATAACATAGCAAAGATGAGCGGGAAACTGGGGGACTGGGAAGCTTTTAAAGAGCAACAGAAGATAACAAAAAAGGCAATACGCCAAGAAAAAATGAGGTACGAAGGTAAACGAGCCAAGAATATAAAGAAGGATAGAAAAAGTTTCTTAGGTATGTGAATAGCAAAAAAAAGTTAAGACCAAACTTGGGCCATTGAAGACAGAAACGGGTGAATTTATTATGGGGAACAAGGAAATGGCAGACGAGTTGAACAGGTACTTTGGATCTGTCTTCACTAGGGAAGTCACAAACAATCTCCCAGATGTAATAGTGGCCAAAGGAACTAGGGTAAAGGATGAACTGAAGGAAACTTGTATTAGGCAAGAAACAGTGTTGGATAGACTGTTGAGTCTGAAGGCTGGTAAGTCCCCGGGACCTGATGGTCTGCATCCCAGGGTACTTAGAGGTGGCTCTAGAAATCATGGATGCATTGGTAATCATTTTTCAATGTTCTATAGATTCAGGAACAGTTCCTGCTGATTGGAGGGTGGCTAATGTTGTCCCACTTTTCAAGAAAGGAGGGAGAGAAAACAGGGAATTATAGACTGGTTAGCCTGACGTCAGTGGTGGGAAAGATGCTGGAGTTAATTATAAAAGAGGAAATTATGACACATTTGGATAGCAGTAGAAGGATCAGTCCGAGTCAGCATGGATTTATGAAGGGAAAATCATGCTTGACTAATCTTCTGGAGTTTTTTGAGGATGTAACTATGAAAATGGACAAGGGAGAGCCAGTGGATGTAGTGTACCTGGACTTCCAGAAAGCTTTTGATAAAGTCCCACATAGGAGATTAGTGGGCAAAATTAGGGCACATGGTATTGGGGGCAGAGTACTGACATGGATTGAAAATTGGCAGTCTGACAGGAAACAGTAGCGATTAATGGGTCCCTTTTGGAATGGCAGGCTGTGACCAGTTGGGTACAGCAAGGTTCGGTGCTGGGACCGCAGCTGTTTACAATATACATTAATGATTTAGATGAAGGGATTAAAAGTAACATTAGCAAATTTGCTGATGACACAAAGCTGGGTGGCAGTGTGAAATGTCAGGAGGATGTTATGAGAATGTAGGGTGATTTGGACAGGTTGGGTGAGTGGGCAAATGTATGGCAGATGCAGTTTAATGTGGATAAATGTGAGGTTATCCACTTTGGTGGCAAGAACAGGAAGGTAAATTACTATCTAAATGGAGTCAAGTTAGGAAAAAGGGAAGTACAATGAGATCTAGGTGTTCTTGTACATCAGTCAATGAAAGCAAGCAGGCAGTGAAGAAAGCTAATGGCATGCTGGCGTTTTTAACAAGAGGAACTGAGTATAGGAGTAAAGAGGTCCTTCTGCAGCTGTGCAGGGCCCTGGTGAGACCCCACCTGGAGTATTGTGTGCAGTTTTGGTCTCCAAATTTGAGGAAGGACATTCTTGCTATTGAGGGAGTGCAGCATAGGTTCACAAGGTTAATTCCTGGAATGGTGGGACTGTCATATGTTGAAAGATTGGAGTGACTGGACTTGTATACACTGAAATTTAGAAGGATGAGAGGGGATCTGATTGAAACACATTATTAAGGGATTGGACACACTGGAGGCAGGAAGCATGTTCCCGCTGATGGGTGAGTCCAGAACTAGAGGCCACAGTTTAAGAATAAAGAGTAGGCCATTTAGAACAGAGATGCAGAAAAACCTTTTCACCCAGAGAGTGGTGGATATGTGGAATGCTCTGGCCCAGAAGGCAGTGGAGGCCAAGTCTCTGGATGCATTCAAGAGAGAGTTAGATAGAGCTCTTATACATGGCGGGGTCAAGGGATATGGGTTGAGGGCAGGAACGGGGTACTGATTGTGTATGATCAGCCATGATCACAGTGAATGGTGGTGCTGGCTAGAAGGGCCAAATGGCCTACTCCTGCACCTACTGTCTATTGTCTATAAATCTCCTCTGTACGCTCTCTAATTTGTTGACATCAAAATTTGGCTTTACCAAGATCTTATAGAATTTCAACATAACATCCCAACTCCTGTACTCATTACTTTGATTTATGGAGCCTAATGTGCCAAAAGAACTCTTTACAACCATGTCTAAAGGTGACACATCCTTCAAGTAATTATGGATCTGTTCTACCACACTCCTCAGTGCCTTATTTATAGTGTAAATCCTACCCTTGTTTGTTCTCCCAAAGTTCAACATCTCACAATTGTCTGCATTAAACTCTATCTGCCACATTTCAGCCCATTTTTCCAACTGATCCAAATCACACTGCAAACTTTGATAACCTTCCTCGCTGTTCACTACATCCCCAATCTTGGTGTCATTAGCAAACTTGCTGATCTATTTTACCACATTATCACTTAGATCATCAATATAGATGAAAAAATAAAAACAGACCTAGCAGTGATCCCTGTGGCACACCACTTGTCACAGGTCAGAGAGGAGTTCGCCCAGCCTGCACTCTGTCTTTTCCCACTAAGATCACGTTGAATCCAATTTACTATTTAATTCTGTATGCCAAGCAACAGACGCTTCTGGACCAACCTCCCATGTAGAACTTCATTAAAGGCCTTGCTAAAGTCCATGTAGACAATGTCTAGTGACTTCCCTTCATCAACTTTCCTGGTAACATCTTTGAAAAACTGTAAAATCAGTTAGACATGACCTACCATCCTCAATGTTGGCCAAAATGTCAATGATGTTGTTTACTTACACTTAGAGGTCTCTCGTCTTGCTGAGTCATTTGAATAAAAGCAACAAAAGCTACTCTATCCAACCTTACAACACAGTACTTCACTCACAAACACAAGCAAATCAAAGGTAACACACACAAAATGCTGGAGGAACTCAACAGGACAGGCAGCATTGATGGAAAATAATAAACAGTTGACATTTTAAGCCAGGACTCTCCTTCAGTCCTCAAAAGTGATTCAGAAAGCAGTTGATACAAAGCTGCACAAATATGGTGCCAGAGTCACAATTTTGCTAGACAAAGTGTAGGTTATTGGTTTCTTCTCTAAGAGTGGACCATCTGATTGCTGGCTGCCTCCATAAAATCTTTTCCTGAAACTGGTTGCTTTATTTCCTAATTTAAAAAGAAACTAAATTTATTTTGCTGCTATGGGGGGGGGGGGGGGGGGGTAAATGAAATCACATTTGATGGATTGTTAATCCAGCAATATAACTATCATTCCGACTATTCCCTCAATAGCATCAATCCTTTAACTTTGCAATATTTCTTACCTTTATTCTCTTTCATTAAAATATATTTCAAACCACGTTATCTTTGAAACTTTAATATTTAAACAGATTAACATATAGATGAAAACCTTAAGACGTCTATAAACTGGGAACTGGAATTGTCAGACCTGTAAGCAAATATGATGCCAGAATTTAGCGGCAGGAATGTCCATGTGTGGGCACAGAGAGATGATATTTCAGATGGAAGCTGGCAGCCTTAAAGTTCGTGCAGATGTGAGATTTAAAGCCCTTCTCAGGGTCAAAAGGAATCCTAAATTTGCAGACAATCTTGTTCAGCTTCGAAATGGACTCTGCAGAATGAGTATTGCTCTTAGCTCTTGTAAAGAAAAATGCTTTGGGATTTTACTTGGTTTCCAAGCTGTGCATCATTTTAATGTGCTACACAATTTAATGTAATCTCAAATCTAATTTCTGGATGAAATTAAGTTCTTTGTACACACAAAGTGCTCTTCTCTCCACACAATTCCCATTCTCTATACATATGACAGACAAATAGACAGAAGCCTCTGGGCATGTAGAGAGGCATTAAATGTCAAATAACCCGTGTCTGACTATCACCTGTGCAAAATTTCTTTGAGCACTTGGGTCCTACCACTTGCATTGAAAGAAGTTTTAACTGGAGAATTGAAGACAGTTTTGATGTTAAAAGGGTTTATTTTCATGTATTCCATTGACATGAAAACTGAGACTCTCTTTCCCTTTTTGAGTAGTCCACCTTTTAAGAATGCTCATACGCGGTCTGCATTTAACTGCTTATTAGCATCCATCCTCGTAGTTTAAACCACACATTCCACAAACCCTTTCTAAACTCTGCCTGATGTATGACCACTCCTCAATCTGTACACAGGTGTCATATTATCAGCAGTTCCTCCTCCTACTATCAGTTGTATACATGTCCAACCCCCACCGCCATCACCAATACTCCTCCCCCAATGCTCCTGACCATCACAAATCCAAACCCAGTTCTTCCTAACTATTCCCAGTCTCAACCTTCAACCATGCTTGATTGCACCTAACCATCTCGAACTTCATCCTGATACCAGACTCAATCCTTCCTAACCATCTCCATTGTCACACTGACTGCAAAGTCAATCCTTTTTAATATTCCCATCTTCATTCTGATTCTCCCTACTCCATTTGCTGTCTCTGGCCTTTCTGATGCTTTTGCTAGCTCCACAGTCCTTCCTCAGAGAATAGATATTACGTCTTGGTCGTGGGCCCGGTGCACAAAACTAGAGTAGCTGCTCACATACATTGTCCTCACACTTCTACTCCCACACAGCCCATCTCCTGGTGCCGATACTTTAACTGTGCTTTCCTGTGAGTTACAACTTCTAGGCCAATGCCTTCATCATACCTAGAGTTTAACTATGTAACAAAAGCTATGGGTATTGGACAACTTTGCTGGTAGCACAGAGGTAATGGAAAGACTAAAAGTGCTTGTAAACAAATGGGTACTCTCAGTGGAAGCATAAATTGAACCCACATTTGTGAAGATTTTTACAGCATGAATATGAGAGGAAGAAAAAGCTGGTGATATGTTCTTTTGATTATGGAAAGGTAGAAAGAACAGCTATTATTACAAATAATCCATCTATTTTCAAATAATTAAGTGTAGAATAAGTGAAAGGGAAGCACATAACTGACCAATGGAAGAATGATGATGAATAAGCTTGATGTAAGTGCATGTCAAGAGAAAACACCAGGTCAAGTAGTAACAATGAGACATAGTCACAGTTACAGAGAATTGCACGTATACCTATGGTATATGCCATTACGTTGTGGATGAAAAAGACAGACAAATAAAGAAATTTCCAGAAACTTTTCCTGAAAGTTAAACTATTTCTGCATGTCATTAATTTGTTTCATTTTTTTTCTATTCATTGATTTTGGCCTACTGCCTTGCTATTAACAACACATATATTTCCTCTACGATTTCCTTATAAATCCTTTTATAAATTCTTCTCCCATGGTCTGTAGTAGACTTACCATAGTCTCTTTCTACTTGACGTTTATTAAGAACTTCTATTAGTTAATTTTTACATGTGATGCTGGTTTTCTCTGACTTTCTTTATCAATTTTTTAATCATCCTTCACTTAGTTCTGAATTACTCCAAATACTGAGGCCTCTGCTATTAGCTACTTTATTGGTCTATTACTCTGATTTAGTACTATTTTTTCTTTCCTTGTGTCAGTCACTAATGATTCACTGTATTTATTGGGTTTATGGGTTTTAAAGAAAATAATGAAATGCAAATTTCACACTATTTCCTTCTAACCATCAAAATGTACAATGTATTTTAACCTTAATCAGCTACAGCCAACTTTTCCCTCATATCTTCAGTTTTATTTGTTTAGATTTAAGATGTTAGTTTAAGATTGAAATATATAATTTTCAAATTTGATGTCAAATTCCATCATATTACAAACACACTTCATAAAATACCTCCAAAGCAAAGTTATAAATTAACCCCAACGTATTACACAAAACAAGAACTAAAATAGCCATTTCACCTTATTAGTGCTAATTTGAGCTTCCCACTCTATATGTAAATATCAGTAATCAGACAGAGGATATTATGTGGTTACATGGAACTCTAATTTCCTTATCAATGCCATGTTCTATATTACAAACACACTTTGGTGGCCTACAAATAATTCCTACCACTGTGGGTCTTTTCTGCCCTTTACTATTTCCAAGCTTGATTCAAACTAATTCTACACTCAATAGCAAGTTTATAAGGTACCTCCTGTACCTAAAAAATTACCATTGAGAGCTTGTTCATGAGACATAAGACGCAGGAGCAGGTGGACCATTCAGCCACTCCGTCATTTCATCATGCCTAATTTGTTATCCCTTTGAACCCCATTCTCCTGCCTTCTCCCCGTAACTTTTAATGACCTCACTAATCAAAAACCCATCAATCTCAGCTTTAAATATACTCACTGACTTTCCACAGCCACCACCTGTGGCAATGAATTCAAGATTCATCACCCTCTCCCTGAAGAAATTCTTCCTCATAAAATGTTGGACCTCTCTGATATTCTATGCTGATATTCCAGATCCATGCCTTCAACTGCTGGTTCTTCGCCTTCCTCACATGCAGCCTGTATCCAGACTACCCTGGACAAAATGTTCTGTCCTCAGGAAGGGCCTCACATTTGGCACCTACACCCGAAACTCAGGGAGTTCTGTGCCCGCCACGGTATCGAGCGCTTCTTCCATCCCCTCTGTCTCCACACCCACTTCCTTGGGAAAGATTCTATGCCACATGCGGATGACTCCTTCTCCCATCTTCAACCCTCCTCCTCTTGGGACACCCTGCTCTAGTTCTCTGTCTGCATTAGATCTTTTTATCTTGAATTAGTAATGAGACATCAAGCATCTCAACCTCAGTACTCTTCTCTCCTCCACTAACCTTACCCGCTCTGAACACACTCCACCAATCTAAACCAGCAGACAAAGGGGTGCTCTTGTAGTGTGGTACACTGACCTACCTTGCTGAGGCTAAGCAACAACTCCTCATATCTACCCTTGAAGAGGATCCCACTCCAGACCATCAGAAGTCTGCCTCCAACACCATCACTAACCACATCCACTCTGAAGAACTGCCATTCACTGCCACCAAACTCATAGATCCCTTACCCTGCATAGCTCACTTCTACCTCCTACCCAAGATCCACAAACTGGTAGGTTTCTGCCTGCTCCTGCCCCACTGAACCTGTGTCATCATATATCGACCCCATCATATCCCCCTTGGTTCAGTCCCTGACAAATATATCCGACAATTCTCATGCTCTCGATCTCCTCCTGACTGCTCATTTTCACCATTGATGTTCGGTCCCTATACACTTCAATCCCCCAGCCAGTAAGCTCTTTGCTTAATTAATTATTGTACCGCCCTGCATTGTTTTGTGCACTTTATGTAGTCCTGTGTAGGTCTGTAGTCTAGTGTAGTTTTTGTGTTGTTTCATGTAGCACCATGGTCCTGGAGGAACGTTGTTTCATTTTTACTGTGTACTGTACTAGCAGTTTATGGTGGAAATGACAATAAAAAGCGACTTGACTTGACATGGCTTCTTTCTTGACAAAAGAACCAACCAGAATTCTTCCACCACCACCATCCCCTGTCTGGCAGAACTGGTCCTCATCTGAACGCTTTCATTTCCTGTAAACCTGAGGAGTAGCCATGGGCACTCTTGTGGGCCCCAGCCGTGCCTGCCTTTTCATTGGCTACATTCAATCTAGACCCCTGAATTCTTCCTCCGCTGCATTGATAATTGTATTGGTGCTGCTTCATGCACCCGTGCTGTACTTGTTAATTTTATCAGCTTTGCCTCTAGCATCCACCCTGCCCTTAAATTCACTTGATTCATCTCTGACACCTCCCTCCCCTTTCTTGATCTGTCTGTCTCTATCTCTGGAAACAAGCTGTCAACTGACATCTTTTATAAACCTACTTAATCCCACAGTTATCTTGACTATGCCTCCCTCCCACCCTATTTTCTGTAGGAATGCTGTTCCTTTTTCTCTGTTTCTTCCCTTTGAACCCCAAATCCCTGCTGCATCCTTTCCCGGGACACAGCTTTCCATTCCAGGATATCGGAGATGTCTTCCTCTTTTAAAGAACGGGGTTTCCCTCCTTCCACTATTGAAGCTTGTCCATTTGTCCCTCCTCACTAACCTCCTTCTTGACACTCAACTCTGCAAGTGGGCTAAGGGCCTCAGTTGCCAGCACTTTCTACCTCACCTCCATTCAGGGCCCCAAACAGTCCTTCCAGGTGTGGCAACACTGATGCACCATCAATAACTCACTCTGAGACGTAAGAAGCGAGATATCGGCTTTTATTGACTGGAAGAATGAACAACACTACATCCTGGAGAACGAGGCCGGGCTCAGGCCTCAATCGCCTTTATACAGGGGTCTGTGGGAGGAGCCACAGGAGCAGTCAGCAGGGGTCTGTGGGAGGAGCCACAGGAGCAGTCCAGACAGGCGTCTGTGGGAGGAGCCACAGGAGCAGTCAGCGGGGGTCTGTGGGAGGAGCCACAGGAGCAGTCAGCAGGGTCTGTGGGAGGGGCCACAGGAGCAGTCCAGACAGGCGTCTGTGGGAGGAGCCACAGGAGCAGTCAGCGGGGGTCTGTGGGAGGAGCCACAGGAGCAATCAGCAGGGGGTCTGTGGGAGGAGCCACAGGAGGAGTCAGCAGGGGGTCTGTGGGAGGAGCCACAGGAGCAGTCGGCGGGGGTCTGTGGGAGGAGCCACAGGAGCAGTCAGCAGGGGGTCTGTGGGAGGAGCCACAGGAGCAGTCAGCAGGGGGTCTGTGGGAGGAGCCACAGGAGCAGTCAGCAGGGGGTCTGTGGGAGGAGCCACAGGAGGAGTCAGCAGGGGGTCTGTGGGAGGAGCCACAGGAGCAGTCAGCAGGGGTCTGTGGGAGGAGCCACAGGAGCAGTCAGCAGGGGGTCTGTGGGAGGAGCCACAGGAGCAGTCAGCAGGGGGGCTGTGGGAGGAGCCACAGGAGCAGTCAGCACGGGGGGGGGGGGGTCTGTGGGAGGAGCCACAGGAGCAGTCAGCGGGGTGGGGGTCTGTGGGAGGAGCCACAGGAGCAGTCAGCAGGGGTCTGTGGGAGGAGTCAGCGGGGGGTCTGTGGGAGGAGCCACAGGAGCAGTCAGCAGGGGGTCTGTGGGAGGAGCCACAGGAGCAGTCAGCAGGGGGTCTGTGGGAGGAGCCACAGGAGCAGTCAGCAGGGGGGCTGTGGGAGGAGCCACAGGAGGAGTCAGCAGGGGGGCTGTGGGAGGAGCCAAAGTAGCAGTCAGCAGGGGTCTGTGGGAGGAGCCACAGGAGGAGTCAGCAGGGGTCTGTGGGAGGAGCCACAGGAGCAGTCAGCAGGGGTCTGTGGGAGGAGCCACAGGAGCAGTCAGCAGGGGTCTGTGGGAGGAGCCACAGGAGCAGTCAGCAGGGGTCTGTGGGAGGAGCCACAGGAGCAGTCAGCAGGGGGGCTGTGGGAGGAGCCAAAGTAGCAGTCAGCAGGGGTCTGTGGGAGGAGCCACAGGAGGAGTCAGCAGGGGGTCTGTGGGAGGAGCCACAGGAGCAGTCAGCAGGGGGTCTGTGGGAGGAGCCACAGGAGAAGTCAGCAGGGGGTCTGTGGGAGGAGCCACAGGAGAAGTCAGCAGGGGTCTGTGGGAGGAGCCACAGGAGCAGTCAGCAGGGGGGCTGTGGGAGGAGCCACAGTAGCAGTCAGCAGGGGTCTGTGGGAGGAGCCACAGGAGCAGTCAGCACGGGGGGGGGGGGGGTCTGTGGGAGGAGCCACAGGAGCAGTCAGCGGGGTGGGGGTTTGTGGGAGGAGCCACAGGAGCAGTCAGCAGGGGTCTGTGGGAGGAGTCAGCGGGGGGTCTGTGGGAGGAGCCACAGGAGCAGTCAGCAGGGGGTCTGTGGGAGGAGCCACAGGAGCAGTGGGTCTGTGGGAGGAGCCACAGGAGCAGTCAGCAGGGGTCTGTGGGAGGAGTCAGCGGGGGGTCTGTGGGAGGAGCCACAGGAGCAGTCAGCAGGGGGTCTGTGGGAGGAGCCACAGGAGCAGTGGGTCTGTGGGAGGAGCCACAGGGGCAGTCAGCAGGGGTTTGTGGGAGGAGCCACAGGAGCAGTCAGCGGGGGTCAGTGGGAGGAGTCAGCAGGGGTCTGTGGGAGGAGTCAGCGGGGGGTCTGTGGGAGGAGCCACAGGAGCAGTCAACAGGGGTCTGTGGGAGGAGTCACAGGAGCAGTCAGCAGGGGTCTGTGGGAGGAGCCACAGGAGCAGTCCAGACAGGTATATGTAGTTCACCACAAACACTTCATCTGTGAATCTGTTGGGATTGTCTGTTGTGTCACGTGCTCCCAATGCGGTCTCCTCTACATTCCCTTTGTGAATTGGGAAACTGTTTGGTCATGCACACAGCATCAGCCACCACAGGCAGGACTTACCGGTGGCCAAATTTTCAATTTTGATTCCCATTCCCATTCTGATGTGTCAGTCCATGGCCTTCTCTTGTGCCAAGCTAAGGCCACACTCAAGATGGAGGATTAACACCTGATATTCTGTCAGGCATGAGAATCGATTTCTCCTTCTGGTTAACAAATTCCACCCCCTCCTCACCATCACCTTCCTCTATTCCCCACTCTGACCTTTTACTTCTCTTCACCTGCCTATCACTTCCCTCTGGGTCTCTTCCTTCTTCTCTTTCTCCTATGGTTTACTCTCCTCTTCTATCAGAGTCCTCTTTCTCTAGTCCTTGACCTTTCCATGGTCCTGGCTTCACCTATCCCCTTCCAGCTGGCCTCCTTTCCCCTCCCCCCTTTGTTTTTTTTTTAATTTTGGCATCTTCCCTGACTTCCATTCCATTCCTCAATAAGGGTCTCTGACGACACGGCGACTGTTTATTCATTTTTGTAGATGCTGTCCGACCTGCTGAATTCTTCCAGCATTTTGTATGTGTTGTTTTGGATTTCCAGCACCTGCAGAATTTCTTGTATTTATGTTTTGCTCCTTCACTCCGAAGTCTCTTCGAGGGATGCCTACCATGAAGAAGTTTAAAATCTTCTCTTCAACGTGAGTTCAGTGAAACCCTCTCTCATTGCTTACCCTCAGTGATCTCAGCTACCTTTCGAGTCTTCGTTCAGGTCCTCACCCGGACCCGCTACCCCAGTCCCATATCCTTCCTGGGAACCTGTCTTCACTGCTACCTCGTTCCACATGGCTTCAAGATTCCTTTTCAGGCCTTCCAGTTTGGATCTACTGAGGATTCCAGGTACTTAGTACATTCGACTGACTGCTTCTCCCTCTGCAATCTATGCACCATCCTTTCTGCCATGGGCGGGTTAATCATGGCCACAGCTCCGGGCCTCTCTCTCCTCTGTCTGTCATCAACCTTTCCGACATTTTACCTTCCGCTGGATCCATGCCTTCATCCGCCGGTTCTTCGCCATCCTTGCGTCCAGCAAGCACCGGGAGATCGACCATCTCCGATTCCAACGGCAGTCGACGCCCCCCCGGGCCGCGCTGCTTGCTGCCTGTCGCTCAGACCTCCATTCCATCTGATGCCCGGCAGGTTACAGATCTTGTCTGTTCCATCCCCCGGTCCTGGCGGCTCCAGTGACTCCACTATCGCCAACGTGGGCTCCAACGAGTCCAAGCAGATCCGGAACCAGAATTCCTATGCTGACAGTGCCGGTTTCTACGACCCCGAAAGCCTTCAGACTTGCGCGGGCTCTGGCTCCGGCCCCGGCGTGGACCTCGAGTGCAAGCACCTCCAGGCCGAGACGACACGCACTGCCGCTGCAGCTCAGGCCTTCCTCCCCCTACCACTACTCTGCATTCCCGTGTCTCTCAGGCCTCACTGTCTGCTCCTGGGGTTCTCAGAGCCTCCATCTTCCTCCCACCCCACCTTTCCTGAATGCCCCAACACTCCTCTGGCACCACCAGCTCTCTTCCCCATTGATCCCAGCACAATCCTTGTCGTGTCTTCACAATTCCCTGCGACCTTCCCCTCTCTCAGGCAGAGCTTTCTGTCCTCAGTAAGGGCACCTTTGTCCCGCACCCGGCTCCTAGCCCACTTCTTTAGGAAGGATTTCACGCCCTGCACTGATGACCGCTTCTCCTGTGTTCAGTCCTGCTCCTCTTCATGAACACCCCGCCATAGTGCTCTGCCTGCTCTGAATCTTTTCATCTCCAGCTGCTGACGAGACATCAACCTTCTCGACCAGCAGTCCTCTCTCTAATTCCTCAGAACACTTTGCCCTCACTCATTCCGCAAAAATCCCAAATTTACCATCAAACCAGCAGGCAAAGAGAGTGCTGTGGTAGAATGGTGCACTGTCTCTACCTTGCTGAAGCCAGGATGCAACTTTCAGACACTTCCTCAGGAGGAGCCCACACTAGAAAACTATCTCTAAAACTATAACGTCACTCTGGAGAACTCCCATCCACAGCCAACAAACTTATTGCTCCCTGAAACCCACATTGCTCGCTTCGACATCCTACCCAATATCCACAAACCAGACTGTCCCAAAAGGCCTATTGTTTCTGATTGTTCCTGCCCCACTGAACTTATATCATGATATCCCTGTTCTCTAACCCCTTAGTTCAGTCCCTTCCCACCCACATCTGTGACACTTCTCATGCCCTTGATCTCCTCAGTAACTTTCAATTCTACCTCACCTTCACCATCAATGTTTGCACCATCTGCCACAAGCGGTACTACCCATTGGCTAAACATTTTAATTCCAATTCCCATTTCTTTTCTGACATGTCGAACCATGGCCTCCTCGTGACAAGATGAGGTGGAGGAGCTATACCTTGTACTCCATCCGGGCACCCTCCAACCTGATAGCAGATTTCTCCTTCTAGTAAACAAATTCCCCCTTCTATTCCTCACTCTGACCTTTTACTTCTTCATTCCTGCCTATTACTTCCCCTGTGTCCCCTCCTCCATCCCTTTCTCCTATGGTCCACTTTCCTCCCCTATCAGATGCCCTCTTCTCCATGCCTTGACCTTTCTCACTGACCTGCCTTTACCTATCAACATCCAGCTAGCCTCATTCCTCATTTCACCAAGTTGGAGTTGGTGGGATCCTACCATCAAGCATTTCTTCTCCCCGCCCCCACCCCCACTTTCTGCTTTCCGCAGGGATCGCTCCCTACGTGACTCACATGACCACTCATCCCTCCCCACTGATCTCCCTCATGGCATTTATCCTTGAAAGCAGAACAAGTGCTACACTTGCTCCTGCACCTCTCCCTACCTACCATTCAGAGCTCCAAATGGTCCTTCCAGGTAAGGCGACACTTCACCCGTGCATCTCTTGGGGTCTTATACTGTGTCTCGTGCTCCTGGTGTGGCCTCCTGTATATTGGTGAGATCCGACAAAGGTTGGGACACCGCTTTGCTGAGCACCTATGCTCCGTTCACCAGGAAAAGTGGGATCTCCCAGTGGCCACCCATTTTAATTCTACTTCCCATTCCTATTCCGATATGTCTTTCCATGGCCTCCTCCACTTTCGCGATGAGGCCACACTTAGGTTGGAGGAACAACACCTTGCATTCAATCTGGGTAACCTCTAACCTGATGGCATGAACATCAATTTCTCGACTTCCAGTAATGTCCCCCATCCCCTTTTCCCCCTCTCACCTTTATCTCCTTACGCACCCATCGCCTCCCTCTTGGTGCTCCTTTCCCTTTTCTTTCTTCCATGGAATACTGTCCTCTTCTATTGGATTCCCCCTTCTCCAACCCTGTATCTCTTTCACCAATCAACTTTCCCAGCTCTTTATTTCATCCCTCCCCTTTCAAGTTTCACCTATCACCTTGTTCCTCTCTCCTCTTCCCTCCCCCACCCATATTTTAAACCTACTCCTCAGCTTTTATTCTCCAGTCCTGCCAAAGAGTCTTGGCCCGAAATTTTGACGGTATTCTTTTCCATAGATGCTGCCTGGCCTCCTGAGTTCCTCCAGCTTTTTGTGTGTGTCACTCATATGTTAACCCTTTCATTCCCAGAATAATTTCATGTGAGTCTCCTCTGAACCCTCTCTATTGCCAACTCATCTTTTATTAGAAAGGGGTCCAAAATTTCTCACAGTACTACAAGTGCATCTGAACAGTACATTCTATAACCTCAGGATACATCCTTGTTTTTATATTCTACTTCACTCAAAATGAATGCTAATATTGTGGTTGCCTTCCTTAGCACTGATACAATCCACAATTTAATCCTGAGGGAATCCTGCATGAGGGCTCCCAAGTCTCTTTGCACCTCTATTATTTTTAATTTACTCACCGTCTAGAATAGAGTCTATGCCTTTATTCTTTCTACCTAAGTGCATGACCATATACATCCCAATACTATATTCCATATGCCACTTATTTACCCATTCTCCTGATCTAAGTCCTTCTTCAGACTCTACTCCCTCAATACTACAGTCCACTTCCCTATCTTTGCATCATCTGCAAACTTGGCAACAAAGCCATCAATTCCGTTATCCCAACCATTGACATATAATGTGAGAAGATGCCCAGTCAGCCACTGCTTTATCCATGCTAGTATCTTTCCTGTCGTATCATGAACTCTTATCTTGTTTAGCAACCTCATGTATGGCACCTTGGCAAAGGCCTTCTAAAAATCCAGTAAACAACATCCACATCTGGCTGTTTTAATTCCACAAATAATTGCAATAGATTAGTCAGGAAAGATTTCCCCTTAAGGAAACCATGCTGACTATTGGCCTATTTGATCATGTGCTTCCAAGAACCCCGAAATCTCATCCTTAATAATGGACTCCAGCATCTTCCCAATCACTTAAGTCAGGCTAGCTGGCTTATAATTTCCTTCCTTTTGCTTCCCTCCCTTCCTAAAGAGTGGATTGATATTTGCAATTTTCCATTCCTCCAAAAACCATTCCAGAATCTAGTGATCCTTTAACAATCACAACTAAAGACCCCACAATCTCTTCAGCAACCTCTTTTAATACCCTTGGATGCCAGAGAGACTTCACCTGGGGAACCTCCCATTGTGTGGGTTTCGTGACGCACTGGAGATAGAGTGTGTGAGTTAGGATATCCCATTCCAGCTATACAGGCAGTCAGAGTCGATTTGATTGTCTGTGCCAGGTCTGTGTATGCACAGGTGGAATAAAAACCATCATAGGCACATATATGCTACATCTGCTTCATCTTTGAATGTTTCCTATATACTTATTAGATAAGCAACATTCACAAGTTAAACAGAAATATAAGATAAATTATAGAACCGACAAAAGTATAGTACAGGAACAGCAGGCTTTTTAGTCCACAAAGCTGTGCTACTGCCAAAAGCGTCCCTCGTTAGAACAATCCCTGTGAGACGACAGATGGAAAGGTGGATGAGCCAGAGTGGAACAGATGGAGTTTTACAGGATGATTGTCGGAGGGCTCGAAGGGTGAGGCTCAGTGATAGGGGAGATGGAGTGCACAGCAATTTCTCCTGGGAGTCAGAAATGCACACTGGTGGACAAATGTGCACGGGGAATCGCAGGGTAACCCTTTGGCTTGGTCTGCAGTGGAGGTCAGAGGCAAAGGCTCAATTGTGGAAATGTCTGTGTTTCCTCCTCCTCCTCCTGGGACTGGATGTTAGACACACTATCCTTTACCCCCTCTGGGACTGGGCGTTGCACACCGTCTGTTGGTAAGAAATGGAGTTACATAAAGAGATGACAAAGGGTGTTTAATTCAACAAAAATGTTCAATTTTTCAGCATGGAGTTAAGAAATTGCAAGAGTGAAAAAAACATCATGGGAATCATATTTAGGCCTCCAAATAGTAGCCAAGATGTGGGGTTGAAATTGCAAAGGGATTTGGAAAAGTCATGTAATAATGTTAATGACACAACTATAATGGAAAACTTCAGTACGCAAGGGGATTGGGAAAATCAGGTCCGTGTCTGATCGCAAGAGAGGGAATTTGTTGAATGCCTATGAGATGGCTTTTCAGAGCAACTTGTGTTTGAGCCTACTTGGAGAAAGGCTATCTTAGATTGGGTGTTATGTAATAACCCAGATCTTATTAGGGAGCTTAACGTAAGGGCATCCTTAGGAAGCAATGATCACAATGTGATTGAATTCATACTGCAATTTGAGAGTGAGAGGCATAACACACGTTTCAGTATCGCATTGGAATAAAGGGAATAACAGAGGCATGAGAGAGGAGTTTGCCCAGGAGGACTGGAGGAGGATACTGGTGGGGATGACAGCAGAGCAGAGATGGCTGATGTTTCTGGGAATAGTTCACAAAGTGCAGGGTTGATATGTTCTACAGAAGAAGTTCTCAAATGGCAGGGGTGTCAACTGAGGCTGACAAAGGAAGTTAAGGACTGCATAAAAGCCAAGGAAAGGGCATATAAGGTGGCAAAGGTGAGTGGGAAGCTTTGATAATCCAACAAAAGGCAACTAAAAAAGCCATAAGAAGGGAAAAGATGAAATATGAGGGCAGACCAGCAGGTTACCAAAAGTTTCTTCACTTATATAAAGAGTAAAAGGGAGGAGAGAGTTGATAATGGACCAATGGAAAATGATGCTGGTGAGGTAGTGTTAGGGGACAAAGAAATGGTAGATGAACTTAATTTGTACTTTGTATGTCTTCACTGTGGAAGACATCAGCAGTGTGCCAGAGGTCCGTGAGTGTCAGGGAGCAGGAGTCAGTACTGTTGCTATTACAAAGGAAAAAGTGCTCGGCAAACTGAAAGATCTGAAGGTGGATAAGTCACCTGGACAAGATGGACTACATCCCAGCATCCTGACAGAGGTTTCAAAAGAGATAACGGATGCATTGGTCATGATCTTTCAAGAATCACTTGATTCCGACATGGTCCCGGAGGACTGGAAGATTGCAAATGTCACTCTATTTTTTAAAGGCTGATTTATACTTGTGTGTTGCATCGATGCCATAGGTTTCGCGTACCCTACGCTGTACCTATGCTGTGCCCTACACAGTAGGGTGACGTGCACCTCTCCAGAAAAGTTACTCACGCGTTGTAGCAACGCAGACCGCAACAACTGTGATTGGTCCACTTGGTAGCATCACATTTCCTCCGACGCATTTCCGGTTGCTTCTTTTCCGCCATGTTTGTAGGCTGTGCGTACACCGATACGAAATAGATGAACAAAATTGTCAAATCTACCAGCCGACATGCAAGAGTGTTTGAAATGCATTACCTCGTCCAAGTCTCTCATGAAGAAACTCAACACAGTGGCATAGAAACCCCACTGCCAATGAGCATTTTGGCGCACACAAACGCATGCTCCCTACAGCGTAGAGCGACGCAGAAGTGGAAATCAGGGTTACGGCGTAGCCTGTACACACAAGTATAAATCAGCCTTAAGAAGGAAGGAAGGCAAAAGAAAGGAAATTATGGGCCAGTTAGCCAAACCTCAGCAGTTGGGAAAGTGGTCGTAAGGTACTTGGAGACTAATGATAAAATAAGTCAAAGTCAGCATGGTTTCTGTATAGGGAGATCTTGCCTGGCAAATCTGTTAGAGTTCTTAGAATAAGTAACAAGCAGGTTGGACAAAGGAGAGGCAGTAGATGTAATTTATTTGGATTTTCAGAAGCTGTTTGATAAGGTGCCACACATGAGGCTAATTAACAAGATGAAATCCTGTGGCATTACAGGAAAGATACTGTCATGGATAACAGAATGGCTGACAGGCAGGAGGCAGCAAGTGGGAATAAAAGGCACCTTTTCTGCTGGTGACTAGTGGTGTTCCTCAGGGGTCAGTATTGAGACCGCTACTTTTCAGATTGTTTGTCAGTGTGTTGGATAATGGAATTGAATGCTGTGCGGCAAAGTTTGTGGATGATACAAAGATAGGTGGAGGGGTAAGTAGTGCTGAGGAAGCAATGCGATTGCAGCAGGACTTAGACAAATTGGAAGAATGGACAAAAAAGCAGCAGATAGAATACAGTGTTGGGAAATGTATGATAATGCATTATGATAAAAGGAACAATAGTGCAGATTATTATCTAAATGGGGAGAAGGTTTAAACATCAGAGGTGCAGAGGGACTTAGTCCTCATGCAAGACTCCCAGAAGGTTAATATACAGGTTGAGTCTATGGTAAAGAAAGCAAATTCAATGTTGGTATTTATTTCAAGGGGAATATAATATAAAAGCAAGAAAATAAAACTGAGCCTTTATAAGACACTATTCAGGCTGCACTTACAGTATTGTCAACAGTTTTTAGCCCCATATCTCAGAAAGGATGTGTTGTCTTTGGAGAGAGTCCAGAGGTGGTTCATGAGGATGATTCTGGGAATAAAGAGTTAACATATCAAGAGCCTTTGGCAGCTTTAGGCCTGTACTCACTGGAATTTAGAAGAATGTGGGGAGATCTCATTGAAACCTATGGTATGTTGAAAGGACTAAATAGGGGAGATATGGAGCAGATGTTTCCTAGGGTGAAGGTATCCAAATCTAGAGGGCACAGCTTCAAAATTGAGGGGTGATCCTTTAGAACTGAGGTAAGGAAGGATTTTTTTTTAGCCAGAGAGTAGTAAATCTGGAATGCTCTGCCATGGACTGCAGTAGAGGCCAAGTTTGTGTGTATATTTAAGGCAGAAGTTGATTGTTTCCTGATGAGTCAGGGCATCAAAGGATATGGCGAGAAGGCATGTGTATGGGGTTGAGTGGGATCCGAGATCAGCCGTACTGGAATGGCAGAGCAGAATCGATGGGCTGAATGGCCTACTTCTGCTCTTATGTCTTATGGCCTTAAAAGGCAGCAGTCATCATTAAGGACCACTATAACACAGGACATGCTCTTTTCACATTGCTACTATCAAGAAGGAGGTATAAGACCCTGCAGATACACACTCAGTGTTTCATGAACAGCTTGTTTCCCTCTGCCATCAGATTCTGAATGAACATTGAACACATGAACACTTCCTCACTTAATTTTTCCTCACTTTTTATATACACTTAATGTAATTTATCTATTGTTTATTATTATGTATTGCTGCAAAACAACAAATTTCACAACCTATGCTAGATTAGATTAGATTCTGTGTCTGATTCTGGGGCCAGTCATCTTCTCCCCCTATGGAAATAGGCATTGGACACACAGCCCTCTCCCATAATATTGTGACATTTTATGTGTGCAGAGGGTAGATCATACACATTTTCAGGGACAGCAAGAGATTGAAGCTCCCTCACAATATCCCATCACAGATTCCCTTGGTAAGACACAGACTGAAGCTCCTTCTGTTCTTATCCCATTGTAGAGAACACAGGAATGATTTGAGCAGATGATGGATCCCTTTGTTCTTGAAGACCTTGAGGCAAATTCTATGTTATTGCACATGGTGCTTTTTGGTAAGTTCTCCATCAAGAATAAACCCTGTGGGAAATAAGAATGGGAGGAAGAACTCTGATCCCTCTGACCTTGCCTGTTCCCTCTCACGCATAGTCTATGATTCAAATCACCCCTTTATCCATGACACGTCTGAAAAATTAACTGCACATTGCAAAGGAACTATAAACCCTTAACCAATTTGCACCCACTATGAGCAAACATGTCTTTACTACATTTCTGAGAATTTCTCTCATAGGAGACAAGAAGCATCTTGTGATCCAAGTCCATTGCTCCCAGAAGGTTGTTGCACAGTTTGATAGGGTGCTTGCTTGCCTTTATTAGCCATGTCTTTGAGTTCAAGAGTCAAGAAATTATGGTGTAGCTACATAAAATTATACTTAGTGGACACTTGAAGCATTACATTCAATTCTGATCGCCCCATTTTACAAAGGATGCAGAGGCGTCGAAGAAGATGCCAATGAGCTTCACCAGGAGCTTTCTGGACATGGGTGAATTATCCAGAAGGAGAAATTGACAAGTTAGGACATTTTCTCTGGAGTAATGAAAGCTGAAGGGCAACCAGAACACACTAGGACCATGGTCCCGGTCAGTGTAATGATTCAGGAACTTTGTGTTCTCTTCCCACAGTGTTGCCAATCCTGCTTCAAATCTCAGGATGATCAGCAGGAAAAAGAATCAAATACCGAGGGGACCTTATCCTTGCTGGAAAGTTCCATTCTTTCATACAGCATCAATGGAAATAGAATCAACTCAAGTGTGTCGGGAATATTAATTTCAGGTAATGAAGGTTGGGCAGTGGGATTGTTGAATGTTGGCTAAATCAAGAAAGGGCTGGATGAAACATACACTGGAAACACCAAGAACTGACCTTGTCTCTTTATCCCCTGGGTCAGACCCACACTGAGAGCACCAAGCATGGTTACTATATCTACAAACTGTTGTATATCTCTCTATCACACAACACTGGGAACATCCATATCCATTGGTCTGACCCACAGTGCAGGCACCACACACAGTTTCAAACTCTGTATTCCTGGGTCAAAACCACATCTGGAGCATCATGCACTGTGCCCATCTACATATCCCCTGGGTCAAAAGCGCACTGGAAGCACCATGAACATATGAGAACTGTGGAATAATTTCTTTTTCTTAGAATATTCTAATCAATCTCTCACTGCCTCCACAGCTCCTTTGGACTGTTAATGGGTGGCCATTTGGCTGGAGGCCTCACTAATGTCCTGGCATTGAGGAGGAACATCAAGGACAATAGTGTTCATGATATGCTTATGGAGTCCCACGTTCTCATTGTAAGGACAATGGTGGTACTGATGAACTCCCAGCAATCGAGCAACATCAGCTTCGACACCGCCTCCTCCAGCTGCTCCCCCACTTCCCTCAGGAGGATGCGTGAAGTAAGAATTTTGCAGTCAGACCTCTAACTTCGTGATACCTACACCAGCCCCCGGTCACAGTTGCAACTGGCGACCATAGAGGCCTGGCCTTCCCCATCCGGATCTGGGACAACAATTACCATCAGCATCTGCTTTCCAGTGGCAGAGGACCCCAAATGTCTTGCAGGCAAGTAGGGGAGGTGAAGGAGGAGGCACAAGTCAGTGACAAAGGTCTTAGCTAGGAGGTTGTTCTGTCTGGGGAGTCAGGGGATCCAATTCCCCTTAATGGAGCTCAGGAGGACTACACTACCCTTACCCCTTACCCCATCAAGGAACCATTTCTCGAGGTGGGCCACCTACATCTGAGATAGGAGGAAGGAGAAGAAGAGGGGGGGATTGCCTGGTGCCGGATCCCTCTGTCCCTTACCCCAGTCCACAACCCCAGAGTTACCTGCCAGGACCAGAGCCAGTCTCATCGTGCCCTCCCCCCCATGCCCAGGCATTGTGATGAGAGCAAGGAGGTAGAGTCTTTTCCCTCCTCACATAGCCTTTGCTCCTGCCCAGGACTCCAGCGATGTGCTGGGATCATCTTAGGAGAGCAGCAAGACTTGGAGCAGTGGGAATTTGAACCCACTTCCCTTACGTTTGATCTGATAAATGGGTGTCCCGGGAACAGAGGCGGGCCTTCAGTACCATCCTCTGGGTATGGAACCACTTTGGGAACCCAGGCCTGGTCCTTTACCAGCCAAGTACCCTGTTTGAAGGCAAGAACAGTTGGGGGAAGAGGATTGCTGGGCCATGAATAGGATGAAGCAGAAGATCTGATCAAGTACCCCCTTGGAATTCAAGCACCAGGAGTGGGCCATAAGTCAGCTACTAATGGGGCAGGTCTCTCCTTCCTTCCTACTCCCAGGCAGCCAGCTGATGTGGGTGCCCCGCACAAATGTGTATACCTTCCCAGAGGTGTGGAAGCACCTCAAGAATGCTTGTGAAGTGGTGCCAGTCAAAGTCAGCAGCTCCCAGACAGGCCACCGAGTCCAGAGAGACCCATGGATTCATAAAGAGGTGGCTCAAGAGAAGGAAGAGGGGTAGGTTGTTCAGCCCTGATGTGGGGCAGGGGAACAAAATATCATCTTCAATAGACAATAGACAGTAGGTGCAGGAGTAGGCTATTCGGCCCTTCTAGCCAGAACTGCCATTCACTGTGATCATGGCTGGTCATACACAATCAGTACCCCGTACCTGCCCTCTCCCCATATCCCTTGACCCCGCTATCTATAAGAGCTCTATTTAACTCTCTCTTGAATGCATCCAGAGACTTGGCCTCCACTGCCTTCTGGGGCAGAGCATTCCACATATCTACCACTCTCTGGATGAAAAAGTTTTTCCGCATCTCTGTTCTAAATGGCCTACCCCTTATTCTTAAACTGTGGCCTCTAGTTCTGGACTCACCCATCAGCGGGAACATGCTTCCTGCCTCCAGTGTGTCCAATCCCTTAATAATATATGTTTCAATCAGATCCCCTCTCATCCTTCTAAATTCCAGTGTATACAAGCTCAGTTGCTCCAATCTTTCAACATATGACAGTCCCATCATTCTGGGAATTAACCTTGTGAACCTATGCTGCACTCCCTCAATAGCAAGAATGTCCTTCCTCAAATTTGGAGACCAAAACTGCACACAATACTCCAGGTGGGGTCTCACCAGGGCCCTGTACAGCTGCAGAAGGACCTCTTTGCTCCTATACTCAATTCCTCTTGTTATAAAAGCCAGCATGCCATTAGCTTTCTTCACTGCCTGCTGTACCTGCATGCTTGCTTTCATTGACTAATGTACAAGAACACCTAGATCTCGTTGTACTTCCCCTTTTCCTAATTTGACTCCATTTAGATAGTAATCTGCCTTCCTGTTCTTGCCACCAAAGTGGATAACCTCACATTTATCCACATTAAACTGCATCTGCCATACATTTGCCCACTCACCCAACCTGTCCAAGTCACCCTGCATTCTCATAACATCCTCCTGACATTTCACACTGCCACCCAGCTTTGTGTCATCAGCAAATTTGCTAATGTTACTTTTAATCCCTTCATCTAAATCATTAATGTATATTGTAAACAGCTGTGGTCCCAGCTCTGAACCTTGCTGTACCCCACTGGTCACAGTTTGCCATTCCAAAAGGGACCCATTAATCACTACTGTTTCCTGTCAGCCTGCCAATTTTCAATCCATGTCTGTACTCTGCCCCCAATACCATGTGCCCTAATTTTGCCCACTAATCTCCTATGTGGGACTTTATCAAAAGCTTTCTGGAAGTCCAGGTACACTACATCCACTGGCTCTCCCTTGTCCATTTTCATAGTTACATCCTCAAAAAATTCCAGAAGATTAGTCAAGCATGATTTTCCCTTCATAAATCCATGCTGACTTGGACTGATCCTTCTACTGCTATCCAAATCTGTCGTAATTTCCTCTTTTATAATTGACTCCAGCATCTTTCCCACCACTGACGTCAGGCTAACCGGTCTATAATTCCCTGTTTTCTTTCTCCCTCCTTTCTTGAAAAGTGGGACAACATTAGCCACCTTCCAATCAGCAGGAACTGTTTCAATGCGTCCATGATTTCTAGAGCCACATCTTTAAGTACCCTGGGATGCAGACCAGCAGGTCCCAGGGACTTATCAGCCTTCAGACTCAACAGTCGATCCAACACCGTTTCTTGCCTAATATAAATTTCCTTCAGTTCATCCTTTACCCTAGTTCCTTTGGCCACTATTACATCTGGGAGATTGTTCGTGTCTTCCCTAGTGAAGAGAGATCCAAAGTACCTGTTCAACTCATCTGCCATTTCCTTGTTCCCCATAATAAATTCACCTGTTTCTTTCTTCAATTGCCCAATTTTGGTCTTAACTATTTTTTTGCTATTCACATACCTAAAGAAGCTTTTACTATCCTCTTTTATATTCTTGCCTGAATATATATATATATATATATATATATGAAGATATTCATCTTCAGGCATGAGTATGAGTCCAAGGTCAGACCAAGACCATGGGGTCAGATTAGTTCAAAGCTCCTCCAGAGACTGATGCTATTCTCAGTAACCATATATAGAATTGAGGGAGTTGTCATGTAGGTAGGAGTGGGAAAGGTGGAAAGAAAGGGAAACGTAGTGTGAAAAGGAGAGAGGAAGCAAGATGGGGAGGTCCAGGGAAAGGGAAGATATGTATTAATCAATAAATCACTTGTTTGGAACAAATGGTATTTGTACTGTCTTAGGGTTGGATGGACTTGTAACTTCCCTCCTTCCCATCCTTCCCTCAACACCAACTCCCTCCTTGCCTCCACCCGCACACAAGCTGTCTTCTTTTTCACTGACACTCCCTCAGGAGCAGCTATTGTATGATCATCACTTTCTTTCCAAAAAATAATAGGTGAGGGGGAGGTGATAAAGTAGATAATTATCCTTCCCCCCCACCCCATTCCCATGCTCAAGGGGACTGAAGAGAAGAAATGGGCAAAAATCGAAGGGGTGATGATGTCCCATGTTACCAAAAGATATAGGAGCAGAATTAGGCCATTGGGTCTATGAAGTCTACTCCACCACATCATCATGGCTGATCCATTTCCCTCTCAGCCCCATATCCCTTCATGAACCTCCTTTGAACCATCTCCAATGTCAGCACATCCTTTCTTAGATAAGGGGCCAAAAATGCTTACAATACCTCACGTGAGGCCTCACCAGTACCCTATAGTGCCTCAACATTACATGCTTGCTTTTATATTCTAGTCCTTGGAATGAATGCTAACATTGCATCTGCCTTCCTCACCACCAACTTGATTTCAAAACTAACCTTCAGATAATCCTGTAAGAGAACTCCCAAGACCCCTTTCACCTCAGATTTTTGATTTTTCTCTCCATTTAGAAGATAGTCCATGCTTTTATTTCTGCTACCAAAGTGCATGACTATACACTTCCCAATGCTGTATTCCATCTTCCATTTCTTTGACCATTCTCTTAATTTGTTTAAGTCCTGTAACCTCTCTGCTTCCTCAAAACTTCCTATCCCATTACGTATCTTTGTATTGTCCATGAACTTGGCCACATAGCCATCAATTCCATCATCTGAATCATTGACATGTAACATAAAAGGATATGGTCTGAACCCAGAACATTGTGAAGCACAATTAGTCACCAGTGGCCAACTAGAAAAGGCATCCTTTATTCCCACTCTGCCTGCTGCCAGTCAGCCAATGCTTTGTACATACTGGTATCTTTCCTTGTAATACCATTGGTTCTTGTTAAGCAGCCTCGTGCGTGGCAATTTGTCAAAGGCCTTCTGAAAATCCCAGTACACAACATCCACAAATTCTCTTTTGTCTATCCTGCTTGTTGTTTCTTCAAAGAATTTCACTAGTTTTGTTAAAATTTTCCCTTGAGGAAACCATGCTGACTATAGCCTATTTTACTACCTTGAAACCACATCTTTAACAATTGACTGTAACATCTTCCCTTCATGTAATTACACATCAAGACACATCAAGAGAGCAGCAGGTCAAGTGGTAACAATGAGACATGGTCAGTTGCAGAGAATGGCATGTATGCCTATGGTTCTGTTTGTTATACTCTGGATGAACAAACGACAGACAGATAAAGAAATATCATCAACTTTTCCTGAGAGTTGTATCATAAAATTGTTCACTTTTTCTCAACCATTGAATAAATGTCATATTTTCAGAGAAGCAATTGATTCATTGTCTATTGGAAGAAATGGTACTTAAGGGACCAATATATCAAGTTCTATATAATTGCTAGTTGAGCAACCTGCTTGTCCTGCATACAATGTAGATTTTAAGCTTTAATGTGATCTGAGCTGAGAACAGATTTGGAAACCTTATGCATTTATTGTCATTTCTGTCTATATCATGATGCCATCATGATATAGTCACCCAATCACTATCACAAAGACAAGCACAGATCAACGAGATAACACGGAGTCAATGTTGCTGACACATCCACAGAAATGTACATTCTTGCCACTGCAGTGACAACAGTCTGATGATACTTATTACACAGAAAACTATTCAAAATGACTGCTCAGAGGATTTCTTGTTAACATCTGTACAGAACATTATGTGTGCTTGCTTCTACATCTCATTGTAAGGAGCCAGGTTGAGCCCTTTTTTTTTTACTCCTGCGCAACTGATGAGGCACTTTAGTTGGAGTGAACTGCATTAGTTTCTGGGTCACTCTGGAACTTTGGATAAGTTATGATTGTCATGTTTGCGTGTCAGATGCAACTTCAATCACTTATTTCATCCCAGTTATCCAGTTTTGTTCCTGAACCAAGCTATTGTTCATCCAAACCTTGTTCTGAAATGCAACCCCACTTCTAATTGGCTTATTTTGACGGTGAACTCTATTCCCCTGCACTGGTGCTGAACTCAATTATCCATTCTACACTCCAACTCTCACTCTGGAATTTGACCATGCCTCTCTGCCCCCTCCCCCATGTCAGATCCTCCAGGCTTACCGATATTCTAATGAACAGATACCTTGTATAGCCTTCTTTTCCAATGCTCCTGATGTCCTGATCTCTGACCTCTGTCCACCCAACCCCCACGACTGATTCTCTTCTTACACTCATATTTCTGGCCTCTCAATCCTAATAAAGCATCTGGCTATTCAGAACACCCATCTAGGATTTAAGACCTGGCTTGCATCCCAGATACAGCTTTTTGCTTTGCACATTTCAGAGAACAGAAAGGAAAAGGTACCACATCGGTTCAGATAGCATCAAAATCTAAAGCAATGAGTCAACAATTGAAAAGCTGAGTGTGCCATGGAACAAGCATTAAGCCCCTTAGCAGGGCTCACACTATAATTACTCAGCTAATTATATCACATATTTCCATAATATTCCCTATCATTCATCTCTTTTGTGGCTGAAGATTATGTGTTTGTGCTAATATTGTCCTTTACCTCTGAGAATGATGTTGTAGAGCAGGTGTACGGTATGACTCTCCTCTGCAGTACTTTCAGTGTTTCTCTGTCCCACACACAACACTGCTCAATACAATCCCTGACCAGGTGGTCTGAGCACAATGCTCTCAGACTTCTACATTATTGATCTGGCAGTACACCTGTACCTTGCGTTTGCTTTTTTTTTTGCTTCTCTGAAATAACTGAGCATGGCAAGGATCAAACATGAGAAAGAACAGGAGTGAACAAGAAAGTGTGCCTTGGTCCACAGCACGGTCATTGGGCCTCTTCTATCACATTTCCAGCTTCTGCTCACTCCCCAAATCCTTAGGAGTTCCAGAACCTATTGATGTAAGTTATGTACAGTACTGCATTTGTCAATTAGAGCAGAGAGTGAGCTTGTAAATCTGGTGGATGTTGGGAATAGTGAGGGCGGAGCGCAGTAGGAGGCAGTGTGGGACAGTTGGCAGAGGAGTACCAGGGGTAGGGGATAGCATGGGGGCAGACACACACAGCCCTGAGGCCCCAGGCAAGGTCATTTGATTCCAAACAACTGGTTTATTGATTATTACAGAATTTCTCTCTGGTACTTCCTGCTCCCTCTCCTCTCCCCTCCCCTTTTCCCAACTATGATTCTCCTCTCCCTTCCCCCTTCCCACTCTCAGTCCACAATAGAATCCCATATCAGAACCAGGCTGATCGTCACTCACCTATGTCATGGAATTTGTCAATGTTTGCAGAAACACTGCAGTGCAATACATAAAATTCCTACAGCGCTGCACGAGTCTTAAGCACTCTAGCTGCATATGCTTTGTATCTTTAAAACAATAAATTAATTCAAAGGAATTCCAAAATATGGCTGTAACTTTGTGTTTAAGCTAGGCGCATACATACCTGGCGGTAGCGTGATGTATGCAATTAACATATTTACACATATAACCAATAAATTGTTTAAATGAATAAGAATACTTAAACAATATATACAATATTACTCAAATACTGCTGAAATATTAAATACACAGCACTCCTCCCTGCTTAACTATAAATTCCAACTCAATGTAGAAAGTATCTCAACTACAGTGCCTATAAAAAGTATTCACCCCCCCCCCCACCACCTTGGAAGTTGACACTGGTAAAAGTGTCAAAATGAAAACAGATCTCTACAAAGTGATCTAAATTAGTTACAGATATAAAACACAAAATAATTGATTGCATAGGTATTCACTCACCTTCATCACTGGTGCAACCAACTAATTTTAGAAGTCACATAATTAAATGGAGATCTATTTTTGGAGACTTGTGTGCAGTTAAGGTGTTTCAATTAATTGTAGTAAAAAATACACCTGCATCTGGAAGGTCCAGCTGCTGGTGAGTCAATATCCTGGCAAAAACTACATCACAAAGACAAAAGAACACTCCAAGCAACTCCACAAAAAGTTTATTGAAAAGTGCAAGTCAGGAAATGGATACAATAAAGCTTCCAAGCCACTGAATATACCTTGGAAAACAGTTAGTTAATCATTAAGAAATGGAAGGAATATGGCACAGCTGCAAATCTGCCTAGAGCAGGCTTCCTCAAAACTGAGTGATGGTGCAAGAAGGGGACTAGTGAGGGAGGCCACCAAGAGACCTATGACAACTCTGGAGGAGCTACAAGCTTTAGTCGCTGAGATGGGAGAGACTGCTCATACAACAACTGTTGCCTGGGCGCTTCACTAGTCGCAGTTTTATGGGAGACTGACAAAGAGAAAGCCATTGTTGAAACACCTTACATGAAATCTCGTTACTCATTGGCTATTTAATTTGCTTCAAAATGCTTTCCAATTGCTCATTATACATAAACCAATTGCCCTTGTATAATGAAACTCGTCTGTCTTTCTGATGTAGCCAGCCATTTTGGATGTTTTTACATGATTAGTATAACCCAGGACTCATTCTTTATAAACCTTGAATTCTTCCATTTTCGGACTTTAAAAAACTCGATCATGTCTTCCTTTCTGAAGACTAAATATCCACATGCTGGGCTGTGCTAAGCTGTCTTTTTTTCCACTTCGGATATCTCGCTTTAACAGGTCAGTAGCCATCTTGGGTTCATTTTAAATATACCTCGTTGCCAATGTTATGTTTTGTAACTTCAAAACATTAAATTAGCCCAAAGGTGTGTTTGAAATACAGGTCTACTGTGCAGCCACATGGTAGCAACATAGACAAGAAGTTCACTTGTTATTCAGCCCAAACATCTGACCAGGGAAGAAACATGAATGATTGTTTGAGTATCTCAGGAACTGTGAACCTCTTGGGATTTTCACTCAGGACAGTCTCTTGAGTTTACAGAGAATAGTGAAAGGAATAGAACATGTCCAGCTAGTGGCAGTTCTGTGGGTGAAATTGCCTTGTTAATAAAAGGAAAATGGCCAGACTGGTTCCAGTTGATAGGAAGACCACAGTAACTTAAATAAGTATGAGTTACAACAGTGGTGTGCAGAAAAGCATCTCCTAATGTACAATACAAATATTGAAGTGGATGGGCTTACAGCAGCAGAAGGCCAAGGATATGCACTCACTGGCCACATTATAAGGTTCAGGAGGTAACTCGAAATGTGTTCACAAAGTGTACTCAGCAACAGATCTCTCACAATCTCAAAGTGTTCTGAATAAAGAAATGTCACAATCCAAATAGGCCAACACTTTTCCTGAAACTGTGTATTTGATTTTTTTTTCATATAACAGATGTGCAGAATGTGGCACACAGACACATTCTGGATGATAACAGCACTAATCCAGAATGAACAATTCCTACAAGCAAAAACTTTTCTGCTTGTTAACGTATTGATTTTCTGGGGAAGGCTTTCAGTTCACTAGTGCTGGAATTGTCCAAATTCTGAAAGGCATTCAGCTAGAACTAGTTTCCCGTCTGCTTGGATACTTTCACCAAGTGCTGTCTGCTTGCTTTACGTCACCAAATTTCTGCCTGAATTAGAAAGCATATCATATGAGGAAAGGTTGAGCAAGCTGGAGTTTTCTCTTTGTTACAAAGGAGGATGAGAGGTAACTTGATACAGGTGTATAAGATAAGAGGCAAAAGATAGAATGGAGAGGCAGCACCATTTTCACAGGGCAGAAATAGCTGTTATGAGAGCGCATAACTTTAAGGTGACTGATGGAAAGTACAGAATCAGAATCAGGTTTAATATTACTGGTATACGTCGTGAAATTTTTGTCTTTGCAACAGCAGCAGAATGCAATACATAATAATAGAGGAAAATGTGAATTACTTTAAGTATATATATTAAATAGTTAAATAAGTGGTGCAAAAATAAAACATAAATAAGTAATAAGGTAGTATTCATGGGTTCAATGTCCACTCAGAAATTGGATGGCAATGCCGTACTTAGTCCCCTGCTCTACTCGCTTTACATGCATGACTGTGTGGCTAAGTACAGCTCCAACAACATATACAAGTTTGCTGATGACACCACTGTTGTGGGCTGTATCGAAGGAGGTGATCAATCAGTATACAGGAAGGGGACTGAAAATTTGGTGTAATAACAACAACCTATCACTCAATGTCAGTAAGACCAAGGAACTGATTGTAGACTTCAGGGGAGAGAAACCAGAGGTCCATGAGCCAGTACTCATCAGAGAATCAGAGGTGGAGAGGGTCAGTAACTTTAAATTCCTAGGTGTCACTTTCTCAGACAACCTGTCCTGGACACATGATATAAATATAATTGCAAAGAAAGCACAACAGTGCCTCTACTTCCTCAGGAATCTGCAGAGATTCAGCACGTCATCAAAAACCTTGGCTAACTTATAATGAAGTGTGCTAACTGGCTGCATTACAGCATGGTATGGGAACACCAATGCCTCTGAGCGGAAAATCCGACAAAAGGTAGTGGAATCGGCCCCGTACATCATGGCTAAAACCCTCCCAACCATTGAGCACATTGGCATGAAACATTGCCATAGAAAAACAACATCCATCATCAAAGATCCTCACCGCCAAGGCCATGTTCTATTTTTCACTGCTGCCATTAGGTAGAAGTTACAGGTGCCTCAGGGCTCACACCACCGGGTTCAGGAGCAGTTACTACCCAGGAGCAGAATTAGGCACTTCAGCCCATTGAGTCTGCTCTGCCATTCTATCATGGCTCCCACTCAACGCCATACACCTACCTTCTCGCTATATCCTTTGATGCCCTGACCGATTAGGAAACAATCAACTTCCGCAGTCTGTGGCAGAGCATTCCACAGATTTACTACTCTTTGGCTAAAAACTCCTCCTTACCTCTGTTCTAAAGGGTTGCCCCTCAACTTTGAGGCTGTGCCCTCTAGTTCTGGATACCCCCACCATAGGGAACATCCTCTCCGCATCTACCCTTTAGAGTCCTTTCATCATTCGGTAGGTTTCAATGAGATCACCCCGTATTCTTCTAAATTCCAGTGAGTAAAGGCCCAAAGCTGCCAAAAGGGCCTCATATATTAACCCCTTCATTACCAGAACTGTCCTCGTGAACTTCCTCTGGACATCCTTTCTGAGATATGGGGCCAAAGTTGTTGACAATACTCCAAGTGTACCCTGGCTTAAGTCTTATAAAACCTCAGCATTATCTCCTTGCTTTTATATTCTATTCTCCTTGAAATAAATACCAACATTGCATTTGCCTTCTTTACCACAGACTCTACCTGTAAATTAACCTTCTGGGAGTCTTGCACGAGGACTCCTAAGTCCCTCTGCACCTCTGATGTTTGAACCTTTTCCCCATTTAGATAATAGTCCGCATTATTGTTCTTTTTACCAAAATGCATTATCATACATTTCCCAACACTGTATTCCATCTGCATACCCCTTAACCTTCAGGGCCTATAACAGAAGGAGACAACTACACTCATTTAAGGCCTCTTTTATCTTGTTATATCAAGCTCGTTATTTATTGCTATTTATTTATTATCTGGATTATATCTGCATTTGCACAATTTGTTTACAGTTCCTGATGTTTGCTGTTTACAGATCCTGTTTACAGTTACTGTTCTATAGATTTGCTAAGTATACCCGCAGAAAAGGAATCTCAGGTTTGTATGTGGTGACATGTATATACTTCGATAATAAATATTACTTTGAACTTTGAATAGTGAGGAGGGGATGGCAGAGGGGGATATCAGAGTTAGGTTTTTTGCACACAGAGTGGTGGATGCGTGCAATCCGCTGACAAGGGTGGTACTAAAAGGGACGTTTAAGAGAATCTTTGATAGGCACATGAATGAAAGAAATAATGAAGGGCTATGTGGGAGGGGAGTGTTAGATTGATCTTGGAATAGGTTAAAAGGACAGCACAACATCATGGGCCAATGTTGTATGTTCAAAAGCCAGTGCACTCAAGATCTGAAATTCTGTCTCTTTCCAACGAGCTGTCTTTGTTATATTTATGTGTCTCTCTGAAGCTACAGAGGATGAAATTCTATTCCCTGATTTTTTTACCTCCATGTTTTATTATTAATTCACATTTCCATTTAAGATTGGCCTAGAAACATTGAAATTTGCCCTATTTTAAATACGTTAAGTTGCCACTCAAGGCTGACTAGTAAGGCTAACATTCCAACAAAGTTGAATATAAAGCAGCAAAATAAATCTCTCGTTATTTTTTTTTGCAATTCTTAGATACTTTAGATTCATGCATTAACAATGAAATGTCACACACACACACACACACCATAGAAACATTCATACTTTTCTTTAAAGCACATGGAATTCATGTGTAAGACACATTCATTCATTTTTCTTTTGTAGGACAATTTATGCAATACAGTAATCCATGCATGTATTAATTGCTAAAGGTCAAAGCCAATTTGTCCATTTGCTGGTCCATGATTCTCATTACTTCAATATGGGAATCCAAAATAGAATCAGAGTTTAACCAGTTGCCAAAGGAAAGACAATAATGTTTTATGTTCTAACTGGGAGAAAAGATAAAAGGATCACATAGCGAAATTCTATTTCCTCTGAGTGTGCCAGTTGTAGCATGCCAAAATGACAATCATTCATCGATTTAATATTTGAGAGGTAAAAGCAGAGTATTTTAAAATGCAGATTTAGTCCCGCAGACTACCATCGCTTCAGGATTCAGACTCGCTACTCTTTGCATGAAATAAAAGATAGCCTGGCAAAATTTACTCCAAATGGCTTGAGGACTTAATGATAGGACCATGAAATAAAAATTCTATTTCAATTTAAAAGAGGAATGTTCAATATTGTTATTGCTTCACTTTATATAATGTTGGATTTCAGAAATTTCTTTTGGGTTTATACTGAATGCCAATTCTGCAGTTCTATTTACAGCGATGAGAGTACTAGCTATATGAGCTCAGAGGAAAATAAATAAATTTATGATTATTTGATCTAATTAATGTAAACTTTTTTGTATTTTTCATCATAAGGATAATTTGAATAATGGATGTTGTTGACATTCATAGATATTGAAACTGTATGACGGTTGCTCTGGGACAGGGTGAAAGTGTTGTCAAACATTTCTGTGGGATATACAATCAAAAGACCAGCTGATCTGCAGGACAATGCCAAACAGGTATCACCGGAGAATTTGCTTAAGATGTACGCAGGTTTATCAGGCAAGTGTTTGGCCCCTGTAGGGTAAGTACAGGCAAGTGTCTGCTGTCATTTCAGCTTCCATTTCAAAAATGAAAATAAGTGTTTCCAGTATTTACCAATTTATTACTGCTTTCAACTGTTCTGCAAATGCTGAATCATACAATGTGTATGGTAGTGACTTCTTGATTAAATGTGTAAAAGGTGCAAAGTGCATTATACAGTGCAAATGGCCTTACTTATAATTTGCTAGGCTGCATGCATTAGTTGATCAGGTACTAAAGGAAACTTAGAACTGACTATATAAAAAGTTTATCCTTGACCCCTCCACCAAACAGAACACCTTCTACTATCAGAATCAGGTTTAATATCACCAGCATATGTTGTGAAATTTGTTATCTTTGCTGCAGCAGTATAATGCAATACAGAACAGTCAAGAAAAAAAAAGAATTACCATAGGTGTATATATATTAAATAGTTAAATAAAATAAGTAGTACAAACATAAAAAAAATTAAAAGTAATGAGGTAGATCAGAAATCGGATGGCAAAGGGAAAGAAGCTGTTTCTGGATCACTGGGTGTGAGCCTTCTGGCTCCGGTACCTCCTTCCTGATGACAGCAATGAGAACAGGGCATGTCCTGGGTGATGCAGGTCCTTAATGATCAATGCCGCCTTTTTGAGGCATTGCTCCTCTCCTTGAAGATGTTCTGGATACTACGGAGGCTAGTGCCCACAATGGAGGTCCCTAAGTTTACAACTTTCTGTAGCTTATTAACCAAGATGGATAAAAAACATCATCAGATCCCCATTCTCCCATCTCGGTTCTCAAAAACAAAATAGTTGCAGACTCTTCAATCTATCTGGAACTCATCCGAGGAAGATTCAGGTAAATCTTTTTCTGGATCGTCTCTACTGTCTTCACATTGTCTCTGGAATTTGTACCTTTGGTCCATGCTTGGACCATGGCCGTGTTAAGGTTTGAAGGTGAGTTGTGTGTGCAAAACTGGGCATCAAATAAGTTTTTGGTAAATAAATGTCACTTGATAGCAGTTTCACTGACAGCTTCTATCACTTAGCTGAATGTATGCTCAATAACAGGGTTTCACCGAGAAAAATTGCAAAGGTTTGCACTTCCTTCAGCAAAGAAATCTCTGCCTATCTCAGTCCTAAGTGGGCAACTCCTCATTCTGAGATGATGTCCACAGTTCTACACTCCAGCCAAAGAAAATAGCTTTTCAAAATTTACTCTTTCAGTCTTACGTTTCAATAATCTCAAATCTCATCCTTCTAAATTGCAGAGTATACATGCTGGCCTGCGCTGTTTCTTTTCCGTTGTCCTGAAACCACTTGTATTCTTTATCTCATTCCAGATATTGAAGTAGGTGTGATGATTTTCTGTAAAGCTCGATTTGTCTGTGTTGAAAGTTGTTTTCATACCCACACTAACATTCCATTAATTTTTATATATTTGTCTTGCCACATCTACAGTTACCATGGTTTTGCATTTTTGGAGCATAAATAACAGCAAGAGCTCTTTGAGTCATTTAATTAAAATATCTGAGCTTTTAATAGTTCACTTCCTTTTGTTTCCATGTCATTTGCCTTGGTTACGGTGATACCTTTGTTTTCTGCCTTTTAACATTTTAATCACTTTACCTGTCAATTGCTATTTTCACCACTTGTTATATGGCTACTTTGACGATGCAAGTGTCCTTCAGTATACTTTCTTTTTAATTATTATATTGAGGTTTCGGCCAGTTCTGTTGCCGTATTCAGCTGCACTTTAAGAGTTTCAAATGGACACAGAACTTGGACAAATGTATTAATAAAATTTCTACCAGTGCGTGATGACCTTGCTGGTGGTGAGTCTTGTGCCTGTGATGGAGCTTGCAGAGTCTACAACCCTCTGCAGCTTCCTGTGATGTGGTTTGGAATATCCATATTGGGCTGGGAGGCAACCAGTCACAATGCTCTCTTCTGTACATCTATAGAAATTTGCAAGAGTCTTTGATGACATACCATATTCCTCAAGTGTCTAACAAAGCAGAGCCACTGGCAAGATTTCTTCAGAAATGCATTAATGTGTTCTCCCACACGAGGACGAAAGTACTTGACTAGATTCAAGGATGGGACTTTTAGGAAGATCTACTCTCCTTGCTCTCAAAGGGACTCCAGG
The DNA here is from genome assembly GCF_048418815.1 of Hemitrygon akajei. Taxonomy (NCBI): domain Eukaryota; kingdom Metazoa; phylum Chordata; class Chondrichthyes; order Myliobatiformes; family Dasyatidae; genus Hemitrygon; species Hemitrygon akajei. Next base: position 145,740,447 of record NC_133134.1, on the reverse strand, counting down.
CTCTTAATACCTGTTGCAATGCTCTTTCACCATTTATAGAAATCATTGAAAGAAATTCACAGAAGTTAATAGGAATGTTAAATTCCCTTCAAGGTGGCTATGGGAATATTCATGGAGTATTTTTGCTCTCTTTGTAACACCTCACTACTGAAGCTCAGAGTTGAATGCCTATTCCGCTTCAGTTTGCGTATAAGGAGAAGGTGGGAGTGGAGGATGCTATCACGTATTTGCTGCACAAATCACTCTCTCACCTAGATGGGGTCAGTTGTGCTGTGAGGATTACATTCCTTGACTTCTCTAGTGCCTTTAACACCATCCAGCCCAAGATCTTAAAGCACAAACTAACGGAGATGGGAGTAGACTCTCACATGGTGGATTGGATAGTGGACTACTTGACAGATAGACCTCAGTATGTGCGGTTGGGAGACTGTAGGTCTGACACAGTGGTCAGCAGCACAGGAGCGCCACAGGGAACCGTACTCTCTCCGGTCCTGTTCACCCTGTACACATCTGACTTCCAATATAACTCGGAGTCCTGCCATGTGCAGAAGTTCGCTGATGACACGGCCATAGTGGGGTGTGTCAGGAATGGACAGGAGGAGGAGTATAGGAAACTGATACAGGACTTTGTGATATGGTGCAACTCAAACTACCTGCGTCTCAATGTCACCAAGACCAAGGAGATGGTGGTGGACTTTAGGAGATCTAGGCCTCATATGGAGCCAGTGATCATTAATGGAGAATGTGTGGAGCAGGTTAAGACCTACAAGTATCTGGGAGTACAGTTGGACGAGAAGCTAGACTGGACTGCCAACACAGATGCCTTGTGCAGGAAGGCACAGAGTCGACTGTACTTCCTTAGAAGGTTGGCGTCATTCAATGTCTGCAGTGAGATGCTGAAGATGTTCTATAGGTCAGTTGTTGAGAGTGCCCTCTTCTTTGTGGTGGCGTGTTGGGGAGGAAGCATTAAGAAGAAGGACGCCTCACGTCTTAATAAGCTGATAAGGAAGGCGGGCTCTGTCGTGGGCAAAGTACTGGAGAGTTTAACATCGGTAGCTGAGCGAAGGGCGCTGAGTAGGCTACGGTCAATTATGGAAAACCCTGAACATCCTCTACATAGCACCATCCAGAGACAGAGAAGCAGTTTCAGCGACAGGTTACTGTCGATGCAATGCTCCTCAGACAGGATGAAGAGGTCAATACTCCCCAATGCCATTAGGCTTTACAATTCAACTGCCAGGACTTAAGAACTTTTTTTAAAGCTATTATTAATGCTTTTTGAGTTAGTGATTTAGATGCATATCATATTATTACTGAGTTAAGTATTGTATGTAATGAGTTTTTGCTACAACAAGTGTATGGGACATTGGAAAAAATGTTGAATTTCCCCATGGGGATGAATAAAGTATCTATCTATCTATCTATCTATCTATCTATCTATTTCTGATTTTAGTGGTGAAAATAATCAAGCCCACACCTTCAAGATCATAAGATATAGGAGCAGAATTCTGCCATTTGGCCCATTGTGTCCGCTCCACCATTTCATCATGGCTGATCCAATTTTCCTCTCAGCCCCAATCTCTGACTTCTCCATGTATTCCTTATTGCCCTGACCAATCAAAAATTTATCGACCTCTGTTTTCAATATACATAAAGAGTCGACCTCCACAGCTGCCTATGGAAAAGAATTCCACAGATTCACCACTCTCTGGCTAAAGAAATTCATCTTCATCTCCATTGTAAAAGGACACCCCTCTATGCTAAGGATGTGTTCTCTGCTCTTAGACTCTCCCACCATAAGAAACATTCTCTCCATATTCACTCTATCAAGGCTTTTCATCGTTTAATAGGTTTCAATGAGGTCACCCCTCATTCTTCTGAATTCCAGCAAATATAGGCCCAGAGCGATCAAACGCTCTTCATATAACAAGCCATTCAATTCTGGAATCATTTTTGTGAACTCTTTTGAACCCACTCCAGTTTCAACACATACGTTCTAAGGGGCCCAAAACAGTTCACAATACTCCAAGTCAGGTCCAATCAGTGCTTTATAAAGTCTTTTTAAAAGACCTTACTTTTATATTCTAGTGCTCTTGAACTGAATGCTGACATTGCATTTGCCTTACAGACTCAACCTGCAAATTAACCTTTAGGTGGTCCTACACAAGGACTCCCAAGTATTTTCTTTCAATTTGGAAAATAGTCAACCCTTTCATTTCTTCTACCAAAGTGCATGACCATATACTTCCAAACACTGTAGTCCTTCTGCCACTTGTTTGCCCATTGTCCTAATCTGTCAAAGTCCTTCTGTAGCCTTTCTACTTCATCAAAACTACCTTCCCCTCCAGATATCTTCATATAAACTTTACAAGAAAGCCATCAATTCCATCATCCAAATCATTGACATATAACATAAAAACACTGGTCCCAACACAGACCCATGTGGAGCACCACTAGTCACCAACAGCCAGCCAAAATTATTCCCACACTTTGCCTCCCGCCAATCAGCCACTGCTTTATCCATGCTAGAATCTTACCTGTAATACAATGGGCTTGTAGCTTGTTAAGCTGCCTCATGTGTGGCACCTGTTAAAGGCCTTCTGAAAATTCAAGTACACAATATCAACCATTTTTTCTTTGTCTATCTTGCTTGTTATTTCTTCAAAGAATTCCAACAGATCTGCCAGGCAAGATTTTCCCTTGGGAAAGCGATGTTGATTACATGTGCCTCCAAGTATCCTGAGACCTCATCCTTAATAATCAACTCCAACATCTTTCCAAACACTGAAGTCAGACTAACTGACATATAGTTTCTTTTCTTTTCTTTTGCTTCACTCCTTTCTTGAAGAATGCAGTGACGTTTGCAATTTCTCAGTCTTCTGGAACCATTCCAGAATCTAGTGATTCTTGAACGATCATTACTAATGTCTCCATAATCTCTTTAGCCAGCCCAGTAGTTTACACCTGGGTGTAAACTACTTGGTCCAGGTGACCTTCCTACCTTCAGATCTTTCAGTTTTCCAAGAACCTTCTCTCTAGTTATGGTCATTTTACACACTTCATGACCCCTGACACCTGGAACTTCCACCGTACTGCTAATGTCTGTACCATGAAGACTGACTTAGTTCATCTATCATTTTGTTGTCCCCATTACACCCTCTCTAGTATCATTTTTCAGCAGCTGATATCCACCCTTGCTTCACTTTTATGCTTTATGTATTTGAAGAACCTTCAAGGATGACTCTCTGTAGAGACGTGAGTTTGGGAGAGGATGCTGGCATTGTTTGCTTGTACATGCATTGGATTTGGAATTCAATTGGGATGCAAGTATTATTTTAATGCAAGAAAATAGAATGAATAACCATAAAGAGATGACATCTTAGGAGTGATGTTTCTCAAGGAAAAATATTGATCAGTTCTCTAGCAGAATATATCTGTTAGTCAAAATAATGCCACATAATTCCTCTATCCACCTAAATCAGGGTTCCCAACCTTCTTAATGCTATGTACCCATACCATAAACCCATTAACCAAGGGGTCCATGGACCCCAGTTTCAGCATCTTTGACCTAAATGGTGAATACATATATATTGCTGATTAAGTGCTTCAACCAGAACACATTCTTTGAGTTCATCATTTCTTCCCAGTAAAGCTTAAACTTACAATTTTTGTTTAAAGAACTCGCAGCAAAATATTAAAGGAGTCACATTACAGGATTTGACAGTACTATCAAGAGGGGCCTTGATGTTACTTACAGTATGTCATAGAGTCGAGTTAAACATAGCTTAAAAGCTGTAAAATTTACAGCACCGCAAGGCAAGCACGAGATTCCAAAACAACATCCTGATGACCCATGGAAGATGATTCCAATGATTTGTTTGCACTAGGAGTCGTTGCTACCATCCTCTTCCTTGCCAAGTTAAAATGCTGAGTTGCACTCTTAGAAGAGGAGATCATTTGTGTTGCGGAAAAAGATTTATGTTGAGAAATACAGGCTTTACATTCTGGAATATGGTGAGATTGCAATAGGAACTGCGTGGTTTGTTACAGATCAGGTGCACAGTTAGAAGATCTTTTACTTATTTCCTGTTAAGCAGTTCACTGAAGTAGGAACACATGGTCTACCTTTTATTTTTATATTATTATAATGAGATAAATTCAACAGATTGAACTAAATCTATCTAATCAAAAATATTTATTTGTACATTCACCTTACAATGAAAAGCAGGAGCTTAATAATTTGAATCCGAGCTTCACCTCACCTAGTATTAAGTCAATCTGCCTTCACAAGAATGAAAACATGCACATGAAAGACACTAACATCTGGTGCAGAATAATAAATGGATGTGGTTGTTACAGCCTTGCTTATCCAATCCTACAAGGCGTATGTAGAATTCTAAATAATTTCACAGAAAGCAGATATGCGTAGATCATTCACAGAGTGGCAGACATTGCTAACTTAGGAAGGTCTATGTGGTGGAATCAAACCCTTAATATCTGCTCTATAAGTTGCAGACATCACTGGACCAGTTGTGTATTTTCAGTAAGTAACCTCTGATTGGACATTACAGATTCTTCCAATGTAAGACAAATCTAGAAAGGCTGATTAAACTATTAGCGAAGAGTTTGCAAATGAGTAAAGTGAACTATGCTAATTGCAGGACACAGTGTACATAAAAGCAGTTTTTTAAAATAATAATGGAACAGCATTAGAATTTTCTTACATAATTTGCCTGACTGAGTGAACACAAGCTCCACACAATCCTTGAAAGCATTGCAAAATCCATCACTCTCTTAGACTGCATCTTCCACACAAGCACCGCTCCTCTTGTACACACTATCCCAACGAAAAGATGTGCAAAAGATGATAAAATGATCATAAGACATCTCCCTCCACAGGAAAAACACCACTAGGACACCAAAGATAACAAAAAAAATGCTTATGATAGAGAGGATTCCTTTTATGAACTGAAGATACAACTGTTTTGCCCTGAAATTTAACCTGCTACATTAATTCAGTTACACACACCGTCAAAAAATAGTAAATGTATCTTCAGTCCACTAACTTTATTGATCTTATTAATACATAATGATTAGCACAATTAAAGTTAATAAAAATCAAGCTCCTATAATAAGAAGGACTACTGAATGGTCCCCTCGTATAATAAGATGGATTCTTGATCTCACAATTTATCTCGTTATAATCTTGCACCTTATTGTCTACCTGCTCTTACCTTTTCTCTGTAGCTGTTACAATTTATTGTGCATTCTGTTATTGTTTTATCTTGTTCTACCTCAATGCACTGTGTAATGAACCATATGTAAGACAAGCTTTTCACTCTGCTCTTGTACATGTGTTGGTAATAAACTAATTCCAATCCCACAAGATACGGAGAGACTACAGAGAGACATGGATTGAAATAGAGAATCAACCATGATTGTATTCAGTGACAGAGCTGGTTTGAAAGGCCAAACGGCCTGCTCCTGTTCCTTTTTTCATATTTCTGTGGATTTTTGTTCAATAGGGGAATTGAGGTTCTTGAGAGTTAGATAGACAATTGAAAAAAAAAATCATACATGAAATGGAGTCACAGGGCAGACTTAAGTAGTGTGTGGGCTACATCTGCCCCTAGTTCTTCTGTTTTTATATTATTAGAGATTTAACTATTACCTTTAAGAGAGAACTCGAAGCTCAAATTCCATATAACTAACTGGCAGTCTACTTTTATTTTGCTTCTGTGCTGTCTCTACATTATTTATGCGAAGGCCATTACTTAATATTTGGTCTAATTTTTTCACCTCGAGTCTACGCACAGAGAATAAATCTGGTAAATGTCAAAAGTAATGGATCTTTTCAAAGCACCATTTATTTCCAAGATGGCTTACACTCAGAACATGTATAAATAACAGCAAAATGCTACATTTTCCAATAGATGTCCATTGAACTTTGATATATTACTCATATTAGCAGAATAAAATTGAAACTTCCAAAACCAAGGTTATATCTCAAACATAATTCATGCAGAATATTTTAGAGCTGCATTAGCATTCTATCTTGAGAAAATAGATATCTCAGCAACTAGATTGCAGGGGTGATTGTCCTGACTGGAACATCCATTCTGATCCTTTTTTAATGATAGAGGAGTAAATGAATGGATGTTCGCCAAATGCAGGATGTAGAGTGTCCAATTAAAATGCATACTTGGCCAAACTTTACTATGGATAGTATGAATTTGAAGCTTAAATTACTTCAAGTCAATATATGGTTCCATACAGTATACATCCAGTGGCCAGTTTATTAGGTACATCTGCTCTTTAATACAAATATACATTCATGTAATCATGTGGCAGCAACTCAATGCATAAAATCATGCAGACATGGTCAAGAGGTTCAGTTATTGTTCAGATAAAACATCAGAATGGGGAGGAAATTTGATCTAAGTAACTTTGTGGAATGATTGTTGGTGCCAGATGGGGTGGTTTGGGTATCTCAGGAACTGATAATCTCCTGGGATTTTCATGCACAATCGTCTCTCGAGTTTACAGAAAATGGTGCAAGAAACAAAAAAAAACATCCAGTGAACAGCAGTTCTGTGGGTGAAAATGCCTTGTTAATGAGAGTGGTCAAAGGAGAATGGCCAGACTGGTTCGAGCTGACAGGAAGGTGGCAGTAACTTAGATAATCCATATCACAACAGCAGTGTGCAGAAGAGCATCTCTGGGTGTACAAAACATCAAACCTCGAAGTGGATGGGCTATAGCTGCAGAAGACCACAGACATCCGCTAAGTGACCACTTTATTAGGTACAGGAGGTACCTAGTAAAGTGGCCATTGTGTATACTTCCAGCTTATTAGCAGTGGGTGCACAAAGCAACTTTTAAACTATCCTGGTAAAAAGATGATACCCTGAATAGGCTTTTTTTTTTGAATATTATGCTTGGCTAAATTCTATCTTTATTAATTAGACCAAAACTCTAAGTTAATAAATAAGATTTTCTGAAGTATACAAAGGTAATACACTTGGAAGAGCATGACTCTTTAAAGAATTCTTCCAATATGAAGCATTTTCCAGAAAAAAAACTTAATAGTAAAATTTTTCATTATTCTATAAAGCAGAGAAAGGGAGCTAAAGTGAATGTAGATCACTTAGAAGATGAGAAGGGGGAATTAATACAGGGAAATGTGAAAAAAGCCAAGCCTTTGAATGACTTCTTTGTGTCGGTCTTCACTGTGGAGGTCATGTGTAACATGCTGAAAAGATATGTTACTGATATGTTGAGAGGTGTGTATGTCAAAGCAATCACTATCACTAAAGAAGTAGTGATGAGCAAATTAGTGGGCCTAAAGGTAGACAAGTCCCTCGGTCCTGATGGGATGCATCCCAGGGCACCAAAAGGAATGGTGTAAGTTATTGTGGACATGTTTTTGATAATTTACCAAAAATCTCTGGAATCTGGTCAGATTGGAAGACAGTGAATGGTAAAAACTCTGTTGTTATGCAGAGGGATGTAGGAGTGCTTGTGTATGAATTACAGGACGTTGGTTTGCAGCTACAATAGGTTATCAAGAAGGCAAATGGACCCTTAGCCTTCATTGCAAGAGGGATTGAATTGAAGAGCATGGACGCTAAGTTGCAACAGTGCAGGGTACTGGTGAGGTTGTTCCCTAGGGTACAACCGGGCCACCCTACTTGAGGAAAGATATACTGACTTTTGGGATGGTGTAGAGCAGGTTCACCAGGTTGATTCTGGAGATTGAGGAGGTTAACCTATGAGAAGAAACTGAGTCATTTGGAATTATATTCACTGGAATTCAGAGCAGTAAGAGGGTTCTGGTAGAAATGTATAAAATTTTGAAAGAGATGGATAACAGAGGCAGGAAAATTATTTACTCTGGTAAGTGAGACTAGAACTAGGGAACCTAGCCTCAAGATTTAGGGGAATAGATTTAGGATGGAGATGGGAAGAAACTGCATTTCCCAGAGGGTAGCGAATCTGTGGAATCTTTTGCCCAGGGAAGCAGTAGAGGCTACTTCATTAAATATATTTAAAATGTAGTTAGATAGCAGGGGAATTAAATGTTATGAGGAAAAGGCAGGTGAGTGGAGCTGATTCCACAGCCAGATCACCCAGATCTTAATGAATGGCGCAGTAGACTCAAGGGGCCAGAGAGCCTATTCCTGCCCCTATTTCTTATGATAAAGTGCTTTTCATAAAGTATGCTTTATTCAAATACTGTCAAATTATCTGGAAATATACTGCATGGAGCCACAACATTGACCCGTATTAACTCAAGCAAGGTTGGGACAAGCATACAGCTTGAAAAACTTCAATTAGTTGCGGTCTTTCTGAACCATTGAACTTCATGTAAAATAGAAAAGAGAAGAAAAATACATCCCTGGCTGATGGCAATGCCACGTAATTTGGATGTACCCACTCCCAGATTTCCTGTGATATACAATACTCTTGCCTTAACATTATTCATGCACAGCAGTTGAGAAGGAAAATGAAATCTAAACAAAGCAAAAATGCCTCCCACCACCCACCCCAACAGCAACCCTATAGAGCATGTCATAAAATAAGTAGTAGTTATACATAAGCCTACATTATTTTTGAAGCCAAGACAGAAATAATATGTTCAATTCTCAGGTACACAAATATGTAAAAAATATATAATCCCAATAATTTTAAACTGTGTAATGAATAACCACAAAATAAATCTTCATTTGCTTCCTACGATGTTTAATGCTCATCAATATTTCCATAGTGTAAAATTATGATAAATTTAAGAGATCAGTAACCCATCATTAAATCGATATCTTTAAATAGTGCGTGATACCAAAATATTTGTAGCTGCTATTCAACCTTGCCTTAATTAATAATTAAGAAGGCCTCATTCTGTCATATATTAAAATTCATAAAAAGTCAATTAACAAATCAATTCATTTGAACAACAATTGTATTTAAGAACTTCAAAAAGACGGGCAAATCAAATTATTCACCAGAGATCAATCTCAATTTCACAGACTCCATTTTTGAACTGCTGGAGGGAAGACAAATGATTACTTGAAATAAGGCCATCATTCAATAAGATCATTACTGATCCCCAACTCCATTCAAATTCTGTGACCCCAGATCCACTGAAATCCATACTTGTCAATTCCATATTAAGAATCATAAGAGATGTAATGTTATCACATGGCAGATAATTCCTAATGTCCCTCCCCTTTTATGTTTTAGATGTCTGCTTACTGAACCCAACATTTCAACTCTTTTTTTTTAAATTACTTTGTACCTCCTGAGACACGAACCATCATGCAACATGAAGGCTTTGTACCACCAGTAATTACCAATCAGAGTTCAATTTTCGCCGCTGTTTGTAAGGAGTTTGTACATTCTCCCCATGACCTTTAGGTGTACTGAATAACCACAAAATAAATATTCATAGGATTTCCTCTGGGTGCTCTGATTTCCTCCCACTTTCCAAACTGGACTGACAACAACTTACTGCCCTCTATTGTGCCTATTGTCTTGTTTATTATTTATTGTAATGCCTGCACTGTCTTGTGCACTTTATGCAGTCCTGGGTAGGTCTGTAGTCTAGTGTTGTTTTCTTTTCTGTGTTGTTTTCACATAGTTCAGTGTAGTTTTTGTACAGTTTCATGTAGCACCATGGTCCTGAAAAACATTGTCTCATTTTTACTGTGTACTGTACTAGCAGCTATGGTCGAAATGACAATAAAAAGTGACTTGACTTGCTGTACAGTTAGGATAGGGTTAGTGAGCTTGTAAGCATGCTATGTTGGTGCCAAAAGCACGGCAAACTCTTGTGGACTGCCCCCAGCACAATTCTTGGACAATGTTGGTCATTGACACAAGTTACTCATTTTACTACATGTCCAATGTTTTGATGTACATGAGACAAATAAATCTAATCCAATCTAAATTGGGCATCTCAAGCTATTGGACAGGTATCATTGATGAAAAGTCCACCAAAGTTGAAGGCACAATTTGTGAACCAATGTCAGGGTCCTCTGTCAGTCCTTACTAGGAAACTCGTAAGATTCCTCTAGTTAATTCAGTTGAATCTGACTGATGAGTGACCAATCCATTTGCTCCATCAAGATGTTCCTAGTAGAATGTGAAAACCACATATTGGCCTCATCATCCACCTCAGAACCTACCTGAATGGAGTGGAAGCAAGCTGTTCTGATCGTCAATGTACTGCCTAAGTGAATTTATTTTCCCAGCAACCCTACTTTGTGTCAGAAACATGCTTAAATATAAGGCTTTCTTGGTGTACACTACATCATCAAATAAAATACAGAATGGTTGAGGCTTTAGATCCTAGCAGTACATCAGCAGATGCAAGTTTCTCCAAAAGTAAAAAAGCATCTTTAACAACCTTGTAATGAAATCAATACTTCACAGAAATGTTAATTTTGGTTTAAGATAATTATATTAGTGAATAGATTAGGAAGCCACACATAAATGATACATACATACGGATAAATCCATGTCTACAACTTTCTTAACTATTCATCAAAAATTCAGCCTAATTTATTATGCATGGTTTAATCCCTTCTAAATCCCTCTTGGCACCGATCAATTCAGTTTTTGCTCAATGGTGAACATTTTGTACTTCATAATAGGTTCCAAATTAATATCCAAATTGGATCATAAGCTCTTGGTTTCTGATGTAGGGTCTAGATCTAAAACGTCAACAATTCCCTGCCCTCCATAGATGCTGCTTGTCTAACTGAGTTTCTTCAGCAGTGTTGATTTTGATGCCTCTCAAAAACGACCGCTAGATCCCTGTCGTGAGAGGTAGAAATCCATAAGACTGGCCAAAAGGGCTCTGCTGAAGCTGTATAGGCTAATCCCCTGTACAGTGGATACAATGGATTACAGAAACATTGATGAACTCCCACCATACCATCGACTTCAGAGGACGATGGAGATGGGAGGTCATCGATGGCCTATGTTCCACTGAGAAGCCAAGGACCCAAGTAAGTAAGTTATCTTTAATTCCTAGATTCCAGCTCTCATCTTCAAAGTTGAAAAGTAAATTTATTATGAAAGTATGTGTATGTCACTATATAATATATTGAGATTCAGTTTCTTGCAGGCATTCAGAGTAAAGTAAAGAAATACTGTACAATAGAATGAATGAAAAACTACACACAAACACTGACTAGCAACCAATGTGCAAAAACAGATAAACTGTGCAAATACAAAAATGTATATAAATAAATAAACAAACAAACAATATGGAGAACATGAGTTGTAGAATCCTTCAAAGTGAGTCCATAAGTTGTGGAATCAGTTCATTGTTGAGTTGAGTTTAGGGGCCTTACGGTTGAATGGTAATAACTATACCTCAAATAGATTGCAAAATATTTATTCACAATTGTCCAATCCAAAGAAACAATTCCTGAATCAAATGAGCTTATCGTGTTTATGGTCTGAGTACTTGTAAAACTCTCAACTGATTTTCCAGAAATACTGCAAGATTTAACACCCTTTGATGCCTCTTTCTGCCCAATATGGGTTTCATACTTAGACATACATCCATTTATTTTACCCATTAAAATGATGAATAAAAGGATGATCATTATCCCCATTAAACATTCACTGCCTGTATCATTAACAGTAACTCTAATGCTTTGATCTTAAAATAAAAGCCTGAATGCATTATAGGCTAGAAAAAAAACTTTCTACTTTACTAACAATTCCATTCTTTTATTTGTTCTTATTTCCTCTGGAATTCTAGGTATAGTATCCTCTTCTTCTGTGAAGATTGACAAAATAGTTATTCATCAAGTTTGTCATTTTGTTATTTTTATTATTACCCATCTGTTTTTAAAGGATCCATATTATATCTCAATAATAGTGCAGAATAATAATGATTCATTGAAGTATAAAGAAAAATGACATTAAGATAACAGTCATCTTAGTAACCATAGTAAGTCTCACGTTGTGAATCTGAATAGGTTACCTTTCCTTATGGGATTTTTGAAAAAGTGATCTTATGTTCAATAGCTAAATAGCTCAACCAATTTCTGCTGAATGTTATAGAGCTATGCAGTTGTTGGTGGAACAAAGAAGTATTTTATTCTGGACTACTATGCATCAGGGACATATTTTGAGATCAAAGCACTGGACTTCATATCAACGCTGTGAACAATGAATCTTTAATGGGAATAATGACAAAGCCTTCTGTTAATAATGTGTAAAATAAGTGGGTTGAAGCCTACATCATCATAGCATACAAGGAAATATATAATAAACGCAGAATGTAGTTCTCTGCTAATATGGTCAAGGCAATTTCCAGTATCTGAAAGGGAACAACAGAAATTAATGCACTGTGGCTCTGTAGAAATGTAAATCTGAGATAAAAAATAACTGAGATGGCTGCTTTTCTCTCCAACACACCCTGAAAAATGGCAACGTATGTACATCAGATTTAGCTAGACTCAATATCCAAATATATTTATTTCTAAAAAACGTTCAGATACATTGCTTAGTCAAAGTAAATTTATTATCGAAGTATGTATATGTCACCATATTCAACCTTGAGATTCATTTTTTTGCAGGTATTCACAATAGAACAAAGAAATAAAGTAGAATCAACTACACAAAGATTGACAAACAACCAATGCGCAAAAGAAAAACTTGGCAAATTCCAAAAAATTAATAAATAGATAGATAAATATTACCGTAAACATAATTTGTAGAGTCCTTGAAAGTGAATCAATAGGTTAGCAAATCAGTTCATTGTTGAGGTGAGTGAAGTTATCCATTCGGTTCAGGAGCCAGATGGTTGAAAGTTAATAACTGTCCTGAACCTGATGGTATGGGACCCAAGTGTTATGTTTTGTATTTCCAGAAATTAATCAAAAGAAAAACACAGAAGATCTGGGGATAACTAGTGTATTTCGTTTTTACTTTTACAAAGGCATGCATTTACGACGTGGTGGAGTGATGATGCTTGCTATTCACATACTTTTACACATAACCCTTAATGAACGATATAAACGAAGAATGCTTAACAAAATTATATATGTACAATACTATTCAAATATTAAATATACAACAATCTTTCCTGATGACGGCAGTGAGAAGAGAGCATGACCTGGGTGGTGGCAGTCATTGCTTATTTCTTGAGGCGGTACTCCTGGTTGACGTGCTCTTCCTGTGATGGACTGAGTTCTACACTACTTTCAGATGAGCAGAAGTGCCGGTATATAACTCCAGCATTAAAGTCTGACCTTCGAAAACTAACTTCTGTCCTAATTTGCAGCGAATAGTTTGAAGCTCATGTCCAAGCGGCTTGGGCACTGCCCAGAAAAGGATGATGAATTCCAGTTAGTACACGAAGTTCTTATTGTTAACAATGTCACCTCCATAACATGGATATTGTATAAAATCTTCCTGAGTTAATTAACATAATAATAACAAAGCATTAGTTCTTCATCAACCTTGACATTTATACTAAGAATGATGTATTAAATTTTAGCACTGCACCATGCAAATTTTTCCCTTATCTACACATAGAGGCAATGCCATGGAATTTGATACACTGACCCAGTGAAAAAATTTTACTTATCTGTCTGCATTCTAATTTGTACTATATCTATAATAATACATTACAATTTGCAAACTGTCTATTTAATCCATAACATTTCTTTGGCTTTCCAACTATATAACAAAACAGCAGGACTAATGCTATAATTTAATACTATTGGTGTGCTTGTAATTTTACCACCTGAAGCGTAACAAAGCTATTTTCTGAGTGTGTAATCAATAATTTCTATTTTTAAATCGCTGTAATTCAGAATGCATGTTGGGCCTAATACTAGTAGTAGCTTCAATATTACTAAGTTTTCAATTATCTGTCATATCTTGTGCGCACAGTCCATCCCTTGTGTCCTTGTAATTAAGTTCACCAATACTGCAGCACATGTTGAAATCGTTGGTTTTATTGCACAATGTGCCATTCAACATTTTTTTTTTAATCAACTGCTGAACTAACTCTGGGCTCTCAGACAATTCTTATTTGTAATGGTGATTCTCGCTTGTAGTAGGCAGAAGGCTGTGATGGCTGAGTGATTAAGGCATTGGATTCAAAATCATATGTGGTTTACTTGTACAGTTTCGATCACTGGTCACAGTAGGATTATAGTGAGCAGTTGCAGTGAATTTTCAAAATGGAAGAGATCAGCTGGAAATCATCAGCTTTTTTTTTGGGGGGGGTGGCACAATAGCATAGCAATTAGTGTAATGCTATTACAGTGCCCGTGAACTGGGTTCAATTCCGCTGCTGTCTGTAAGGAGTTTGCACATTCTCCTTATGACCTAGCGGGGTTCCTCCAGGTGCTCTGGTTTCCTCCAGCATTCCAAAGATGTACTGTGTTGTGTAATTAATATTTCAATCATTTGAGTAATCTTGTATATATATTGATTGATTAAGCATTCTTGTTTGTTTAAATAATTCAGTACAGGTTATACATATAAATAAGTGTCGTCATCATGCCACCACATCATAGGTGCGCACCTCGCTTAAAGTTAACTCAAAGTTAGACCCACATTTCGGACTCCTGTGTCTTCATGTGAATTAATTTAATGTTTTGAAGTTACAAAACATAATGTGCGGGTTGCTAGGTTAATTGGTCACATGGGTGTGATCCGGCGACATGGGCTCGTTAGGCCAGAAAGGCCTATTACCATGACCCTCTCTATAAGTAACAAAAAGCATAATCGTGTCCTAAGTTATCCACTTTGAACAAAGCTTGCAATGTGCTAATATACATATTGAGTCCTCTACCAAAATTTTCTTCCATTGATTAGCACTCAAAGCAGAGGAAAAATGTTTATTGCCAGTCCCAATCACTTCACACATAATTTACAAAGGTTATAGCTGCAGTAATTTCTCATTAGAACATAGAAATCTACAGCACATTACAGGCCCTTTGACCCACAATGTTTTGCCGACCAGATAACCTATCTAGAAATTGCCTAGAATTTCCCTACCACATTGCCCTCTATTTTTTCTAAGCTCCATGTACTTATCTAAGAGTCTCTTAAAAGTAAACACGAGGAAATCTGCAGATGCTGGAAATTCAAACAACACACACAAAATGCTGGTGGAACACAGCAGGCCAGGCAGCATCTATAGGGAGAAGCACTGTTGACGTTTCGGGCTGAGACCCTTCGTCAGGACTAACCGAAAGGAAAGATAGTAAGAGATTTGAAAGTAGTGGGGGGAGGGGGAAATGCGAAATGATAGGAGAAGACCAGAGGGGGTGGGAAGGTGCTAAGAGCTGGAAAGGTGATTGGTGAAAGTGATACAGAGCTGGAGAAGGGAAAGGATCATGGGACGGGAAGCCTCAGGAGAAAGAAAGGGGGGGTAAACACCAGAGGGAGATGGAGAACAGGCAAACAACTAAATATGTCAGGGATGGGGTAAGAAGGGGAGGAGGGGCATTAACGGAAGTTAGAGAAGTCAATGTTCATGCCATCAGGTTGGACGGTATATAAGGTGTTGTTCCTCCAACCTGAGTTTGGATTCATTTTGACAATAGAGGAGGCCATGGATAGACATATCAGAATGGGAATGGGATGTGAAATTAAAATGTGTGGCCACTGGGAGATCCTGCTTTTTCTGGCGGACCGAGCGTAGGTGTTCAGCGAAACGGTCTCCCAGTCTGCGCCGGGTCTCACCAATATATAAAAGGCCACACCGGGAGCACCGGACGCAGTATACCACACCAGCCGACTCACAGGTGAAGTGTCGCCTCACCTGGAAGGACTGTCTGGGGCCCTGAATGATGGTGAGGGAGGAAGTGTAAGGGCAGGTGTAGCACTTGTTCCATTTACAAGGATAAGTGCCAGGAGGGAGATCGGTGGGAAGGGATGGGGGGGGGACGAGTGGACAAGGGAGTCACGTAGGGAGCAGACAAGCAGAAAGGGGGGGGATTGTATGTGACTTAGATAGGAACCTGCAAGGGGTGATGTTCCCATGCACCTGCTATCCTTGTCTTTCTTGGTGGCAAAAGATTAAAGTTTTGGAAGATGCTGCCAAGTACCCTTAAGCAACTGCAGTGTTTCTGTAGATGGTGCTCACTGTTCCCTCCGACATGAATGGTTAGGTTAATACCAATCAAACTGGTTATTTTTCCTGAAGCAACATACACAAAATGCTGGAAGAACTCAGCAGATCAGGCAGAATCTATAGAGTAGAATAAATAGGCGTCATTTCAGGACTGGATATAGGATCACAACCTGAAAAGTCAACTTTTCACTCCCCTCCATAGGTGCTGCCTGACTTTCATTTTTTGTGTTGCTCTGGATTTGCAGCATCTGCAGGATCTCTTGCATCTCCCCTCCCCGGGATGTTCTTTAATTTCATCATTGTTATTAATGCCACACAAATCCAGGCAGTACAGCATAATCTAACATGCTCCTTACTCATACCTTGTTGATGCTGAAAAGGCTTTGAGATATCAGGAGAGAATTGTCCCTGTCATAGGATACCCAACTCTTGCAGCCACAGTTTTTAGGTGGTTACTGTACAGAGCTTCTAGACAATGGTAAGGCCTGAATTTGTTGATAGTGGGGACTGGACTCGGCAATGGAAATGTTTTTGTCAGAAGAAAGTGCTAAAGCTCTCTATTTTAAATGCTCATTTCTTGACACTTTGATGGCTCAACTGTTACAGAGTGAAAACCATTAACATTCAGAAATATTCCAAACTTCTGACAACTTGCTGCATTTTTCATTTAATCATCTCTTCTGTGAGTGAGGTCATCCCCTCCTCTCCTCAGCACGAAGGGAAATGCTTCCACTTTTCTCATCAGCATGAAATTCATCTTAAAAGTAAATCAGGCCGCATCTGATTTCTGATATAATTGTTATATGATTTCCTGCGTCCATGCTTGCAAATCAAATTTGCAGAACAAAATTAGAGAAAGTACAAAAGCAATTCAAATTAAGAAGATATGGGGTTGAGTTGAATGGACAAATGGAGTTAGCAATATTTAAACAGCTCATGTATTGGTCTCATATAATGCAAATTCTACAGATCCTTAATCCACAGTGCATTGTGTTGCTGCAAATTAGTAAATAGCAGTGAAAACATTTGGTGTTAAGTGCTGTAAGAGTATATTACATGATATAAATCAACTGTAAATGTATTAGGGCTCCAATGAATAACCCAGTATTAGCAAACAAAACCAGCATGTGCTCTTCCGCTGTTCCAAGCCAAATCCTGATAGCATTTTGAACCAAGTCTAGACACTGCCAAGTCCAGGAGGGAAGTCTCAGGAGAATTTCTGTTTACAGTGCAGAGCAGCTGAGAACTGTTCCAGTACTAACAGAATTCACATATCAGTAGCAGTCATTATAAACAGAGGAACGGAGAGAGGGGATGGAGGATTTAAGAAAGCATAAAAACAAGACTACAAGTTAGTGGCAGAAGATGGGAGAAGTAGCGTTTAATAAGGGACTAAAAAGAGGCAAGATGGGAGGATGCAGGGAAACATGCCCATGTTGCTGTGCCCTCATGTGCCAGAATAAGGTTATCCTCCGTGACAGAGGATGATGTTGTGCCCATTACTGTAGACTCCAGCTTTTACTCTTACTGTGTATCTCAGTGTGAAGTAAACGTACGGTCCATAATCCAAAACACAAGTACTTCCACTGGGACTGCTAGACTTCAACCTGCATTTCTCTGTTTAACGGGGTAACAGACATCCACGGCAAAGCTGAAAAATCTGTGTTTTGTCATTTTGGAAAACGAAATCCAGATCATCTTTATTTCACTTCCTTTTCGCCAGATGACCATTTCCAGTTAAATAAAATTAAATTCATGCGAGATATTACAGTGTGTCAAGTTGTGAAAATTCCATGAATGAACCTCTAACCACCTGAAAACCTGGTTGATAATCAATGTGGCTGTAGTAGGCAGGGGAATTGATAGTAGTGAGATAGAAAATGCAAGATTATAATGCAAACTCATTCAATTTCCTGTCTCTATAGATTAGAACTGTATGCCGAAGAATGTGTATAATTATTTAGAAATAGATGTAATAATCTATAGACTTAAGACTTCATTAATTAGACTATTCACCATACAACAGTACTGTCACTCTGAGTTCCCATCCATTGTTTTAATGCTGGTTAATGCAGACTTTATGATGTGTGGCTGGAGTCTGTGGGTCCGTTGGTATTAGCACCGTTAGTCCTGCTGAGTATTCCAGGGTCAAGTCTAACTATTACACCAGTAATACACAGATAGATGGAGAAGAAATAAGTGGTAGAAAATCACTGCATTGGTTGTGTTTAATGTGCTATTGTCTGAAGTGCTTTATTTTTTGGATGTGATATTTAAGAGGAAGAGCTGCTTTTAGTTGGGAAATCATAGCTTAAATGAAGCATTGGAGTACACTTCCACTCCCATTTTTGGAAGTCTGATGCATTTCTAGGTCATTTTGCTCTCTTATTACTCCCACTTTTATTATTCCGATCCTTCTCATAGCCCAGAATTATCAGGACACATTTTCCATTAATTGTACATACCTTGAAATTACCCGGTGCTACAATAACATCTCTCTCCCATCAATTAGTACTACTTAACGTCTCATTTTAACCTAACAGTTGATGTTATGAGTAACCGTATAAGCATGCATGTGACGGGGGTAGCTACCAATTTCCTTATCTTAACTAGTTTCTTTAAAGAGAAATAATACAAAAAGCTCATTAGATGTGGGAAAAATGGATGAAATCATCCTTTTATTACAATTCTTACCCTGTTTTAAGGTAAAATTGAGTTCTCGGGCACTCAAAGTCAAATTTAAGCAGTTACAGAAATTTTCTAACCACATTCAAAGTAGCCAATTACCACAGGGACATCTGTCGGCATGACCTTTGCAAGCGCCAGCAACTTTCCGATTTGTACACTCGTACATGAATGTGGAACTCCTAAATTCATCAACAGCTGATTGTTGGCATTATTTAACTAAGGTCCATTTCCAGATCTTCATTGAATCCAAAGCAGAGACCAACATTTTGAGTTTACTCAAACAAATATGCGAGAGCGAAGCAAATAATCTAGTTCTTCTTAAATTTTGCATAATATTTTAAATAATTGGAATAATTAATCTCAGAAACATTCAACAGATTTTCATCTGTAGATTTTTTACATTTATCATTTGTTCATGTTATGTGTACATTTAGCAAAGTCAGCATTTCCTGCCACTTCCTTGTTGCTTCTTGGGGTGTGAAAGAGGTGGTAAACCATCTACAACTCAAACCTTGCTAAGCAATTTCAGAGTCAGTAGTAGGTCTAATGTCAGTAGTGAGGAAGATAAATGCAATGTTGGCTTTCACTTTGATAGGACTAGAATATAAAAACAAGGATGTAATGCTGAAGCTTTCTAAGCACTGGTGAGGCCTCACTTGGACTATGGTGAGCAATTTTGGGTCCCTTATCAAGAAAGGATGTGCTGACATTGGAGAAAGTTTAAAGGACACTCATGAAAATTATTCCAGGAATGAAAGTCTTATCATATGAGAAGCATTTGATGGTTCTGGGCAAGTGCTCACTGAAATTTTGAAGAATGAGGAGGATCTCACTGAAACCTATCAATTGTTGAAAGGCCTAAATGGAGTGCATGTGGAGAAGACATTTCACATAATTAGGGATGGAGGACACAACCTGAGAATAGAGGGAAGTCAATTTAGAACACAGATTAGGAAGAACTTCTTTAGCCAGAGGGTGGTAAATCTATGGAATTCATTGCCAAAGGTGGTTGTGGAGGCCAGGTCATTGGGTATATTTAAGAAAGAGGTTCATAGATTCTTGATAAGTCAGTGCGTGAAAGGTAACAGGAGAAGGCAGGAGAATAGGGGTTGAGTGGGAAATGGATTAGTGATGATCAACTATCTTTAAAAAACTTGATGGGCCAAATGGCCTAATTCTGCTCCTATATCTTATGGTCACATATTGGCCAGACCAAATTTCCATGTACCGGTAAATAGGTTTTCACAACAAATTTATTGTATTTCTGTTCATTAATACTATCATTGCAGTTCTAAATTCACACTGCTGTTTTAATCGAACCTCTAGATTACTGGTCCCAATATTGAACAACCATGCCCTTGGTTTTGATGAAGCCTCTTCAGCACAATATGTTCTCTGTAGAAATTCACTGCAATTGACAAAGCAGGACAGAAATATGCAAGGTAAATGCAACACCTTTTACAAGCACAGGCTGGAAAGACATGACCTCAGGTTCCAAGCCATTATTGAGCAAATGGCCTATGTCAAAGTCAAAGTAAATTTTCTTATCAAAGTATGTATATGTCACCATATACAAGCTTGAGATTCATTTCCTTGCAGGCATTTGCAGAAAAATAAAGAAATACAATAGAGTTTATGAAAACTATACATAAACTAAGACTGACAAACAACTAATGTGAAAAAGAAGACAAAAATTGTACAATAATAAATAATACTCTGAACTTAAGTTGCAGAATCCTTGAAAGTGAGTCTGTAAATTGTGGGATCAGTTCAAAGTTGAGGTGAGTGAAGTTTATTCACGCCAGTTCAGGAGGCAGATTGTTGTAGGGTAATAGCTCTTCCTGAACCTGGTGGGTGGGACCCAAGGCACCAGTACCTCCTGACCTACGGTAGTTGTGAAAAGAGAGCATGACTTGAGGAGTGGAGGTCCTCAATGATGATTGCTGCTTCCTTGTGGCAGCGCTCCTCCTAAACATGCTCAGTGGCGGGGAGGGTTTTGCCTGTGATGGACTGGGCTGTATCAGCCTCTTTCTATAGACTCTTCCATTCCTGGGCATTGGTGTTTCCATATCAGGATGTGATACATACTGCGCATCTACAGAAGTTTGTCAAGGTTTTAGAAGACATGCTACAGATCTTGCTATTTCAACAATTTCCTGTTTAATCATTGCAAAAAAAAAGGCCAAAATGTGCAATGATTTAAGCTTGGCTCAATGTTTCTACTTTTAAAATACTTAACAAGACTTTTGGATTATGCATTAAGCTATCTTAATTTCACTTAAAGCAAAGGCTTGAAAAATGGCAGGTCATTCAATATTAAAAAAAATACCAAGATGAGAACTGGATTTAAACTGACAGTCAACAGAACAAAACCGAAGGATGGTTCACTGGGGAACAAAATCTTGGCATCTAGGTTCTGAAGTAAAATACAGCTTGGCGACCGCAGTGAAAGAGTTCCATAATTTTGAGAAGTGCAAAACAAACCTAGGTTGGCTGCCTGGGCATGGATCAGTGATACCAATCTAACAACGATTAGCACAGGGAGTTAGAGTAGGAAATAGAAAAATTTCACACTCCAGCAGAGTCTGTGAAACATTTTTAGAGAAGTGCAGGCCATAGCAGAGCTGCTGACATACTGTGAGAAGTTCTTAAGAGCTGAAAAACATAGACAGCAGCAGCAAAGGAAACACAAATGGGCACCAAACCTAAAATGTCTCCAGCCCCTTGAATGAATACTGGTGGAACACAATGCAACCCATGAGAAAAAATTGAACAAAGATTCAACCCAATATTGGATGGGGCCACTTTTCCAGCCTCACTGGTAGTTGTTTAAGATAAGCTCTTGGTTAATCTTCAAAACAGACAATTGGCCTAATATTTTAGCAAAATAAGTTAACTGTCTGTAATAAATAATTACATCTGTGTCTCTGTGCCTTTACTCTTGTAAATGTGACCTCGTAGGCAGGTATCATGAAAAAAAAAGTAAATTTTAAAAAATGCTTTGGAGTTGGAAGGAACTTAACTGTTTCTCTTGGTCCTAAGTAACTTCTTAGTGACACCACTGATATCCATCAACACTTTTTCACTGTCCTCATCCCTTTGGCCCAGCTGATAATAGTCAGCCACAGCTCCGGGGGTTCCTCCAGATTATTTTCAGCCTGAAGCTCAGTTTTAGGAAATTATTGTGTCTCTTGCTTGGCCTGTCGTTACAACCCTATTACATACCATTCATCTGAAACCAAAGAGGTTCATAAATCTGACAGTATTAATATATTTAATCAAGCACTTGAATCACCTCAACATAGGCTAGAGGCCATGTGCTGGAAAAAGGGATTAATCCAGATAGATGTCCACTGGTTAGCAAGGACATTGGGGGGGGGGGGGAGCTGAATGATCTGTTATATGATGTATGTCTCAGACTGTAAACAAGAATTATCCTGGAGTTTCTGGAATAAACATTGCACAATCAGAACCCGGGGGAAAAAAAAATTACAAGTTTACAAAGACAGTCAGAAATGTATTGCATTGCTCATGTATTTCACATACTGCATGTAATTTAAATATAATGTCAAAACCTTCAGCAAGTGTACAGCTACTGTATCTTCACAAAAGGGTCAGGGCAACTGTAAAGGCAATTCTGTGACCCACAATAAAACAGAAGTTGATTAAACTTAAATGAATCACCGAGTTATACAGCAGGGTATCAGACCCATCAGGCCCTGCTGACCAAGGTGCCTACCTGAACTACTCCCATTTGCTCCTGCTTGGTTTATATCCTTCTAAATTGTTCCTATCCAGGTATCTGTCCAAATCTCTTTTGAACATTGTAATTGTGCCCACTACCTGTGAAAAAAACTTGCTCCTTTCAATCTCTGCTTCTAACCTCAAGCCTATTCCCTCCTGTTTGTGATTTCCCCAGCCAGGAAAAAGACTGTGACCATCCACTTTTTTATTTCCCTATTGATTCTATTAAATGTCATAAGGTTACATGTTCGTCTCCTTCACTCCAGGAATACAGCCCCAGCCTATCAAATCAGTCCTTAGAACTCAAGCCCTCCAGTCCCATCAGAATCCGTCTGAATCTTTTCTGCATCCCCTTCAGCCTAATCACATCCTTCCTCTAGCATGGTGACCAGAACAGCAAATGATATGTGAGGTATAGCCTTGCCAACATCCCAGCTCTTATATTTAGTGACCTGACTGAGGAAATCTTTACATCTTCTTCTCCAGCCTGTCCACTTTTGGGAACATGGAAACGCGTTTCAGAAAAAATATGGGTTAAACTGACAGAGAAGTTGCTCTGTTCAGTCAGTTAAAAAGTATACCCAATTAAATCTTTATGCATCACTACTAACGAGCCCAACACCAAACGTTACCATGGAATCTTCTGAAACAGATTTTAGCTGTCTTCAACAGTTTACCTGGCTGTATAATGAAGTGAATTTAGTAAATTCCTGTCCTCTGGTCTACAATGCCCTATCTTCTGCTAGAGCTGCATCTTAACTAATCATTTTTCTGATCCTTCACTAGAATGTAAAGCCAAACCAAACCTGCTTGAAATAATAGCTCTCATGGAGAATTACCAGCATATATCATAACACAGGATCATATCACAGATAACACAGGGCTCGTCTAGGGAGGCTATTTGGGTGGAATTGAGGAATGGGAAAGGTGTAGTAACACTTATAGGGGTGTATTATAGACCACCTAATGGGGAATGAGAATTGGAGGAGCAAATTTTCAAGGAGATAGCAGATATTTGTAGTAGGCACAGGGTTGTGATTGTGGGAGATTTTAATTTTCCACACATAGACTGGGAAGCCCATACTGTAAAAAGGATGGTTTGGAGTTTGTAAAATGTGTGCAGGATAGTTTTTTGCAGCAATACATAGAGGTACTGACTAGAGAAGGGGCAGTGTTGGATCTTCTGTTAGGGAATGAAATAGGTTAGGTGACGGAGGTATGTGTTGGGGAGCATTTCGGATCCAGTGATCACAATGCCATTAGTTTCAATATAATTATGGAGAAGGATAGGACTGGACCCAGGGTTGAGGTTTTTGATTGGAGAAAGACTAACTTTGAGGAGATGCAAAAGGATTTAGAAGGAGTGGATTGGGACAACTTGTTTAATGGGAAGGATGTAATAGAGAAATGGAGGTTATTTAAAGGTGAAATTTTGAGGGTACAGAATCGTTCCTGTTAGGTTGAAAGGAAAGGTTAAACGTTTGAGAGAGCCATGGTTTTCAAGGGATATTGGAAACTTAGTTAAGAAAAAAGAGAGATATCTACAATAAATATAGGCAGCATGGAGTAAAGGAGGTGCTCAAGGAATATAAAGAATGTAAGAAGAATCTTAAGAAAGAAATTAGAAAAGCTAAAAGAAGATAGCAGGTTGCTTTGGCAAGTAAGGTGAAAATAAATCCGAAGGGTTTCTACAGTTATATTAATAGCAAAAGGATAGTGAGGGATAATTATTGGTCCCTTAGAGAATTAGAGTGGACAGCTATGTGTGGAGCCAAAAGAGATGGGGGAGATTTTGAACAATTTCTTTTCTTCGGTATTCACTAAGGAGAAAGATATTGAATTGTGTAAGGTAAGGGAAACAAGTAGGTAAGTTATGGAAACTATGACAATTAAACAGGAGGAAGTACTGGCGCTTTTAAGGAATATAAAAGTGGATAAATCTCCGGGTCCTGACAGGATATTCCCTAGGACCTTGAGGGAAGTTAGTGTAGAAATATCAGGGGCTCTGACAGAAATATTTCAAATGTCATTAGAAATGGGGATGGTGCCGGAGGATTGGCATATTGCTCAA
The DNA here is from genome assembly GCF_048418815.1 of Hemitrygon akajei. NCBI lineage: Eukaryota > Metazoa > Chordata > Chondrichthyes > Myliobatiformes > Dasyatidae > Hemitrygon > Hemitrygon akajei. The sequence continues at coordinate 145,715,830 of NC_133134.1, read as the reverse complement.
GTGGTTCCATTGTTTAAAAGGGTTCTAAGAGTAAACCTTGCAATTATAGGCCTATCAGTTTGACATCAGTGGTGGGTAAATTAATGGAAAGTATTCTTAGAGATGGTATATATAATTATCTGGATAGACAGGGTATGATTAGGAGCAGTCAACATGGATTTGTGCGTGGAAGGTCATGTTTGACAAATCTTATTGAATTTTTTGAAGAGGTTACTAGGAAAGTTGATGAAGGTAAAGCAATGGATGTTGTCTACATGGACTTCAGTAAGGCCTGTGACAAAGTTCCGCATGGAAGGTTAGTTAGGAAGGTTCAATCGTTAGGTATTAATACTGAAGTAGTAAAATGGATTCAACAGTGGCTGGATGGGAGATGCCAGAGAGTAGTGGTGGATAACTGTTTGTCAGATTGGAGGCCGGTGACTAGTAGTGTGCCTCAGGGATCTGTACTAGGTCCAATGTTGTTTGTCATATACATTAATGAACTGAATGATTGGGTGGTAAATTGGATTAGTAAGTATGCAGATGATACTAAGGTAGGTGGTGTTGTGGATAATGAAGTAGGCTTTCAAAGTTTGCAGAGAGATTTAGGCCAGTTAGAAGAGTGGGCTGAGCGATGGCAGATGGAGTTTAATGCTGATAAGTGTGAGGTGCTATATTTTGGTAGGAATGATCCAAATAGGACATACATGGTAAATGGTAGGGCATTGAAGAATGCAGTAGAACAAAGTGAATAATGCTGCATAGTTCTCTGAAGGTGGAATCTCATGTGGATAGGGTGGTGAAGAAAGCTTTTGGTATGCTGGCCTTTATAAATCAGAGCATTGAGTATAGGCATTGGGATGTAATGTTAAAATTGTACAAGGCATTGGTAAGGCCGAATTTGGAGTACTGTGTACAGTTCTGGTCACCAAATTATAAGAAAGATGTCAACAAAATGGAGAGAGTACAGAGAAGATTTACTAGAATGTTACATGGGTTTCAGCACCTAAGTTACAGGGAAAGGTTGAACAAGTTAGGTCTTTATTCTTTGGAGCGTAGAATGTTGAGGGGGTACTTGATAGAGGTATTTAAAATAATGAGGGGGATAGATAGAGTTGACATGGATAGGCTTTTTCCATTGAGAGTAGGGGAGATTCAAACAAGAGGACATGATTTGAGAGTTGGGGGCAAAAGTTTAGGGGTAACACGAGGGGAAATTTCTTTACTCAGAGAGTGGTTGCTGTGTGGAACGAGCTTCCAGTAGAAGCGGTAGAGGCAGGTTCGGTATTGTTATTTAAAGTAAAATTGGATAGGTATATGGACAGGAAAGGAGTGGTGAGTTACGGGCTGAGTGCGAGCCCGTGGGACTAGGTGAGAGTAAGCATTTGGCACGGACTAGAAGGGCCGAGATGGCCTGTTTCCATGTTGTAATTGTTATATGGTTATATATGTAAATTTGTGATTATTGAGCAATTTCCAAATTGATTTTTAATCTGTTGCAGCTTTATAAAACTGTATTTAGGCAGCATCTGGAATACTTCATTTCCGGTCATGGAGGCGTCTAAGTGTTTGGAGAGGGCACAGAAGAGATTTACCAGGATGCTGCCTGGATTTGAGGGTAGGTGCTATAAGGAGAGGCAGGATAACTGCAGTTATTTTCTCTGGAGTGGCGGAGGCCGAGGGGTGATCTGTTAGAGGTTTATAAGATTATGAGAGATATGGGTAGAGTTGACAGCTAATAGATTTTCCCCAGGCAAGAGACCATGCATTTAAGTTGAGAAGTAGCAAGTTCACAGGAACTGTGCAGGATAAGTTTTCTTTTTACTCAGAGAATCATGTGTGCCTGGAATGTGCTACTAGGGGGTGTAGTGGAGACAAATATGATGGAGGCATAGAAAAGGCAAAAGAATGTGCAAACAATGGAAGGATGTGGTCATGTGCAGGCAGAAGGGATACATTTAATTGGACCTCAACAGCTTAATTAATTAAGCACAACATAGTGGGTGAAAGGGCCTGTTCCTGTGCTGTACTGTTCTATGTTCTAATATGCCTTTAAGAATGGATGGTTGTGCAAAGGTAGTGGGTTCATGATGTTCACGGAGCTTTGCATGACGTGCACATGTGGAGTTTATCTCACAATGCCATACGCAACTGCCCTAGGTCCCCCGCACAATTACGAGCTCATTTTGACACAGATTTGGATTTCTGTGACTGCACATTTTTCATTTCCTTTGAACATACTTGGTTATTAGTTACAAAAATACCAGCAATAGAAAGAAAAGAGACCGGGTAGGAAGACACCAGATGAAATTTTCATAATACTGCTGTCAGAGATAGCAATTCAAAACCAGGTACTGTCATATGTCCAACTATAGATGTAGATAAATGTAAAAGTAAAAACTTGTGTATTGAGGAAGTTTGAATTGCATGTAGTTGTACAAATGTGCACGTCTTACTGTCAATACATGAAAAGGCAAATTGTCCTTTTTTAATGGAAAGAGCATTTCACCATCTACAAATTGCCCTGTAATTGAAAGGAAACTTTTTAAATTTAAAATGAGAAAAAAAAATCATGTTTTCAAGCTTTCCTCAATGTGACCCAACCCCCCTGTGAGACAAGCTGGAAGGCTTTGCTCACTAAGTTCTTGACTGGGTCCTCACCAGCCTTTAAGAGGTTAAAGTGTAAGTGACCATATCATAACTCTGAGTGTCTTTCTGACTACTGATATAAATATCACCATTCTTCAGATCAACCTGCACCAACTTGGCTTTATGTGTCTGAATGAACATGAAGCAAAGAAAAAAGTTGTTAGAGCTGTTTGATTAAAAAAAAGTCAGCACTTAAATACTTACATTCAAATTTAGGAACACGTATTCAAAAAGATAGCCATAAAGGAAGGGCTCCATGCTTTCCATCATAGGAAGATGGGACACAAGCGACATCAATATACTGTATGTTTTGTCTTGCAGGAGGTTTGGAAACTCATATTTTGATGGTCTTTTTCAATTTATATCTCCACAAATGCAATGACCAGAGATAAGATATAGGAGTAGAACTAGGCATTCACCCCATTGAATCTTTCCACTATTCAATCATAGCTGATAGACAAAAGATTCTGCAGATGCTGTATATATTGAACAAAACATACAAAATATTGATGGAACTTGGCAAGTTAGGCAGCATCTATGGCGAGGAATAAACAGTCAACATTTTGGGCTGAGACCCTTCATTGGGACTAGAAAAAAAGCCAGAATAAGAACATGAGGAGAATACAAGCTGGCAAGTGGGAAGTAAGACCAGGGGAGGGAGAAAGGAGAAAGTGGGTGAGTGGGGAAGAGGGGAGGAAGTAAGAGAAGCATTTTGTGTGTGTTGCTTGAATTTCCAGCATCTGCAAATTCAAGAGAAAATCTGCAGATGCTGGAAATCTGAGCAACACGCAAAAAATGCTCAAGGAACTCAGCAGGCCAGGCAGCATCTTGAAAAAGAGTAGTTGATATTTCGGACTGAAACCCTTCAGTAGGATTTTCTATTGTTTGTGATTGAAATACTACATTGCAAAGTCTCTTCCAGGGACGGGAGGTCCCGCATGGGAGGTTAGTTAGGAAGATTCAGTCGCTAGGTATACATGGTGAGGTAGTAAATTGGATTAGACATCGACTCAATGGGAGAAGTCAGAGAGTGGTAGTGGAGGATTGCTTCTCTGAGTGGAGGCTTGTGACTAGTGGTGTGCCACAGGGATCAGTGCTGGGTCCACTGTTATTTGTCATCTATATCAATGATCTGGATGATAATGTGGTAAACTGGATCAGCAAATTTGCTGATGATACAAAGATTGGAGGTGTAGTGGACAGTGAGGAAGGTTTTCAAAGCTTACAGAGGGATCTGGACCAGCTGGAAAAATGGGCTGAAAAATGGCAGATGGAATTTAATGCAGACAAGTGTGAGGTATTGCACTTTGGAAGGACAAACCAAGGTAGAACATACAAGGTAAATGGTAGGACACTGAGGAGTGCAGTAGAACAGAGGGATCTAGGAATACAGGTACAAAATTCCCTAAAAGTGGCATTACAGGTAGATAGGGTAGTCAAGAGAGCTTTTGGTGCATTGGCCTTTATAAATCAAAGTATTGAGTATAAGATTTGGAATGTTACGGTGAGGTTGTATAAGGCATTGGTGAGGCCGAATTTGGAGTATTGTGTACAGTTTTGGTCACCTAATTACAGGAAGGATATTAATAAGGTTGAAAGAGTGCAGAGAAGGTTTACAAGGATGTTGCCGGGACTTGAGAAACTGAGTTACAGAGAAAGGTTGAATAGGTTAGGACTTTATTCCCTGGAGCGTAGAAGAATGAGGGGAGATTTGATAGAGGTATATAAAATTATGATGGGTATAGATAGAGTGAATGCAAGCAAGCTTTTTCCACTGAGGCTAGGGGAGAAAAAAACCAGAGGACATGGGTTAAGGGTGAAGGGGGAAAAGTTTAAATGGAACATTAGGGGGGGGCTTCTTCACACAGAGAGTGGTGGGAGTGTGGAATGAGCTGCAGATGAAGTTGTAAATGCAGGCTCACTTTTAACATTTGAGAAAAACTTGGACAGGTACATGGATGAGAGGTGTATGGAGGGACATGGGACAGCTGCAGGTCAGTGGGAGTAGGCAGAAATATGGTTTGGCACAGCCAAGAGGGCCAAAAGGCCTGTTTCTATGCTGTAATGTTCTATGTTCTATGGATAGTTACCCTGAAGAAGATTAAATCTTCAAGTCCTGATGAATGATCTCAGCCCAAAATATTGACGGTACTCTTTTCCATAGATGCTGCCTGGTCTTCTGGGATACTCCAGAGTTTGGTGTGTAGTGATGGTAGGAATGTTGGCAATGGCGGATTTAAAATATGGAAGTAAACTCTGAACTCAAATGTGTCAATGACGGTGGAATTACACAAACCAATTGTATGTTGTTTCTCCCCATTTTGTGAAATCTGAATTGATTCTTGCTCTGGGATAATACAATCAAAGCAATTGAGGCTACATCCACACTATACCGAATAAATCCATAACTGAAGCTTTTTCTCTTCATTTTTACCCTTCATCCACACTAAAATGGTGTTTTCGTTCCCCGAAACCGGAGCTTTTCAGAAACACTCTCCACAGTGTGTATTTTTGAAAACACCAGATTGACCAGATCAGTGTGGATGGGGTAACCGGAGACTTCTGAAAACGCTGTCAGACGGCAGCGCGCTATTTCATTGTTTTCTGAACACTTTCAGAACAGACGGCAACAAGACTGAAGCCAAAAGAGTTAGAAATGTACTTACCAAATACTTTGACCCATAACTTACTGAATAAATAAATATATTCACTTTGCCCTGTTTTCTGTCCTTGCTCGTATGAAGGTGGTTTACCTATTTATGCAAGTACTTCTCTGACAATAGATGTGTAACAGTCTAATGTAACATTGTATGGAAATACAAGATAACACTGATTCAGACATTAAAATATTTATACATTTAACAAGATGCTTTATTAATGCAACAGAGTTAGTCAGTTTTTCAATGTTTGTCATCAGCCGGGTCAATTTGTCTGTGAATTCCCTGTCGGTTGCCTCCATATGCTCCAGTATTTGTTTTTTTTTTACTTTTAAGTTCTCCTGCGCGAAAGTCAACAGCTGTCCGTCGTTTTAAGTTTTGCTAGTCTGTAACTTTTACGGCGAGATTCGACACCAAACATGTTGCTTGTTTTTGGTAGATGTGTCCTGTGCATGAGCAGGAGGAGATTCGCCAAAATCTCCGTTTCAATGTGGACCGAGATATTTTTAAAAACGTATTGTGTGAATGCCTATTGTTTTTACGTGAAACTGGCGTTTTCAAAATTATCCGGTCTAGTGTGGACGTAGCCTGAGTGTGGACACAAGGAGCTTCAGCAAATGACCTGCTGAACCTGGGACCATTATCAGACAAGTAGCTGCTTATTATGTAAAGTGGCAGGCTTGCAGGAGGAGCAACTTGTAATCCTATTGGATTCAGGTGACTGAGTCACCTCATTTAACCGGTTTGAACCAGTCAGACTTGAAAGAAGCAAAGAGACGAAGCTGAGGGCAGAGACCATAGACCAATGTCGGTTGTAGCCCTGGACCAGAGCCAATAAGGTGGTGACCCAGGTAGGTCAAGTGACCTTGAGCCAATGGGATGATGATTGCCAGTACAACTGATGAGGAACACTATAAGAGTTAGGAGTTTCAAATACATAACAGCAGCAACTCCGGAGAATCACCTTCATGATGAAGAACCCCAATGCCAGGGGCTGGGAGAAGATCAATTGTCTGGTTAATAGAGATCCCCTATTCTGTTATTGTAAATTGTAAAAATGGTCTTGAGTGAACAGTAGAATTCATATTCTAAGCTGTTGGCCCGGGTCAACTTATTTCATTGCTGTTTGCGCAGAGATAATGAAGTGTGATCTTCAATTAATTAAAAATTGTGCAGCGAGTTTCCTAACCATTTCCACTGATAAACAGTCAACAGGATCCTATTGGAGTTGGGAGAAGATGTGGAAAATGATGTGTTGGATACGGAGTGCAGGCCGATGGCCATCAAATGTTGCTCATACAATAAGCCTTTCAATTCCTGGCTTCTGAAATTTCAAGTAAGTAGCCACTGAAGTGTACGCACTGCAAACTCAAGAATAAATCACCATCTCCCCTTTGCCACATCATCACAAGGCAGGCTCTTGGTCACAGGTGGGAACCAAAATACCAAGATTATCTTAAATGAAGCAGAAAATACACTGTAGTCAGCGGCAGCCAAGTTAGCTGCACACAAAGCCTTTCCCATTGAATTCACATCAGGACTCTGGCAGAGCACACAATCCCAGCTGTTATACTTTGTAATCAGTTTTAGTGCTGAAATGAGGCTTTCTGCAGTAACAATAAGTGAATAGTAAGTCAAAAAATTATGAACTGCCCATCTTAAGTACACCAGGAAACCTTTGTAATAAAAATGTAGTACATTTACCGATTGAAGAGATATATACAGTACATTTGAGTCTATTATGTTTGGAAACCTTATCCAAGAATGCAGATGCATGAAGCACAATTACAAATTTAAGTTGTGTTTAACATATTAATGAGTGTTTGATAATGCCTGACATGTGCACTACCCTCTAGTATATCACTGTGTAAAAAGAGGTTTGTATTCAAGGCGAGGATGCCAACAGCTTTTCACAGGGAGGCTTGTTAGAATATGTAATGTTTTATAAAATCTGGGCATTGAGTTAGGAAATTTGAAATGGAATTCATTATTCTTGCATTTTAAGTTGTCACACTGTACAGCAAAAGGAGGAGGTGAGGGAATGAGATGCTTGAAATCCAAAGCAAGACACACAAAACGCTGGAAGAACTCAGCAGGTCAGGCAGAATCCATGGAAATTCACCATTTAGAACCTATCAAATGGTGAAAGGCCTTGATTGAGTGAATGTGGAGAGGATGTTTCCTATGCTAGGAGAGTCTAAGACCAGAGGAAACAGCCTCAGAATAAAGGGGCATCTTTTTGGAACAGAGATGAGGAGGAATTTCTTCAACCAGAGAGTAGTAAATTTGTAGAATTTGTTGCACGGGCAGCTGTGGAAACCAAGTCTTCATATATGTTTACGGCAAAGGGTGATAGATTCTTGATTGGTAAGGCATAGAGGGATACAGGGAGAAGGCAAGAAATTGGAGCTGAGAGGAAAATTGGATCAGCCATGATTAAATTGTGGAGCAGACTCAATGGGCCAAATGGCCTCATGTTGCTCTTATGACTTATGGTCTAAATAAACAAAAAGGAGGAAAAAAACCCCAACATTTTTGAACGAGAACCTTCTCTCAGCCAGATTCTGGTGTCCTCCCCCTTCATTTCCAAACCTGAAGAAGGGTCTTGGCCTGTAACACTGGCTATTTGTTTATTTGTTGATTTCCATAGATGCTGCCCAACCTGCTGAGGTCCTCCAGCATTTCGTGCAGGTATCTTATCTTAAAAATAAACAAGAACGTGGAAACTGTCATTCTGGAAACAATACCAAAATCAGTCATCTAGAAACATTATGTAGTTTACTTCACTCCACCTACTTCCTGTATGACTTGTATTCTCAAGCATCAACTCTGAATGAGAAATAATGACAGTTGGCAATATTAGAGAAATGATTAAGAGTTCGTTCACAGTTTTGTTTAATATAAAGAAGATGTTTGCATTAAAATTACAGGAGATGAATATTATACAAATGCACTAATCATTTGTCACTATTACTAGCAAATGATATTTTCAGCCTTGCAAAACAGTTACAGAAACTGAGCATCAAGCATCGAGAATGAATGACTGGGACATAAAGATAACAGAATATGTACAGAAGTTCCATCTTCCACATTCTTATAAAAAATGTTTTTCCTGATACATGCCACTAAGTGACACATGTGGCCTGGTGGCTAACTTTACAGTACAGGCAACCCAGGTTCAATTCCCACAGGTTGGTAGCTTAATTTGTCTTTGTAAATTGTCCTGAGATTAAAACAGGGGATTGCTGGGTGACATTCCTGAAGGGCCTATTCTGTACTGTATCTCAATTAAAAAGTAAATAAAACTGGTTCCAACTCAAGAAAATCACCACAATTTAATCCCTGTTTAATTTCCAATTAATGTGGCCATCAGTTTGCAAATCAAAATTTGTAGCTACTTTCAAAATTGATAAAATGTACGGTTGTTTACAAAATAAAACATTTTACTGAGGATATTTAAAAGGCTTTTAAAATATTATAAGTATTCTATGAGGTTTAAAATAGCCTTAAACTGGAGAGTGACATTGATAACAACACACACAAAATGCTGGAGGAACTCAGCAGGCCAAGAAGCATCTATGGAAAAGAGTACAGTCGACGTTTCAGGCCGAAACCCTTCAGCAGTCCTGTTGAAGGGTGTCAGGCCAAAACATCAACTCTACTCTTTTCCATAAATGCTGACTGGCCTGCTGTGTTCCTCCAGCAGTTTTTGTGTTGCTTGGATTTCCAGCTGCAGGTTTTCTCCTGTTAGTGACATTAATAAGTAATTCCTTATTGTAACAAAATGTCTCAGAACAAGTAATGTGACTATCACAAGAAAATCTGCAGATGCTGGAAATTTAAACAATACACACTGACATATCAATTCCTCCAACCTGAGTGTGGCTCTGGGAGAGCATTTCACTGGACACCTACGCTCTGTCCGCCAGAGAAAGCAGGATCTCCCAGTGGCCACACATTTTAATTCCATGTCCCATTCCCATTCTGATATGTGAATCCATGGCCTCCTCTACCGTCAAGATGAAGCCACACATAGGTTGGAGGAACAACACCTTAAATTCCGTCTGGGTAGCCTCCAACCTAATGGCATGAACATTGATTTCTCTAACTTCCATTAATGCCCCTCCTTCCCCTTCTTACCCCATCCATTATTTATTATTCCCCCCTTTTTTTCTCTCTCTGTCCCTCTCATAATCACTCCCTGCCTATTCTCCATCGCCCTCTTGTGCTCCCCCTCCCCCTTTCTTTCTCTCTAGGCCTCCTTTCCCATGATCCTCCCCCTTCTCCAGCTCTGTATCCCTTTTGCCAATCAACTTTCCAGTTCTTAGCTTCATCCCTCCCCCTCCTGTCTTCTCCTATCATTTCATATCTCCCCCCTTCCACTTTCAAATCTCTTACTATCTCTTCTTTCAGTTAGTCCTGACGAAAGGTCTCAGCCCAAAATGTCAACTGTACTTCTTCCTATAGATGCTGCCTGGCTTGCTACATTAAACCATCATTTTGTGTGTGAATGTGACTATTAACACACTCACACAATGTTGGAGGAATGCTGAGTACCTCTAGAATTTTGTGTGTATTGCTCAAGATTTCCATCATCTGCAGAATCTCTCATGTCATGCCTCCAATTTGACTATCAAATCTATTTCATTATTTGCACTTCGTGCATCCGTATTCTTTATTAATCTTAATAAGATTTCTGTTTAGACATGATATGTAATTCTACATCCATTTTTCCAATAATTAGACCTGACAAGTTCCTTAAAGTAGATTTCAGAAACATATTTTATTGACATGATTCCTTAATAAAATGTTTCACTAAGAACTGAACAGTTAATGTGATTGTCACTGTGTGTGTGATTGTACAAATGTTAATATTTTTTACTTTGCTGATGATAATTTAAATTACAACCCTGATTTAAAAATCCTAAAGGGAAAATTGGATACATTTCCTTGAAGGAAATATATGAGGGCGTGGATGACATTGCCATGACAGACCCCTGCTGACAGCTCCTGTGGCTCCTCCCACGGACCCCTGCTGACTGCTCCTGTGGCTCCTCCCACAGACCCCCGCTGACTGCTCCTGTGGCTCCTCCCACAGACCCCCGCCGACTGCTCCTGTGGCTCCTCCCACAGACCCCCGCCGACTGCTCCTGTGGCTCCTCCCACAGACCCCCACCGACTGCTCCTGTGGCTCCTCCCACAGACCCCCGCCGACTGCTCCTGTGGCTCCTCCCACAGACCCCCGCCGACTGCTCCTGTGGCTCCTCCCACAGACCCCCGCCGACTGCTCCTGTGGCTCCTCCCACAGACCCCCGCCGACTGCTCCTGTGGCTCTTCCCACAGACCCCCGCCGACTGCTCCTGTGGCTCCTCCCACAGACCCCCGCCGACTGCTCCTGTGGCTCCTCCCACAGACCCCCGCCGACTGCTCCTGTGGCTCCTCCCACAGACCCCCGCCGACTGCTCCTGTGGCTCCTCCCACAGACCCCTGTATAAAGGCGATTGAGGCCTGAGCCCGGCCTCATTCTCCAGGATGTAGTGTTGTTCATTCTTCCAGTCAATAAAAGCCGATATCTCGCTTCTTACGTCTCGGAGTGAGTTATTGATGGTGCATCAATGAGCATACAGTGGGATTTTCCATGTGTTTTTAAATGGCAGAAGATTCTGTTGGATGAGGTTAGAACAGGGTGACTGAAATACGGAACAAGTTGCCCAAGGTCTTGATGGATATAGATACTCCAAACATACAAGTAGTACATAGATAAGCAGTTTAAATGCCATGGCATACAAGGCTATATGCAGGAATTAGTATGGATGGGCCCTTGAAGGCTAACATGGACTCTGTGAGCTACTTAGACTATCTACTTAGAGCCATGGAGTCATAGAAATGTCCAGCTTAGAAACAGGTCCTTTGGCCCAATTAGTCTGTGCCGAGCCAGTTAAACTGCCTACACCCATTGTCCTGCACCAAGGCCATTACCTTCCATACCCCTACCATACACATACCTATCTAAACTTCTCTTAAATATTCAAATTGAGCTTGCATGTACCACTTGTGTTGGCAGCTTATTCTATACCCTCACAACTCTGATTGAAGTTTCCCTTCATGTTCCCCGTAAACTTTTCATCTTTCACCCTTAACCCATGACCTCTAGTTGTAGTCCCACCATACCTCAGTGGAAAACATCTTCTTGCATTTACCCTATTTATAACTCTCATAATTTTGAATACCTCTATCAAATCTCCTCTCAATCTTCTACATTTCAAGGAATTAAGTCCTAACCTATTCAATCTTTTTTATTATTAAGTGTAATCGTGAACAATAGCCAGATCATAAATGCTGATCAAGTCAACTAGTTCTCAAAGAGAACTCTGATAGGCCAGTCAGATGGTTCACTGCTGCTCAGCGATAGAACACAAAAAAAATCATATGTACAATTAAGAAACATTAACAAATAGTAGAAATACTGGTGTAACGATGATCATGATGAAATCTGCTAGAGAGAGACATTTATACACATGCTGTCCTCCATAATTCCATATATCTCAGGTCCTCCAGACCTGGCAGGATCCTTGTAAATTTTCTCTGTACTCTTTCAACCTTATTTACATCTTTCCTATAGGTATCTGGCTCTATAATGCTGGGATAGAAAGTAATGTTGCAACCATATAAAGAACTGGCTCAACCACAGTGCGGAAAATACAATTACAAGAACATTGGATATTTTAATGTCAAAGATGTGGTCTTCATTCAGTTCAAATACATAGCACATTTGACAAACAATATGCAGTCAATAGCAGCCTGCATTAATGGGAAGGCTGCAGTCTTTGCAAACCCTTATGCTCACTCTGCTCCTCACCATCAAGTCTAAAATGGTCCATCTCATCTTGAAAGTTCAGCCTTCATGATGCCCTAATGCAATGAAATATCACAAATCAAACATTAGTAAACTTGCAGTGATAAAACCCAATGTCACTGCCATGGTCAATAACTCCTTTTCCCTACTTTGGAGCTCCAGCTGATTGGCATCTTCATCGTCCACCTGTATATTCTCCTAGTAAACATTAAGTGTGCATTGAGAGCCAATGGCGTTTGGGCTGCATTATGTCACAAATGTGTATAGGTGTTGGTGAAGCTGTATAGAGCTCCAAGGGAATCCCAACACATATAATCACCAGACTCCTTTCCACTACTTGGGATGTGAATATACTTGGCACGTTAAGCAAGTTTGCTGATGATGCTAAATTAGCAGGTTGAATAGTGAAGCATATTATAATGAATTACAAAGAGACCTTGATCAATTTGGGAAATAAACTGAGAATTGACAAATGCTTTTCAATTTAGAAAACTATAAAGTCAAGTCCAAGTGTATTGTCATTCAAATGTACACGTGTATACAGCTAAACAAAACAATGCTCCTCTGTGAACAATATGTAAAACACTCTACATACAGTCAGTGGCCACTTTATTAGTTACTTCCTGTACTAATAAAGTGATCAATAAGTGTACGTTTGTGGTCTTCTGCTGCTGTAGCCCATCCACTTCAAGGTTCGAAGTGTTATGCATTCAGTGATGCTCTTTTGCACATTATTGTTTTAATGTGTGGTTATTTGCATTACTGTCACTTTCCTGTCACCTTGAAGCAGTCTAACCATTCTCCTCCGACCTCTCTCATTAACAAGGTGTTTTTGTCCAGGCTGTTTTCTGCTGTTCACACCATTCTCTGGAATCTCCAGGGAATGTTATGCATGAAAATCCCATGCAGTTTCTAACATATTCACACCAACAATCATTCTATGATCCAAGACACTTAGATCACATTTCTCCCCAATTCTGATGTTTGACCTGAACAACTGAACGTCCTGACCATGTCTGAATGTTTATATGAATTGAATTGCTACTGTTTTATTGGTTGATAAGATATTTACATTAACAAGCATTAACAGCTGTACCTAATAAAGTGGTCACTGAGTGTATATGACATACAGCCAATATTAACACAATATTTACAGAAAATTTAAAAATCTGTGTATGTTCAATTTGGCATAAAGTGCATATACGACTTACATGTTAGTATACCACAGTACAATGGTACTGTATTTGTCATAAATAATGCATACTGAGTGAGAGCTGGGAGTTCAGAAGTCTCACAGCCTGGGAGAAGCTGCAGTCCAAGCTTTAAATAAGTTTTGGATTAGTATTTAGCAGATTCAGTAGTCTGCTATTGAACCCTGCACAATATTGAATATAAATTAGAAATTCTGGGAAATAGACAGCAGGTCAGGCAGCATCTGCTAAGGAGTTACAGAGTTACTTGCTCAAAACAACAATTCTTAAACAGAGCTACTCTATCGTAAAGTCAATAGCCTGAAATGTTAACATTATTTCGCTCACCACAGAGGTTGCCTGATCTGTCAAGTTATTCTTGTACCTACCATATTTTGTTTCGGAATTCTTGCAACTACAATAGTTTGCTTTTAAAAAATAACTTGTCACTGTAAACAAGAAAGTTCTGGAAGTAACAAATTAGTCAGCATCGAGCAAGGGAAGATAGGGTTAATGTTTCAGATGAATTCTAACCAAAGATTTTTACCAAAGATTAAGTACATCTAGCTTCCTGCATTTGCAGATTTTACATTGCCTTACTGTCTAAAATAGATAAACATCCGGTTTTTTTGTTCAGTGAAGGTCATTCCAAAAATTGTGAATCAGGTCAGATCCTAACCCCAACACTGTACCTTAGAATAGGACTTGCAAATGTGTCAAACCATGCATGGTTGATCCATCTGTCACTGTGTTTGATTCAGAATCACAATCAGATTTCATGTTACTGGTATCTGTTGCTTTGTGGCACTACATTGGAGCACATAATATCATCGATAAATTGCAATAAGAAACTAAATTAAGAATTATGTAGTGCAGAAATGGAACAAAAAAATTGAGGTCATATTCACAGGTTCATTGACCATTCAGAAATCTGATGGCAAAGGGGAAGAAGCTGAAACATTGGCTGTGTGTCTTCAGGCTACTGGAACTTTTCCTTGTCGGTAGCAATGAGAAGAGGGCATGGCTTGGTTGATTAGGGTCCTCAATGATGGATGAGGCATCACATTTTGAAGGTGTTCTCGATGCTACGGAGGTGAGTACTCATGATGGAGTAGGGCGAGTTTAAACTTACTGCAGCTTTTCCCATCCTGCAGGAAGTTGTAATGCTCATAATGCTCCAATCTACCATGCAAATTAAAAATTCTGATCTCTTCAAGGAATTCCCAGTCTTTCTGAATAATCCAACTCCAAATTTACAAGGGTGTCCTCTTGGATTCCCTCAACCAGAGAAAGAGTTCCTTTGTTATTTATTAGAAGTCCAAGCCTTGGGATATATACTCTGCAGGCAAATCCAGTGTTTAATTGTTGCCACATGTTGCCCTAAACAAGTGGGGAACACAGGCTGCAGATTCTAAGTTACATATCGACCAAGCAGAAGATTTCTTTCCTGTCCCAGCCTGGATGAAATTGGGCTTTTGAAAAATAAGGCAATCATGTACTTAAGTAAAATATGATTTTTGAATACCTCAGTTTTGGCACTTCACAAACATTTGAACTAAAGGAACTTTATTCCCTCAAGTCCAAGGGAATAAAGTCCTTGAACCAGAACTATATTTCCTAGAGTGTAGGGGAATGAGGGGTGACTTGATAAAGGAGTACAAAATTATGAGAGGTATAGATAGGGTAAATGCATGCAGGCTTTTTCCAATGAGGTTGGGTGAAACTAGAACTAGAGGTCATGAGTTAAGGATGAAAGCTGAAATGTTTAAGAGGACCTCAGACACTGGTGAGAGTGTAGAACAAGTAGTGGATATGGATTCAATTTCAACACTGGAGAAATTTGGATAGGTATATGGATGGGAGTGGTGTGGAAGGATATGGTCTGTGCAGGTGGATGGGACTAGGCAGAGTAATGGTTTGGCACAGACTAGATGAGTTGAAGGGTTTGTTTCTGTGCTGTAGTGTTCTATGTTTCTAAACAAAAGTTGTCCAAGTTTTTAAACATTATTTTATCATGATACCCCTTAAGCCAGCTGGAGTACAGTCCCTGAGATAATAATTAAGAAATGCATGTGTGTATAAATACGTACCTCGTGTGTTTTCAATTTGCCCCTTCAAACAACTTCATTTAAGTACTCCTTCAAAGTGTGTCAAATTTCTACTCTCTTCCTTGGTGAAGTGCTGATATATTTCTGGTATATTTGTCTGCATCCATTCAGACACCAACCTAACATTACAGGAGGTATAAAATCCAAATCAATCACAATTTGCCAGCTTTCCAGTGATGCTAAGAAGTGAAGTATAAATGAATTACTCTACCAGTTTGTTAATTTACATGAACCAGCTTTATAATAAACCTACTGTGGTACTAAATCTTTACAATCATAGTAGTACTCTGCATAACAACGTATCCAATAAAACAATTCATAAGAGATTTACATCCGACCAAATGATCACCAGCTGTAACTGTCTATCTTCAAAAAAGTCATAAATAAATCTTTGCATTAACTATAAGCTCATTGCTTCAACGCTTCTTCAAAAGAATCCTTAAACTCTTACATGACAGATCTATTTGAAGGACAAGCTGATATCTAAGAACAAAATAGGGGGAAAAACGCAAATGTAAGGGAGAATATTGCATAAAATATAACATTATATTGATCAGGTATAAATGCAATATTCTCCCAAGAAATCCACCCCAATAACTCAAGAAATTTTGATATGTAGTTATTGACAAGTACCTGAAAACATAAACCATCCTGAAGAGAATTATAGTCTGGCATTTGACAGACACCTGGGTGTACTTGGAAATAATGAAGACAGCAAAGATTTGTGAAGCAATACAAGCTGCAAAAGGAGATAGAAAGCTCCTTGTGAAGTTTGAGCTTTTCTCATTTGATCTACACAGAGTATTATGACTTTTCTCTCTGTAGTCACTTTAATCACTGCTAATACTTTTACTCTCCTACAGTAGTTTAGCAGATGAGGTACACAAATATCAGAAGTTAATACATTCTCTGATTTTCATTACACAGACTGGAAGAGCCAAGGGTAGATGCAGCAGACATGTAGAAGAGCAAATATATGTTGGCTTTATTGCAAGAGGATGTGCAATGTCAATGTAAAGATGTCACAGAGTCATAGAAAAGTGCAGAAGAGAAACAGGCCCTTCGGCCTATCTAATTTGTGCTGAGCATACTCCCATTGATCTGCACTGGGACCATAGCCCTTCCTACTCCTACCATCCATGTACCTATCACACTTCTCTTAAATGTTAAAATTGTGCTTGCAGGCACCATGTGCACTGGCAACTCATTCTATGCACTCACGACCCTCGAGTTAAAAAAAATTCCGCTCATTTTCCCCTTAAACTATTGTCTGTATAATTGTGCTATAGCAATTATACAGAGCCTTCATGAGAAGATGCCTAGAGGACATCCATTCCTCGATTTACGTAAGAGTTGCATTCCCTGACAATATTCTTCAGACGAATGAGAGTGACCTCCTTGCAATGCACAAAAATCTTCAAGGGTTCTGAGTAGCGGGTTCCCCACCCCCCACTTTGAAAATTTGAGGAAGATGGTTAGAGATCTCATTTAGGGTAAACAAGTACAGTATTGGCTCAAAATAAAGAGTAGACCATTTATGACTGAGATAAGGATAAATGCTTTCTCTCAAAGGATCTTTGGAATTCTTTTATAGATGATTGACTACCCTGTTTGCCAACAACTTCCCAAACACTGATGTCAGGCTAACAGGTCCATAGATTCTTTTCTGCTGTCTCCCACCCTTCTTGAATAGCAGAGTAACATCTGCAATGTTCCAGTCATCCGGTACAATGCCAGGATCTGTTGATTCTTGAAAGACAATTGTTAATGCCTCCGCAATCTCTCCAGCTACTTCCTTCAGAATCCACAGGTGCATTCCATCAGCTCCAGCACCCAAAGACCATTAAACTTCCCGATCACCTTCTCAGTCGTAATTTTCATTGCACATACTTCACTTCCCTGACACTATTATGGGTACTAATCTCCATAGTATCCAAGGCATCTTCAAGGAGCCATGCCTCAGAAAGGTGGCATCAATTACTATGGATCCCCATCACCCAGGGCGTGCCCTCTTCTCATTGTTACCATAAGACCATAAGATATAGGAGCAGAATTAGGCCATTTGGCCCATCAAATCTGCTCCACCATTCAATCATGGCTAATCCTTTTTTCCTGTTACACTGTTAATGGCAAGATCTGTAACATTGTTGGTGAGCAGAGGGATCTTGGGATCCAAATTCAGGAACTCCCAGAAAATAGTCACACAGGTTTGTAGGTTTGTATAGAAAGCATATAGTATGCTTGCCTTTACTAACTGAGGATTTGAATTCAGGAATTGGGAAGTTATATTGCAGCTTTATAAAATTTTAGCTAAGCAGCATCTGGGATATTGCATTCATTTCTGGTCTCTCCTTTATAGGAATGTTGTTGAAGCTTTGGACAAGGCGCAGAAGAGGTTTACCAGGATGAAGTAGAGAGCATTTGCCATAAGGTTAGACAAACTTGGGTCATTTTCTCTGGAGGGGTCATAGAGTCAGAAGAGAGATCTGTAGAGGTTTATAAGATTATGAGGGTAATAGAGAGTCAATATCTTTTTCCTAGGATTGACATATCCAATACCAGAGAGCATTTAAAGTGATGGACGTAAATTCAATGGAGTTGTGCAGGGCAAGCTTTCCCCCTCAACTCAGAGAGGTGGGTGCCTGGAGTGGTCATGGAAACAAGCATAAAAGTATTCAAGGGGCTCTTGCATAGGCAAAAGAATGTGTATGAAATACAAGAATATAGACACTGTGTAGACAGACGGGCTTATTTGTGTGAGTATTTGATTATTAATCTAATTAGCCCAGCATAATATTGTGGGCTGAATGGTCTGTTCCTGTTACAACACCAGAACCAGTGGGACAATGAGAAAAATTGTTCCAGCTATGTCCTGTTCACAAGTAATAGACAAAGCTGATATGGCTAACAAATGTCCATTCATCTACTGCAATAGAAGATATTGTTAACAGTGCTAACAATAGCACAAAACCACCAAGTTCCTGCTCAGTAATGCTCATTATGACCTCCATCATCAACACAACCTTGATCTAAACATGCTCAAAAGTACTTAATTTCAGAGGTGAACTGAGGGTAATTTTTGACATCAATACACCAGTTGGCAGAGCTATCAATCAGCCTCACACAAAAAAGAATGTCAAAGTCAGTGGAGACCAGAAGGATTCACTGGATGGAGTGATATTGAGCACAGAGAAAGATGTTTAATGGAATTCAATCATCTCAACCACAAGATGTAACTGTAGATGGTCATTGGGACAGTATCTGATACCCAAACAATTCCAACTGCTTCAGTGATAACCTTCTTTCGATTTAAGTGGGAATGTGCACTGACAATATTCAGTTCTACTCAGAATTCCAACAGATAATAACTATCATTTATGACAAGACTAGGGGAATATTCCAATTGATCAACGGCAAGTAATATTTGCACTGCATAAGTACAGAGCGATGATCACCTCCAACCAAAGCCAGCCTGACTATCTCACCTTAACATTCAACAGATTTGCTGACCCCCATCGATAGTCTCCACTTGGCCAGTTACTTGAGCAGTATGATCAATATTGTGGCCATAAATATAGGTCAAAGGCTGTGACCTTGCAGCAAGTGACACACCTCCCAATTTCCCTAAGGATTTTATAATCGTCCTTGCTACTCCTTCTCTCACCCTGGTTCCCATCAATCCACGTTCCGATATTGAAGTATCTCATAACTGCTCCACCTATCATCTCACCATGCTCACACAATACATTGTTCCCCTCACAGACAGTGCAGATGGTGGAGAGTGAGCAAGAGGAGATTGCAGTTGGGATTACATTGAGTAGGAAATTAGGCAACAAAGCTATAACCCAAGATACTAATTCCCTGGGTAATGTGGAGCTTCACTAAGAGATAGGATCACAAACTGATGAAAGTCATCAGCTAAGAGTGGGATAAAGCTAGGTTAGAGGGAGATGATAAGCCAGATGCCAACACATGAGAACACAAGGCCTCACATGGGTTCTGCTGCAAAAGCCTTTGAGGAAGTTCTCAGGGGACAGGTGATAGATATGTATAAATAAATGTTTAGTAGGCTTGAAAATATGCTACAAAGATTGGAAGTAGCATGGAAGGATCTATGCCAATCCTGCATACAGTTTGAAATCCATCAGCTTTGGAAGGAAATGTTTATCAAACACATTCCAGCACAGATGTAATGGATAAATCCAGTAACACAATTATGCACTTAGCTATCATATGGTACCTGAAAACCATTCTGTTCAGCAACACCTGCTTTGGCTGCAATACAAACTCATACTGCCATCAGTTTCTACTTGCTGTCAGTTTTTAGATAGTCTGCTGCCATCAAAAGGAAATTCTGACTCCTCACACCAGCCAATAATTTGTTCTGCAAAAATACTCAGATTGGAGACACAACCCGAAGGCTCCATACTCTGAACCAGCAGATGACATTATTAATGTTCCCATCACTACCAATCTTGCATTGTCTTTCCTCTTGCAGGCCTAGATTGCTGTTGATAATGCTGAGAACGTATTGTTTCCTTCTAGGCTCCAAACTCCCTCATGTCATCCTCCAAGGAATTTTGCAGTCTCCTCCCTGACAGATGTGCAGTCAGTGGACTAAAAGTAGAACAGGAAAAAGTTGTTTGAAGATATGTACCAGAGCAATGTGCACGAGTGGCCAGCTAATTTTAATCACTACTTCCAAGTATTAAATGAGACATTTTTTTTAATGTTGACGTTGAGTTGACTTTATTCTATTATTGGCCAATTAGAAACTGATTGTCTTGGGCAGAGGGGAAAAAAGATGAGATGACAATTGTTGGTAACATGAAACTTAGATCATTATTTTAGATAGCACAATCAAATAAGTTAGTCAATAGAAGCCCATCAGAGAGACAATATCCCAGTTACATATTCCATTCTGTAGTTGTTCACTATATAGTTAAAGATGAAGACCATAAGATATAGCAGCAGAATTAGGCCATTTGGCACATTGAGTCTGGTCCACCACTTCATAATGGCTCATCCAAATTTTCTCTCAGCCCTGATTTCCTGCCTTCTCCCCATATCCCTTCACGCCCTGACCAATCAAGAATCTATTAACTTCTGCCGTAAATATACATAAAGACTTGGCCTCCACAGCTGCCCATGGCAAAGAATTCCAGATTCACCACTCTCTGGCTAAAGAAACTCCCCCTCATCTCTGTTCTAAAAGATGCTACTATATTCTGAGGTTGTCCCCTCTGGTCTTCAACTCTTCCACCATGGGAGACATTCTCTCCTCATCCACCCTATCAAGGTCTTTCACATTTGATAGGTTTCAATGAGGTCACAGCTCATTCTTCTGAATTCCAGTGAATACAGGCCCAGAGCCATCAAACGCTCTTCATATGACAAAGCATTCAATCCTGGAATCATTTTCATGAACCTCCTTTGAACCCTCTCCAGTTTCAGCACATCCTTTCTAAGATAAGGGACCCAAACCTGCTCACAATTTACCAAATGAGGCCTCACTAATGCTTTATGAAGTCTCAACAATACATCCTTTCAACATTATATACTAGTCCTCTTGAAATGAATGCTAACATTACATTTTCCTTCCTCACCACAGACTCAACCTAGAAATTAACCTTTAGGGAATCCTGCAGAAGGACTCCCAAGTCCCTTTGTCCCTCAGTTTATTGTATTTTCTCTCCATTGAGAAAATAGTCAACCCTTTCACTTCTTCTACCTAAGTGCATGACCATACACTTCCTGACACTATATTCCATCTGCCACTTCTTTGCCCATTCTCCTAATCTGTCTAAATCCTTCTGTAGCCTCTCTTCTTCCTCAAAACTACCTGCCCATCCACCCATCTTCATGTCATCTGCAAACTTTGCAACAAAACCATCAATTCCATCATCCAAATCATTGACATATAACCTAAAAAGAATTGGTCCCAACAGACCCCTGTGGAACACTACTGTGGGCAGTCAGCTAGAAAAGGCTCCCTTTATTCCCAGTCATTGCATTCTACCAATCAGCCACTGATTTATCCATACTAGAATCTTTCCTGAAACACCATGGGCTCATAGATAGTTACCCAGCCACATGTGTGGCACTTTGTCAAAGGCCTTCCTAAAATCTGTAAGACCATAAGACAAAGGAGCAGAAGTCGGCCATTTGGCCCATCGAGTCTGCTCCACCATTTCATCATGAGCTGATCCATTCTCCCCTTTAGTCCCATTCCCCCACCTTCTCACCATAACCTTTGATGCCCTGACTACTCAGATACCTATCAATCTTTGCCTTAAATACACCCAATGACCTGGCCTCCACTGCTGCCCGTGGCAACAAACTCCAGAGATTCACCACCCTCTGGCTAAAAAAACTTTTTCGCATCTCTGTTCTGAATGGGCGCCCTTCAATCCTCAAGTCATGTCCTCTTGTACTAAACTCCCCCATCATGGGAAACAACTTTGCCACATCCACTCTGTCCATGCCTTTCAACATTCGAAATGTTTCTATGAGGTCCCCACTCATTCTTCTAAACTTCAAGGAGTACAGTCCAAGAGGTCAAATGTTCCTCATATGTTAACCCTCTCATTCCCGGATTCATTCGAGTGAATCTTCTCTGAACCCTCTCCAATGTCAGTACATCCTTTCTTAAATCAGGAGCCCAAAACTGCACACAGTATTCCAAGTGAGGTTTTACCAGTGCCTTATAGAACTTTAACATCACATCCCTGCTCCTATACTCTATTCCTCTAGAAATGAATGCCAACAGTGCATTTGCCTTCTTCACCACCGACTCAACCTGGAGGTTAACCTTAAGGGTATCCTGCACAATGACTCCCAAGTCCCATTGCATCTCAGAGCTTTGAATTCTCTCCCTATTTAAATAATAGTCTGCCCATTTATTTCTTCTACCAAAGTGCATGACCGTACACTTTCTCACATTGTAATTCATTTGCCACTTCTTTGCCCATTCCCCCAATTTATCCAAGTCTCTCTGCAGACTACTGGCCCCCCACCTATCTTTGTATCATCAGCAAACTTAGCCCCAAAGCCATCTATTCCATAATCCAAATCGTTGATATACAGCGTAAAAAGAAGCAGTCCCAACATGGACCCCTGCGGAACACCACTGGTCACCGGCAGCCAACCAGAATGGGATCTCTTTATTCCCACTCTCCGTTTCCTGCCAATCAACCAACGCTCTATCCACGTATGTAACTTTCCCGTAATTCCATGGGCTCTTATCTTGTTTAGCAGCCTCATGTGCTAAACCATGATTACAGCTGAGGTCAGACTAACTGGCCTATTATTTCCTTGAACCATTCCGGAACTTAATGATTCTTGAAAGATTATTACTAATGCCTCCACGATCTCTTCAGCCACCTCTTTCAGAACCCTGGCATGTTCACCATCCGGTCTAGGTGACTTATCTGCCATCAGACCTTTCAGTTTCCCAAGAACCTTTTCTCTAGTTATGGTAACTTAACTTTTTGCTTTATTTGTCACAAGTACATCTAAACAGTGTTGTTTGGATCAATGACGAACACAGTCGGAGTTATGCTGGGGGCAGCTCACAGGTACCACAATGTTTCCAGTGCCAACACTGCATTCCCTCAACTTACCAATTCTTACTAATCCATACATCTTTGGATTGTGGGAGGAAACCGGTGCAGCCAGAGGAAACCCACATCGTCACCAAGACATTACAAACAGTGGCAGGAATCAAATCCCCATCTTACAGCTAGTGCTTTAAAACATTACACTGCCATGCTGCGTGGGTGACAAGGGTGCAGATAGGTGGTGAAGCATGCAAGGCAACCACAACAGATCTGCTGCATATTGCAAAGCTGCACCACCAATCTACAGTTTGCAGTGTGGTAATCACTATACACGTTACCCTGTGTGCGAGTGTTGAGAGCTATGTGTTAGCAAACTGTCCTTCTCACCCAGTTAACCTGCGCTTTATTGGTGGTCGTTGTTCAAATCTAGATGGAACAGTGTGTTTGACAAACGTTTGTGAACTAGAACTGCTGCCAGGACACCTGGCAAGGGTGAGTTATCCGTGGTCACATACCCATGAGAATCGAAGTTCTGGGACTCCACATGCAATACATCGCCAGGATGACATGCAGCACCCATAATGTAGTTGCTTGTTGACAGTGGCACTCCTTCGTCAGAGGGAAGCCAACAATGCTCAAAAAATGTCTGTCCCTTACATGACGGGACAGTAAGTACTCTCTCAGGAGAATGAGTATCTATAGCCGTTTTTATGAAACTGTATATCAAGATAGTCTACAATACAATTCCCAGTCTTGTGAGAACATGAAGTGTACAAGTTTGTGGCCACTGAAACTTCAGAGGACACTGGCCAATTCCTTAAGATTATGCAGGAAAATGCTGCAAAATAGAACACTATGTGGAAGAAGGAATCAAGGACAATATTTTCTGGATTTTCCCATATGTCTGTGCATATGTATACTCCAGATGTTGTTGTCAGTTTTACAATGAAATAGACCAGCAAATGCTGACAGTTTCACATCATTACAACTTGAAAATCAGGGCCAATATATTCATACTGTTCGACTCCAGAAATGTACCTATTTGAAAATAACTAAGCTAACTAAAATTATGTACACATAAATAGCTAGATAATTATTGAACCTGTACACATAGATAGCTGGATATTTCTTGAAGTTATTAGGAGGCACTGACGGTGTGAATCATTCAAAAATCTATTTTAGTGGCTCCAAATCAAATCTCACTTGTACACAGCTCACAACGTAAATAATATGAACTATGTATCCATTGCAGGCACAGATTATTATGTAGGTATACAATTCATTACCGGTAAACTAGCTTAATCTCACACACAGTTTCAAAGGGAAAAGAAATCTTATTACTTCCTAATGAACAAAAATAAACCAATTGCACAAAATAGTAAATTTCTATAGATAGTTTTCCAAAGGGGGCATTGCAAGTATATCAGAGGAAAAGCTAAATATCTAACGTGCATGAAAACAATTGAAAATGGCGGTGGCGGGGGGGGGGGAGGGGCGGGCGTGTAAAGTAAAAGTTGATACATAGGAATATATAAAATGAACTTTAATTATATAAATCTGCTGGGGTAAAGACCCTCTGCTCTACTTGCTTTCCATTTGTGGCTGTACTGCTGGGTGTGGCTCCAGTGCCATATTCAATTTTGCTGGGACTCCACTGCTGTGGGTCAAATTGGAGCTGGTGATGAATCGATGTAGAAGGAGGATTTAGGGTCTAGCTGGGTGCTACCATAGCAACAGCTTCTTACTCAATGTCGGCGAAACCAAGGATCTGATTGCTGGCTTCGGGAGAGGGAGGCCAGGGATCCATGGGCCAGTCCTCATGGGGGATCAGCGTAGGAGAGGATAAGCAACTTCTACTTCCTTGGTGTTTTTGTTTCGGAGGGCCGGTCCTGGGCCCAGCACATAAGTGCAATGGTGAGGTGGACAAGGCAGTGCCTCTGCTTCCTTGGGAGTTTGTGAGGATTCGGCATGACATCTTGGACTTTGACAGGCTTCTGAGGATGTGTGGTGGAGAGTGTGTTGGCCGTCTGCATCACAGCCTTGGGTGGAGACACTGATGCTCTTGAGCAGAAAATCCTGTGGCGAACAGTGGGTGCAGCCCGATCTATCATGGGTGAAGATCTCGCCACCATTGAACACATCTACACGAAACATGGTCACGGGAGAGCAGCATCCATCACCAGGGATCTCCACCTCCCAGGTCATGCTCACTTCTCGCTGCTACCATCAGGAAGTGGGTACAGGAGCCTTGGGATGCACAACACCGGGTTCAGGAATAGTTATTGCCCCTCAACCATTAGGCTCTTGACCCAGGGGGTTACCTTAACACAAATTCACTTGCTCCATCATCGAAATGTTCCCTGAATCTATGAACTCACTTTCAGGGACTCTTCACCTTATGTTTTCAATATTTATTGTTTATTTATTTATTATTATTATTTCTTTTTGTATTCACAATTCATTTTCTTTTACACACTGGTTGAATGCACAAGTAGGTGTAGTGTTTCATTGATACTGTTATGGTTATTCTTCTATGGATTTATTGGGTATGCCCACATGAAAATTAATCTCAGTCTTGTATATGGTGACATATATGTACTTTGATCCTAAATTTCCATTGAACTTTGGCCATAAAAAGGAAAGGTTGAATAAGCTGGAAATTTATTCCTAGATAGGATGGAGAGGTGTACAAAATTATGAGGGGCATAGATAGGGTAAATACAAGCAGGCTTCTTCCAGTAATGTTGGTTGAGACTAGAACTAGAGGTCGTGGGGTAAGGGTGAAAGGTGAATTGCTTACAGGGAACATGAGAAGGAACTCCTTCACTCAGAGGGTGGTGGAAGTGTGACCAGCGCAAATGGCGGATGTGGCGACGATTTCATCATTTAAGAGGAATTTGGATAGGTGCGTGGATGGGAGTGGTATGGTCTGGCCGCAGGCCATCGGGACTCGGTAGATTAATGGTTCAGCCTGGATTAGATGGGCCAAAGACCCTGCTTCTGTGCTGTAGTGTTCTATGACCCCAAGTTTGCTTCTAACTGCACCAATAAATATAATAGTCAGTTAATACAGATTTTCTTCAAGCCTAAGCAATCATTGTTTGAGGATAAATACTACAACCAGGATAACTGTAGCAATCAGAATCTACCCAAGGTCCTCTTTCAATGTCTAGGTGCATTTACCAAGTGTACAGCTGATCAACACAAATGAGGATGTTTCTGGTACAATTCTTGATCTGAACAGGTCACTATTGACAACAGGAAAGCTTCCTCTTTCATTCACAATCTAGCAATACCTGCAGGAATGTTGCTACCTTGCCAGGCCAGTGCAGGTTTGAGTAGAAGCCTTATGTTCAAATAACATGCAGAAATGTATTGTCAAGTCTCACCATCCACGAAGCATTGTGCCTCCCAACTGCTCTGCCTTAGAGCATCTCAATATTTCCTGTATAATCAAGAGTGTTGCAAGAGTGTCAGATTAATACTATTGCTTACTTTTGCCAGATTAATACTATTACTTTCTTGTTCCCTCCCTCTCCTGAAACAGATACCTTACAGAGGGATATTAGAACCTACTGCTGAATGATAACAAGCCAAGGAAGAGAAGACAAGGTTAATAAACAAGACAATCTGCACCAATGGGATAACAGGAAACCACTTCATAGAAAAGTCATTTGAGAAATGTATGATTCCCTGATGCCATAGGCAAACATGAAATATGTGAGTTAGAGATAAATAGATTGTTTTCTTCTGAGGCAAAAATTGAGAGAGATGATAAACAATGCTGCCTTATTTGAAATATAAACCTTAACTGGCCAGCAGCAGGATATACGTGCTTTGACCAGGATATCATTGTGTACTTTTATAACCAACTTATTTGAATGGAAATTAATCTTGTTTACTTCCCGATGATTTATTTAGTCTCCAGAGAATCTTTGAGATAAGGTATGCAAATTATCACAGATTAGACATGATGCCTTACAGAATTTTAAGCATTATAATACGGTAACCAATCCTTCAAACAAACTTTGGTATGGTCAGCATTGACATCAAATGCTTAAAAATTAAACATTTCACATAATGCTGTGTCTTTGAAAAATTTTACTTATTCGATAGGGAATAGCAGACTCCACAAACCAACAAGAAGGGCTACTATGAAGGATCTAAGACAGAAACTACAAAGTGGGAGATTGAAACCACATTTTGATTTAAAAGAAGATTGTATCAATCAAAATTACAATTTAATAATTGAAAGAACCCCAATGTATCTTAGGCTTCCCCCCCCCCCATTATATCTTATTTGTATCTGCAAAGCAGAAGTTCCAAAAAAGAAAGACTTTAAAAAATTAAATAAGAAATATTATAAGAGTAAGACTCCAAGGGTAGTCATAGCTGAAGGGTGGTAGTGGGGACGAGTTCCCGCTGCTAAACAAATGTTCTTCATGGCGTGCATCTCAAACAGCTTCTGACAACCAAGTCCAGCTCCTGCCCTTCACGTGTGGCATAGTTCTTATGCCCGGCAGAGCTGTTCTCACTGACAGGAGAAGGGGCAAAGGTGGACCACTGGCACCTTAAAACCAGTTGCTCTGGGCAGATGGGGCTCGTTAACCACGGATGGTAGCTCATCTAGCAGAGGGAAAACTCCAATTTCAAACCTCCGCTGTCTTGTGGCTATACCCGGTCACGGGAAAGGCTTTGGGAGTAAACCCCGAGGAAAAATCCGGAGTCGGAGTCCCGAAGGCAGCTGCCTGCTGTACCCTGCTGTGCGATGCTGCTGGCACCAAACTGTATTGACTTTCATCATTCCTTTGGACCTGACATCAGCATGGAGAGGGGGTCCCACTGCATGGGCAACAGATGGATCTCCATATCAACTCTGCCCTGGTTTGCGCCCAGGAGAAGCCACTCTCAGTGACTACCAGAGGCGCAGTACGCATAGTCAACCACGACCGATTGGAGGCCACACAAAAGAGTAAAAAGTCATTAAATTTTTGCAAGGGGATTGAGAGGACTGCTCCAAATGGCAAAGCAATTATATTATGATTGATGAGTTGGTGTGAACACAGCTCTAGAAGTGCTAAACTTCCATTTTAATACCCTGAAAATTATTGGAAACACATGGCTAACTGGTTATAGTGAGCAATCTCACTGAAACAATTACAACAAAATCTTTGAAAAGTCGCAAATTCACCGATGACCAATTGTCATCAAAATTACTCAGTGCATTGCACGTTTCAAAGTGATTTTTGACATTAAGGGTTAAATAACTAATTCCTAGCCACAACACAGTGATAAGACTTTGAGTAAGATTTCCAATGTAAAAATAGCGTGCCTGGAAAATGTTAAAATTCCACATCAATATTAACAAGGCCAATATTGATTCCCTAACAAAAGAATAATAACATTAGGGAATAGCATTTGGTGTTTATATGGGTGTGGTTGCTCCCACAAGATTATGTATGAAACAAAATAATTTGATAAAGCAGAGAAAGAAAATAATGAAATTATTGAAAGGGAAGCATTAGTGCTCTGCTGTTATGCTTGAATTCTGTTTTAGTAAAATAGGTTGGGAATATTATCAAAGGAAACTGAACAGGTTAATTTTCCTGTCATTGCAGTTTGCAGTTCTTTTCCCATCAGTAATATTGCATTAGAAAAGAAACAATCTCTCTTTTGGAGACAGCTTTAATCTCAGGTGAGGACTTCAAACTTAGAACTGTTAGCTCATACTGAATGTGCTAGGTTAGTTTTTAAAATATCTTCCCTTTATTGGGTGATGCCAGTAAGGGCAGAAATATGTAAAAGAAATCAAGGCTAAAGATGTGGTGCAGAAAATATCCTGATGCACAAGGGTATGCTCTCAGATGGAAAATCAGTACAAGGTGGAAGGAGATGGAAAATTGATGAGGATGGGCTAGGTCAATGGTGCATTTATCAAAGCTTGAGGGGAGAAAAGAGCTTAAACCAGTCTGATGGGAAGATGGGCATTCGGGTTCAGGGCTGAAAAGGTAAACAAGGTGAGAAAAGGTTCAGTAGAGAAAGATGCACCGGAGTAAGAAACAGTACTAAAGAGGTGAGAATAAAAGGGGAATATGGGAGACTCTGCTTCCTTTGTAATTCACATTGCAGAAATACATGAAGTATGGTGCACAAGGCTGATGAGCTGGAGACAAGTCAGTATTGACTCAAGTCCATGACAGGCATCTCCAACTTAAAGGATCAACTCAGCTCCAGTTTGTAAGCTCTTGTCAGCATCGCTTTTGTAAATGTAACTCATCTGTGAACGTTGTTTAAGAGTGGGAGAAGATACAGTACTCATGTTCTACCATGCTATGTTCCTGCACTTCAGTCACAGAAACCTTACTTCCTGTACACATAATACCAAATATTTCGTCTGGCAGTGTAGTTCTTTAATAATGGAGATAAGGTCCTTCAATCAAAGAAGGGAGTTCAGGTCAAGGTGAGGTGCCTCTGTTGGTAAAAAAAAATAAATCAAATCCTTAGAAAGAATTGACATAGGATTGGAAGATGGAGAATTCTTGTGGGTAGAATTAAGAAACTTCAAGGGAGAGAAGCCTAATGGGATTTATGTACAGGCCTCTGAACAGGAGCGGGATGAGCTGTATAAATTACAATGGGAGATAGAAAAAAAAACACATAAAAGAGGAAATGTTACAATAGTCATGGGGGATTTCAATATGCAGATAGTTTGGGAAGGTTAGGTTGGTGTTGGATTTCCTCCCAAGGGAGGGAATTTGTAGCATGCCTATGATATATCTGTTTAGGGAAGTTGTGGTTGAGCCCACTAGGGGAAAGACAGTTCTGGATTGGTGTTCTGCAATGAACCAGATTTGATTAGGGAACTTCAGGTAAGAACCCAAGTGGGAGGCAGTGATCATAATATGATAAAATTCAGCCTGCAGTTTGAGAGGGTGAAGATCAAGTCAGATGTATCAGTATTAAAGTGGAATAAAGAGAATTACTGAGGCATGAGAGAGGAAGTGGCCAAAGTTGATTGGAAGGGGATACTATCAGGAATTAGAGCAGAAGAGCAATGGCTGGAGTTTCTGGGGGCAATTCGAAAGGCGCAGGATAGATACATCCCAAAACTGACGTATTCTGAAGCTGGAGGTGGGGGGGGGGGGGGGGTGAGGGAACCGTGGCTGACAAGGGAAGTCAAAGACAGCATAAAAGCAAAAGAGAGGGCATATAATACAGCAAAAAGTAGTGAGAAGTTAGAAGATTGGGACACTTTTAAAAACCAACAGAAGGCAACTAAAAAACCTTTAAGTAGAGAAAAAATGAACATGAAGCTAAGCCAGCCAATGATATTAAAGAGTATATGAAAAGGTTTTTTTTTTCAGATACATAAAGTGTAAAAGAGAGGTGAGAGTGGATATCAGAACACTGGGAGGCAGTAATGAGGGACAAAGAAATGACAGGTGAGTACTTTGTGTCACTCTTCACTGTGGAAGACATTAGCAGTATGCCAAAAATTCAGTGGCAGGCATGCATATCATTGCAATTACTAAGGAGAAGGTGCTTGGGAAACTGAAAGGTCTGAAGGTAGACAAGACAGTCTATACCCCAGGTATTAGAAAAAGATACAGTAGTTGAAAAGATTATGGAGGCATTAATAATGATCTTTCAAAATTCACCAGATTCTGGAATGGTTCCAAAGGAAAATCGCAAATGCCACTCCACTCTTTAAGACAGGGTTATTGACTGGAAGAAAGAACAAGCAGTAGTTGACCACCATACTACATCCTGGAGAATGAGGGCCAGGCACAGGCCTCAATCGCCTTTATACCAGGGTCTGTGGGAGGAGCCACAGGAGCAGTCAGCAGGGGTCGTGTCCAGACAGGTATATGTAGTTCACCACAGACAGGGAGGTAGAATAAAAGAAATTATAGACCAGTTGGCATGACTTCAGTGAATGGGAAGATGAGGGAGTCCATTACTAAGGATGAGGTTTCAAGAGACTTGTCTTGCCTGACAAATCGGTCGGAATTTTTTGAGAAAATAACAGACAGAAGAGACAAAGGAGAGTCAGTGGAGTTGTTTACTTGGATTTTCAGAAGGTCTTCAACAAGGTGTCACACATGAGGCTGCTAAACAACATAAGAACCCATGGTATTACAGGAGAGATACTGGCATACTGGGAGTAAGCAAAGATTGGAAATAAAGGGGACCTTTTCTGGTTGGTTGCCATTGACTAGTGGTGTTCCACAGTGGTTGATGTTGGGACCACTTCATTCCATATGTGAATGACTGGGATGATGGAATTGTTGGCCTTGTGGCCAAGTTTGTAGGTGATACAAAGTGGAAGGCCATGTAGCAACCATCACTTGGAGCATTGTGAGCAGCTTTAGGCCCCTTATCAAAGAAAAGATGTGCTGGTATTGGTGAGGGTTCAGAGTAGGTTGATGAGTATTACTCCAGGAATGTAAGGGTTAATGTATGAGGAGCATGTGATGGCTCTGGTGGCTGTCCCTTACTGGAATTTAGAAGAATGGAGGGGGTATTTCCCTGAAACCGATCAAATATTGAAAGGCCTAGTTAGAGTAGAGGTGGAGAGTATTTTCCTGTAGTGCAGGGGTCTAGAATCAGTGGGCACAGCCTTGGAATATGGGGGCATCCCTTTAGAACAGAGGAGGAGGAATTTCTTTAGCTAGAGGGTGGTGAATCAGTGAAATTCATTGCCACAGGTGGCTGTGGAGGCCAAGTCACTGGGTATATTTAAAATGGATATTGATAGGTTCTTGATTAATCAGGGCATCAAAGGTTATGGGAAGAAAGAAGGAGAATTGGACTGAGAGGAATAATAAATTAGCCATGATTTAATGATGGAGCAGACTCGCTGAGCTGAATGGCCCAATTCTCCTCCTGTGTCTTATGGTCTATTGTGGGTGTTATGAAAAGCCATAGTATTTTGGATTGTGAAGTTCATCTAAGGTACAGTAGATTACAGATCAGCTGGAAAGTTGTATGGAGCATTGGCAGGAGGATTTAATCCTGAAAAATGCGAGGTGGTGCATTTTGGTTAGGACTTGTATAGCGAATGCTTGAGACCCAAGGAATGTAGCTGAACTGAGAGACCGCAGGGTACAGATCTATAAATTCCCTGACAGTGGCAGCACAGGTGGATAATGTGCCTTCATCGACCAAAGCACAGAATACAAAAGTTATGATGACATGTTGCAGTTTTACAACAGACTAGCTAGCCAGCACTATTGTGTGTTTTTCTGGTCTCCATGCTACAAGGTGGAATGAGAATCAGAATTAGGTTGATTATCACTGACAAATGGCGTGAAGTATGTTGTTTTGCAGCAGCAGTACAATGTAAGAAGTAAAAATTACTGTAAGTTACAAACTAAATAAACAGTACAAAAGATAAATAACAAGGTAGCATTCATGGACCATACACAAAGCTGATGGCAGAAGGGAATAAGCTGTTCTTAAAGTGTCTTAAGGCTCCTGTACCTCCTTCCCGATGTTAGTAATGTGGAAAGAGCATGCAGCAGGCGGTGAGGGTCTTTAATGAAGGATACAGCCTTCTTAAGCCACTGCCTCTTGTAAATGTAGTTGATGGTTGTGCCCCTAATGGAACTGGCTGAATTGTTGTGCTGGAGAGGATGCAAAGGAGTTTAAGCAGTGTGTTACCTGGACTTCAGTTATATGGGGAGAATGGAGGGGCTGGGCTTGTTTTCTCAGCAGTGAGAAGAGACTGAGCAGTGGCCTGATAGAAATATATAAAATTGTGTCGTGCATAGATAGTTTAGATTGGGCCCCCTATCTTAGAAAGGATGTGCTGATGTTGGAGAGAGTTCAGAGAAGATTCAAGAGAATGATTCCTGGAATGCAGGGACTAACATATGAGGACCATTTGTCAGCTCTTGGACTGTATTCATTAGAGTATAGAAGAATGAGAGGGGATCTCATAGAAACATTTCGAATGTTGAAAGGGTTGGACAGAGTAGATGTGGAAAGGCTGTTTCCCTTGGTGGGTGAGTCCAGGACAAGAGGTCACAGTCTTAGAATTAGAGGGTTTCCATTTAAAACAGAGATGAGGAGAAATTTTTTTAGCCAGAGGGTCATCGATTTATGGAATTTGTCGCCACATACAGCTGTGGAGGCCCAATCATTGAGGGTTTTTGAGGAAGAGATTGACAGGTATCTAATTAGTCAGGTTATCAAGGGATATGGGAATGAAACCAGAAATCGGAACTAGACGGGAGAATAGTTTAGCTCATGGTGGAGTGGCAAAGCAGACTTGATGGGCTGAATGGCCTACTCCTGCTCCTTTGTCTTGTGATCTTGTGATCTATTTTTTTCTCTGTGGTAGAGTTATCAAAAACAAGAGGCAAGATGCCTAATGCGAAAAGAGAGAAACTTTAAAGGGAATGCGAGGGGAACAGCTCCCCGCATAGGAAGTGGTTGATATCTGGAACTCACTGCCAGAGGGGGTGATGGAAGCAGATGCAAACAGCATCTTCGTCAGGCATTTAGACAGGCAGTCGAGCAGGCAAAGCACAGGAGGACACAGACTTAATGCCGACAAATGGGTTGAGAGCAGATCGACAAAACAGTCTGCATAGACATGATGGTCCAACGGGCCTGTGTCTGCACCATACAAGTGTATGATTCTATTGATATACCTGTATTGTAACTACTCCATGATGCTTTGTGGATACCAATAAATTTTTAATGCAAGTTTCATCAGTCGCTCAGCCAGTGAGATTTCCTACCTCAGTGTGTCACAACAGAAACAAATAATTAATCGAGAACTGCTGATCAAGAAATATTTTGGGAAAACAGAGCACAGTAGTCATTGACTGATAATGTTTTTAAAATACAGTCTTTATTCTTGTAGCAAATAGAAAATCAAGCAATTCAGCTCCCCAGTACAACAATGAAGAAATCAAACTTAGATAAAAGTAAATGAAAGGAAGGCAATGTAGAAACTGCCAAATATCCAAATATTGCCACAAGCTTTTCAAGAATTCTGTGTGTGATTTTCATTCCCTTAACAGTTTCCTCAATTGTTATTTAAACATTTTGAACGAATGGGTGCAAAACAAAAAAATTCATGAAAGCGAACTTTTTGTTTTACATCTGCCAGTGGTATGAAGCAAGTCTCAACCTTTTCTAGTACGATTTTTCTCCAGATCTTCAAATTTGACTTCTATAAGCTTCACAACTGTTTCTAAAGTTATCGGTTCTTTCGTCTGTTTCGGTTCTTTTGCTTTAGACATTTCAGCAAGTTGAGAATAATTCAAATAGTTTAAAAAGAAGAATTCTGTATGTTTAGACCCCTTTAGAATAAGTTTAAGGGGTGTTTGTAGGTTAAAAAAACGTAAAAGGTTTGGAGCAAAGCCTAGAAGCGGTTTACTCCATGAGCGCCATCTTGAGACTCCCCAACCTTTTCTAGTACGATTTGCTGGCATTTTGTTGCTGCTATGGACAATTGCTGCTGACAGCCGCAAAAGTGCAAACCTATTGACTGACCAGTACACATTAGTAATAG
This sequence comes from Hemitrygon akajei, assembly GCF_048418815.1. Classification (NCBI taxonomy): domain Eukaryota; kingdom Metazoa; phylum Chordata; class Chondrichthyes; order Myliobatiformes; family Dasyatidae; genus Hemitrygon; species Hemitrygon akajei. Next base: position 145,681,305 of record NC_133134.1, on the reverse strand, counting down.
TTACCTTACTTATTTTACCCGAACTTATAACTAAGCAGATACAATTTGTCTTGACTCACTAGCACTAAATGTGGAATCTAATAGTCACACTTCTGCTTGCAAGAGTTAGTTTCTGTGAAGTCAACTGATCATTGCATAGATTTATATGTCTAATGCTCATCCATAATGATTTATTTGACATTTATTATTTGACATACAATTTACTTGACATACAGTACTGTGCAAAGTACAGTACTGGGCACATATACTATATTTAGTTAGGGTGCCTAACTATAATGCTATAATGGTTAAAATAGGAAGGTCGTTGGGAAACAGAAACACTTAGGTTTGTATTAACTCAGTAATATTGTGTAAATGGAAAGACATAATATATAGACAGTACTGAGCCAAAGACCTAGCCATTCTTTCATATACCGAAAGGGATCTGCCCTTGATGATCTAAAAGTTGCTATGAATCCACATAGGGCAAAGATTAGAACTTTCCTTTAGAATTGGGAAAAACAAAAATGGTCACATAACTTTGCAAATCGAAGGTAAGTACCTCTATGAAGAAAAAAATAAATCCCTCATCAGGTCACTCCATAACCAAATTTAAAATCCAACCAATACACCAGAGAGCCAGTGCTCTTTAGAACTAAGGAAATTTCAAATGCAATTACAACTGCACAATAGCTTACTGGATACTGATTTAACATAGGAGAAGAAGCAAGAGAAATAAAACAGACTATATTTAAAAGTAAGCAATGGGGAAAGCAGAGAAAATACTTTATAAATATTGAAAAGTTGTGAAACCTCCCATGATTCAAACAGACGTTAGTAATTACTCTGAATCTTTCTTCTCAGTTAAGGAAGGTCATTGTGTCATTAGTTAAACATAAGCACAATAAAAAGTAAGACATCTTACAGTATAAGCCCATAAGACATAGGAGAAGAATTAGGCCATTTGGCCATCAGTTCTGCTCTGCCATTTCATCATGTCTGATTTATTAACCCCCTCAATCCCATTCTCCTGCCTTCTCCTTGTAACCTTTGGCACCCTTACCTAATATGTGGGAAAATCATTCAAATACAATATTGCTACCAGTACAACAATATATAGCACACTTTCCAGATTAGGAGACTATAAAATAATTGAAACACGAATATATTGGAAAAAATCAATCTCAATTTACCTGCACGTTTGGTCACATCTAGATGTCTTTTTATCCCAGATCAGACAGAGGCTTAAGTGTAAGTGAACTCTCAAATGTAATCTACCAAGTTAAACTTAGAAACTTCTCCCAATAATAGCTTCTCATCCAAAGTGATGAAAATGTAGTTTTAGCTTGGGGCTTTTTCATAAAGTTTTTGAATAATTTATAAGCTCCTCGCAAAAGAGAAAAACATAATTTATTGCAAAACAAATCATGGTCAGGAAAATCAGGCAAAGGAGTTGCTGAAGTAGAATTCTAAATCCAGCCCACACATCTAGATAGATGTTAAAGTTTACTTCCCTACTGGATTAATTATCATTGAGAAGCTCTGAGGATATAACTTTATTAGTTACTATATTGACCGTATACTATGCTCGGACATCTCATATGATTCGCAATTAGCCATATTTCTAAGCTTAAATTATACAGGAGTTCAAAAGTACGGAATGAACTGGCTTGCTCTTCATAAGCTTTCTCATCATTTAGCAACTCAGAGCTCAAATATCTGTCCAAATTTTTTGTTTAGCACCAACATGAGAAAGTCTTCAGATGCTGAAAATCCAAAGCAACATTCACAGATCACTGGAGGAACTCAGCAGGTCAGGCAGCACCTATGGAAATGAATAAACAGTCAATGTTTAAGGCTGAGAGCCTTCAGGACTGAGAAGGAAGGCGGAAGATACCAGAACAAAAAGGTGGGGTGGGGAGAGGGTACAGAGACTAGGTGGAAGGTGATAGGTGAAACCAGGTGGGTGGGAAAGGTTAAGGGATGGAGAAGAAAGAATCTGACAGGAGAGGAGAGTGGACAATAGTAAAAAGGGAAGAAGGAGGGGACCTTGGGGGGGGGGGGGGGGGAAGTAATAGGTAGGTAAGATGAAGTAAAAGGTCCTCCAATTTACAACAAGTTTGACCAACATAGAGGAGGCCACATTGGGAGCACCAAACACATTAGATGTCCCCAGCAGATTTACAGGTGACGAGTTTTAAAACAGATATTTCTGTAATAACGTGTTATATCCTGTGGACTCCCAGACCTGAGATCTTGCTTTATGAGATCTTGGCTCAATGGGAAAAGTCAGAGAGTGGTCCCATATGGGAGGTTAGTTAGGAAGATTCAGTCGCTAGGTATACATGGTGAGGTAATAAATTGGATTAGACATTGGCTCAATGGGAGAAGTCAGAGAGTGGTAGTGGAGGATTGCTTCTCTGAGTGGAGGCCTGTGACTAGTGGTGTGCCACAGGGATCAATGCTGGGTCCATTGTTATTTGTCATCTATATCAATGATCTGGATGATAATGTGGTAAACTGGATCAGCAAATTTGCTGATGATACAAAGATTGGAGGTGTAGTGGACAGTGAGGAAGGTTTTCAAAGCTTACAGAGGGATCTGGACCAGCTGGAAAAATGGGCTGAAAAATGGCAGATGAAGTTTAATACAGACAAGTGTGAGGTATTGCACTTTGGAAGGACAAACCAAGGTAGAACATACAAAGTAAATGGTAGGACACTAAGGAGTGCAGTAGAACAGAGGGATCTAGGAATACAGGTACAAAATTCCCTAAAAGTGGCGTCAAAGGTAGATAGGGTAGTAAAGAGAGCTTTTGGTGCATTGGCCTTTATAAATCAAAGTTGAGTATAAGAGTTGGAATGTTATGGTAAGGTTGTATAAGGCATTGATGTGGCCGAATTTGGAGTATTGTGTGCAGTTTTGGTCACTGAATTACAGGAAGGATGTTAATAAGGTTGAAAGAGTGTAGAGAAGGTTTACAAGGATGTTGCCGGTACTTGAGAAACTGAGTTACAGAGAAAGGTTGAATAGGTTAGGACTTTATTCCCTGGAGCATAGAAGAATGAGGGGATATTTTAGAGGTATATAAAATTATGATGGGTATAGATAGAGTGAATGCAAGCAGGCTTTTTCCACTGAGGCCAGGGGAGAAAAAAAACCAGAGGACATGGGTTAAGGGTGAAGGGGGAAAAGTTTAAAGGGAACATTAGGGGAGGGCTTCTTCACACAGAGAGTGGTGGGAGTGTGGAATGAGCTGCCAGATGAAGTTGTAAATGCAGGCTCACTTTTAACATTTAAGAAAAACTTGGACAGGTACATGGATGAGAGGGGTATGGAGGGATATGGTCCAGGTGCAGGTCAGTGGGACTAGGCAGAAAAATGGTTCGGCACAGCCAAGAAGATCCAAAAGGCCTGTTTCCGTGCTGTAATTTTCTATGGTTCAATTCCCCAGTGCATATAAAAATTATTACAGGATGTATTTTTCTCATCAGAACAAAGTTTTACATTAAGTTTCTAAGTTGAAACATCATAAAATTGAGTGTGTGGCAGAATGGTAAACTTCAGTCTGCAGGATGTGATATGAATATAGTACTAAATAAAAAGACAGAATGAGCCAGAAAGATGAAGACAGTATTTAGTTTGAGCTCCATCCAGTCTCTGAACAGCTCAAAATCCAATTTATTTCCCCATGAACTCTTCCTTAAATGTTTAAAACCTGTAAATTACCTAGCTCTTTAAAAATAAATGTAAGTGACATACATTTATAGATGTGACAAAGTTCAGCAGGTCCTTCAACATTTTTCAAAGTGACTGAAGCCATACCAGATTTATAATCTATGTGATATGAAATTAAACAAAATACTTTTGAAGCTGCGTACAACCCAATAAAGAAAATGCCTCACAGCAAAATTAATCTTCCAACATTAATGAGGCCAGAAATAAAGTAGAAGAAAATATTGAGAATATTGGGTTGACAAAACGATTACAACTAATCTATGGAACTCAAAAGAAAAAATTACACAGGAAAATATTGGTAAAATCTATAACTTCTCAGGGTAGCTGATTAAGTATCCGGGAAGTATCATCCTGAAAGCCAATGTTTTATTGGCTTTATGTGCTTGAATACATTTGATTAAGCAGGAACTGTTTGTAAAGGAAATAATGGAATAGTGATGGTTATTTCAAGATAATGCAATTATGTTAAATTGCATAATTAGATAGTATTCAATAAAGCAAAGTAAACAATGTTATCTGAAAAATTGATACAAAAAAAAGTTAGCACTGCTTGGTAGTAAATGATCATTTTTGCATGTTGGGAATGTTTGCACCATTTACTATTTGTATGTTTAGAGATTGTATTGGGCATTTCCTATTATGATCAATCCTAACTCTTCATTTGCATGTGCAAATTGCTTAGAGAAACTGGATTAAAAAGGAATGATTTACGATCTTCATTTGTTACTTACATTTGAGAAAGAGCAAATCATAGGGCAAATTGAGCACTCGGACTTGATTTAAAGGCTCCTCACAGGCACAATGATCTTCTAAGAACTTAGGAAACTTTCATTTCCACATGCTATACTTTTGTGTATGTGAGGCACTGAGAAATTTTGAATTATCTGTGTGCCTCAGTGAAAAAGGCTACAGTCTGTCCAGTTGTTGCTATGGCAGCAGCCCAGTCACAGTTCTGGGCCTAACAGGATGTTCCATTATAGGCCTCAGCAGAGACCAGTTTACAATCAGTGAACATGCAGGTTAGGATCCACTGTTTGCAAATGAGACAAAGTCATAAACAGCTCATTTCTTAAGACAAAGCTAAATCAATTTAGTGATCTTTTTTGTGAACCCCCTCCAACCCCAGTAAGCTGACTTATGGTAAACACATTTAATGCATCCAAGGGAGCTAAAACCCACTTAAAGGCTCGTGTTTTAAAGCCATATGGCTCCCTCACTTTCTACATTTTACTTTTGTTAGGTGTAACTCAAAATAAAGGCAAGAAATATATTGAAAGTTTAAACTATACTCTTTTCAAATTGCCCCACAAATCTGAAGACATTTAGAGTGAATATTCTAATCACCTGATTATAGCATTTATTTTGTACAATATATCCCATGTTACACAGAAACATGCATTTGCACCTATTAGGCAATGTGTCAAGTCATGTTCTATTATGTAAATTGATCAAAGTTGCACGCTATTTTGATTTACAATCCACTCAAAATGGATTTAAGTCAGGCCAACAGACTATACCTTGGTAATCTGCGGAGTCATTTCTGTGAATTTCAGTTCTGAATGCTATTTGCTTATTTATGTCATCTGCACGATTTGCGTTCTCTCTCTCTCTCTCTCTCTCTCTCTCTCCCTCTCTCCCTCTCTCTCCCTCTCTCTCCCTCTCTCTCCCCCTCTCTCCCCCTCTCCCTCTCCACATTGAGCATTTGACAGTCTTGTTTTAATGGATTCTATTTGGTTTCTTTGTTTTGTCGCTGCCTGTAAGGAGACGAATCTCAAGGTTGTATAAAGTACATTGATAATAAATGTACTTTGAACTGTGGTTAATCCCCGCCATTGCAAATCGTAAACCTGGTAGAGGCCCCTCGTAGAAAGCTATAATCAGTAACAGAGTCACTCATTGGGATAGTCACTCAGTCTTTGGTCATAACTAAAGAGGAAACTGTCAGAACATGGTGCGAGTCTACCAAGAAAAAGTGCATCTCTGCAAATCATTTAATCTGGATGAGTGGCATGACTCCTGTTACAGTGAACAACCCAGCCATATCCACGTGTACATTCACAGGTTACACTGCAACAGAGTGTCTTGCACTTTATGTCCTCAAGTGATTCCATATGGCTGGTAATGCCTTAATCAAATTGCCCAATTGCATCAGTTGTGACATGCCATTTACTTATCCCTAATTAGGAATTCCCAAAGCTAGAACCTATGGCAGTCTGCAGAGACAAGTGGATGAAACTATGCAGAGGCGATTAAAAGGCTTTCTTCAAATCTTACAGTCATAACCCCCAACATCTGAAAGATATCTACAGTTTGTCACAAAGCAACACCTCTGTAGATGCTACAAGTTCATAAGAATAGGCAAACAAAGCAACATTTTGACATGCCAACATTGGAACATATACATTTTTTTTTTAGAAAAAAGTTCCCAGGCTTCTGTTTGATACAAATTTCTCAAATCATTTTATTCATAACAGTAAATTCATTAAATTATGTCCTTGAAATAATTACAATGGATTAAAAGGAAAATTGAAGGACGTTATGGTCATTGCTTACCCTGAAGTGATTACCATTCAGATTTTAATGAGAACCTCTGGGGATGTATATAGGTGAGAAAATCACATTCTGAGATTAATGGAACTGAACTATCATGAAATACATTATAAGGTGATGCAAACAATTTCAAAAGAACTGCTCAAAGGAACTCATCCAAATGAATAACCTCACAGGTTTAATAATTGACCCAAAGTCAAACTGAAATATTTCAGAATCTATCAAAATATTCACATTTATGCGTTAACTTGTTGATAGTCCATTTTCATTAGTTTTTTGGAACTTTTATTTCAATACAGATTTGAATTCTTTATCGCTCTCATCTTATGGCAGTTCTGTTTTAAATTGACTTGTATCTTTATTTTCTTGAGGTTTTTGACCTTAATTTTCTTTGGTTTGCATTATATTGCATTTCTTCATTCATTATAATTTCCAGTTTGCACAGCATTTTGTTTTAGAATACACTCATTCATTTAGTTTCTTTTGGAAAAAGCGTGGAATAAATATGAGTCACAGGTGCCTATTTTTAGGTGTCAATACATTAATGCAAAGACCATGATTCTCTTTCCAACATACCTAATGCATTTTCCGTGTGAATCTACTGAGCACTGCACATGTTCAACGGCATCAAGGACTTGCAATGCACAGCTCAGTACAACCATGTGATTTTTGTCCACACTTGCATGGACCATGGTTCCTAAGGTTGTCATAGCTGGAGTGGTAGTGGGGATTAGCTCCCACTACCTATAAAGTGCTCCAAATGGCGTGCGTCTCTAACAGTCCCCGTCAACCAAGTCCAAATCTTGGCCTTCACGTGTGGCTTAGCTACTAGGTCCAGCGGAGCTGTTTCTACTGACAAAGGCGGACCACTGGCACCTGAAAACTAGTTGCTTTGGGCAGGTGGGGCTCATCAGCCTTGGATGGCAGCTCGCCTAGGAGAAGGAAAACTGGGATTTCGAAATCCGCTTCCTTGCGGCCATACCCACGTTCGATAGTAAACCCTGAGAAAGAAATCCAGAGCCGGGGTCCCTAAGGCAGTTTAATGTTATTTACAACTTCACTCTGGCAGCCTCTACGACAACACTGGTGCCGAGCTGTATCAGCACTTGCCCTTCCCTTGGACTACATCAGTGACGTGGAGAGGGGGAACCTGCTGCATGAGCAACAGTCAGTTCTTCAAATCTTCCTGCCCAGGCTTACACCCTGGAGAGGTCACAGTCCACCAGAGGTGAAAAGCCATGATCCCCTGGGATTGATGGTTGCCTACTATACTGTATGCATGGACCACATGACCTAGAATTTGGCCATCACAAACCTTGTGAGATTAGCATTGCCATTATTTAAATTGTGGGCAGCCAAGCCCGAGGAGTCCAGTGTTGAGGATTTTCCGGCTCTCCTACCTCCAGTTGTGAAATCCATCCCAGCCCAACATTTGACCATCCCCCTGATCTGCCAACCAAAGCACTCTCAATGACATGAATTACAGGCAACCCCTCCAACCAAACCTTTCTCAAATAATCATTGCCCATTAGGTCATTATTAGGACATCAGAGGTGGGGAGGGTAGGTACAGTAACTTTGAATTTCTTGTTTTTACCATATCAGCGGATCTGTAGGGTTAGGGTTAGGTGAAAATAGTGAAAAGAAATCTGCAAATATTTACAAAAATATATCTACCATAAATGGCATTAATAGCTTCATAGTATTTTTGTCCAGTATGAACTCACGGCAGCTCCGATCTCCCCTCTTACTGAGCATGAAGCCCTGTTCATTGGGCATCAGAACTGACTATCCTTAATTACCCACAAAGTTAACTTGAGAGTACACGTGAATTAGAATATGATGCACCCCACAATGTAATCATATTACAAAATAAATAGAAGTATCTACCTTAAATATAGTACACAAACAACACATACACATTTACACCTCCCAATTAATAAAGAAATGGAATATTCTGCTATTGACGGCAGGAAAGACATCATAAAGCCAACCTGTACACACAAAATGCTGGTGGAACACAGCAGGCCAGGCAGCATCTATAATGAGAAGCGCTGTCGACGTTTCGGGCCAAGACCCTTCGTCAGGACTAACCGAAAAGAAAGATACTCTCTCTTCTTTCCTTTCAGTTAGTCCTGACGAAGGGTCTCGGCCCAAAACGTTGATAGTGCTTCTCCTTATAGATGCTGCCTAGCCTGCTGTGTTCCACCAGCATTTTGAGTGCATTGTTGTTTGAATTTCCAGCATCTGCAGATTTCCTCATAAAGCCAACCTGAGCACATCAACTCGGTTTAGGACCAATTATGAGAATATAACGGGGAAGATATTGAAGTGCTTTCACACAGTGCAGTGAGAGCAGAACGACAACTGTGTGTGTGGTGGGTGAGTGGTAAGTGGGTGGGTGAGTGAGTGGGTGATGCGTGTGTGTGGTGGGTGATGTGCGTTGTATAAAGGAGTATGTTTAGCGAGTGCTCTCCATCATATTCACACTTCCAAAAGAGGGCCCAACTTGTCACTATCTGGTTTTAGTGTAGTCACTCCCCATTAGCCTGGTTACAAAGATTTATCTTATTTTTCTTTAAAAGATATAGTACTCTTTGCCTTAACATCTCTCTGCAGTAAAGCAATTTATTCTCCACTGACCCAGTGTAAAAGAACTGTGCTTATTCTCTACATGGCAATTTTAAATTGAGAAACCCCTTGTCACCTTCTTCCTGGAGAAGAACATCTTCTGTATTCACTTTATCAAAGCACTTCATAATATAAAAATCCTCTTTTCAATCTGCCTTTTCCTTGTCCTGCTCCAGTGGTATTGCATCTAGTATATAAATTTGCTCCTCCTCAGAATAATCTTCAATATCCACCATTACCATGGTGAATTGCATTGTATGGTCCCAATGGGATTAGTGCACTTTCATAATGATTGTCTCAAATTAACCAGAGTTCTTTGTAACAAGGGTGTAATTAATGATTAATTAAAATAATATTTACTTGGTAAATGTTTTCATTCTATATACTTACTTACAAACCTTGCAACTACTGTACTGAAACCTATAGTTTAACCCGTTGTTTATTCTACATTACATCATTTTATATCGGCTACATATTCTGAACCCTCTTAAGTGAGAACTGATACCACTGTTGACTACATCTTTATGATTGATAGCGGACATGAAGACAATTATTAGTCAAACTAAATATGTTCGACTGTCTGGGGACAGGACATAACCAATGATTTCCATTTTAATTCCGGTAAATGGCACTGTTTTAACAGTAACTGGACAATGCGTCTCAAAAACATGGCTAGTTCTGGAATACCGACACAGGTGGCCCTCGTTTTCCGAATGTTCACTTTACGACATCTCGCTTTTATGGAAGTCCTACATTAATTACCTGTTTTCGCTAACCAAAGAGTTTTCGCTTTTATGAAAAAAGGCAGCGCAGGCCCCGAGCAGCCGAGCTCCTCCCCGACTGTGAGCATCTGTGCTTTATCGCAATTTATTTTGTGCATCCATTAGCAAGACGTGTCCCAAGGTATCGGAAAAGCCTAAGAGAGCACGTAAGGGTGTTACGCTTAGCATAAAACTGGACGTGAATAAGCGTTTCGATCACGGTCAACGAAGTAAGGACATTGTCCGCGCATTGAACTTGCCTGCATCCACCATTCGCACTATTTACACGCAGAGAGAAAGTATCTTTAAAGCTGCCGATGTTACAATTGGTTCTGCTCGTAACAAAGTGGTCTCCTTTAGTCTGCTGGGAACTTTTTGACAGCTTCATAGTTTAACGTTTACTGGAGAGAATGCTTCAGCTGATACTGAAGCTGCCAAAAAGTTCCCAGCAGAACTGAAGAAAATAATTACAGAAAGTGGTTATTCGTATAAGCAAGTGTTTAACTGTGACGATACTGCAATTTATTGGAAAAAATTGCTGAGCACCCCAGTCTCTGATGACTCAGCCTAACACACCATAATCAGTGTGCTCAATGTCTTCCCGATTCCGGTAAGTGAAACTACACTGTACATACATTATTTCTACTTTATATAGGCTGTGTATTTTTACGTGTTATTTGGTAGGTTATTTTTCAGGTCTGGGAATGCGCAAAAATTTTTCACATATAAATTAAAGACATTGTTGCGAAAGTGGAATTTAAAGGTAGTCATGGGTGGTTTGATCGGTTTCTGAGGTGACGGCAGCTTCATAGCTTAAAGGTTACTGGAGAGAGCGCTTCCGCCCAGAGTACTTCCACTGAGAGCGCTTGCGTGAGATTTTCGCTACGCTTGACAGTGCTGCGATGATTGCAGAAAAGTATTTCTACTTTACATAGGCTGTGTATTTATCATATCATTCCTGCTTTCACTATATGTTAGTGTTATTTTAGGTTTTATGTGTTATTTGGTATGATTTGATAGGTTATTTTTTGGGTCTGGGAACGCTCACAAATTTTTCCTGTGTAAACAAATGGCAATTGCTTCTTCGCTTTACGTCATTCCGGCTTACGAACCGTTTCATAGGAATGCTCTACCTTCGGATAGCAGGGGAAACCTGTATTCAGTACTACAGCTGGGTGCACTTTGAGTCTCATGCCCTTTGAACAAATAGTCTTAAGTGTTTCTTAATAGCACAGAAAGTGGATCAAATTAGCTTCCTTTTTCCACTGGAATTTCAAATCTTTTCTACATTTTTGGTCAAAAATGATGAGACAGGCTGTTCCTTGATAACAAACAGGTTCAGTTTTTGCAGATGCCATGAAGTGGATTTTGTCGATTAATTCAGAAGTTGCAAAAATAAAACCACTTGATATGTGACTAAAACTCCACAATATTGGAGTATGACATCAAAAGTACTCAAGAATAATAAGAAAAAACAATTACTAAAAGTGGGGAGAGAGAGAAAACCAGTTCTGCCATTTCTAAGAATGAACATATGTTGCACTTTTGAATTTAATGATGTTACTGGAGCTCACCCTGATGTAGCAGTGTCCATTCTTAACCCGGGGACAGTCTGTTTCTCCTTTTGTGACTCAAAGTCAATGTTTGTTTGATAATGTTCCAATGAAGCACCTTTTATTTTGTGCTACATTACAAATGCTATATAAAAAGAAATGTTGCGTTTCTCTTCAATTATTTCTGCATTCATTTGAACCTCAATTTTCTCCTTCACCATCCCACTTATAAATCATATTCCTACTTATTTGTTTGCCTCTGGTCGTGATGATTCCAATTAATTTTACTACAAGCTATCTAATGTGTCCCTGCACTTTTAAATTTTCAGTCTAGTTTTAATAAAGGAATGCATGTGCCTAATTACATACCTAGCTTTGTTTGATTGTTAACATGCCTGTGAATACTTCCTGGATCATGTTGACTGCATTCACAAATACAGTATTTCAAGAATGTCAAAAAATGCTTCATGACAGTGAATGAGCGAAAGACCCCACAAGATATATTCACAGTAATTAATATGCACATTAATATAAAAACAGTATTATCTACAAACAGAACCAAAATCTTAAATTAATACAGTAGCTGATTAAGAGTTGAAAAAGATCACATATAATGACTTTGAAATGTCTAAAATCTAGAAGGCACTGTAAAAATCCTGTAGGTATGATTAAAGTATGGCACTGATTAAAGCTGAAACATCCACTCTGGACCTGAATGTATCTGATGGATTCAACCCATATTTCAGTCAAATAATGCCTTCGAACAATTATCCAAGAATGTGGAGAGATTACATTGTAAAATTTTCTGAAAAAAGCCAACATGTAATAATGTGTAGTTACTTGGAGCATTCCAATAGTCAAAGATTTAAAATGCAAGCAAGAAAAGTGAAACTCAATTTGGGTGAAGGTGCAAAATAAGTAATAGAACATATAATGGAAAAAAGAATGAGGTAGAGTGCGAAAAAGAGAGCTTTGACCATCTTGTGTTACTGATTTCAGGCCTATCATCAGAACTGAGAGCAAATAACTTGCACAGTTGCTAGGATGCTCTCAGGGATTGCTTTTCCGCCAGAATTAGCAGCAGATTTTTACCAGGAGTGTTGTCCACTTTTCTCCTTTTCCACACAATGGTACAGTGGCAAAGTCAATGTCTCTGCAGTAGCCAAATAAGATTTGTGCCAAGCTTGGAAGCACAAGAAGCAGAGATGCTGGAAGCTAAAGCAAAAAATAAACAATTGGAGGAACTCTCAACCACCTCTTTGTCTACACAGAAGGGTTCTTTCAGCAGTTTGTTTTCCTGATCAAGACTTTACAACCTAACCACCTGAAGAATATTTTTTTTCTGGGCATTTCGAAAACTTTCTCCGTTTTCCACTATTTTTGTCAAATAAACCATGCACTCTATGCCATATGAAGAATGTACTTGCATTGCAGCTGTCTATAAAACAAGCTCTGAATGCAAACGCAGACTGAAATGTTAAGACATCCACCACTCTGATTCAGTAACTGAAAGCAATCTTCAGTCTAGAATGTTAAATTTTGATTCAGAAGTCATAGACAACTACATTGATAATATCTTCATTTAATCATCTCTTTCCCTGGCTGACTTCACAGGGTGGCAATAAAGTACATCAAATAAAGAATTGGCAATCTCAGTGGAGCATTAAGGAAGTTGACATGTTTAAGAAGGTGTCAATTAAAAATAACTGTGAAGCCTGTATATTAAAAAATAAAAAATAGCATTTATCCATAGAAACAAAAGCTAGTATTCATTACATCATCATCTATGTCAATAATGGGGTCTTCCTAAATGATGTCAGAAAACTGTATGGTTAGTATAATGCTTCACAGTACCAGCGACCTGGCTTCAATTGCAGCCACTGCCTGTCAGGAGTTTGCACTCTGTGTGGATTTCCTCTGGGTGCTCCAGTTTCCTCCCACAGACCAAAGACATACTGATCTGGTAAGTCAACATGTCATGTTAAGTTGTCCCGTGATTAGGCTAGGATTAAATCAGGGGATTGCTGGACAGTGCCCACCTAAAATGCAGATTCTGTGCTGTATCTCAATAAACAAATAAATAGGAGAACACTACAGTTATGCAGAGCAAGGATACAGAGATTAGAATTACTTGTCAATCTTCACAACTCATGGTGACAGCAGATGAAGAAACTGATCAGGCACCTGTTACTTTATTTTGTTCTTGTTGACATAGTGATGTAAAGACAGGTTCAGTTGCTCAGATGCAAGCTGCCCTCTATTACCCCATCCAAGTTTATATTTCCATCAAGTGTTGATGGATATTCCAAAAACACAAGAGTAATAGACCCATCTTCAAATCCGTCTGGCATTATACCTGTTCCTCTCAATGCAGTCAGGCATCAGTTTCCTGACTTATCTTTTTATATAAAACTGTATGCCGCATGTTATGGAGTGTATTTGATGGTTTTAGATATATAAAACCAATATGTAACAAATATGCTATTAATGTTCTTCTGACAAGCCTCCATAAAGGAATTCATAATCTAATTTTTTTGACACACTAAACAAGTCAGTTACTTTCTACCTTTTTTTCTTACATTGTTTTATTATCTTATTTCTATCAAAGATTTATCTCTCAATTTATCCATTTGAAGTGTACAGCTAATGCATCATGTTTCCGTACTTGATAGAGTATTGGATGCTGTAAAGCAATGGGATCATTTTTCTCTCCTGTGAGATTGCTCAGTTCGGCTAATACATTATGACTGGTTAAACTCTGTCACCTCATTCACAGTTGAGAGTCAAAAATAAAAGACATGTTTAGAGAAAGAGAGAGGTGGGTTAGTCAGGCTGGTGGTTAGTGATGAACAAGCAGGCCAACTATTAAAGAGGTTAAATGGTTTAAAAGAGACAAAAATCATAAATCTGGAGTCAAAAAGAAAATTGAAGTTATAGGCATTGTTCTGAATCAGAACCAGAATCAGGTTCAATATGGCGTGAAATTTGTTGTTTTGTAGCAGTAGTGCATTGCAAAACACAATAATAAAAAAAATCTTTTAATTACAAGGAATACAGTATATAAAAATTAACTAAGTAGTGCAAAAGAACAGAAGAAAAAATACTGAATTAGTATACATGGGTTCATTGTCCATTCAGAAATCTGATGGAAGAAACTATTCATGAAATGTTGAGTATGTGTCTTCAGGCTCCGAAACCTCCTCTTTGATAGTAGGAATGAGATGATGGAGTGACCTGGGTGATGGGGTCCTTAATAATGGATGCCATCATTTTGAAGGGGTCCTCAATGCTGGAGAGGCTAGTTCCCATGATGGATCTGGCTGAGTTTACAACTTTCTGCAGCTTTCTTCTAATCCTATGTAGTGACCCCTCCACACTAAACAGTGATGCAACCAGATAGACTTCCAGGAAGTTGAAACTACAGATCCCCAAATGAAAAATGGTGTGTGTTCTCTCAGCTTCCCCTTTCTGAAGTCCATAATCAATTCCTTGGTCTCAATGATGCTGAGTGCAAGGTTGTGTTGTGGCCCCACTCAACCAGCTGATCTGTTTCACTCCTATCTGTCTCCCTGTCACCATCTGAAAGTCTCCTAGTAGTGTCATAGGCAAATTTATAGATGGTGTTTGAGCTAAGCCATCATGGGTGTAGAGAGAGTAAAGCATCAGGCTAAGCATGCATCCTTGAATGTCAGCAAGGAGAAGATGTTATTTCTGATCCGAACTGACTGTGATCTCCAGCTGAGGAAATCAAGGATTCAGTTGCAGAGGGACATACAGAGGCCCAGGTTTTGGAGCCTGTTGATTAGAACTGAGGGTATGGTTGTGTTCAATGCTGAGCTGTAATCGCTGTAATCAATAAACAACAGTCTCATGTAGTCATAACTATTGCCCAGGTGATCCAAGACCAAGTAGAGAGCCAGTGTGATTGCATCTGCTCTAACACACACAAAATTCTGGAGGAACACTGCAGGCCAAGGCATCATCTATAGAAAAGAGTAAATAGTCAACCTTTCAGGCCAAGACCATTCGTCAGGATTGATGAAAGGTCTCAGTCCAAAACATTGACTGTTTACTCTTTTCCATAGATGTTAACTGGCCTGCTGAGTTCCTCCAGCATTTTGTGTGTGTTGCTTAAATTTCCAGCATCTGCAGATTTTCTATTGTTTGTGATTGCATCTGCGGTAGGCCTATTGTGGCAATTCCACAAAAGATACAAATGCCACTGAGGAAAAAAGGACAGAACTAGTTGTAAAATGCATAATAGATGTGGAATTTCCAGTATCTGCAGATTTTCTCATGTTTATTAATTCCACAGATTTCTCTCATCACTGATAGTGAAGAGGAAAACCGATGGAAAAGTAGGAGGAATGTGTAGAGAGGAGGAGGAAGAACTAGCAAAGGTATAAAAAAAATACAAAAGGAATGTAAAGAATAGTGGATTTTAAAAAATAGGTGTTGGGTAAGAATAACGAGATGTACAATTTATATTAGTTATTCATGGGATGCAGCAAAATTTTCAAGAAGAATATTTGTTTGCTAACCTAATTATACTTGAGAAAGTGGAGGCAAGCTGCATTTTTTTAAGTTCCTCCAGTCATGTGGTAAACAGCAAGCTCTAAATATTATAACATTTTCGAACACTGTGTGCAGTAGAGAAACCTATGGAAGTGAAGGAACAGAACTGGTGTTATTGGCCAGTGAGGGTGTTATTGGCAACAAACACTTTATCTTGTTCACTCTCTAGCAACCATCCAATGCCAAAATTGCTTGGAAAAGCATTTTCAAATGCTGCAGCAATGATCCAAGAGCCTACTATGGGAAATTTATTTCCCATCTATATTATCAAGATTTCTTCAGAACACTGAAAGAGGCTAACCTCAAACCTCAAAATAATTTTTTTGTACAATCCGTTCACTTGTAGATGTAAAATATGTCATGAAAAGCGGCATCAGTCTTAAGAACTCAAGATATTCAACAGATGATGGAAATCCAGAGGGATAAACGCAAAATGGTAAAGGAACTCTGCAGGCCAGGCAGCATCTATGCAGAGGCATAAACAGTCAACAGTTTGAGCTAAAAACCTTTATCATGACTGGAAAGGAAGGAGGAAGAAGCCAGAATGAGAAGGTGGCGGTGGGGGAGGGGAGAGTACAAGGTGGCTGAGTACATAGTCAAAGCATCAGAGACCAGCAGAAATCATGAAATAACAAAGGGGTGAGGGAAAGCAGTGAGAAGGGGTCTCACTGAACTCCTGAAGAGAAAACTTAAACTTCTTACCCTCCCACCATTTTCTTATTCTGACTTCTTCCTCCTTCTTTCTTTCTCATCTCATTGAAAGATCTCAGCCTGAAATGTTGACTATTAATTCCTCTCTATCAATTTTGAGACAAATCCAACTTCATTTTTGGATTTCATTTGTTAGTCTGCTGAACGGATGTTGTACTGCCCGTGGTATTCCATTGGAAAGTGATCAGTTCCCTATTTTTATTTGCATATTGTTGTAATTCACATCCATAATTGGTAAGCTGTGGCAAAGTTTTAACCCTATCACATAGATAATTACTTTTTAAATACTTATACAAGTGTTCATATCTCTTCTGAAGCTGACCATAATTTCAGCCACTGGAGAGTCAATCTTAGTTCATGGTAATGCAGAAGAGTATTTCTGGACAATCATGGCAGTAGAACAGCAACCTCTATCCATACTGATACTAATTATCTACCAGGAGTGATCCAACTGCAGCATCCTTCTTCAACATTCTCAAAGCAATAGTGCTACAGTTTCTATCATTCCTGTTCCAAACCTTTGAGACTGAGTCATTTCTACTTCTGCAGTAGGAATGCAGGATAGAGAGGAAAAAGTGAAATTGCTTCCACTTCAGAGTTGTGGATTTTGTGGTGACTGTTGAACGCAACGTGTTCTCACTGGTGGAGCAGGATATGCTTGACAAAGAGGCGAGCAGCTCATTGGGGTACAGTGCACCTTTCTTGCATGTTTGCTGCATGAATGAGGTTCTCAATATTTTCTGAAGTGCTCCTACTTCACGTTGAGTTGTCACAGACCAAAGATTCTCAGGAGTCAATTGGATTGTTGCATTTTTATCAAACAGGTTTTGAGCTCCTCCTTTATTTTTTTTCTCTCTGTCTGGCAATCTTTTCCCATTACTGAGTTTGGGATAGAGCATACGATTTGGGAACTTGGCATCGGATATCAAAATAGGGCAGTCTGTGTAGCAGAGCCGACTGATTATACTTCTGTTACTTCCGGTACAATGGCAGTGCACGTAGATGCACAGCCTCTCAGGGGCCAACCAAAGGTGCTTTTTCCTTTGTTAAATGTGTGCTCTTAAAAAATTATAAGTATATACTGGACTCCAATAAATACAGGTGCAGCAGATCTACAGCATCAGTGAGCTACTCCTTGTTTGGAGTAGCTGGCTGAGGTGTCATTGGATCCATCTGGTGGTTCAGAGAACATGCTGGCCGTTGGACCAAGGAAGGAGCTAGATTGGGTTCGGAGGAACTGACCTCGGTGCAGGCTGTGATGCCGCCTGCTACTCAAAGGCACCCGAGTTGGTGCATTAAAACAGCCTGCAGAAAACCATGAGAGGCCATCCTGGAAATCCCATTTGTGATCGCAAGACCCTGTTGGACATTAATTGCCAACCCTTGTTTGGTTGAGAGACTTGAGCGAGGCAGCACATCTCCTATTTTGGCGGAGGACTGGGCATCAAGCCGTGGGCACGCCTGCTGCTGCAGTCCAGGTGAGGAGGAGACGCTGGAGGCGGTGTAGCATGTTTGTGGTTGGTTGGGAATGGCCTCTTCCATTGGTACAGGCCCTCAATGTTGGACTGGTGGAATTACAGGCTGGACTGCCAGAAACCATCGATCTACAGGACTTGGACTAAAAAAAAATGTTTTCTTGTGTGACTATGTTCTTTTTCCCCCTTCTCTCTCTCCCCCTCATTATTTGGAATGTGTGTCTATGTTATTGCACCTTGACCCCAGAGGAGCCCTGTCTCATTTGGCTGTATCCATGTATGGTTTGAATGATAATTAAACTTGATTTGATTTTGATTTAATAAGGCCTCAATCCTGGGAACATTGGAGCGAGTGCTATTGTTTCACTTAACCTGTTAGTGACTGTGTAGGAATTTTTTGGAGATAGTAATGGGGTTAACCCTAACCCTATACCTTGAAGTAGAGTAGAACATGAATACTCTGCCAAAATTGACCCCGATTTTTAAGTACACTTTTCTTCAATTAAACAAAGACGGTCTTGGCACATTAAAGGTTGTGGTGTTTCATCAATGTTTATCTTTGCTGAGAAGTGACTTTCAAGATGCTTAATGCATTTCTCATTTTCAGTGTTTCACCATTAATTTTGACTGTACAGGAAGGACAGGCTAGCTGAAGAACTTTGTTGTATTTTATGTGTTGACTGCAAGGCTCATCTTCTCATACGCTTCACTAGAGCTGGCCTCCAAACTTGCATTAAAGTAAATGTAGTCAGTATGCTGTAGCCAACCTCCTGGGGTTTAAGTGAGCTTGGTTTTATATACACAACTACCAACTGAACAGTTTCTCAATCATTCTAAAAATTAGCTCCACTCCCAAGGGAAGTTGTTTGAAAGTGAGGTGAAGCACTATGGCGAGAAACACTGAAAAATAGACCCAGGACACTAGGATGGCATTGGTATTTATTGAGAAAAACACTGCTGTGGGGGGGGGGGGGATCCAATAATAATTTATTATGCAGGGAAATGAGACTGCACAGCAGTTGTGTGTAAATGTTGTGCTGGTTCTGTGTTTTCCCAGTGCATTGACTCAAGGCTCTCCCTGCCATACTGTGTTACTTTTAGGCTGAGGTATGGACAGGGGGAAACAATTGCTTGTTGCCATTTCCCTGAATCTACTCTCA
This sequence comes from Hemitrygon akajei, assembly GCF_048418815.1. Classification (NCBI taxonomy): domain Eukaryota; kingdom Metazoa; phylum Chordata; class Chondrichthyes; order Myliobatiformes; family Dasyatidae; genus Hemitrygon; species Hemitrygon akajei. The sequence goes on along the minus strand of NC_133134.1, from coordinate 145,662,172 downwards.
CCCCAGTGGATGGCTTTGAAGAAACAGGAGGCACAGTAGCATAGTGGTTAGCACAGCACCAGGGACTGGGTTCAATTCCCACTGTTTGCACGTTCTCCCCATGACTGTATGGGTTTCCTCCAGGTGCTCTGGTATCCTCTCAGTCCACAGACCTATTGGTTGGTAGGTTAATCGGTCATTGGAAGCTGTCCTGTGATTAGGCTGGCGTTAAATCGATGGGTGGTGTAGCTCAAAAGGGCCGGAGCGGCTTATTCCATGCTGTATCTCGATAAGTAAATAAATGGCCAAATCAACTGCTAAAACAATCAAAATTCTTGAATCTTTACAAATGCCTCAATGTCAAGAAGTGGTTAAACATGGCACTAAAATGTTTAACATTATTAAAACAAAAATTAAAATCTTCCTGAAAAAAACTGGATAATGTTGAGCACTGTAAATGGAATTGGAGCTTTTTTAAAAAAAAAGAGAAAATATCCAGATAAAGTTTCTGCTAAATTTAATTTATTTTACCAGTGTAAATACAGTAAAACCTTGGCGATGGAAAGGTTGATGCACAGCTACATATTTTACCGACGTTAATGATGACGTAGTATCATTTGTCCAGCAGTTTGAGGTGATTTATAGCTCACACTCATCTTTCCTCAGCAGAAATTGCCAGGTTTTTACATACTAATACAATAAAGACAGCAGTAAGGTAGTAATAAAATACAGTCACACAAAAAATATAGACCAAGTCCTGAAGTCCATGAATGTTGCAGCAGTCTGCGGTCAAATACAATACATCTCGTCTTCAGCCGAGTGAACACGGGGGGGGGGGTCAGCACCAACTCCGATGGATATGCCGCACACCACCACCTCCAGGACTCCAAAGGAGAGCACCAACTCTAATGCCTTCCCCCGGGCAGCTGCAAACCGATGACACCGCAGCTCGAGGCCTAGCCCTTGCCACGACTGAGGTCGTGCAGCTTTCCCATCATCCACCAACAAAACAATGAGTCAGACTTGCAGGATTCCACATTAACAACGTCCAACAGTATATTATGTGAACAGTAACAAAGTGATCACAAAAAGTGACCAACTTGATCACTCGCTGTTAGACTGCACACCGCCTTCACACACTGACACCACTCTAATGCAGGCGGCAGCACCAGCACTATCTACACCACGCCCAGCTCCTTCAGGTTCTCTGCCGACGAGCAACTCACTGATTGGGTAGACCTGCAGTACTTAGTTCTTAATGACCTGCAGCATTTTACGGTTGTAAAAAAAAAGCGTTTAAAAAAAAGACAGTAGTACTTTTTTTTGTCGCTGTAAAAGCTGCTGCATTTGAGAGTGCCACCATCTTACCCGAAGACAGATGTACATATGACTGTTGGTACTGTGTTTTGCAACTTGGTCCTGAAGTAATGCAGTTTCATTTGGCTGTATTCATCATTGGAACCCCAACACCTGCACTCCCTTTCCAGTCATTCGGGCATTGATCCCTTGTACTCCCTTTAAATACATCTGGTTCACAGGAAGATTATAACATATTACGAAAACAGTGCTGGAGTATTAGCAGATATAACTTTGAATAGTCAGGAAAATTTACAGTCCAACATCTCAAACATCCCATGCACATCAGTTATTGGTGTTTGAATTTGAGGAATGGTTATTACTCTTCAACCATCAGGTTCCCGAACCATTGTGGATAATTTCACTTACTTCAACACAGAATTGATTCCACAATCTATGGGCTCACTTTCAAGGTCTCTACAACTCCTGCTGTCAGAATTATTTATCTACTTTTTTTTTGCATTTGCAGTTTTTCTTTTGCAAATTGGCTGTTCGCATGTCATTTTATTTGATCCTATTATACTTCTTTGTTCAACTGTGAATGCCTGCAAGTAGAATGTGCATACTTGGACATGTACATACTGAGATAATAGATTCACATTAAATTTGAATACAATCTAAAATTCTGGTAAATACTTTGTCTCTACTTCTAAACCTATGAAACACATGAATGAAGCAATACATATGCTCAAGATGTTTCATATCCCAACGACTGCAATTTTATCAGTTACTCCTTATACATTCCGTAATGCTGTTAAAACATTTCATCTTCAATACTGAAACTAAATCCTGCTCTACGTGAAAATAAATGTGTTTGCTCTCTACAGCTTCAGAGTAATTCTACTTGTTACTGGATCATCACTTTTTTGGGGGCATGTTAACAACTTCAGGTTGTTTAATTGTCCAAAATAATTGCATCCCACTGTTTTGGATGCTGGATTACATCACTCTAATTCACAGAAATAATCCCTCCAGTTAACTTCTCAATAGCAATTGAAATCTCCAGTTCAGTCCAAAGCAAGTTTATTACCAAAGTTCATACATGGTACCACATACAACACTGAAATTTATTTACTTGTGGGAATACTTAATAAATTCATAATAGAATAATAACAATAGAATCAATAAAAACTGCACCAACCAACTTGGGGATTCAACCAGTGTGCAAAAGACAAACTGTGCAAATACATAAATAATAAATAAGCAATCAATATCAAGAACAAGATGAAGAATCCTTGAAAGTGAGTCCACAGGTTGTGGGAACATTTCAACGATGTGGCAAGTGAAGTTGAGTGAAGTTATTCCCCTCTGATTCAACAGCCTGATGGTTGAGGGGTAACAACGGTTCCTGAACCTGGTACTGTCAGTCCCGAGGCTCCTGTACCTTCCTCCTGATGGCAACAGTGAGAAAAGAACCTGACCTGGATCCTTGAAAGGAACACTGCTTTCCTGCTATATGTAGATATGCACAATGGAGGGAAGGTCTTTGCCTGTGATGGATTGGACTGTATCCCCTATTTTTTGTGGGATTTGCCATTCAAGGGCATTGGTGTTTCTATACTAGGCTGTGATGCAGTCAGTCAATATTCTCCGTACCACACGTCTATAGACATTTGTCAAAGGTTTAGATGTCATGCCGAATCTTTGCAAACTCCTAAGGAAATAAGAGGTGCTGCCATGCTTTCTTCATAATTGCACTTACATGATGGCTCAACAGGGCTTCACTGCCAAATGAGCTCCATGCCTTCTGTACTTGCTTTGATCGTCAAATTATGGAGGAACCATGACAAACTCCCACATCTCCCATTGGCCCTGTGATTTCAGTCTCTGACTCCAACGTGTGAGCAGCCTTCAGGAAGGTGAAATCAGGAATCATCTGGCCCAGACAGGGTGCCTGTCTAAGTACTAACGATCTGTGCTTATCAACTAGCTGGAGTGTTCACTGAAATAATAACGCCAAGGAAATTAAATTGCTGACCCTCCAACGAGGGCTGGCTTACAGACCTCTGGTTTCCTCCTCCTAAAGTCAATAATCAGCTCCTTAGTCTTGCTGACATTGAGTAAGGCACTGTTGTGGCACCACTCAGCCAGACTACCAGTCTCCTTCCTATTTGCCGATTCGTCACCACCTTTCATTCAGCCAACAACTGTGGTGTTGTCAGCTGAGTATGACATTGGAGCTGTGCTTAGCCACATAGTCGTAACTGTAAAGCGAGTAGATCAGGTTCTAAGCACACAGCCTTCTGATGCACCTGTGCAGATGGAGATTGTGGAGGTGTTGTTGCCAATCCAAACTGAGTGAGGCCTGCAATTGAGGAAATGGAGGATGCAATCGCACAAGGTGGTATTGCGACATGGTCTTGAAACTTACAGATAAATTGTGAGGGGATGATGGTATTGAAAGCTGAGCTGGCATTGATAAAGATCATCCTGATGCATGCACCTTTGCTGTCCAAATATTCTGTGGTTGAGTGAGGAACCAATGGCATGGCATCTGCTCTGGACCTGTAACGTTGGTAGGCAAATTGGAGCAGATCCATGTCACCTCTCAGACAGGGGTTGATATATTTCATCACTGACCTCTCAAAGCACTTCATCAGAGTGGATGCAAGTGCTACTGGATAATAGTCAATGAGGTAAATTATCACGTTCTTCTTGGGCACTGATACAAGTACCTCAGACTGACCAGGTGAGTGGTTAAATATTTCAGTGAACCCTCCAGTCAGTTGATCAGCACAGGTACTCCATCTGGGATGGATGTTTTTCATGGGATCACCCTCCTGAAGGCTGCTCGCATGTTGGCCACTTCACCTCGAGATGGCTTTACGGAGATTGCACCTGGACCTCACACCTGAATGCCTGTCATCCAACCCTCAGCAGATTGTGGATCTGATAGGTCATACAGGGCTTCTTGTTGGGGAAGGCCCCAAACGATTTTGTGGGGACACATTTATCTATGTTTTTATAAAGTCCATGACAAACACGGTGCATTCATTCAAATCCACAAATGACTCCTTGAACACATCCCAGTCCATCAACTTAAAGCAATCCTGTAACCGCTCCTCTGCCTCCTGTAACCTCCTCTGTTGTCCTAATTTCTGGGGCTTTGCTCTTTAGCTGCTGCCTGTATGCAGATACGAGAAGCACAGCCAAGTGATCAGATTTCCCAAAATGCCATCTGGGCATGGAATGGTAGGCATTCCTTATCGTATTATAACAGTGGTCTAGTATGTTGGGACCTCTGGGTGCTATAGATTACATGCTGATACTAATGGGGCAGGGATTTCTTCAGATAAGCCTGTTAGAAGTCCCCGACTATGATTTGAAATGCATCAGGATGGACTGTTTCTTGTTTGGAGAGAGCATCATGTGGTATCTCAAACTCTGGATTTTGTCAGCTACTGGTGTATGTAAACTGTGGTGACAATCATGGATGAGAACTTCCTTGGTAAATAGAACAGATGTAGAAGAGACAGCATTTATCGATGGGTGTTCAAGTTTGGAGGGGATTCGGCAAACAACTACATCGGAGCACCGTTGAGAGTTTATCATAAAACACACCTCCATCTTTTGCCTTTTCCCAAATCAGCAATTCAGCCCCTCCTGTGAAATGAGAAGCCTCCAGGTCTGGCATGCTGGGAATAAGTCATGTCTCAGTCAAACACGGAGAACATTTTGCTCCGATACAGCAATCTTCACAGGATTATTGCACCAAAACATTTTCTTCATCCAGGTATATGTAAATATTTACAAATGCACTTGAACAAACCATGCAGAACCCCATAAAAATATGGTATATGCAGTCAGAGACAGAGATTCAATTAAGTATAACCTTCTAGTCAACAGGGACAAATGGTTTACTCAGTACTATTATGTTACCAATCTGCTCTTTAATCCCCTGTGGAATTTCACTTAAAGTGATTTTAACATCACATCTGCCAGAATTCTTTTGCAGTCAGCAACAAGACATAACAACTGAATTATTTGATCATGGAATCCCATGTTCTACAACCTACTCTGAAGTGATAACAAGGATTTTAACATTTAGTATTATTTTTATCAATTTGCTTGGCTCCATGTAAAATGGAAGACTTCAATGATTTCGGGGGGGGGGGGGAAATACTTGCTTTCTTTTTAAGTAGCAACTCTTTCCATGGAGGGTCTATGTTGTGTTAACAAGCGAATTTGATTTGTACGGGTGTTGCAAAGTCATGATTGATCTATACAGATTCTGAACTGATAACAAGGACGCCTTAATGGAATCTGTCTCGGCTAGTTGATGAATCCAATGCAGTCACCGAGCAGATCTTCGTATCCTCATGCATTCTTCATTCTGTTTCTACTTAGATGTTTACCCAATATTGCAAAAAACAGTTTTTAATCTAGTGAAGTCTCCCTTTTTAGTATTGCTATTATATTTCTAATCATCATCTCTCAGAGCCCACAAGGTTCCCTTGTATGGAATTAGAGTTATTATTAGGAGTAGGATAAGAGAACTGGTGTCTGCATTTAATTCTAGCTTTTCTAATATAGCACGTGTCCCATTCCCAAGCATTGATATTCTTGATGTTTCTAAACAGTACCAATTTTCTTAAAAATTCATTACAGGTTTTGGCTCGTTTAAATACTGTGAAACGTCTCATTTTGTTAATGTGGGATGGCCTCAAACCAACTGATTCCTTGTAGTGGGAACAAAGTATTAACTAAAATTACATGCTATAGGTATTGGTTGACAGCTAAGTTCACTGGTAAAGTACCAGATACTATAACATATTTATCACTGGAAAGTGATCAAGACTAGACAGACAGTCAATTGCTGGCTGCTTTGTGTGACAGTCAGCTATTTTGAATGCAAGAGCTGGTTGAAATTATTACACCATATTACTGAATACGTCAGAAAGGCGAAACACAAGATTAAGCTGGCTGTTCCAGATCCATCAACTACAGGTTACTGTCTTAAGTTGGCATTAAAAAAAGAAAATGCACAAACTTATTCAAGCATACAAGGTATGGTTAACAATCTGACAGTATACAAAATGCAGCTATTAGTTTTATGTTCCAGATGGGATAAATCAGCATATGCCTTTGTTCTCTGCTGTAATGCCTGATTGCACAAAATAGGAGCTTAAATGATGAAAACTACTTCTTCCTCTCCATTGCTCAGAGCTGGAAAAGAAATTGTACTCCTGATTAAGTATGATTTATGTGCAAAAAGGAAGAAAGTGGTCACATTGTCATTTAAAAACCATTGCATCAACATACTTTGGTTTGAAAGCCACACATAAATCACAATGGACTTTTAGTCATGGATTCTACCCATTTTGACAGATCCAAGATAAAGTGTTCGGACAAAGATTTCCACACAAAGCTGCAGTGACCCATCTTCAAATTAATTTCATCTTTCATGGTAGAGTTTGGAGCCATCAAATTTTCCCTTAATAAATCTTTCCTTTGACAGAAGTTCAGTGAAACCCTCTCTCACTGCACCCCCCCCCCCCATGAAAGCTTTCCATCAAATATTCAGACCAATTACTCACACACAAAAAAAATATTGGTCTTCTCTACTATACCTTTTTAAAATGCCATTTAAAGCGCAAAAGTATTTTTAAAATATTTAAAATAAACATTTAAATTATTAAACTTTGTTTTAAAAGGTCTCCCAATATCAGAGACTCAAAAACAGGCTAAACAAAAAGCCTTTGGCAGTGATAGCTGTTGAGGCCTTGTTCCACAACCAAGGCTCATTTCCTAATCACAACCACTGTCTCATGGAAAGGTCACAAAACAGAGGGTTCTTGATACTCTAAGCTGATACTCAGACCCATGTTTCAGTTCCTCCCCCAAGCATACCTCCCACTGCCACTGTTTTCAGAGGGAAAGAAGCACTTTTACAAACTGAGCCTGTGGAAATTAAAAATCAAACTGCTCTTCAAAATAAGCATGGTTGTGCAACCACGACGTCACAGGCAATTGGGAATACCCTGAGGAAAGCCAGTGTGTTAATAAAGTTGGAGGGTCCTCTCAGAGTTGGTTTCCTTTTCCAGGAGGCCACTTGAAATCATGCTGATGTAGAATAAAAATGTGCTTCTCCCCCCAAGAGACCAAGCATCTAAACCTGGGCCTTTGTACCTCCCTCTGCAAACTTCCTCATTGGGAGACTACAGTCAGTATGCATCAATCATTACATCCCCTCTTCACTGATAATCACCGCCTGAAGGATGGGTGCTGAAGACAATGCTCTACTCTCGCCACACACGATTGTATGATTAAACACAGCTCAAATGCCATTTAAGAATTCACAGAAGACATCTCTATTGTTGGTAAAATCTCAGGTGGTGTACAGGAAGTAGTGAGGTAGTTCAGCTGGTTGAACAACTTCACACTCAATGTCGGCAAGATCAAGGAATTGATTGTTGACTTTGTTAGGAGTTTGAAATTTGGTATGTCACTGTAGACGTTTTGGAGAGCATTCTGACTGCCTGCATCACATCCTGATACTGAGGCTCTTGTTAGGTAGTATTCTAGAGATATGTGAATATAGCAGATACTCATTCAAACAAGAACCATTCTTTAGTTCTTAATGCAAATTGTAATTTGCAAGCAGTAAACTAAAGATCAAAGTTCACCTTCACAAATAAATAATGCTGTAAGAGAAATGATTTGCAAATTGGAGACAACGAGACCTTCCATTTGCATTAGCCAAACATTAAAACAATGGGCTCGTGTTAATTGGCCTGTGTCAGACTAAATAACATTCACAGGATCTCAACAAATTGCAGAAATCTGTAGACTCCGTTCCATTACGACACAACGCTCACCACCATTGAAGACAACTTCAAGAGGCAGTGCCTCAAGAAGGTGGTATCCATTACTAAGGACCTTCACTATCCAGGAAGTACCCTCTCCTTGGTACTACCCTCAAGGAGGTGGTTCCAGAGCCAGAAGACCCACATTCAATGCTTCATGAATAACTTCTTCCCTTTCATCATCAGATTTCTGAATGGCCCATGAGCCTATGAACGCTACCTCATAATCTGCCTTTTGTATCATTTATTTATTTTGTAATTCTTTGAACTGTACTGCTGCAACAGAACAGCAAATTCCACATCATTTAAGACAGCGACAGTAAACCAGATTTGGATTCCGATAGATGCTCCTCTGAATCATGTGAGGAGCAATTTCCCAGGCAAAGCTGTAAAAGAGCATCAAATGAAGAGAAGCTTCGCTCCTTTCCCATACCTCATAGAAAATGTGAATTGAGACCAAGTGTGCCAGGTTGGATTTCCAGAGTGGTAAGATCATCCTCACAATCATTTTCCACTCCAGAAACGAATGCCCATGCTGTAACTATCTCCAAATACTAAAAGCATTCAATATACATGTAACTGCATAATGAGCTGAGAAGTAAATAAACAACAGCATTGCAAAGCACACAACGATTTTCATCTATTTAATGGAGATCACACTTCAACATGTGAGGAGCTTTGAAACACAGACGATATAATGCCACCAGATGGCTGAACACCCTTCAGAAATAGCCCTCGGCACACTCTTATCAATAGCTAAATGGTGTCACTGAGGAGGAGGACTGCTTTACATCTCACCAGTTAGTGTAGCACATTGAAGAATGTCATAGTGAATCATTTTAGCAAATAAGCCATCCCCTCATTGTGCCAGAAACTTTACACAACAAAAAATTAACTTTCCTTCCTATGTGGTTTGAGGCTGAGGTGGGTTAGAAGAAACAATAACACTAGTAAGTAGAATTCAAGTGTCATCTGTGAAGTTCTTATACTGTGTTTGGGGGTGGGTGGGAGGGAACTGTTGGATAACCAGAGATTGTTATTTATTTTCTTTGCTCTCAGACAACACAACATTATAACCTTTAATGGAGGATTGAAGACAGAACTGATTGCAGAATTTGAACAATTTTGTCTCGTCTTGTCCATACCGCACCATCCGCCGCAACTGGGCTATAAACGTGCAGGAGCAGTGTGTGGTTAAGTGCCTTGCTCAAGGATACACATGCTGCCTCAGCTGAGGCTCGAACTAACGACCTTCTGATCACTAGCCCAAAACCTTAGCCACGCATTACATCATTGCCCAATCATTGAGCAAACACGAGCACAGCATGGAAGCAGCAATATATCATATGGCAGCTCAAATCTTCTCCAACATTCAGTAAGATCACATCTGATCAGCTCTTAGGCCTCAGCCTGACACATCAACTATTTATTCATTTCCACAGATGTTGGCTGACTGGCCAAGTTTCTCCATCATTTCGTGTTGTTGCACGGATTATGACTAATCAGATCTTGGCCTCAGTTTCACCTCCTCTTTTATCCAAAAACCTGTCTGGCTCAATCTTGCATATATTTAATTACTCAGCTTCTATAGCTCTCAGTAACAGAATTCCAAATGCTTCACAAGCCCCCAAAGACATTCCTTCTCATTTATTCTGAAAGGACACCCCCAGTTCTATAATCATGCCCCTCAGTTCCAAATTCCCTGGGATAGCACCCTCTTCTCAGCTTTTAGTCTGACAAGACCACTCAGAATATTATAGGTCATCTCCCATTATTCTAAATCCCAAGAGCATAGACCCAACCTGTTCACCCTTTGGTATAAAAAAAACCTACCAACTTTCTATATTTTATATGCAAGAATACAATAAACTGGATCAACAAATTTGAGGGTGACATCAACTTTGGTGGCATAGTGGACAGTGAGGAAGGCTATCTAAGCATGCAGTGGGATCTGGACCGGCTGAAAAATGGCAGATCGAATTTATTGCTGACAAGTGTGAGGTGTTGTATTTTGGGAGGACAAACCAGGATATGGACTTGTACAATGAATGGCAGGGCACTGAGTGTGTTAGAACTGAGGGATTTGGGAATATAGATCCATAATTCCTTGGAAGTAGCATTACAGGTAGAGAGGGTCATAAAGAGAACTTTGGCACATTGGCCTTCATAAATCAGAGAAATATGCACAGAGGTTAGGATATTATATTGAAGCTGTAGAAGACATCAGTGTACCAATGTACCATTAGTGTACCGAATTTGGAGTACAGCAGTTCTGGTCACCTATTATACATAAAGAATGGCATCAATAAAATTGAAAGACTACAGAGAAAATTTACAACAAATGCAAGCAGGTTTTTCTCACTGAGGTTCGGTGAGACTATAACCAGAGGTCCTAGGTCAAGGGAGAAAGATGAAATATTAAGGGTAACTTGAGGGAGAACTTCCTCAGAATGTGGAGTGAGTGTGGAACGAGCTGTGAGCGAAAGTGGTGGATGCATGCTTGATTTCAAGATTTAAGAAAAGTTTGGATAAGTAGGTGTGATAAGAAGGGTTTGGAGAGCCATGGTCCAGATGTGGGTTAATGGGACCAGGAACAGTAACAGTTCATGGGTCTCAGCTATGTCTGCCTTTTTGTTGGCTATGTGGGACAGTCTATGTTCCAGGCCTACACTGGTATCACCCCCAACTTTTCCTATGCTACACTGGCAACTGCATTGGTGCTACTTCCTGCACCCATGCAGAGCTTGTTGACTTCAACTTTGCCTCCAACTTCCACCTTTCCCCCAAATTTACCTGATTAATTTCCGACACTTACCTCCCCTTTCTTAATCTCTCTCTGGAGACAGCTTACCTACTGATGTATTTTATAAACCCATGGACTCTCACAACTACCTGGACTATACCTCTTCCCATCCAGTTACTTGTAGAACTGCCATCCCTTTCTCTCAATTCCTCCACAATACCTTATATTCCATCTGAGTAGCCTCCAACCTGAAGGCATGAACTTAGATTTCTTGAACTTCCAGTAATGCCCCCCACTTCTCCTTCACCATTCCCCATTCCCCTCTCTCACCTCATCTCCTTACCTGCCCATCACCTTCCTCTGGCGCTCCACCCCCTTCCCTTTCTTCCATGGCCTTCTGTCCTCTCCCATCAGATTTTCCCTTTTCCAGCCCTTTCCTCCTGTCATGAATTGACTTCCCAGCTTTTTATTTCATCCCTCCCTCCTCCCATTTTCACCAACCACCTTGTGTTTCTTTCTCTCCTCCCCCAACCTTTTTACTCTGACCACATCTTTTTTTCTCCAGTTCTGATGAAGGGTCTCAGCCCAAAATGTCGACTGCTTACTCTTTTCCATAGAAGCTGCCTGACCTGCTGAGATCCTCCAGCATTTTGTGTGTGTTGCTCGAATTTCCAGCATCTGCAGATTTCTCTCATTTGAGAATAACGGTTTAGCAGAGAACTGATGTGCCAAAAAGTCTGATTCTTTGCTTAAGTGCTCTTTAACCCCATAGTTATGGGACATGTCATGAGGAAGTGACCAGAAGAGTAAGTTACCTGCTCTCTTCCAGAACTTTATTGAGGGTCTACATTCCTTGTGTTCATGACAAATTAGAATTTCAAAGCAGGATTAGAACTCTTGAGTAGCTAATCCTGTACCATCAATTCTCATGTGATATCTTCTATATATTTCTGCTTTCTACCAGAATCATCAATTAAGTGGTCTAACCCTGAAGAAAACCAAAAGCACAAGGGCTGTACTGCCTCAAACAGAACTAAATAAACAACTTCTGTCAGAATATTTTGGATGGCAATTTTCTTGCCAGTTCTCCTGTTCCTCCATTGCAATGAAGGTTGTGCTGTGAAAACACTCGTAAAAAGTTGCAAAATTCCTCCTCATGCATTTTGATTCCATAAAAAAAAGTATAAAATTTCAGTGAGAAACATCTGATGGAGCAAGAGTTCCAAAAGGTAAAAAAAAAAGTGATAACACAAACCAGATTAATGGTAATTTTTTTAATTATACTCATTCTTCCAAAATTTCTCTTCTTGTGAGACCAAACTCTTGTCAATTCTTGAACTTTCTGTAATTCACCATTTATGTTCCAGTAACCTCTGCATCATTCTCTCATAAGTACTTTGCTTTTTCACTTCAGATGCCTTATTTCCATCTAATTTTCGGTTCTATTCTCTGGTTCCATTCAGCTCGCTTGCTTTTGTCACAGCTTTGTAATTTTCTCACATTATATTCTGGTTCTTGGAAAAGCTCACACTTGTGTTAATGCTGCTTTCCATCTCACATTCTCTTACATTTCTTCAATTCTCATTGAGATTTGCAACCAATTTTTTTTTTATTGTCTAGACCTGCTTACTTAGTTTTAAGTTATAACTGTGCATTAAAGTAATTCAAAGTCACTAAAAGTAATTAAAACCTGTACTAAACTGTACAGGTTAATTTAAAATTACATATTCCTTTTAACTGATAGGTTCAGAACCCCAAGGTTCTGAAAGGGGTGGCATTAGAGATTGTGGCAGCATTAGAAATGATCTTTCAAAAATCATTGGCCTCTGGCATGGTGCCAGAGGAATGGAAAATTGCAAATGTCACTCCACTCTTAAAATGAGGAAGACAGCAGAAAGGAAATTATGGACTAGTTAGCCTGACCTCAGTGGTTGGGAAGATGTTAGAGTGAATTGTTAAGAACAAGGTGATGGAGTATTTGGTGACACAAGACAAGATAGGACAAAGTCAGCATGGTTTCCTTCAGGGAAAATCCTGCCTGATGATCCGGTTGGAATTTTTTGAGGAGATTACAAGTAGGATAGATAAAGGGGATACAGTGGATGTTGTATTTTGAACTTTCAAAAGGCCTTTTACTAGGTGCCACACATGAGGCTGCTTACCAAGTTAAGAGCCCATGGTATTACAGGAAAGTTACTAAAATGGTTAGACCATTCCCTGATTGGAAGAAGGCAGCGAGTGGGAATAAAAGGATCCTTTTCTGGTTGGCTTCCAGTGACTAGTGGTGTTCTGTGGGGGTTGGTGTTGGGACCACTTCTTTTTATGATGTATATCCAATGACTTGGATGGTGAAATAGATGGTTTTATTGCCAAGTTTGCTGATGATATGAAAACTGGTGGAGGGGGCAAGTAGTGTTGAGGAAACAGGTAGGTTGCAGAAGGATTTAGACAGATTAGGAGAATGGGCAGGTAGTGGCAAATGAAATACAATGTTGGAAAATACATGGTCATGCACTTCGGAAGTAGAAATAAATGTGCAGGCTATTTTCTAAACGAGGAGAAAATCCAAAAATCTGAGATGCAAAGGGTCTTGGGAGTCCTTGTGCAGAACACCCTAAAGGTTAACTTGCAGGTTGAGTTAGTGGTGAGGAAGGCAAATGCCATATTAGCATTCATTTCAAGAGGTATTCAAGAAGAGGTCTAGAATACAAGAGCAAGGATGTGATGTTGAGGCTTTATATGACACTGGTGAGGCCTCAACTTGAGTATTGTGTACAGTTTTGGGCTCCTCATCTTAGAAGAGATGTGCTGACATTGGAGAGGGTCCACAGGTGGTTCACAAGGATGATTCCAGGAATGAAAGGGTCATCATACAAGGAACTTTTGATGGCTCTGGGTTTGTACTCACTGGAATTTAGAAGGATGAAGGGGAAGCTCACTGAAACCTTTTGAATGTTGAAAGGACTAGACAGAGTGGATGTGGAAAGGATGTTTCCCATGGTGGGATAGTCTAGGACAAGAGGGCACAGCCTCAGGATAGAGGGGCGTCCATTCCAGACAGAGATGCAGAGAGATTTCCTTAGCCAGAGAGTGGTGAATTTGTGGAATTTATTGCCACGTGCAGCTGTGGAGGCCAGGTCATTGGGTGTAGTTAAGGCAGAGACCAATAGGTTCTTGATTGGACATGGCATCAAAGGTTATGGGGAGAAGGCTGGGAAATGGGGTTGAGGAGGAGAAAAAAGGATCAGCCATGATTAAATGACTGGGCAGACTCGATGAGCCAAATGGCCTTATTCTGCTCCTACGTCTCATAGTCTTATAAGAAGGCTACATGGATTATAGTGCAGGTGAAGAGAAATTGCATTCGGACCAGGGCCCGGTTCCTAGTGTGGGGAATGGCCCGGTGTTTGGATAATTTAAACACTGGGCTAGATCGATTGAAAAGGCAGGGAGTTGGGTCCAGAGACAAGGGTCAGGCCAGATCAGCTTGCTACTCCACGGCACTGAGGCTGAGCTGGCTTTGTGTCTGCAAAGCTCACAACAATTTGCCCCATTGTGTGATGAACCGCGACTGAGGCTGTGGGCTTGCTCCGGGCTTCATTTTTATGGACTCACATTCATTCTGAACACTGTTAGTTGCTTTTATTGATTGCACGATTTGTCAGCCCCCCCCCCTTACACTTTGGGTGTTTGTTGGTCTTTTTGTTAAATAAATGGTCACTTTGGGGTTTCTTGTTTTGTGGCTGCTTTTAAGGAGATGAATCTCAAAGTTGTACAATTTATACATACTTTGATAATAAATGTACTTTGAATATTTCTATTAAAAACTTTGCTTTGTTTAGCAGAACTCCACCATGGTTGGTCCCAAGCTTGGTTGTGAAAAGAGGAAGGTTGGGTACGGGACTAGCAACCCTCTTCCATAAAAGCCCAGAGCTTCAGAAACACCAACAGAAGCTCCAAAGACCTAAGCCCAGGGAGAGGAAGGATACTCCAAGAAGATGGACTTCAACTGGGAAAACTTGAAAGACTGGTCTGGGAGACTGGACTCGGCAGTCTGTGCCCCAGTAGGGCTGATAGGCTTAGGTAAGTAAGTTCATTCTTCAAAAATGTTAATATGTTTATCTCTCTAGGCAGCACCAAAATTGTAATGACAGAATTTTTAGGTGAACACCTAACGAAAGTAAGAGCAAACTTTCATAAAATTAACCATTAATACAATAAATTAAGATCTAGGCAGCAGAAATGGAAAATTTTCTGAAACACAAGAAAATTCTGCAGATGTTGGAAGTCCAGAGTAACATGAACACACAATCCCTGGAGGAACTCAGCAGAACAGGCAGCATCTACAGAAAAGGAGTAAAGAGTGGACATTTTGGGATGAGACCCTTCATTAGGACTGGAAAGGAAGAGGGAAGTCCTTCTGGCTTCTTCCATCTTCCTTTCCAGTCCAGATAGAGAGACTTGGACCAATATATTGACTCTTTATTCCTTTCCATAGATGCTGCTTGACGTGTTGAGCTCCTCCAGCATTATGTGCGTGTCTGCATGTGTCTGGAAGAGTTTATTGATGTAAGAACACTTTATTTACAAAAATGTGGAAATCACTGTCATGGCACCATCTTCCCTTAACTACTCCAGTCTGAGAGATTTGCTAGATAGTTTCAAGAAGCACTTACAAGTGAACTGCAATGACGATACAATAGAGAAAATCTGGTGGTCTGCTTCCCCAGAAGGATGTTTGTGAGCTAGACTATGACAACAATCCAGCCATTGCATAATCCCCATTACAGTTACTAGTTTCACATTCCAGATTTAATTACCAGATTATAAATTCCCAAAAATGTCATTGCAAGATTCAAAAATCAATAGTCCAGTCCTCTGGATACACAGAGTAACAACTATAACATACAGCTGGTCTGTCATGGGTTCAAAGTGGTCATAGCACAACTATTTTGGAAAGGGGGATTAAAATAAATGTTCCATTCTTGTTCCAATGAAAATGAACTTGAAAACATCTACAGCTGGGCAGGTATGTGGCTGCCGGTTCTTGACCATAGACAATAAAATTGGCATGCACAAGATCTCAGCTGCCATTTGGTGAAGGATATATAGGTTTTTCTATTGATCCCTGTTCTGTGCTAAATCATTTACTGTCAGCTAAGATCAACAAGTACAACTATATTGACTACCTCAGGTGATAAGCAAGGATAAAATGTAAGCACAGTCTTGGTATTAAGAGTTCTGTCTGGAGTATTGCCAGAAGATTCACATGTGATACAATTCAGTGACTGACGGCTCATGATCAAACATCCCACACACAACCACTACTTCTATCACTGTGCAAGTAAAGAAATCTACCAGAAATTTAAAGGAAGAGAACAACTGAAACCGGAAGATAGACCGAACTTGAAATATACAGTATTATCTGAAGAGTAAAGAATAAAATGGAGATGGGTTTTATTGAAAGGCATTTTGCCAACGATGAGTTTCACTAAATATTAGACTGTTAGCTGGAATGCAAAGAAAACAAGTGCCATCAATGAAACAAGAATGACAACTTGATGTCAACTCGATTTGACAACACAGATTTCAAAGCAATGGATAGACCAGTCCTCCAAGAGGACCACAGCCTTGTCATGGTTTGGAAGCTTGCTTGTCTAAATGACCCGGAGTGCTTTGCTGGCTGGAGTCAAGGACTTATGCTTTTGCTCTTGGTACGGTCACCCATGACAAGCAGGTCAAAGGGTAGAGACCAGACTAAGAGTGGTCCACCAGTCCTGCAGGTTCAGGGGTTCAGCTCAGGGCTAACAATCCTGACTCTTGAAACAAAATTGTTATGGAAACAGCAATGAAGAATCCTTCTACATTTGAATGGGACTCCTGAGTCTCCACCCAGGCTGACAATAGTGAAAACTGACAGGAAGCTACTGGCTCCAGGAAGGAAGCCCTGAACACTGCCAGCCAAGTATCGACAGTTTGCTGCCCCAAGAGCCAGTGGTGAAACAGGTAGCAAGTAAGGATAGATCATTGTTTAAAAAAAAGAAAACAGAAGTCTTTTGATGCATCTATTGAAATGTAATGTTAAGAGAGAAGTATAAATATTTAGAGTGTCCAAATGCAGACTTTAGTTGGAGAATTTTGCCAGTCAAAAAGCAGCAGCTATGGAAGATACAGATCCATTACTGCCATCTATCTAATATATTCACCTGGAAATGTTTTTGTTTTATGTGTGGGTTATGCAACTACCGTGTTTATTTGGGTAATCTGATTCGAAACCAGTCTCTACAAGGAGGCTCTCACTTCAAATCATTTTTAAAATTTAACAACAGCAATAAATAATAGTGTACTCAAAAGGAAAAAAAGACAAAAGAGGAAATATTGCGATGGAACAACACGGGGGTCAGATTTTATTGGTAACAGATGGTTCTATATATTATTCCAAAGTCCGTAGCCCACACAGTAACTTGAATATTTTTATACCACTTTAGATGGATACAAAAACTGCTAGTGTTTGTAGAAGACATTAAAATAGGTAGTATAGTGGGTGATGAAGAGGTTATCAAAATTTACAGGAGGAATCTTGATCAACTGAGTAAGGGGTGGGGGAGGGAAGGAATGCTAGATGGAAGTCAATTCAGGTAAGTGTGAGATGTTGCATTTTGGGAAGTCAAATTCGGGTCAGACTTTCACACTCAATGGCAAGGCCCTCAAGTGACCTCCAGAACAGAGAAATGTTTGAGTACACATACATGGGTCCATGCAAGTTAAGTCACAGGTAGACAGGGTGGTGAGGAAATTTTCTGCATGCAGGCCTTCACAAGTTCAAAGTAAATTTATCAAGGTATGTAGATATATACAATCCAGGAGTTCATTTTCTTGCAGGCATAAACAGTAATTCACAGAAACACAAAATAATCCATGAAAGACAGCACCCAACAGGATGGACAAACAGCCAATGTGCAAAAGACAACAAACTATGCAAATACAAAAATGAAATGACCGAGGCGTTGCAGGAGATGGAACATTTGGATTTCGCTGTGGCAGATATATGAACGGAAATCTCACATACATCGGCAAAGTATTTAAGTTGTATACTGTACACATTCTCTGATAATAAATGGAACCATTTGAATATCTTCCCAACCACTGAGGTCAGGCTAACTGACCTGTAATTTCCTTTCCTCTGCCTCCCTCCATTCCTAAAGAGTTAAGTGACATTTGTAATTTTCCAGTCCTCTGAAACCATTCCAGAATCATATAATTCTTGAAGGATCAATACTAACGCCTCCAGAATCTCTTTAGCCATCTCTTCCAGTACCCTGCGGTGTAGTCCATCTGGTCCAGGTGACTTATCTAACTTCAAACCTTTGAGCTTCTCAAGCATCTTCTTAGTAATAGCAACAACACTCACTCTGGCCCTTATTCTCACATTTCTGGCATTCTGTGAGTGTCTTCCACAGTGAAGACTGACAAAATACTTAAGTTTATTTGCCATTTCTCTGCCCCCATTACTACCTCTCCAGCATTATTTTCCAGTAGTCCAATATCCCCTCTCATCTCTCTTTTACTCTTCATGTCTCCTTATTTTGTACCCTCTTATATTATTGTCTAGCTTACCTTCATATTTCATCTTCTCTCTCATTATGACTTTTTAAGTTGCCTTTTCATGGTTTTGAAAAGTTTCCCAATCCTCTACCTTCCTGCTAATTTTTGCGATATTATATGCCCTCTCTTTTGTTTATATGCTTTCTTTGACTTCCCTTGTCAGCCATGGTTGCCTCATCCTCCCTTTAGAATGCCTCTTCATCTTTGGGATGCATCTTTCCTGTGCCTTCCAAATTTCCCCCTAGGAATTCCAACCTCTGCTTTTCTGCCATCATCCCTGCTTGTGTCCCCTTTCAATCAACTTTGGCCACCTCTTTTCTTATTCCTCTTTAATTTCCTTTACTCCACTTCTTTGACAGTCAAAGCAACCATAGAAGGCATTAAGCTCAGCTGGGAGCGAAGACTTGTTGTCACCTGTGTCACTTGGTTTAACTTTGTAAGAGGTGATAACATTCGAGCCCTGCCACAGCTGTTGAGCATGCTTCAGTGATTCAAGTTTATAATTCAAAACATTGAGTACAAAAGTTGAGAGATCATGGCAGGGTTGTACAGCACACTGGTGGGGCCCCAGGTATGTTCAGTTTTGGCCACACTACTATTGGAAGATGTTATTAAATTGGAAAGACTGTTGAAAAGATTTACAAGGGTGTTACCAGGATTTGAGAGTTCCGAGATGGAGTTATAGGGAGAGGTTGGACAGCCTAGGAATTTAGTCCTTTGAGAATAGCAATGTGAAAAGTGATCTTATAAAGAAGTATAAAGTCATATGGGGCACAGATAGGGCAAATGTATTCAACCTCCCCATGCCGCCTTCCCACCTATACTTGAGGAATCAAGAAAGAAAGGGTACAGGGTTAAGGTGAGGGGGGAGATTTAATAATAACTTAAGGGGGCAAGTATTTTGTACACAAAGTGTGGTTTCTAAGTGGAATGGAGCTGCCAGAGGAAATGGTTGAGGTAGGTGTAATAACAACCCTCAAAAGCCAGTTGGACAGGTACATGAATGAGAAAGGTTCAGTAAACACTGGCAAATGGCAATGGGTCAGATGGGCATGAACAAGTTGGCAGAGGGCATACTTCTGAGCTGTACAGTTCCCTTACCAGGAAAGAAAGACTTTTTAATTTCAGTCCACTCTCATATAATGGCTCATTCAAAGACAATCAAGATGACTGGAAGGATTTTCAAAAGAATAAAACAATTTTTGTGTTCTTCATTGTTGCTGCGGCCAATCTGCTATGACCAATCCCCTTAATTCAACAGACGGTATATAACAGGTTGGATGGGCATAGTCACTGCCTAAGAACAGCAAACATGAACTGCACCTCAGAGTGCAAGGCTGTCATCCTTCGATTTCTATTCTCCTCAACATGAAACTTCGTCACCATGTGTGACTCTATCATGTGGCCAACTGAGCACTAATAAAATCCACCACATAACAGAAAACAATTTAAAAGCAGTAGGCGTCACTAGAACACAACTCCAACTGAGAAGGAAGAGCTCCTACGTTTGAAATTAAAAGGGAAAAGTAAATGAATTCCAAGAAATACGAAGTGGTCTGCCAGCATTTTGAAATGCAAGGGGTTGTTTTCCTCTTTGGCATGCTTTTTGCACTGACAATGAATTCCTGCAAATGAGAATGTGTTAAAAGTGCTACTGTATGAGGTAATTTGCCAACTTCACACGAAGCTGCAGAACAGCATTCAATACCTTTTTTGCAATAGGATCTCAAACCCCACGCTATTGGAAATGGATACACTGGAAGAGATTTTCATTGCTGGAGCCTCCAACCAAATGTTTAACAGGAAGGTGGTTAACTTAGCCTTATTTGTTCCATGTACAGTACATCAAAACATAGTGAAATGAGCGCTTTGCATCAAGTCAAGTGAAGTTTGTGCTGGGCATCTCATAAACATGGTATTCCCTCAACTCACAAACCTCAATCGCACTTCCTTGGAATGTGGAAGGAAACTGAAGCACTTGGAGGAAACTCACGTGGTCATGGGGAGAATATACAAACTCCTTGCAGACTGAGGCAGTGATCAAACTCCAATTGTATGGCTGAATGCTGTAAAGCGTTGAACTAACTGCTACGGTACCATGGCAGGACATAGCGTAGTGCCAGCAAAGGCAGTGTAGTATCCTTGAAAATTTCTGTTGTTTCACTGTTATACACCTCAGAGGCCTAAGAATGCTTTTTAAAAAAAATTAATACTGAAGCCGGCGTGTACTGTCCTGCTTCTGCTTTTAAGGTTGATACCATTCATTAAGATTTCACTGTACACCTTGCTGCAATTGCGGATGCTCAATGTATACACAATTTTATACCACAAGTCATAGGAGCAGAATTAGGCCCTTCATCGCATTGAGTCTGCTTCACCACTCTATCATGGCTGATTTGTTATCCCTCTCAATCCCATTATCCTGCCTCCTCCCCATAACCTTTATGTCCTGACTAATCAAGAACCTATCAACCTCCGCTTTAAATATATTCAATTACTTGGTATCAGGGCTTCATTATATTGAATGAAGAGAGAAAACATAGAATAGTACAGCACAGTACAGGCCCTTCAGCCCACAATGTTGTGCTGACCCTTAAACCCTGCCTCCCATATATCGCCACCACCATAAATTCCTCCATATACCTGTCTAGTAGTCTCTTAAATTTAATAAAGCAAGCGAATCGAACAGGAGAATGTTTTTTTTAAAAAAATCACATTACAGAAATTAGTTGCACACTGCTTTTACTTTCAATTCTTATTTTATTCAAAGTAAAAAGTGGGAAAACAAAAGATGTTGAAAATAGTCAACAAGTCCATAGAACCATAAAACACTACAGCACAGAAACAGGCCCTTCGGCCCTTCTTGGCTGTGCCGAACCATTTTTCTGCCTACTCCCACTGACCTGCACCTGGACCATATCCTTCCATACACCTCTCATCCATGTACCTGCCCAAGTTTTTCTTAAATGTTAAAAGTGAGTCCGCATTCACCACTTCATCTAGCAGCTCATTCCACACTCCCACCACTCTGTGTGTGAAGAAGCCCTCCCCCCTAATGTTCCCTTTAAACTTTTCCCCCTTCACCCTTAACCCATGTCCTCTGGTTGTTTCCTCCCGTAGCCTCAGGGGAAAAAGCCTGCTTGCATTCACTCTATCTATACCCATTATAATTTTATATACCTCTATCAAATCTCCCCTCATTCTTCTACGCTCCAGGGAATAAAGTCCTAACCTATTCAACCTTTCTCTGTAACTCAGTTTCTCAAGTCCCGGCAACATCCTTGTAAACCTTCTCTGCACTTTCAACCTTATTAAAATCCTCCCTGTAATCCTCCCTGACCAAAACTGCACACAATACTCCAAATTCAGCCTCACCAATGTCTTATACAACCTCGCCATAACATCCCAACTCTATAAATCAAAGTATTGAGTATAAAAGGCCAATGTGCCAAAAGCTCTCTTTACGACCCTATCTACCTGTGATGCCACTTTTAGGGAATTTTGTATCTGTATTCCCAGATCCCTCTGTTCTACTGCACTCCTCAGTGCCCTACCATTTACCTTGTGTGTTCAACCTTGGTTTGTCCTTCCAAAGTGCAATACCTCACATTTGTTTGTATTAAACTCCATCTGCCATTTGTCAGCCCATTTTTCCAGCTAGTCCAAATCCCTCTGCAAGCTTTGAAAACCTTCCTCACTGTCCACTACACCTCCAATCTTCATATCATCAGCAAATTTGCTGATCCAAGTTACCACATTATCATCCAGATCATTGACATAGATGACAAATAACAATGGAACCTGCACTGATCCCTGTGGCACACCACTAGTCACAGGCCTCCACTCAGAGAAGCAATCCTCCACTACCACTCTCTGACTTCTTCCACTGAGCCAATGTCTAATCCAATTTACTACCTCACCATGTATACCTAGTGACTAAATCTTCCTAACTGACCTCCCATGCGGGACCTTGTCAAAGGCCTTACTGAAGTCCATGTAGACAACATCCACTGCCTTCCCTTCATCCACTTTCCTTGTAACCTCCTCGAAAAACTCTAATAGATTTGTTAAACATGACCTACCACACAAAAAGCCATGTTGACTCTCCCTAATAAGTCCCTGTCTATCCAAATACTTGTAGATCCTATTTCTTAGTACTCTTTCCAATAATCTACCTACTACTAACGTCAAATTTACTGGCCTATAATTTCCCAGATTACTGTCAGACAAGTCAGACAAAAAAGTACTTTTTTTCTTTTGCCACAGTAAATGTCAGGATGATGGTGATCTTTTTAGCAAGCATATTATAAACTTACTTTCAATTCTCTTTCTAGAATCTGGAGTAAGTCACCTTGAATGGTCTGGTCTCTAGTTCCAAATTATAATCCTACCCACAACTCAGGAAATTAAATTGTTTGCTTTGGGCATCCAAAAAAACTTGAAGCAAAACCACATTCACTTCATTTTGTATCTTGTGCAGAACCCAGACAGAGCAGCAAGAGGTGACTGCATAACAACTTTCGGGTGTTGTGGTAATGTAGCGGTTAAGACATTGCTTACTGCGCCAGAGGCAAGACTGGGGTTCATTTCCCGTGTACGTTCTTCCTGTGACCATGTGGGCTTCCTCTAGATGCTCCAGTTTCCACCCACATTCCGAAGGCATAAGGATTAGGGCTAGTAAACTGTGGGCATGTGCTAGTAAACTTGGTGCTAGAATTGTGGCAACACTTGTGGGCTGCCCAGCACAATCCTCACTGATTTGATTTGATGCGATGCAAAACGGTGCATTTCACCATATGTTTCAATGTACATGCAGCAAACTAATCTTCAATTTTATTTACAGCAATGATAAAAGTAAGGTGTTTAGCATGTCAACAATTCCTTCCCTGCTGCTTGACAACTGTGTGCTTTTATTACTCTAGATTGCAGTGTCTGCAGTCTCACATATTTAATACTATCCAGCTAAACAATTTAATCATTCCTACTAAACTACTGAGCAAGTTTAAATGCCCTTTTATCTCCTGATTTAGAAAGCAATAATAAATGTATGAGGTAGATGATTGGTTGTGTGCCCAGGGCATTGATCACTTCTATCACCAATGTAATTTGAGCCTGAGAGCCACTGTTTTTAAATTGGGTAACTAACACCTCCAGGTATAATCATGTAGCTAAGCAGTCTGCTTCCTTTGATAATTAAGAATGGTCACATGCTGGAGTCAGGAGAATAATGAGAAAATTTCTGTATCCTGAAGTCTGAAAATAATATTTCAGTGGGTTACACCTTCATATCTGTAAGTATTTCTAACATGGTATTTTTTTTATATAATAGATACATCACAGAATGATTTCTGAGTGATCGAAGATGAAAGGGATGCCGTGTTATGATTGACAAAGAAACCTCGGAATATTGTCAGGCAATGGAATGAATTCAACAAAAATCAAACTTGGGCATTCTTTTTAAACCTTTGCAAAGAATTGTTTTCAAGCGAGCTATTATAGAGCAACATCGGGCTGGAAGTGCCTGTTATTGTGCTGCCTCTGAGTAAACCAACAACGTGAGTGGCTGCAAAAATCTTCAAGCAATGAAATGGAGCACACATAACCTGGTCACAGGTGTGAAGTTCAAGGTGTTCAAAGTTCACCGAACTCATTTCTGCATACCTTGACACTACACCAAACTCATTTCTGCATACCTTGACACTCCAACTCTCAGCTTCACCCCACCCCCTCCGGTCTTCTCCTATCATTTTGCATTTTCCCCTCCCCCCTCCTACTTTCAAATCTCTTACTATCTTTCCTTTCAGTTAGTCCTGATGAAGGGGCTCGGCCCGAAACGTCAACAGTGCTTCTCCTTGGTCTGTCGCATTCCACCAGCATCTTGTGTGTGTTGCTTGAATTTCCAGCGTCTGCAGATTTCCCCGTGTTTGAAGTTCAAGGTGTAACAGTTTATTTAAATGGAATAACATTTAGTGAATTCCCAAACTACAAACATAGACAAGAATTTTGTATTGGTGGCACAGTGACAGAGCTTGCCATTATTTAAAGGGATCTAGTGAGCTTCTGCTCTGGAACTGGTAACTGCTGGGTGTCATTTGCATGGAATTTTTAGCATCTATGTCTTCAAGCTGCTGAGCAACCAATCATGTTTTCACACACAGTAAACCAGTAAATAAAATAATTAATTTTTAATCTTTAAGCTACTTATTGATTTTATTTATTGAGATAGAGTGCAGAACAGGCCCTTCCAGCCCTTTGAGCCATACCGCCCAGCAAATGCCATTTTAATCAGAGCCTAATCATGGGACAATTTAGCATGACAAACTCACCTACCAACAAGTAGGTCTTTGGACTATGGGAGAATACCCACAGTCACGGGGAGAATGTACAAACTCCTTACAGGCAACGTCTTTAATCTTTAAAAGATTAAATGATTTGGTATAAAATCCTTCGAAAGAGGTGACATGAGATTGGAAGATATAAAATCATTGTGGGTAGAGTTAAGAAACTGCAAGGGTAAAAAGACCCTGATGGAAATTGTACACAGGCCTCCAAATAGTAGCCAGGATGTGTAAAGCAAATTATAATGATATTTAAAAAATGGCATTAAAAAAAAACAATGTTATGATGGTCATGGGGGACTTTAATATGCATGTAGGTTGGGAAAATCAGGTTGGTTCTGCATCCCAAGAGGAGGAGTTTTTAAGAATGCCTATGAGATGACTTTTTAGAGCAGCTCATGGTTGAGCCCACTAGGAGATCAGCAATTCTGGATAGGGTTTGATTAGAGAGCTTAAGGTAAAAGAACCCTTAGGAGAACGTGTTCGTAATAGGATAGAATTCACTATGAAATTTAAGTCAGATTATCAGTATTACAGTAGAGTAAAAGGGAATGACAGAAGCACAATAGAGGGGGTGGCCAAAGTTGAATGGAAGGAAACACCACAAGAGATGATGGCAGAACATCAATGGCTGGAGTTTCTGGGGGGGGGGGGGGGAAGCACAGGATAGATAAAATCACAAAGGTGAAAATCTGAGTATTGTTGATGTTGCTAAGGAAATGATTGGAAAGATACAAAGGCAGACAAATTACCTGGACCAGATGATGTACACCCCAGGTTTCTGAAAAAGTTAACCGAAGAGATTCTGGGAGGCATTAGCAATGACCTTCCAGAATCTGGTGATTCTTTGAATGGTTGTGGAGAACAAATATGCAAATAACACTCCACTCTTAAGAATGGAGGGGGCGGAAGAGAGGGCATTACAGGTCAGTTAGCTCAACATCAGTGGCTGGGAAGATGTTGGAGTATTATTAAAAAGTTTTCAGGGTACTTGGAGGCTAATGATAAAAATAGGTCAAAGTCCACATAGTTTCCTTAAGGGGAAATCTTGCCTGATATATCTGTAGGAGTTCTATGTGGAAATAACAGGCCATATAGACAAAGGAGATTCAGTGGATGTTGTTTATTTGGATTTTCAGAAGGCCTTTGATGAGATGCCATACATGACCTGCTTAGCAAGGTAAGAGCCCATGGTATTACAGGAAAGATGTTAGCATGCATAAACGATTGGATGATTGGCAGGAGGCAAAGGGTGGTAATAAAGTGGGCCTTTTCTCGTTGGCTGCTGGTGACTGGTGCTGTTCCGCAGGGGTTAATATTGGGACCGCTTCTTTTTCACATTGCATGTCAATGATTTGGATGACAGAATTGATGACTTTGTGACCAAGTTTGAGGATGATATGAAGGTAAGTGGAGGGGCAAGTAGTGTTGGAAAAAGTGGGGTGTCTGCAGAAGGACTTAGATTGGGAGAATGGGTAAAAAGTGGCAGATGGAATGTAGTGTAGGGAAATGTATGGTGGTGCACTTTGGTAAAAGGAATAAAAGAATAGACTTTTCTAAACAGGGAGAAAAATTCAAAAATCAGAAGTTTAAAAAGGGACTGAGGAGTCCTCGTGCAGGATTTCCTAAAGGTTAACTTGCATATTGAGTCAGTGGTTAGGAAGGCAAATACAATATTAGCATTCCTTTCAGGAGGACTAGAACATAAGAGCAAGGGTATAATGCTCAGGATTTATAAAGTATTGATCAGACCACACGGAGCATTGTGAGCAATTCTGGGCCCTTATTGAAGGAAGATGTATTGGCATTGGAGTGGGTCCAGAGGAGGTTCCATAAATGAAAGGGTTGATGTATGAGAAGCATTTGATGGCTCTAGGCCTGTACTCACTGAACTTTAGAAGGATGATGGGGGATCTCATTGAAACCTAATGAATATTTAAAGGTCTGGATAGTGTGGATGTTGGGAGGATGTTTTCTATAGTAGGGGAATCTAGGACTAGAGGGAACAGCCTCAGACTAGACAGGCATCCATTTAGAACAGAGAAAAGTAGGAATTTCTTCAGCCATACAGCAGTGAATCTGAGGAAGTCATTGCGACAGGCAGCTATGGAGGCCAAGTCGATGAGTATATTTAAAGCGGAGGTTGTTAAGTTCTTGAGTAGTCAGGGTGTCAAAAGGTTACAGAGAGAAGGCAGGAGTTTGGGGTTGAGAAGGATAATAAATCAGTTATGATTGAATGGTGAAGCATCCTCTAAGCCAAATGGCCTAATTCTACTAGTATGTCTTATGGTCTTGTATTTGGTTGATCAGAAAGTACACAAATGGTGAAGGTTGAAACTAAAGTATCACTTTTTAAATGTTAATCAATAAAGTTAAGAATGGTTCTCAAAGTCATGGTGGATGCCAAACTGCGAGCATGACTTGGTACGCTATGAACAACGATTTATTTAATTATTTTGTTCATTCATTCAAGGAATGTGAACTTCACAGACTATCACATTTGATTGCCCATCCCTAACTAATCTTAAAGGTGGTGGTGAGCTGGTTCTTGAACTGCTGCAGACCTTGTAGTTTTGATATATTCACAATCCTGCTCAGGAGGTAGTTCCAAAACATTAATCCCGTTACAGTGAAGGAATGGTGAAATATATCCAAGTCAGGTTGTGTGTGGCTTGGAGAGTAGCTTTCAGGTGACAGTGCTCTTATGCTGTTAACACAAAGTACTGCAGATGCTGCGGTCAAATCACCACTAGGGTATTCTCCACAACTTCCGCCACCTTCAACTGGACCCCACCACTAAGGGCATCTTTCCCTCTCTACCCCTCTCTGCTTTTTGAAGGGATCGTTCCCTCCACGACTGCCTGGTCCACACATCCCTCCCCACAGATCTCCCACCTGGCACTTATCCCTGCGAGCGTAAGTGCTACACCTGTCCCTACACCTCATCTCTTACCACCATTCAGGGCCCCAAACAGTCCTTCCAGGTGAGGCAACACTTCACTTGCGAGTCTGTTGGGGTCATCTATTGCATCCGGTGCTCCCGGTGCGGCCTCCTCTACATCGGCAAGACCCGATGCAGATTGGGGGATCGCTTCGTCGTGCACCTCCGCTCCATCCGCCACAACAGACAGGATCTCCCGGTTGCCACCCACTTCAACTCTCCTTTACATTCCCATTCGGATATGTCCATACATGGCCTCCTCTACTGCCATGATGAGGCCAAACTTCGGTTGGAGGAACAACACCTCATATACTGTCTGCGTAGTCTCCAGTCCCTTGGTATGAACATCGAATTCTCCAACTTCAGGTAATTCCCTCCCTCTACCTTCCCCCATCCCACTTTCAATCTGTCTCCTCTTCTAGCTGCCTATCACCTCTCATGACTCTGCCTTCTTCTACTACCCATAGTACCCCTTAGATTCCTTCTTCACCTCTCCTGCCTATCCCCTCCCTGCTTCCCCTCCCCCACCCCTTGATCTTTCCTCTGATTGGTTTTCCACCCTCCCCCCACCTTCTTTATAGGGCCCCTGCCCCCTCCTTCTTTAGTCCTGACGAAGGGTCTCGACCTGAAACGTTGACTGCCCGACCTGCTGAGTTCATCTAGCTTGTTTGTACATCTCTTATGCTATTGCTGTCTAACTTCATAGCTAGTAGAGGTCATGGGGTTTAGAAACTGCTGTTTAATGAGTCTTGGAAAGATGCTGCATTGTGTGCTGTAAATGGTATTAACTGTTGTTACAGGTTATACCAAAATCTGAAAACCTCCGAAACCGATTTTTGGCGTGCTAGTATGACATCACAAACAGAAAGTTGCATGAAGCGCCAGGGAAGGGTCCCAGGCGATGCGATAGTGCACACAGACAGCTCTGAGAAGTGACTTCCCATATTCTACGTAATGGAAAAATAAGAGAAAAACAATGAAGATCTTGATTGTGTATAGTGGCTTTGTCAGTACAAGTTGCTGAACGATATGCTGATCATGAAAAACACAAAAGATTTGCCACAACCAGCTGAAAATTTGAAGGTAGTTGTGAAGCAGCAGAGTTTGACAAGATTGTCACTGATGGAAACCCGACACCAGAAGTCTACAATGCTGATTTTTTTTTGGAGGGGTGGGGTGGTTTATGTCAGGTATAAAAACAAAGTGAAATACAAATAACTAACCTTTTAATCAAAGCACAGCATCGTAGGTGGAGACTGAGTGCCTGTTATTGTTGTTCATCAGCTGATTCAGGGATTCTCCCAATGCTGCTTTTGTTACTCTGCGCATTATATTTTCATTATAATAATAAACATAAAAGTACATGTGTGATGAACACGTGCACGTCAAAGGTTGCTTACTGGTAGCACAAATTCAGAGACGGAAACGGTGATCCCAAGCTATCTCATCATCGATTCCAAAATCTGAAAAACTACAAAAATCCAAAACACCTCAAGCATTTTGGATAAAGGGTACTCAACCTGTACTGAGCATCAGTGGTAGTGTAGGGAATGGCTGTGGATGGGACCCTATCAAGTGGGCTGCTACGTCTTGAATAGTGCCGAGATAAAGAACAAGGCTACTGCAATAAAAACAACATTTTCAAGGTGCCTTGCAATGAAAATAGTTCATAGATAGTTCTCATCAGATCACTTCACTGTGGTGTTGAAGACTACAAAGCAATGCACCTGGTACAGAAGCAGAGGATCACTTTCAAGAGTGTTTGATGTTCAGCTTCATTTAATTGGCAGCTCCCTTCACCCCTTTCTGCACACATTCATATGCTTATAGACAATATTAAATATTTGCAAAAGTACTCTGCTTTTGCCGTTCTAAAACCTGTTTTCTGATTAGATTCCAATCAGTAATCTTCAGACTCTGAATGGATTGCAAAGGCACTGTATGCAAAGATAATTATGGGTTCAGTTTTTAGTACTGGATGGTGCAAGAATTAATCAGTTTACTTACTCGTCCAATGTTAGGTAATTGAATTGCTCACCACAGTGGATAAGACTGCATGGTGTTGAAGGTGATTATGCCTTAAAGGTGTTAATGATTTATGACATTAATTATCTATTTTCCCCCATCACGATTCTGGTTCCATTTTGAAATAATGACAGTACTCCAGTCACTAAGAAGTTATGTTAACCATTGAATAGCAGAGCAGCTAATATTGCTGATGTGTTCAAATCATGATAAATATTTTCAAAACTTTAGATATACTGTACAGGCGACTCATTAGGTATATACACAATGCAGAGGTTGATAGTTTCTTGATTAGTAAGGCTATCAAAGGTTACAGGGTGAAGGCTGAAGAATGGCGATGAGAGGGATGATGAATTAGCCATGATGGAATGGCTGAGCAGACTCGATAGGCTGACTAGCCTAATTCTGATCCCACGTTAAAAATAATGTTTTTGTTTCCCTTCTCCTGCACTAACGATCTCGGTGTATCTTTAGTTGCACTGAGATTCACTTCATTGCCAGACTGATGCCAAATACAATTGTGGATTTTTGCATCTCCTCTCCGATTTACTGCTCATGCAATATTCTACCTTGGATAGTTTGCAATATTACAGAGAGACATAAAATTTAAAAATCAGACTCAGACCCTGAAGAGCCAATTTAAAAAAAAATCCATGGGAAAGAATGGAGGGAACAAATAAAATAATGTGTGCTTTGTTTCCAGGCTCTCTGCCAACAACATATTCCGACTGTGTAACAAGTAAACAACAAAGACAGAGCTTCACCGTCTGACAAATGAACATCTTTCATTGGATTAAATCCTGACAATATTAGAAGTTTAAAATAATTACCTTTACATTTGAAATAATCCTACCTAATGTGAAATATTAACAATGATACTAAACCATTGGATACTAAACCAGTGGCAGACTGGACTTCATTCCAAAGCATTTTACATCACCACAATGCCCATCATTGAATATCAATTATGGGTCTGGAACTGGAAAACGAGGGAGGTGCTGAAGAGTGTCAAGAAATCCTCATGAGGTCAACAGGGAAAATAATCAAGAAGCCAAGCTACATCTCCTTCAACAGCTTGTCACAGATCAACACTCTTATCTATGGGAAATTTAAAAAAGTCAAAAGACATGTTTTTAGTTACATCCCCTCCCAAAACTGTCACAAATGTACCCAAAAATTTGAATTAACGCCTACTTTCTTAAAACTATCTACAGTATTTGTTTTGTTATATACCACCTATTATTTTAAATAATAGAGCACATTAACTCAACAGATTAACTGATACTTTCCTAAGGTGTTCTCATCAGAAACTGCACCTTAAATATTAAGCAACACATGAAAATGCTGGAGGAACTCAGCAGGTCAGGCAGCATCTATGGAAATGAATAAACAGTCAATGTTTCTGGCCAAGATCCTTCTTCAGGAAGGGGGAAAGATAGCAGATAGCTTAAATCTTATTTGATCAAATCTTACTTAATCCTACTGATATTACAGACAGGAAATAGCAAGCATTCTTGAAACACACACAAAATGCTGGTGGAACGCAGCAGGCCAGGCAGCATCTATACGAAGTACAGTCGACGTTTCAGTCCTGATGAAGGGTCTTGGGCCAAAACGTCAACTGTACTTCTTATAGATGCTGCCTGGTCTGCTGTGTTCCACCAGCATTTTGTGTGCGTTGCTTGAATTTCCAGCATCTGCAGATTTCCTCGTGTAAGCATTTTTGAAGCCATTTTAGAACAAAGCTCCCACTCTCGTGCAATATTAAGAATGCAAGGCATGCTTATTTAAAGGAATGCTGAATATTCAGTAAAGCATCTGAAGGGCAGACACCTTTGTGACATTCTGAATAAAAGTTATTCCTTAATCAACACACTAGAAATGGTTTGACTTGTCATTCTCAAAGACGCTGTATACACTCTGTGGCTACCTTCTTAGGAACACCTGCTTGTTACTGCAAATATGTAATCAGCCAATCGTGTGGCAGCAACTCAGTGCATAAAAGCATGTGACATCAAAGTTGATGTCACAAAATTTCATGATCCTTCAGTAATGAGCAGTGGACATTGGGCTCTTTCATAAGCATCAAACTGATTGTATGGCTTAAAGAAATTATCCTATAGTTTGGTGAGAAATATTTACATGAATTCTAAAGGATGGTCTAAATATTTTCAGCAAATATTGCTAAAACATAATGTGGGATTCCTGAGAGTCAAGAAGAATTGGTTCACATAAGGTTAAGATTAATTGACAACATGCTTCCTAATTTTATTTTGGTACAAAAGTTAACAAACAGGTGGGAAATCCCTAGTAGGTTTAAAAAGTCAGAGGAGCTATTGTAATAAATGTACAGAAATTAAAGAGAAGATGGTTCAATCAAGCAGCATCTATGGAAATTAATACAGTTGATGTTTCAGACTGAGATCCTTCATCAGTCCTGATGATGTCAATGGTTGATCACCTTCCATAGATGCTGCCTAACCTCTGCGTTCCTCCAGCATTTTTAGGTTGCTTTGGATTCCCAGCATCTGCAGAATCCATTGTGCTTGGGGTCTTCAGAGCATCCTGAGGCCAGAATATCCTGTGGCATATGATAGGTCAGAACAGATTTAGTCATTAGCAACTGGTATCCTTAAGTGATTCTATTCAACGGCAGCAGAATTATATACCACCACATTGTCACGGTGTGACATTCTCCCTACTCTTCCCTTACAGTCAAGTCAGAGACCAACCGCAATTCAATAGGAACAAGTCAAGTCACTTTTTATTGTCATTTCAACCATAACTGCTGGTACAGTACATAGTAAAAAATGAGACAACGTTTTTCAGGACCATGGTGTTACATGACACAGTACAAAAACTAGACTGAACTACGTTAAAAAAGAGAAAAAACACTACACTAGACTACAGACCTACCCAGGACTGCATAAAGTGCACAAAAGAGTGCAGGCATTACAATAAATAATAAGCAAGACAATAGGGCAGAAAGGTGTCAGTCCAAGCTCTGGGTATTGAGGAGTCTGATAGCTTGGGGGAAGAAACTGTTACATAGTCTGGTCGTGACAGCTCGAATACTTTGGTGCCTTTTCCCAGACAGCTGGAGGGAGAAGAGTTTGTATGAGAGGTGCGTGGGGTCCTTCATAATGCTGTTTGCTTTGCGGATGCAGCGTGTAAATGTCTGTAATGGCGGGAAGAGAGATCCCGAAGATCTCCTCAGCTGATCTCACTATCCGCTGCAGGGTCTTGCAACAAGTGTAAAAAAAAAGAAAACTGATTTTACCACGCAAGCCATAGTTATATAGTGTGTGTGCGTGCACACGCGCTAAATGGTACAGGCATAGCTGAACAGCCCCACAAGCAAAGAATCAAAGTTCCACAATCCTACCTCATCCAATTATGAATGATCGACTACTAAATGGCCGAAAGAGACACTTCATGAATATTTCCATCCGCAATGTTTGCAACCTTCTGACTTAATCACCAAAATTAGATTTTTCATTTCACATTTTCTTCATCTCCAGAAAAATGATTTGAATTTCTTTCCACAAACCTGACCTATAATCTCACCATTGCCAAGACCAAGCACTGGTTATGTTAATACATGCGAAAAATCAGGGAAATTGTGGGATGACTGGACAGAGAAAGGGACCATTGATCTGAATACATCCTGCAACACAGTGTTTGAGTGTGCCTTGAAAGGCTAAGCCATTCCAGTAAATCAACTTAAGTATAAAAATTGCCCAGACTCGATCAGAAAATACAAAATTGCAGTGATCATGGATAGCCTTTATTCGTCATGCACATTTATTTATAATTTGCTGTGGTGTGTTGCTCCCTCTATTTCTCCTTCTACTTGCAGGGTGAATTCTATCATTTCATAACCACTGTCTCCTGTGGGTTCCTTTACCTTAAACTCACCAATCAGTTCTGGTTCATTGAAAACACCAAATCCAGAATTGCCTTTGCCATCATGGGCTTGAACATAAACAGCTCAAAAAATAAAACAAACATCTCATAGGCATTCTACAAATTTCTTTCCCTCTTAATGGACGGACTAGACAGAAAATGTCCCATCAGTAGGAAAGTCTAGGATCTGAGGGTACAACCTCAGAATAAAAGGGCTATCCCTTTGAAATTGTGATGAGGAATTTCTTCAGCCGGAAGGTGGTGAATCTGTAGAATTCATTGATACAATGCAGTGAAGACAAGGTCACTGGGTCCACTTAAGGCTGAGATTGATAGGTTCTTGACTGATTAAGTGGGTTAAGGGTTACTGGGAGAAGGCGGAGAATGGGTTTAGGAAAAAAAAAGGCCTATTCCTCTTCCCATACCTTATACTAAAGTGTAGCAAGAGAATTTGAGCAACGGAATTATCAGCACCTGGGCTGGAATCAACAGTGAATTATTAACAGTTACACTGCATGAGAGCAGGCCCGTTGGCCAGCTCATCCCGTTGACTTCGATACCCATCTGAGCAAGTCTCATTTGCTGCACTTGTCCAAAGTCCATATCCATCTAAACCATTCCAATCTATCTAGTTGTCCAAAATGTCTTAAATGTTGTTATTTTATCTGTGTCAAATGCTCCCTTTGTCAGCTCACTGCATATACGTACCACCCTCTGTGGAAAATGTTGTCCCTCAAGTTCCTATTATGTGCCCCTACTCACACTTTAAATCTATGCCCTCTAGTTTTTGATTCTTCAACCTGGGAAAGGACTTTATTTACCCCACTTTTGCCCCTTTTGCATTTATACTCCTCTGGAAGGTCACCCAGTCTCCTACGATCTAATGAAAAAGATTCTAGTCTGCTCAAACTTTCCCTATAACCCATTACAGAGTCTTGGCAATATCCTTGTAAATGCCTTCTGCACTATTTCCAGCTTAATGGCATCTTTTCTACAGCAGTGTGATCAAACAATCTAAGTCGAACCATTCATCTGATCTACCTCCAAAGCAGAATTTGCTGGCAAATGCACAAGACATACACAGTACAACAGGTGCAATGAAAATTTACATGCAAAGAGATCTTATGACATTGCATTTGATACACAACATTCACAAGAAAAAAATATACAAGAAAGAACAGAATTAGCACAAAAATGAACAGTCTATTGTAATGCAAAGTGGTCACAGTGTTACTAAACTGAGGTAAATGTTCATGGTTATGCAGGTTGGTTCAAGAATAGATGAAGTAAAGGTGGGAGATTACAGGCTTCATTACTTCCTGCCCAATGGTAGCTGTAAAAAGATGACATGGCCTGGATGGTGGATATATTTGATGACAGATGTGGCCTCCTTGAGGCACCGCCTCATATTAATACTACTGATGGTGGGAAGAGATGTGCCCATGATGAACACCAGGCTGTAACCTGATACGTGTGTGCCTGTCACCCAGATAGCCCAGACTCAACCTGTTGTTGACAGTTGTGGCAGTAAACAAATTAAGTAAATTCAGGTCGCCTCAGACACAAATGATCTATACAAAAACCAACCTCTCAAAGCACTTCATTACAGTGAAGTAGGTATTACTGGATGGTAGTCTGAGTTACGTCAACATACTCCTCTTGGATACTGATACCATAGACACCTCATTGAAGCAGGTGGGAACCTCAGACCACAGAAGCAATAGGTTGGATGTCTAAAATTCCTGACACCACAATTTTAAAAAAATGAATCAAATAGTTAGCATTCATAACAGCTGCTACATTCCAAAGATGAGGTACTTAAGGAAAATAATAAGCTCTCTCTCTGTTCTAATTTCCCATCTGCATCAACCTGAAAATCTGTTGCATGGGTAAAAAAAAATGACCATTTCATAGTGGAACTATAATGGAAAGTATTTGTCTCATACTGCCAAGCAAGTCAGGCAAACATTAATGAATCAAAGGCTACACCAACCTTGAAAGGGAATATTATTGAAAAACCAGTTATGTTAGTTCATCAAATGAATGTGTGAAGTATCTATGTTTGTGCACTTAAATAGATGGCAACACTTAATATATATGCATTAAATATTTGTTACATATAAAAAAAACATACAAGTTGAGTTCCAATATACTTGTAATTATGCAGACTGTTCTCCCTGGTAGAAACACTATTGAAGGCAGTTCAGCGTATGATCATTGCACATGTGTAATTAACTAGCAAACTCAAGCAGAGCATTGCCACGTGGACACAATACATTTTCTTCAGTGAGCCTTCTGCCAAGATTGATTTAATTCAGTCATTGCTGATTAGAAGAGAAATCTGGGTTGGCAAATCTGCAAGTAGTTATTTCAAAGTACAATCTCAAGACACCTTCAGGAGACTGTAAATCAAAATCTAATTCAGGAAACACAGTAAGTCAAGTAAATTTATTAACAAGTGAGCTTTCATGTCTTTCTTCAAGTTAGAAAAATTCTATGTTCCAAGCACAGGCAATTAACATATTATATATTCATCTCAGTGGAAAGCAAAATTCATTCAAAGAATATATTTCTCTCACTCTAAAAAAATTCTGCAAGTCCTGAATGACTACTTATCCACTTCCAGAGAACATATCCACTTTCATAGAATCCCACATTTTCCAAATGAATTACAGTACTCCAGAGGAAACTGGATCTGATCAATTAGATGTAATTATCTGATCATAAGTTTTAATCAGAGAAATCAATAAACAATTATCAATTTCCCACCAACATGTCAGAATGACCTTAACATTGAACACACAGGGTATTCAAATTTTATTGTGACATGCAAAATAAATACAGACATTCTTGTAGTGCTTTATGTGTGAGGTAAAAAATAAACTAAAATAAAAAGTCACATTTCAAGGAGTCTGACTTTGATGAAATACTATGTCAGATCTTAATGCACTTTTGACAAAGAAAGCTGAAGATTTAAAAGCACAGAATGAAGTGTGCAGTAACTCGATCATATAAACAGATGTGACAGGTACTTTCTTTTCCACATTAAAAATACATTTTATGAAACTACTCAGTTTTAAAAAAATGAAATGGAAGCTGTTTTGCGTATTCTAATATATGGAAAAATTCAATCAATTTTAAGATTTCTAGAAACACCCTTTACAACAAAGACACAGCTTTCAAACAAACCACAAATTATATTATTAAATACAAAAGCAGAAGTCAATCTTAAGTTGTCCAAACTGGCCAACATTTTCAAGGAAGAACAAGGGACGAGACAAGTTTATATACGTGTATGTAATTAAATGACAATAATGTATCTAAAACTGTTGTCTCATTTCTTCGAACCAGGGTGTAAAGCATATAAAACACAAGTTTAAAAGGCAAGGATAAAATCCATAGATGAATCACACATAAATAACAAACTAAAGTGTATTAATATTATATAGGTATGGAACTGATTAGCTAGTGACACTTCAAATATGATTTTGCCAGGAGTTCAGAAGCCTAATGGCCTGGGAGAAGAAACTGTTTCTCATCCTGACATTTCTTGTTTTTATGCATTGTAGTCTCCTTCCTGATGGTAGAAAGTCAGAGTGGATGCTGGATGGATGGGAGGGATCCATAATAATACTAAGAGCCTGTATATTCAGCGCTCCTAATAAATGTCCCCAGTGGATAGTAGGGAGACCCCTATGATCCTCTCAGCTGTTCTCGCAGTTCTTTGTAGACACTTCTGGTCCAATGTTCGGCTGCTCCAATACCAGATGGAGATACAACTTGTCAGGACACTCTCAATGGTGCTCCTATAAAAGGCAGTTCAGACGGAGAGAGGGAGCCTTGCTTGCCTCCATCTTCTTTGGAAATGGACGTGCTGCTGTGCCGCCTTGTTCAGGGAGCTGATATTAAGGAGTAGGTGAGATCATTCGTGATGTGAACTCCCAGGAATGGTGCACTTACCTCTCTACAGAGGAGCCATGTATTCACAGAGGGGGATGGTTTGTCTGCACCTTCCTAATGTCCACAATGATTTCCTTTGTCTTCTCCATGTTCGCCTATCAGTTGTTCTTCTCACACCAATCCACCAGTTATTCCACTTCCTCTCTACACTCAGTCTCATCATCATTCTTGATAAGGCCAACCACTGTTGTGACATCCAGAAATTTGATGATATAGTTTGACTAGATCCTGCGACACAGTCATGTGTCAGCAGCAGGCGGATCATATGACCTTGGGGAACACCAGTGCTCAGCGTAATGGGACAAAAGACGTTGCCGCCCACGCGGACTGACTGGGCCCCACTGTTAAGAAGTCCTGTATCCAATTGCAAAGGAAAGTGTTGAGACCCAGCGAGGACAGTTTCTCCACCAGTTTCAGGGATATGATGGTGTTGAACACTGAACTATAACAGCAGTCTGGCATGAGACCCCATTTTCCAGGCGGGACATGACAGAGTGAAGGGCAGAGGCCATTGCAGTGGATTGATCTGGGCATTAAGCAAACCAGAAAGGGTCCATTGTAGCCAGAAAAATGGTTTTAATGTGCTCCATGGCCGGCCACTCAAAGCATTTCATAAGGTTGCTGTAACTAAACAGAGTGCTCCATACAAATGAAAAGTGTGGTGAGGGCCATATGAAAAAATCTATTATTGGTCTGAAAGTATTTACATTGATTATTCAACTCCAAACAAACAACCTTATTGGCCATGTAATCCCTAGTTTTTGTTTTGCTAATAATATTTACAGGTTCAGCAAGCAGCATACACAACATATTTCATAAATCTAGAACCTTCTCAATTGTGAAGTTTGAAGTTTGGTTAAGTATTGGGCCCATGAAGAAATGGCCCTTTGTCACACCAGTTCTATATTATGTGACTAGAAACACTATTTTAAATTGTTGAAGTAAGCCACACTCTTAATGCTTTTTGACCTCATTATAACAAAGTGAGCCAAACTTAGAAATATACTTTA
Source organism: Hemitrygon akajei (assembly GCF_048418815.1). Lineage (NCBI taxonomy): Eukaryota > Metazoa > Chordata > Chondrichthyes > Myliobatiformes > Dasyatidae > Hemitrygon > Hemitrygon akajei. Next base: position 145,623,503 of record NC_133134.1, on the reverse strand, counting down.
GGCTAATTGCTGTGCTTTGAACAATAATCTTCGCCAAAGCTGAGCAACTTTTTGGTTCTACTAGATAACAGCAAATCCCAAGGTATAAAAATGCTCAACAAGTAAGCTGCTACAGTTGAATAAGCCGGCTTAGACTTAAAGGATGAATTGAGAAAGGCTTGAAGTGATTTTGCTAATATTAAACAAACAGTGCAAATCAAGAATAAGGAACCAATAATATAATATGCCCAGTTTAGTCCTAGACAAAATGATAAGATTCTGCCTGGTTGGATCCAAGACTACTTTATGACCCAATAAAGGGCACAATTCAAATTCAGCATCAGAAATCACTTTGATCATAGATGCTACATCCCTAGAACAACAAAGAGCAGCTCCCATGTTGAATAAATCACCATTAAAAGAGCTGTCATGTCAAGTAATGGAATGAACAACTTATGTTTATCAAGGATTTGCAACTCAAACAGTGACCAGTCAACCCATTGTCAGAGGTAATGGCTAAGGGAAGAATATTGGCTTGTATGCAGATCTCATCTTGTTTCCCCACCTCCCTCCATGATAGAGCATCAAGAAATCTTTCCTATCCACCTCAAAAGCCAGATGGGTTCTTAATTTAACATTTGACCTCAAGAACATCTTCTCCAATCATGTGGCAGTTACTTTGTCCGGTAATAAATCCTCTCGTGCACAAGAATCCCAAAATTCCTTATTCCGAAAAGCACAAGGCTGATTTTTGGCAGTGGTCTGTTCTTAAACTCATTTTTCTAACATTTTCCCCTCCCTGACCCCCATTATTATTAGATGAAATTACCAACACTTATTTGTTACAGAATATGTAGTACATTCCCTTTTACTACAAAAATGTTTGTGGTGGAAAGACAAAAAGTTTACAAAAAAGGATCTTGTGCTTTCCCAGTATATACGATGAATAAACTCTTCTCAGGCTTCCTGCAAGGTTCAGGTGTTGTTTATAACTGGCGTTTCGATGACAAACTCTGTCATCTTCAGAGATGATGCCCAGACATGTCTATTCAGTGGCATTTATAACCCCGTAGTCCATCCCTCCTCATTGATTAGTTCTCATCGAATCAGGTTTCCACTCTCCCACCTGATTTACAAACTGGAGTTCAAATTCAAACTGGAAATACAAATGAACTGAAATGAGTCAACTCACCAGTCCAGATGGCAACAAGTAGACTAAAAGTACAATTGCCCTCAGCTCACCAGCTTCTCACTCAAAGCCTATATTGGCCCTACCAAACAAGGGGGATCTTGTGTTAGTTGATGGCATCTTGTGCCTCTTGAACAGTGTTAATACAGAATCATACTGCACCCCCACCCAAGTTTAGTAGGGGATGCCAACACTGACCTTTTATATTTCTTAATTTTTCTGCAATAAAGAATGTTAAAAAAGGTGTTAAAATCCTTTCAAGTTCTTCTTTTGCACATTAAATGCCTTTTTACATTTTTGTATCCTATAAATCAATAAATAGAATGCTACTCTATAGTAGTAAACACAATAATTTATTTTGACCACATCTCGATATCCCAGTGCAATTAGAAATTTATTAATGAGGTGTCTGATCAGTCATGTTTCAAACAAAATTGTCAATTTCCTGTTCTGTTAATATTAATCAATTCAAACTTTTAGAGGAATTGATGTTCTTATTTGCCGAGAATATGCCAAAAATATATTTGTCTAGTAGATATGCAGGTTTAAAATCCCTAATGGGTATTACTGCACAATTAATCCCACAACAAAACATATGCTGGATCAGCAATCAGACTGAAAAATAGGTCTTTCTTGCACACTCTTCATTGAATAAATAAGCAGATTTGTTGATGGTTAAGAAAATATTATAAATAAATCACTACCTTGTAAATAAATAACAGATTTCTTAACAGATTTCTGAAGTCCCAGATTGAATTCTGGGATCATTCTCAGCCAGAAGCCTCCCTATTCCAACACAATCATTTGCCATACCAACACCTCTAACAGCTTAGGAATCAGGCAAACTGCTCCCCGATTGTCAGCCCAGCCAATACTTATAGCCCCTTCCTCCTGTAATCCTTCCAACAATCCCTTTCCCATCGCTATCTCCACACCTCAAAATTAATAATAGATTTCCCCAACCCCCTTATGAATTTAGTATCCACTGATACAATATAATAGATAATGTAATGTGAAGACTGTGTAGCAAGTTTCATTATCCCTCGGCTTATTGTATTGGGTCTGCTGAGTAATTAGGCTATCCAGATTAATCTCCACCTAGATTTCCTTTGCAATTGGATCCTCGACTTCCTAACCAAAAGACACAATCTGTGTGGATTGGTGATAATATTTCCTCCTCGTTGACGATCACCGCTGGTGCACCTTAGGGGTGTGTGCTTAGCCCACGGCTCTACCTTCTATATACCCATGACCGTGTGGCTAGGCATAACTCAAATACCATCTACAAATTTGCTGATGATACAACCACTGGAGACAGAGGGTGTACGGGGTGATATGTACTGTAACACCCTGGGAAAGGTTTCACTGTTGACGTAATGGTCTTTCTGTAGAAGCAGTGTTTGGGTTATGGTTAGAGATAGAGATAGCCTGTGCTCTGGAATGTGAGCCATCCAATGAAGGGAGTGCATTTTTCATGTTGTGTGCCTGACATTGGTGTGAGCTGGGTCCTTTGGTTCTCCAGAGAGAAGCAGTCATAGGACTCGACCCAGAGCGGGGCCATGATTCGACGAAGCCCAGGGAGATCGAAGGAGGATCGGCGAAGGGGAACAGTGAGCTCCAGATTGTGTACATTGGACTGTTTCATTAAAATAGGCCCTTTTCTTTTTTTGCTTTTTCTTTACTAACCCTTTAGTCAAATTAATTATAAAGCTAAATCGTTTAATTGTATGCGGTGTACCGTGTGTTATTTCGTGGTCCTTATTTGTAAAGTATTATGCAGCATCTACACAAACAGGGGGGTTTGCACTTCAATCTCCCACATTTGACGAGGCCAGAGATGGTCTTCCCGAGATTTATGCAGCTGACAGAACCAGATTGTTTCAATACCAACTAGTGGAGTGGTGTTGCAGCAACAACCTGGCACTCAACAGCAGTAAGAAGAGCTGACAGTGGACTTCAGGAAGGGCAAGACGAAGGAACACATACCAATCCACAGAGGGATCAGAAGTGGAGAGAGTGAGCAGCTACGAGTTCCTGGGCGTCAAGTTCTGAGGACCTAAACCTGGTCCCAACATATCGGTGCAGCTATAAAGAAGGCAGGACAGTGACTGTATCTCATTAAGAATTTGAAGAGATTTGGTATGTCAACAAAAAATGCTTTAATTTCTATAGATGTACTTTGGAGAGCATTCTGACAGGCTGCATTACTGTCTGGTATGGGGGGGCGGGGTACAACTGCACAGGACCAAAAGAAGCTGCAGAGGGTCGTAACTTTAATCAGCTCCATCCTGGGTACTAGCCTATAAAGAATTCAGAACATCTTCAAAGGGCGGTGTCTCAGAAAGCCAGCATCTATTATTAAGGACCTCCAGCATCCAGAGCATGCCCTTTTCTCACTGTTACCATCAGGTAGGAGGTACAGAAGCCTGAAGGCACACACTCAGCAATTCAGGAACAGCTCCTTCCTCTCTGCCATCCAATTCCTAAGTGGACATTGAACCTGTGAACACTACCTCACTTTTTTTTTTAAATTATATTTCTGTTTTTGCAGGATTTTTAATCTATTTGATATACATATACTGCATTTAATGTTTTCTTCTATATTAGGTATTGCAATGAACTGCTGCTGCTAAGTTAACAAATTACACGGCACATGCCAGTGATAATATATCTGATTCTGATTTCACAAAAATTGTTAACAGTACTGAAAGATTCAGTGAACTGAACTCGTGAGAATGCAGGTACAGCTACAGTGGTGATTCCTGAGAGGACTTGGGGCCGGATCTTAGCAGCGAGGCCCATACATAGAGAGTGTAAAATGAATCAATGTTTGGCTGATTTGAGCAGCAAGCAGGGTAATAAAGATCAAAAATGTCAAGGCTGAAGGCAAAGGACAAACTGGTGTTCAGCTCACTACTCTGTGAAGGTCACCCACTTCAGTTCTGAACCGACTCCGTGACCATGGCCTGTGGCCATCAGGCTCTTGAACAAGCTACACTTGCCTCAGTTCTGAATTTGTTCCATGGCTATGGAGTCACTTCCAGGAACTCTACAGTTCATGTTCTGTGAGTTATTTCTTTACCTTTTTTATTGTTCTTTTGTTTCCACTTTGGGGGTTTGACAGACTTTGTTGTGCGGATTTTTTTTTTTAAAATAGGTTCTGTGGTTTCTGTTTTGTGGCTGCCTGCAAGATGAATCTCAAGTTTGTATACAGGATGCATACTTTAATAATAAATGTACTTTGAACTTTGGATCCTTCCTTTCTGATTTCCCTCCTTTTGCTGCATCTGATGAAATAGCCTACGACCAAAGTGATTTTTTTCTTTTGCTTGCTTACTTTCTTCCTTTGGAGAGTGCCATTTACACAGTGATTCCTTTACACACAGGGCAAGCAAGATCCTCAGGAGCAAGCCAAACCACTGGAATATCAAGATAAACACACTAAATTTAGTTTCCCTCAGTCTCAAGTGCAAGACTGAGCCATTCTTTCATAGGATCTTGAGACTGAGGCCATTTACCACTCAGTAATCCAGGCTGCACCAGGATTGAATGAGATCACAGAGCTCCATCCATTGCACGCATTGAAATAGTTCCCTATTGTAGTTTCACCAGTTGGTGCCTCATTTCTGCAGGTTGCTGCGGCTGCTGATTTACCTTTCAGCTCTTCTCATTTGATCTGCCAGAAATTGACAAAGTAGATTTCTACCACTGCTAATGGATCTCAACACTCCATGGTTGCCCAAAGTCTATTCTGAACCTACACTAGTTTTGCAAGAACGTGGTGCACCAAATACAATGAAGGCCTGTGTCAGTGTGAAGTGGGAACTTTATCTCCATAAAAGCTTTACGCCATGGGTACATTGAATGATGTTGCCAAGGCCAGATGCATTCACAACCAATAGACTGATAATAGCAAGGTTGAACAGGTCTGCCCTTTGTGATCTGTCAGCCATGCCCTTTGGTATATGGTCAGTGGTTGTGATATCAAGCCATTGTAGGTGATACATATGAGATTCTTCATCCAAAAATGTGTTGTTTTCTTTTGAAAGATCAAAAGGATCATCAACTTTATTTTGCCTTACACAAACACAACCCACCTTCTTAATTATGCACAGTATTTCTGTTCCTTTTCAGATTTTCATCATCTGCAAGATCTGAGTTTGGGAATTTTGATAGCATGCTACTTCCCTTGTGCAACAGTTCTGGATCAGAAACAGGTATCCAGATAGATAAAATGTTTTCAATCTTATGATCACTGGGTTAAACTATTACAGTCTAAGAAAATAAATACAATTTTCAAAACCGGAGTCAATCACACAATCCTGATAGCAACATTACACAAAATCTGAAAGTTATGTTTTGCAACTCCAAACCATAGAAGCTAGTTGATAGACAAACATAGAGCTGGGATAAATCATGTACGTTCTTAGTTTTACTTCTGGCGAGATGCTCACTTAAGCGGTGGGGTGAAGACATATGCCAGTCACATTCTTCTACATACAATCGGCAATGCATTATGTATATAATTTTAAAAATCCTAATCAAACAATACATTTCCATTACTCAGATATAACTGAAATATTAAATACATAATGCTCCTTCCTGGTTGACTATAAACTCCAACTCAACTTAAATATGTAACATATTGCTCTCTCGTCACATTATATAGCCAAAAGGGATTTCATATTCTTATAGGATAACAGGAGGGCACTCTGCTTGGCAGATAAGACTTGTGGCTGTGAAATAATATCAAGTTCTGGGGCTTCCACCAGTGGACTTAGGAGTTGACCCTGGGACTGCAGGAAGTGGTTCTGACAGCACTGGATACTTTTCTTCTGGACGTGTTGGCATCCGGCACAGTAAGCTGTTTGATCTGCTAATCTATTCCAGGCCACCAGACAAAGGTTCAAGTTTTCACTTTGACTATATTTAAATGACCAGTACATAGCTTGGATGGTACATCAAAACTCAATCTTCACATAAGGCAACCCTCATTCAGGGCAAGTTCATCACAGTGCTGTTACGAATGGAGGAAACTGGAATTTCTGTTACACATTCCAGCCATTTTGTGTAGCCATGTAGACCCAAGACAGTGTGGGATCTTTTAGGTTTTATCTTTTTTGACAGTGTAGCACAGTAGCCAGGTTTGGCAAGAATTTTTTTAATAGTAATTGACAAATCCTAAAATGGGCCACAACTGCGACATGCCCTTTTGGCCCCGAGACATCCATCACTGCCTGAATTTTCTCAGCAAACTTGTGTAAAATTTGTACATCAGGGGCAGACCTGTTCAACCTTGCTATTATCAGTCTATTGTTTGTGAATGCATCTGGCCTTGACAACATAAGTGAAGCTTCGTTTAAAGAATTCTCACTTGTTGCATTGAGCTGAGCCCATAATCTTTTTAACACCCTTGAAATTTTGGAGATTATCTTTATCACCCTTACTGGTAAAAATGTCATCCAGGTAGCGTTGAATACCTGGGTGTACTTGCAGCACATGGTCAACAGGTTTCTGCCAGAATACATGTACAGATGCTACTCCAAAAATAAGCCTATTATAGAAATAAAGCCCTTTCTGAGTGTTTATAGTGAGAAACACTTTGGACTCTTCTTCTGCCTCCATCTGTAGGTAGGCCTCAGCTAAGTTACCCTGATAAGTGTGAAGTGTTTCATTTTTGTAGGTCAAGTATGATGGCAGAATGTAGTATTAATGGTAAGAATCTTGGCAGTGTGGAGGAGCAGAGGGATCTTGGGGTCCAAGTCCGTAGAACACTCAAAGCAGCTGCGCAGGCTGACTCTGTGGTTAAGAAGGCATGTGGTGTATTGGTCTTCATCAATCGTGGAATTGAATTTAGGAACTGAGAGGTAATGTTGCAGCTATATAGGACCCTGGTCAGACCCCATTTGGAGTACTGTGATCAGTTCTGGTCACCTCACTACAGAAAAGATATGGAAGCCATAGAAAGGGTGCAGAGGAGATTTACAAGGATGCTTCCTGGATTGGGGAGCATGCCTTATGAGAATAGGTTGAGTGAACTCGGCCTTTTCTCCTTGGAGCGAAGGAAGATGAGAGGTGACCTGATAGAGGTGTACAAGATGATGAGAGGCATTAATCATGTGGATAGTCAGAGGATTTCTCCCAGGGCTGAAATGGTTGCCACAAGAGGACACAGTTTTAAGGTGCTAGGGAGTAGGTACAGGAGATGTCAGGGGTAAGTTTTTTTTTAAAAAGTGTGGTGAGTGCGTGGAATGGGCTGCTGGCAATGCTGGTGGGGTCTTTTAAGAGGCTTTTGGATAGGTACATGGAGCTTAGAAAAAGAGAGGGCTATGGGTAACCCTAGTAATTTCTAAGGTAGGGACATGTTCAGCACAACTTTGTGGGTCGAAGCACCTGTATTGTTCTGTAGGTGTTCTATGTTTCTAAGTCCACTTTGCTGAAGTGTTTTCCTCCAGAAAGGTTTGCGAAGATATCCTCTATCCTGGGCAGAGGGTATTGATCTACTTTCAGTACTGGGTTGATCGTGATCTTACAATCACCACAGATCTTGATAGACCCATCCTTCTTGGTTAGTGGGCCCACTATCATTGCCCATGGGCCCCACTCAACCCTGGAAAGAATTCCTTCAGCCATCAAGCAATCTAGCTCACTGGTTATTTTAATCACACATGGTATAAAGAACTCGAAGGGCTTTGCAAAACTTTGGTGTGGCATTTTCATCTAACACTGTTTTACCTTTGATATGTTTGAGTTTTCCAATGTCATCCTTGAACACTGTTGGCATCATCCAATGCCCTTCTTAATTCTCTTTTGGATGACTATTACAGAGAATGTGGGATACAAATGGTGGATGGATCTGCAATCAAGTTGTAGTTGTCTCAGCAATTCATGACCCATAATGCTGGCCCACATGTGGTTTTTACCACGTACAGGCTCAATGTGGTCTGTTGCTTGTTGTATTTCACTGTTACAAATGTTATTCCCACAGGAATTACATTTACTCCAGTACAAATTCTCAGTTAGATATCTGCAGGCTTCAGTTCAGTATCTTTGAAGTGCTATTCAAACTCAGTTTGTGGAATGAGTTAAACAGTTGAGCCAGTGTCCAATTCCATTTTAATTAATTTGCCATTCACGTCTGTTGTAATCCATATTGTTACTCATTAGTTTTCACATGTAACTCTCAAAACTATGCAGTCCTGTGTCACTATCATTATCAGATTTTTCATCAGCAGCATGTAGATCAGTGCTCTTTTTGAAACTGTAGGTTGAATTTTTAATCTTTCCCATGCATTCCATTTATTTTTGTCTGCCAAGTATGTTCTTTGTATGTGCCCTATTTTGTTGTATTTGCTGTAAATTTTGCCTTTAAACCTCCATTGGTCTTGAGTATGTGAACACCTGCCACAACAGCCCCTGTAACACACCTTATTCAGCCAGACTTTTCTGTCTAGGCATTGAAATTTTGTTCATGCTCACTTTCCATTCCCCACTGCATTCCTGTCTGCTGTTTCCATTGATGCAATCATTTCAACTGCTTTATAAAATGTGAGTTGTGCCTCAACTAGGAGCCATTTTTGAATGTTTCTTGTAAGGTTGCATAAAGTAAATCTCTCAGAGCATTACTAAGCCCATCAATGAACTGACAATGAAATATGTGAGGAAATGGACTTTTTAACATTGTAAACTAGTGGGTTGTTGTAACGTCTCCTGCTCACTGTGGAAATGGAGGACACCTCCCTCTCCCTTAGGGAGAGGGAGAACCTGTGGCTTGCTGAATGCTGGATGAAATGCGATCATCTTTGGGATAACTGCAAGGTCTGTGCCTTTGCTATCGTCAAGCTCACGCTTGTGCTCGGTATCAGGTGTGCTTTTTTGCTTGGGGAGGGGTATCATTGCCTTGTTGCTGCTTATGGGGGGAGCTGGGGGGAATTTGGGGTTCTCATGTTTAACTGTCGTTCATTCTTTGGGGTACTTCTGTTTTCAGGGATTTTTGCAAAGAAAAAGCATTTCAGGATGTATATTGTATACATTTCTGACATTCAATTGGACCTTTGAAGTTGTCTGAGCCATCCAGTCACACAAGCTGAAATGGACTCCCCTTCCTTTTGATTCCACTTATGAAATCTGAAGCACTCTGCCAAAAATTGTCTCACTCTCCACTTGCGAGAGTTTTTTAAAACTCTAGCACCTTACTGCACTTTTTTTAAAACTCAAATGTCTTACTGTGCTTCAACATGTAGATCATTGTCTTGAATTCATTTAAAACTTACTCATTTCCACTTTTATGTTTTGGAACATTGAAACATAAAAACTAATTGAAAGATAAACACAGAAACGGGATAACTCATGTATGTTCTTCGTTTAACTTTTAGTGAGACACCCACTTATGATGTGGTGGTGTGATGATGTATGACATTCACATACTTCTACATTTAACCTGCAATACTACAAAGAATGGTTAATCACATAATGCTTATATTACTCAAATACTAGATACACAACTTGCACATCATGCAAAGAGATCTGTTACTTATCAAAACATTAAAACCATTTTGGCTTGCATCATTCCTAAAATTGCAAAATCAACAATGAAAACCTTAGGAGCACAAACCTGGAAAAGGCACCTTACCATATGTCCGAAACCAATGCAAATCATAAGTGAGTCTACTTAAATCTTTCAAACAATGATAAACAACTTCAGCATCCAATTTGGGCATGCTATTTCACATATTGCCACCTGTCTTCCAGATGGACAAAATTAATTTTTTCATCTGCATTGCAACTACTGCATTTCTTTATTGCAATGCTAGATTTCTGAAAAATCAATATGGTTGTTATGTTACCACTATCAGTTGCAAATTCAATATTATTCATTACAATGTAAATATCAATTTCTAATCATCTGCAGAGCACAGCAAAGTCATATTTGTGCATGCTTTGGCTGAAAGGAAATGGTGAAAAATACTACATATTTAATATATGGTTTTACAAAGTTTACCATATCTTTTGTTGTACAACAAATAGCTTGTATGCAAGCACTGAGTCATGATGAGAATGAACGATGATACTATTTTTATTCCATATATTTATATCCCATTTTAAAAGTTGTTATTTAATTATTGGTATGCTGGTAAATGGACAACAGTTAAGTTAATTAAGTAGAATATATTTGGTGTGATAAACCATTTCACACCTTTCTCAAGGAATACCACACAAAATTAAAAAGCTAAAAAAAGTTGAAAAGCTGAAATAGAAAGCAGAACATATTGGAGATACTCAGCAGATCATGTAGCATCTGTTTAAAGAGAGACAAAATTAAGATTTCAGGTCAATAACCTTTTATTAGAAATGGAAAAGAGTGAAAATGCATGTTTTAGCTACAGAGGTGGCGAGGGATGGGAAGAACAAAAAGGACTACCTATGATAGAGACCAAGGTTTTCAGGTAGATGATGCACAGTTTCAAACTGAAATATTGACAATTCCTTTCCTTCCACAGATGCAGCTCAACTTCACCATGAATGGTCCCAAGCCCTCCTGCGAAAGAAGTGTTGGGCATTGGGTTAGCAATCCCATCCCATAAAAACCAAGAGCTACAGAAACAGGAAGTCCCAAAAATCTCAACCCTGGGAGAGGAAGGATACACCAAGATGAGCTACTTAAAGAGTGGCCTAAGAAAGAGGACTCTAGCGAGCTGCTGTTGATGGCCCATGTCCCAGTAGAGGTGCTGGGCTTAAGGTGGCAGCTGCAACTTAACCTGCTGAGTTCTTCCTGTAGATCATTTGTTGTTCTTGCAGGTAACACATCTTCTTCCGAAAACTGACCCTAATTAGCCAATTTTTTTTCCAGGTTTACAAATGAGAAAGCCATTGCAGTACAATTTTAAAATATAAACCACAAAATATTTTTAAAAGTGTGGAAAAAATATCCAAATTCACTAATAGCTTGGTAGTTGAGAAACAGCTTGCAGTAATTGAATTTTTAAATTAAAACCAAAAGGAACAATCTTTTAAGCACAATCATTTTGTAAACTTTTATTAATGAGTACATAAAGTCATATTTGTTCTCACCATAATTTTGGATTCAGGAATAATAAGCAAGAAAATCAAATCACATATAACTTTCAGCCAAAGGAATTCACAAAGACAAACTAACTGTACTGTGACATGACACAAGGTCATCAATTGATGCTCAAAGCAGATCTGTCCAGATAAGAAAAAGGTATAGTCTTTAATCAGTTTTCTTTAAACAAACTTCTTTAGCCATTTTCACAGAAAGAAATACAGTGGTAAATTACACTGAATCTTAGCTTCAAACTGCAAGTCTTGCTTCCTGCCCCAATGTTCAAGAGCCGATTTAGATAGAAAGCACACTTTTTTGTCCAGATAGAAGAAAAATCAGATATGCAATTTTCTTAAGGGCAGTTCTTATTCAAGACAAAGGTTTCATATACTTCTGTGATGTCTGATTATCAAGGTGCACTTAAGCAATCACTCCAAAATCATTGCTTTGACATTTACAACCTGACTATTCTCACCTAAAGCTACAATGCTATACTGAAGAAGGCTGAGAATCCAATTCCAATCTTTTCTATTGCCCAGAGATATAATTTACTGTTTTGTATTTAATTCCGCAAGATTTTATCTTAGTGATTGGATTTTTTTTTTTAATTCTGCTGTAGTATCTTAGTGGAAAGAAAGCAGCCAACTCATGTTTTGTTGTTTCTTACAATGTTTTAAAATTTTATATTGAATCCTTTACCCAAACACATTTTGTATTTCAATCATTTACAAGATAAAATGTGTTGGCCAAACTGATATCCGAGAATGAACTAATTACAGATGCAGGTGACCGCCGATGTTGAAATCTGGAGCAGCAAACAATCTACTGGTGGAACTCAATGGATCAGAGGGTGGGATGGGGGGGAAAGGAATTGGTAATGTTTGGGTCAGAACCTTGAATCATTGATTGATTAGCTTATTGTCACACACACCAGGACACAATGAAATTCTTGCTCACGAGAAGCTCAGAGAGCAAACAGTATATTCTGCAAGTAGTCTTGATGCAGAATTTTGACCCAAAACATTGACACTTCCTTTCCCCTCACAGATGCCGCTTGGCCCATTGTATCCTTTAAGATGATTGTTTGTCGCTTTTAATAAATAAGGTTTATGATGGACAAGCAACTTGTCTTTACTTTTGTGGATGTGTGAATTCATTATTTAAAACTAATCTACATTCCTTGTTTCCGTCAGGACAAATGAAGTGTTGGTCAAAGTAAGGTTCAATCAAATGTAATCTTTCACTTACAGAATATGTAAATTATAGCGATTTCAGCTAACAAGATCAAGGTTTCAAAATTGTGTTACATATGTTTAAATGATCACCTTTTAAATGCCATAAAAAGCATGTTCCAGGAGTGCAAGAACATTTACAATATATTGTATAACTTGCTGCATTACCAACAACATGACAGACAAGCCAATTTCACATATTTGGCAGTACAGCAAGTTCTTGAAATTTGACTTAATGTAATATGCAATGAAAAGGAAGGCCCAAATTCAGGAAAACAGCACTTAGAAGTGAAAACAAAAAATATTGGAAATATAGGTCATGTTTAACAAATCTATTAGTTTTTTGAGGAGGTTACCAGGAAAGTGGATGAAGGGAAGGCAGTGGATGTTGTATACACGGATTTCAGTAAGACCTTTGACAAGATCCCGCATGGGAGGTCAGTTAGGAAGAGTCAGTCGCTGGGTATACATGGAGAGGTAGTAAATTGGATTAGTCATTAGCTCAATGGGGAGAAGTCAGAGAGTGGAAGTGGAGGGTTGCTTCTCTGAGTGGAGGCCTGTCACTAGTGGTGTGCCACAGGGATCAGTGCTGGGTCCATTGTTACTTGTCATCTATGTCAATGATCTGGATGATAATGTGGTAAACTGGATCAACAAATTTGCTGATGATACAAAGATTGGAGGTGTAGTGAACAGTGAAGAAGGTTTTCAAAGCTTGCCAAGAGATTCAGATCAGCTGGAAAAATGGGGGGGGGGGGAATGGCGAATGGAGTTTAATACAGACAAGTGTGAGGTATTGCACTTTGGAAGGAAAAACCAAGATAGAACATACAAGGTAAATGGTAGGACACTGAGGAGTGCAGAAGAGGGATCTGGGAATACAGATACAAAATTCCCTAAAAGTGGTGTCACAGGCAGATAGGGTCATAAAGAGAGCTTTTGGTACATTGGCCTTTATAAATCAAAGTATGAGTATAAGAGTTGGAATGTTATGGTGAGGTTGTATAAGGCATTGGTGAGGCCGAATTTGGAGTTTTGTGTGCAGTTTTGGTCACCTAATTACAGGAAGGATTTTAATAAGGTTGAAAGAGTGCAGAGAAGGTCTACAAGGATGTTGCTGGAACTTGAGAAAATGAGTTACAGAGAAAGGGTGAATAGGTTAGGACTTTATTCCCTGGAGCGTAGAAGAATGAGGGGAGATTTGATAGATGTATATAAAATTATGATGGGTATAGATAGAGTGAATGCAAGCAGGCTTTTTCTACTGAGGCTCGGGGAGAAAAAAACCAGAGGGCATGGGTGAAGGGGGAAAAGTTTAAAGGGAACATTAGTGGGGGGCTTCTTCACACAGAGGGTGGTGGGAATGTGGAATGAGCTGCCAGATGAAGTGGTAAATGCGGGCTCACTTTTAACATTTAAGAAAAACTTGGACAGGTACATGGATGAGAGGTGTATGGAGGGATATGGTCCAGGTGCAGGTCAGTGAGACTAGGCAGAAAAATGGTTCGGCAGAGCCAAGGGCCGAAGGGCCTGTTTCTGAGCTGTAATGTTCCATGGTTCTATGAAACAGAGAGAAAGGCAGCAAGGACAGGTTCTTTCCTGTCTTGGAAAGAGCAAAGACAGATCTCCTAGTCCTCACCCTCTATTCCAGCAGCTTTCAATAGAGCATCCTTGAGCAATTTCTACTGTCTTCAATCTGAAGACATCACCAGATACTTCCAGTGTTTCAAAGGAACTATTCCCTCCTCAACTACTTGGTCTACCATCTCCACCTGGCACTTCCTTTTTTAAGCCATTTTACCAGCCAACTGCAGGAGTTGCTACTGCTGTCCTCTTACTCCCCTTCTTATCCAAACCGTCCTTCTAGAAGCAGCAACCATTCTCATACAATCTAGTACACAGCATTCAAAATCAAATTTATTAACAAAATATGCATGTTACCATATACTACATTTATTTTCTTGCAGGCATTCACAGGAAAAAAAACAATAGAATTTATGACAATCTATACATAAAGACAGACAAACAACCCTTGTGCAGAATAAGACAAATTGTGCAAATAAAAATAATAATACTGAGAATATGAGTTGTAGAATCCATGAAAGTGAGTCTGTATGTTGTAGAATTACTTCAGAGTTGTGGCAAAGGAAAGTTATCCATGCTGGATCAGCAGCCTAATGGTTATAGGGTAATAACCGTTCCTGAACCTGGTGGTGGAGCATCCAAGGCTTCTGAGCCTCCTGGCCAACAGGAGCTGTGAATAGAGAGCACAGCCTGGATGGTGGGGATCCTTGATGATGGATGCTGCTTTCTTGTGGCAGCACTCCATGTCAACGTGCTCAACTTTAACTACAATTTTAACTACAAGAGCGACACTATGGTTCCTGTTATTTGCTGCTTCAATTCCCCATGCTACATCCATTCTGACCTGTCAATGCTATTATAAGGCCTAATGCAAACTTGAGAATCAGCACTTCATTTTCCATTGGGCATTTTGCAGCCTTCTGGACTTGATACCAAATTTTACAACTTCAGACATCTTTCCCTCTCTGTATCAAAACAGGGAAGATCATCTCTGTAATATTGGCCCTTGTTTTCAATCTCCACTGGAACATCCCTATCTTCTGGGCATGTCCTACATTCCACAATCCTTTTCCATTGCTTTATCTGTGTGTACTCACTTCATAATTTTCATGAACAAAGGACTATATTTGTTCTCTCCAACTGTCCCCATCAACCATCAACTTTATCGCCTCATTAAAGCTTATCCCCAGATCAACCTTGGCCTACCTATTTCTGAAATATTCCCTTTGTCCTATCCATCCTTCCCTTATTCTCTCTTCAATTTTTTATGCTAATTTACTTCCCAGATCTGACAGAATGTCTTTGACCTGAAATGCAAAATCTATTTCCATTTCCACAGATGCTGTCTGGCCTGCTGAAAGATTCAAGCATTGTTTTGTATCATTGCTGATTTCTAGCATCTACAGTTTCCTGATCTTCAAGATGCCCAAACACTTTGGGTGCTATGAGAAATAAAGCATGAAGTTACTTGAATGAATAGCGTTCAAGTCCCCACATGTAAGCCACATGACAAATTAGATCATAGTTAAGTTATTGGAAGTTGTTAAAAAGATTTATTAGCAAACATAGTATATTTTAATCTATATACTGGCTGGAGGAAATAAATACAGAGGAGCTCATGGAGTGTTTATAGATTGGAACAGTATGTTCTGGAATCAATAGGGGCTATGCTTGACACCCAGTCAAACAATGAGACAGGATTAATTCATGACCCTATATGATAAGGCCTAATGTAGCAAAGCAACCAAGTATGTTTTTCCACAAGCAGATAAACATAAATTTGGCACTGAAACACAAAGGAAAAAACCTAAATTCTAAATGTTTGCCCAATGATATAGATTCCATAGGGTGCTGGCTGAAATGAGAGGTATAGAGGCAGGAAGGTTTAGGTAGAAAATCCCAGAGTTTCAGCTCTTACTAGATGAAGGCATGGCAATCAATAGTGGAGAGATTAAGTTCATTCATGATGAACATAAAAGCAATAGAAGATCACACATCTCCCAAGGATACTAATAGGCATTCTCTGCACAGGGTGTGATGAAAGGAGGGATTAAAAAGTTAGCCAAAAAATATCAAAGTTTAAGTATTATTTACCCAGGAGGCAAGACAGTTCTCTCACCTCTACACTTCCTGACTTAAGCTTGGTGAGAGTTAAGATAGGTGAAGGAAAACTCTTAATGGCCTCAGTTTTATGTAGAATAGGATGGGAAGGTCAATCAGAAAGTCATTTGAATCATCAAATCACAACGTCATAGCATGGATGAGGATTTTAGCACGCCAAATGGAACAAAGGCAGGCTGAAATCAGACAAATTTACAAATAGTAGAAATGGGTCATTTTTATGATAGCACAGAAAAAGGTTACAATCTGTTTAGAACAGATTCTGATATTTTATATAGTGCAGTTCAGTCTCAGGTAATTGGCAGGGTGATGTAATAACCAGGGTGCAATCTTTTGCTTTAGCTTAATTATTACAAGTTAGTTCTGTCAGATCTGGGAAAATAGGCAATGGAGGCAGCTAAGCAGATTGTTCAGGTCTCAGTGACAATAGTCCACAAACACGCTATACAGGAGCTTATTACAGATATGCTGGATATGTACATGTCATAAACACAAGAATAAACCAGCTATTTTATTCTTTAGCCAAGAAGATGATATAGCCAATAAGAGAAACCTAACTATTTTCAAGTTAAAGTCTACTAAACTCATGTAGAACCCTGAAACTTTTCAGACTAGGCCCTTCACAACCTTAATCAGATAGCTTTAGAAGGGCCTCCTACTTATAAATTAGGATGTAATGGTATACACTCAGGGGCCACTTTTTTTTTTTTTAAAAAGTTTCCTCTTATAACTAATACAATGGCCACTGTGTGTACGTTTGTGCTCTTCATGTGCTGTGCTCATCCACTTCAAGGTTTGGTGTGTTACATTTTCAGAGATGCTCTTCTGCACATCACTGTTGTGTAGTTATTTGAGATAGTGTCACCTTGAATCAGTTCGGCCATTTTCCTATGATCTCTCTCATTAAAAAGGCATTTTCACTCACGGAACAGCGGCCCAGTGGATGTTTTTTCTTTGCTGTCCCACATCATTCTCTGTAAATTTAGAGACTGCTGTGCATGAAAATCCCAGGAGATCAGCAGTTTCTGAGATACTCAAACCATCCCATCTGGCTCCAACAATCATTCCACAGTCAAAGTCACTTAGATCACATTTCTTGCCCATTCTTATGTTTGGCTTAATGATAGCCAAATCTCTTGACCAAGTTGTTATGCTTTTACGCATTGAGTTGCTGCCACATGACTGGCTGATTAGATACACCTTGTTAATGCTAATATCTAATAAAGTGGCCACTGAGTGCAGTGTTTCCATTATTAAGTTGCACCTACATTTTAATTGGGGTATAGGGGACTCTGGATAGAGGTAGTACCTTTGATGTCTGGCATACTGCTCCCTACCAGACAGGGTGGACGGGCATCACCGGTTCTCATCCATCTCCTAAATCTCTCACGTGTTGGCTCCAAGCACCATACCCCAGTAAACTGTTTCAGCTGGTGGGCTAAACCACGTGAGGGGGTGGTGTTAACACAGCACTGCTGGGCGAATGACTTCCATGATGAAGTCACCGGTCGAGGCAGAAAGGTTCTCAGATGAACTATAACGGCCAAGTGTTCACGACCAAAGTGAATGACCTAGTTGGAGGAAATTGGCTGTGGTCGAACCTGAAGAGGGATGGGCTCCGCCAGGTTTCAGATGCCCAAGACACACCACATGATGAGTGCATCAAAAAACTTGACATGATGGCACCCTGACGACTCCACCAGGAGTTAAGGGCGCAAGAAGACGATGACAGCAGCATTTTAATTGCTGGAATAACTTTCCTGTTGATTATTTTCAATAAAAAAATGAAAATAGCTAAACATCCAGCTGCCTTCAATAGAACTGGAACAAGATTTTAACCTGTTTTTTGATCTTATGAGATTCACTTTACCCAATTCTGTAGCAAAGGTCCGACATCATCAACATAATAAATTACATAGTGAACCAAAATGTTTATTACCATAACAATCCTAGCTATATTTTTTTTGTTCCTTTCAAATTTCCAAGCAAACTAAACTCTGATGCAAGATGTTTATTTATTACACCTTCAAAATTCTATATTTGTCTTAAGCGGCATTTGACAACTTGGACAATGTCCCAATTGGCTAGGTTTTCTCAGGATGAAGCGTTGAAGCTCTTCATAATATACAAACTGCCAAGGCTTTTCACATCAAAATATAAAAGTAATGAATCTGGCAAATACACCATTGGGCTGTTGGCACCTGATTATTATTTCAGAAATACAATATACTGTATTTCTTTTCAGGATGATGGTCAAGTAGCCGTTTGTTTCTATTTCCTCTTTTCCTATTACATTGCACCATTTATTTGTTAACAGTTAACTTCTAAAGTAAATTATATGATCTTCCAGCTAGTTATTCACACGATCCAAGAACAGGTTAAATATATTTCCTTCTTTTAATATAGCTTATTTTTAATTTCACCAATTTGATTTAAAAAGGTAGCAAGGTCTTCATCCTCTATCCTGTCCTCTACTTGGGCAAGGCTGCAAAAGTACCAAAATATTTACCAATTTGCTTTGCACATTCTCACATTAGGCTGGCTTTGGAAATTCACCATGCAGAATCCTGACCAAATTAAAGCTGCATTGATTCCACATGCAGTTTAAAGCTAAACTTTGTCTGAAGTTGAAGCCAGTCCCCCACCACCCCTCAAACTAATCCAAGTGGAATCTTGCCAGGGTTGCAATGGACAGTTAGTGGACAGCAACGGGGCATCCCAAGCTCCCACGTTCATATGCTCCAACTCCAGAGGTTCGCAACGAACCCGTGTTGTGTCTGCCTCCAGATAAAAGGGCAAAGCTGAAAGCCGCTATCTCCATCCGTTGATTGCAACATTTGAACTCCTTTCCGGGCGTTATTAATGCCTTTTTCAAGCTTTAGGGCTACTTGTTGAAATTGAATATTAACAATCAAGTTCTGGTTTTAAAGTTATGTAATTTAACATATCAACTCTAACATTTGTTTGTCAAAAGAATGGAAAGATAGCCTTTGCTCTTATTAAAACGCCAAGACTTTCAAATGTTATTGTTTAGGGCGCCACCTCATGGCAACAATCATTTGCCTTTTAGAAATGCAAAAAAGTTAAAACGATGAGGTAAAATCAGGCAATGAAAACCTAATAAAGCACGAGTAAAGAATCCAATTTTAGCACGTAAGTGCAAACAGAATTACGTTTTCTCACATTTTAGGTAACTGTACGGAAAACCAACCCAAGTCGTTATCGGCTCTCTCTCGGAGAGATTAGAAGAGCAAGATATTGACTGCAAAGCATTAAATAGTAATGGATCGCAGAACCACGTACATCAGAAACAATAAACACATGGCTATATTTGCAGGTAAAACTAAAATATTTTGTAAAGGTTTCTCATCACAAGAATATAGTTATAAATATATTTGAACATGTAACCAGCTGTTCGGTGAACTACAGTAGTACCCCAGTCACCCCTCGAAACAAAACTCTTTGCATGAGTAACATCAGGAGATTACCAAATTAGCACATTATATTTAATTCTTACACCTACAAAGAGAACCCATAGATAAGCCTGATTAAGCTAAGGCAGGGGTTTACGAAAGTCGAGCTCTGCGTGTAATGTCTTATATTTGGAAATCACTTGTGTCCTTCCTACAGTCCAGTTGTCAGGAAAGTTCAGCATTCGGCAGGGATGAGTTCTACACCATTGCTGTTGTTCCCATTTTAATCAACACTTTCCAAGATCTCTCACCCTCCAACAACCGTACCGAATCGTACTTCTGCACGTGACACACCATGTAAGCAATTATGTCAGAGTAGAGAATGCCAACTTGAAAGATGTGTAAAGGCATTTATTTTCAGCTTAAAAGGGCCACAAACTCAGTTTGCATCAATAGGAAGCAGCTAATACTAGGAAGAAATTGGTGTTTCGGCTCCGTGTTCATCAGCTTAGAATTGAAAGCAACGGGGCCTCATTGTAACTGATAAATGGATCATTTAACACAAAACGCACAACCACTTTCATTCATTATTAGACAGCTCAAACAAGAGTATGTGTTCTATTACCACATGACCAGAAACGCTCCATTTATCAGCAGCGTGTTCGTTTAATAAAACAACCCTTTTATGTGTGATTGGCACCTTTAAAAATCTGAGACACCCTCCCAATCGAAGTAGACTTCGTATTTAAGGTTGTATCCTGTAAAGATGTTTGATCATAGGTGCCACTGCAATGAATTAAAAAATAAAGAAATTGGAAGCCCGAATCTTTATCTGAAGAGTCAGTATACCGTGCTAAAAAATGCAACCTCGCTCTTGGCGTGCTTTCACTTAATCTTGAATCAGTCATTTAGTTAACAAAACTTCAGCTGATCTTGTATAGATCGATGGAGTCCCGCACGGGAAACGTTCATCGTAGTGGAATCTTCTGGCAATTATAGGTTAAGTCACTTTTTTTTTGGTTTTCTATGCTTTGATTACCAATGTATTACAACACCCGAGGCAGTTTTCTGAGTTCCCGAAAATCAGAGCCAATTAACCGGCTGACATGCACCTCATCCCAAATCACACCTTTTCTTCCTCTAACAAGTCCACACTGACCACCAGCTCCACCGGCTGTCGCACAACCTTTCTGCTATCCAATATTCTGGTTTCTGAGCCCAAGGACAAGCGACCCAATGGCCAGACCCTGTTCCGAGTTGAGCAGCCGGCCCCTACAGCTGATCAGCATGCCTCCCCCGTCACCCCTAACAGAAGGTAAACTTCGTCAAAAAGTTAGCGCCCTCGGTTAGAAGGCACCTGCTGGAAGCGGATCAACGTTATTCATGAGAAGCTTAAGAAACAGACGTTAGATAAAGGGTTAACTCGCCCACTGCCTGCATGTTGTAGGTTCCGAGCCCATTGTCACTGCATTAATGAAGACTGAAAATTAAGTTTGTCAGAAATTGCCATTTCAGAAGCAAATAGACAAGCGCATTCTACACTATCAGTCTATAGTGATATCAGTCTTCTATAGGAACTAGAAGAGACAACATTGCGTGACCCCCACGATAGCGGCCGTTGTCCAATTAAGTTTTGCAACTTATCCCGTATTTACAACGTTTACATTACAACGGGTTCTATGTAGCATCGGCGAACTTACCTGCAAAGACTTGTCCCTCAGCCCTCGATAATAGATGCCCCAGCAGAGAGAGGGAAATCAGAAGCACATTCATTTCTGACTATTTTTCTCGCATTACTTGTGCAGCTGAGGCATCATCCAGTTACTGGCCGGTTAGCAAGCGATGATCCGTTAGTGAAACCCGGACCACCACGCTGTACTTAAATGCAGACTGCTACTGGCTCTGCATGGCAGCTTGGAGATCTTGAAGTAGTTGCTGAGTGAGGACTCCCCCGGGTCCTGACGCAAGCCGTATATCTCTTTCTCCCCCTCTGTCTCGCTGTGTGTCTATTTCTTGCGCTCTCTCCCACTCTCTCTCTCTCTCTCTCTCTCTCTCTCTCAAACACGTATATACAAGCAAGCGTGAAGCTCGCCCCCTATTCAAAATGCTTGGGAAAGAAATCTTTCAAACTGGAAACTCTATTGGTGTATTTTTTAAAACAGTTACAGACAGAACACGGCTGCACGAGATTAGACTCAACCTGTCAGAAGCGGACTACAATGGGGAATGATGAGGTGATGATAAGTTCACAATCCAGTAAGCATGTTGATTGACTGATATGGCTCGACCTGAATATTTAATATTTCATTTGTGTTCTGCTGTGAATGACGTCCATTGTAACATGCAATGCACACTTTGTGACAGACAGCTTCCAACAAAATCAAGCGATTGATGACTCAAGATGAATATACTTTCAGTTGCTTTATCTCGAGCAGGAGCCGTGCACCTTATGTTTTAAATTGCTGAAATATTGTTGAGTTTTCAATCGTGACTTCACTCCTTCTCAGGCATAGCTCTGAATTCCGTCAAGCTGAAAATATTCGAGAAGATATGAAACACTAATATCGATAGACAGTAGATCACCTAATTATAATTGTTATTTTGTTTATATTTCTAATTAACAAGTGAACATTTTCTCCAATGTCACCTTTGTAAATCAATGTCCCAAATCGCTAATTTATTCTAATTTATGTAAATCTTTATATTATAGTAATTAAAAGTCATTTTTACAAATTCCCATGATATTTATATAAGTCAATTAATTTTTCAACAAGATAAGTTAGGCAGGCTTTGTTTCTTAATGAAATTTGGAGGTACAAGTTGAAAGGAAGTTCAAATTAGTGGGAATCTCTGAGGGTGCACTTAAATTGCAACTTTAGCATAAAGGCAAGGTGGTTTTCTCTTCCCTCCCTACTAAATCTGCAGTACATAGATTGCCAAAAAAGGATTTGAGTGTTAGAAGGCAAAACTGCTTCTTCCATGGGGGTTGGTTCTGCTTGTTCTGTCAGTGGATTTGACCCTGAGAGTTCATTTCTAGTATAATTTCAAAGTTCAAATTAAATTTATTATCAGTGTCAAAGTGCGAGAAAGCTACCTCCCACCAACACCTCATATTCAGTCTAGGTGGCCTCCAACATGATGCCATGAACATCAATTTCCCGAATTCCAGGTAACTTTCCCTCTTCTTCCATTCCCCACCTTCCTCTTCTCTATTCCTCACCTACCTATTGCTAGCCCCCCAGTGACCCTCCTCCTTCATGTTCTCCCATGGTCCACTCTCCTCTCCTATCAGATTCCTTCTTCTACAGTCCTTTACCTTTTCCACCAACCACCTCTCAGAATCTCACTTCATCTCCCTCCCCACCCACTTGGCTTCACCTATCATCTTGAAACATACTCCTTCCTCTTTTCCTACCTTCTTATTCTGGCTTCTTCCTTTCCAGTCCTGATGAAAGGTCTTGGCCTGAAACTTCAACTTCTGTCCATAGATGCTGCCTAACCTGCTGAGTTGCTCCAGCATTTTGTGTGTGTCACTCCCAGCAACACTCCAGACACAGAGTCCAAGGAGTCTGAGAATGTTAGTAGATCATAAGCAGATAGAATTTGTTGTGTTTGATTCACAATTGAGTTCTACAAGCTCTGGACTCTACAGGTACATTTAAATCAGGAACATAAACATAGAATTAATTCCTTTAAAGTTTATGGAGCATTGGGGAACTTATTTGCACTAGCTTCTCAAATCCATGCCCTTTACATCGACATGAACTTGGGCAGGTGATGTTATGAAAATTGTTGTAATAGGAAGATGAGGCAGAATCTGAATTTTGTCTTTATTCTTACGATATGGTCAATTTTGGCATTATAAAGTAATATCTTGATTCTTTGAATATAGCAAAATAACATGGTGCAATATTATATTCCTATATCAGCCACAAGATATACCTATTCTTTGATAAAATTAGGATTGTTTTAGCTTTAATGACACCCAAACAATTTTTGTTCATTTTTGTTCCTACCTACCATAAACTATGCAATTGATTAAATTTAATTATGCAACTTTCTTTGTGAAATGAGGAACTTAAAAAGATTTCTGCTGTACAATCATTACCATAACCATCGTGTTATTTTCTGCTAACAGATATGAGAAAGTGTCCTGACTTGTTAGCATAAAATTAAGTGAAAATGCAATTAAATCAATAGAGCAAATCTTTCATTTTAACCATGAGTCTTTCAGAAATGTTCATTTTTATACTTTATCTTTGATATGTCTTTGAGTACAAAATGCTGTCCCATTACACTTGAAGTTGAGGGATTTGTCTGGAAGTTATGTCAGATGATATCATTTAAGTACTAAGCTGAGAGATTCACTTTCTCTTTTTTTTCCTCTTAGAACTGATTTGAAGAATGCATCTCAAATGCTCTGAACACATCATCAGTGATGTACCCTAGGGTCATCGGGTATTTCAGGTCTTTCAACACCGGATATCTTCACCCAGGCGACCCAGCCGTTGTCGATCAAGCCACGACTTGTGTTCAGGAAGCATATGCTGCAGACCCCCATGGACTTTCTCTCTTCATCCAGAGCCATCTTGAGACTTTCTCTGCTGTCTCGGTGATGTTGCCAATGGCTCTCTGCCTCCTCCTACCAGTGATACTGTGGTGAACTAGATATACCTGTCTGACTGCTCCTGTGGCTCCTCCCACAGACCCTGCTGACTGCCCCTGTGGCTCCTCCCACAGACCCCTGTATAAAGGCGACTGTGGCCTGCTGCTCTCCCTCATTTTCCCAGGATGTAGTGTTGTTCTTCAGTCAATAAAAGCCGATATCTCACTTCCTAAGTCTCAGCGTGAGTTATTGATGGTGCATCAGATACCCAATGTGCCGAGGATTCTGTGAAGAGACGGTCCTGTGAAGCTCCGGCAGCCCACTTCAATTGACATGCACTTGCCTTCCATCCCTGCCCCCGACAGTCGCTGAATATATATTGCATAAAAATCATCAGAAAGCTTACTGTGTTTTAGGATTAGTGGCAGACCAATCGATTCGCAATCCATCAGCAGGAGGAAATAAAAGTAAAGCAGGATCAAATCAGAGCGGCCATTGTGTGAGGGGACCAGTGTAGGAGTGGGAACTTGAGGCTTTGGCGAGGAGGCACAGGTAAGTAGCAAGTAAGGCTTTTGCAGTGGTTGAATAAAAAGTCACTAAATTATAACTAATTAAATAAAGGGATGAAGCAAAATCAGCTGATGTGCTGTAGCTGCATGATGTGGGAGCTGGTGGATCCCATTGTGGTTCCTGGTGACCACATCTGCAGCGAGTGTTGGCTGCTCGAGGATCTCAGGCTCAAAGTCGATGACTTGGAATGTGAGCTTCAAACACTGCGGCACATCAGGGAGGGGGAGAGTTACCGGGATTCTCTGTTTCAGGAGGTAGTCACACCCATTAGATTAGCTGCCTCAGATTTGGTCTGTAGTCAGAACAAGAGGGTGTGACTGTGAGTGAGGTGGGTAGTGGGATCCAAGAGAAGATGCTGGAGGAACCTCAGCCCTTGACCTTGTCCAACAGGTCTGAGATTCATGCTCCCTGTGTGGACGAGAGTGGGGGCTGTAGGAAGGATGAGCAACCTAACTGTGGCACTGTAGTTCAGGGAGCAATTCTAGAGGGGGGAAGAAGAAAATGTAGTAGTAATTGGGGATAGTATAGTCAGGGGAATAGAGCGAGTTCTCTGTCATGAGGATAGAGCATCCCGAAGGCTTTGTTGCCTGCCTGTTGCCTGGGTTTGGGACATCTTATCTGACCTGCAGAGGAATTTGCAGAGGGAGGGGAAAGATCCAGTTGTTGTAGTCCATGTGGGCACCTATGGCATAGGTAGAATGAGAAAAGAGTTTCTGCTGAAGGAATTTGAGCAGCTTGAGACTCAACTTAAAAGCAGAACCAAAAAGGTAGTAATCTCTGGATTACTACTTCAGCCACGTTCAAGTTGGCATACAGTGAAGAAGGTTTGAGAGTTAAATGCGTGGCTTGCGGACTAGTGTGGGAGAAGTGGGTTTGAATTCATGGGAAGTTGGCACCAGTATTAGGGAAGGAGGGAGCTGTACCAATGGGATGTGATCCACCTGAATCGTGCTGAGACCTGGATCCTAGCGCATTGTATAACTAGGGCTGTGGATAGGGCTTTAAACTAAATAGTAGGGGAGTGGGTTCAACAGATTGGAGAAGTATGGATAAAGGAAAAAAGAAAACTGTGGATAAAGCTAAAGAAAAAAAACAGATAAAAAAGGGAAAAAAGTGGAGTGAAGAAAAGTCATGTGCAAAAGAGTAAAGGATTACAAGATTTTTAAAGCACAATGAGTGTAAGGGCACTTTATCTGAATGCCCATAGTATTTGAAACAAGGTCAGTTAACTTGTGGCTCAAATCAGTACAAAAGGGTATAATTTAGTGATCATTACAGAGATGTGGTTGCAGGGTGGAAAGGATTGGGAATTAAATATCTAAGGATATCAGGTAATATGGAAGGATAGGTAGGAAAGTAAGGGAAGTGGGGTAGCTCTCTTAATTAAGGAGGAGATCAGGGTGATAGTGAGAGATGATATAAAATCTGAGGATCAGAATGTTGAATCCATCTAGGTAGAGATTAGGAATAGTAAAGGGAAATAATCACTGGTGGGACTTGTCCATCGGCCACCAAATAATAACATTACAGCAGCACAGGCAATAAACAGAGAAATATCTGAGGCGTGCAAGAATGGAACAGCAGTTATCATGGGGGACTTTAACTTGCACATAGATTGGGTGAATCAAGTTGGTCTTGAGGAGGACTTCATAGAATGCATCCATGATGGCTTTCTTCAACAGCACATTACCGAACCTACAAGGGAATGTGCTATTTTAGGATGTCCTGTGCAATGAGACACGTAAAATTAGTGACCTTGTAGTGACCTCTTAGAAAAAGTGATCACAGTATGATTGAATTTCTCATACAAATGGTGGGTGCAATCTAAAACAAGTGTATCATGCCTAAACAATGGAGACTACAATGGGATGAGGGAGGATTTGGCTTGTGTAGACTGGGAACACAGGCTGGATGGTGGGACAGTTGACGAACAGTGGAAGACTTTTGAAGAGATTTTTCACAGTGCTCAACAAAAGTATACTCCAGTTAAAAGCAAGGGTGGGGAGAGCCAACCTTGGATAACTAAGGAAATAAAAGAAGGCATTAAGCTAAAAGCTCATGCTTACAGAGTCGCCAAGAGTAGTGGGAAACTGGCAGATTGGGAAAACTTCAACAAAGTACCACCAAATGAGCGATAAAGAAAGGGAAGCTGGATTATAAAAAAAACTAGTACAAAATATAAAAAAGGATAGTAAAAGATTTTCATAATTGTATAAAGCGAAAAAGGGTGGCCCTCGGAGGATGGGAAGGGGGAATTGATATTGGGTAATGAGGAAATGGTGGAGGCTATGAATGACTATTTTGTGTCAGTCTTCATGGTGGAGGACACGTCTAACATGCCAAAGAGATTTATTATGGATGCGATGGGAGGTGAAGACCTTCATACAAAGATTTCACTGAAGAGGTGATACTGGGCAAACTTGTGGGCCTGAAGATAGATAAGTCCCCTGGTCCTGATGGAATGCATCTGGGGATACAGAATTAAGTTATAGTTGAGGCTTTGGTGATGATTTACCAAAATTCTCTGGACACTGGACAGGTCCCAGTGGATTGGAAGACACCAAATGTTACACTACTGCTCAAAAAAGGATGTAGGCAAAAGACAGGTAACTATAGGCCAGCTCGTTTAATACCTGTAGTTGGGAAAATGCTTGAAGCTATCATTAAAGAAGAAATAGTGAGGCATCTGGAAAGAAATAGATCCATAAAGCAGGTCCTGTTTGAGAAACTTACTGGAGTTCTTTGAGGATATAATGAGCGTTGAAGGCATTCAATAAGGTGCCACATAAAAGACTTATCTATAAGATAAGGATGCATAGATTTGGGAATGACATATTAGCATGGATAGAGGATTGGTGAACTAATAGAAAGCAGACAGTTGCGATACATGGGTGTTTCTCTGGTTGGCAATCAGTGGTGAGCGGTGTGCCACAGGGGTCGGTGCTGGGCCCACAACTGTTCACGATATACATTAACGATCTGGAAAAGGGGACCGAGTGTAGTGTAAGTTTGCTGATGATACTAAATTGAGTGGAAAAGCAAATTGTGCAGAAGATACAGAGAGTCTGCAGAGAGAAGTAGATGGATTATGTGAGTGGGCAAGAGTCTGGCAGATGGAGTACAATGTTGATAGATGCAAGGTCATCGACTTTGGAAGGAAAAATGAAAAAGCAGATTATTATTTAAATGGTAAAAAATGCAGCATGCTGCTATGCAGAGGGTCTTGTGAGTGTTCGTGCATGAATCACAAAAGGTTGGCTTGCAAGTTCAGCAGGCTATCAAGAAGGCAAATGGAATGTTGGCCTTCATTGCTAGAGGGATTGAATTTAAGAGCAGGGGGGTTATACTGCAACTGTACAGGGTACTGGTGAGGCTGCACCTGGAGTACTGTGTGCAGTTCTGGTCTCCTTACCTGAGGAAAGATACACTGGCTTTGGAGCCGGTGCAGAGGAGGTTCACCAGGTTGATTCCACAGATGAGGGGGTTACACTATGAGGAGAGATTGAGTCGCCTGGAACTATACTTGCTTAAATTCAAAAGAATGAGAGGAGATCTTATAGAAACATATAAAATTATGAAAGGGATAGATAAGACAGAAGCAGGAAAGTTGTTCCCACTGGTAGATGAGACTAGAACAAGAGGACGTAGCCTCAAGGTTCGGGGGAGTAAATTTAGGACAGAGGTGACGAGGAACTGCTTTTCCCAGACAGTGGAAAAAGCACCACAGAGAATCTGTGGAATTCTCTGCCCAATGAAGCAGTGGAGGCTACCTCAGTAAATATATTTAAGACGTTTGGATAGATTATTGCAGAGTAGGGGAATTAAGGGTTATGGGGAAAAGGCAGGTAGGTGGAGATGAGTCCATGGCCAGATCAGCCATGATCTTGTTGAATGGTGGAGCAGGCTTGACAAGCCAGATGGCCTACTCCTGCTCCTACTTCTTATGTTCTTGTGTTCTTATGATTCTATAAAATATGGGAAAAATAACTCGAGGAACGCAAAAACGGCAAATCTTGCATCACAAGGAAAAGCAATAAAACAGATTTGTGTTTTTGAGCATCCGCAGTTCCCAGATTCAGATTGTGAATGAATTTGCAGTTTTTATATTCTAATACCTTTTCCCTCAATCAACCAGAGGCTATGCTAGCATATTGTAGGCAATGTTGGATGTCATCATGAGTGGCAGGAGGGCTGCTGATCAGTTAAGTGTGTAATAGAACAATAGTGAAAGTATATACTATGAATGTAGAAAATGAAAACACATTCCATGGGTTATTCATATATTTTTTATATAATGAATAAAGTTTATTTTGATAATTTAATAAAAATATGGTCATTGTCATCAATGCCTGCCTAAACTGGCAGGTGGCTCTGGTATTATGGGGAGGGATTTAGCTTTTCCAGGGTTGTGCTGTGTACCTTGTCAGATAACAATTTGGTTCAGCAAAGGTTCGTTGGAAGAGGACTTTTTTCTTACATTACATTGAGTGTATGACCCATCCTCTTGCACGCTTCAGTAGAAGTGTTGCTGATGCTGGAGTTTGAGAATGCACAAGTGCAAACTGTAAACTACAGCTGCAAATACCAAGGTTTGGGAAGCATGTTTGCCAGAGGTTGAAAAGCTTTGCTCTATCCTAAGAAGAGATTGCAAGGCAGAAGAGAACAGATTCAAAGATGTCCTCAATAGCTCTTTGGAGAAATACTGCATCCCCACTGACTCATGCTTTTAACCACTTAAAATGGGTAAGAAGCACTCAGAATGAGGCTGAAAATCTCAAGGTCACGTACATCAGGAGCAGCAGCGAAAGAACAGAGCTCTTCATAAATTGCTCACCCACTCTTAATACCCCTCACATTCTCTCCACCCAACCTAACAACCGTCACCGGTGTTATCTTTGGAGCAATCTTTGGTTCCCTCATTGATCTCAAAAGCCACACAGAATTCACTAAAATTGAGTGAAAGTAAGTCAGCCTTGATTCCTAAGGATGCCAAAGAAGATGATTTTATTTTGGCATTATCTTTTGACTAACTGGATAATATGGAATTAAATCATATCCATGCCCTGCATTGATTGGGTGTGTAGCGAAACTTTAAGATCTCCTCCAACATTGTGTGGTAATTAGTATGACATTTCCATTCTCCCTATCTAAATGGCACCAATATTTGTGATTACTTGGCTCCTGTCATTCTGAAAAGTAACATCTGGCTATTTAGGATCAAGATTCAATAGATAGAGTTTTAAAGATTGATCTTCCCAAACTCAATAACATTACAAGAATAATTTTGATAAATTTAACTTCTAAAATAGATTTAAATTTTGATTAGATTATGAACAAAAAGAGCATAAATGGAAAAATCCAGAACATTTCAGGACAAAGGAAGCAGTAAGTGAAGTACTATTTAAATTAACTTCTTTTTATTTTACAAAACATTCTGCTCTCATGTGGTGAAACTTGTTTCTCTTTCAGGAACTTTTTTTTCTACTTTATTAATTACTGATTTCTTAGAACATAAGACCATAAGAAATTGGAGCAGAATTGGGCCATTTGGTTCATCAAGTCTGCTCTCCCATTCGATCATGGCTGATTTATTTTCCCGCTTAATCCCATTCTCCAGACTTCACCCTGTAAACTTTGATGCCCTTACTAAACAAGAACTATCAACTTCCACTTTAAATATACCCAGTGACTTGGCCTCCACAGCCATCCAAAACAATGAATTTCATAGGTTCATCACCCTCCAGCTAAAGAAATTCATCCTCATTTCTGTTCTAAGGGACATCCTTCAATATTGAGTTTGTGCCCTTTGATTCTAAACTTTCCCACAATTGGAAATATCCTCTCCATATCTACTCTAGGCATTTCAATATGCAGTAGATTTCAAAGAGATTCCCTCTCATTGTTCTAAACTCCAGAGTGTGCAGGTTAAGAGCCATCAAATACCCCTCATACATTAACACTTTTGTTCCTGGGATCATTCTTGTAAACCTCCTCTGGACCGTCTCCAATACCTGCATGATGAAATGCGGGGCCCAAAACTGCTCACAATACCCCAAATGTAGTCTGACCAATGCCTCATAAAGCCTCCACATTATATCTTTGCACCTCTGATTTCTGAATCTGCTCCCCACTTAGAAAATAGAATATGCTTTTATTCCTTCTACCAAAGTGCATGACCAAGTATTTCCCTACACTCTATTCTATCTGCCACTTCTTTGTCCATTTTCCTCATCTAGCCAAGTCCTTCTGCAGATTTCCTGCTTTCTCAACCTTACCTGCCCCTCCATCTATCTTTATTTCAGCCGCAACATTGGCCACAAAGCCATCAATTCCATCATCCAGAGTGTTAACAGATAACTTGAAAATTGGTTGACCCTTGCAGAACACCATGAGTGACTGGCAACCAACCAGAAAAGGCCCCCTTTTTACATTCTGCCAATCAGCCAATATTCTATCTGTGGTAGTATCTGTTCTGTAATACTGTAGGCTCTCATCTTGATTGCCAGCCTCACATGTGGCACCTTGTCAAAGACTTTCTGAAAATCCCTATAAGTATAATATCCACTGACTTTCTTCTGTCTATCCTACCTGTTATTTCTGCAAATGATCCGAATTAGAATCAGGTTTATTATCACCGGAATATGTCATGAAATTTGTTGTTTTGTGACATCAGCATGGTGCAATAAATAAGAGTTAACTATAAGTTACAATAATAAATATAAAACAAACAAATAAGTAGCATGAAAAGAGAGCCAAGTGAGGTAGAATTCCATTCACAAATTTGATGGCAGAGGGGAAGCTGTTGCTAAAATGTTGAGTGTGTACATCAGGCTGCTGTATCTTCTCTCAGATGTAGGTAATATGTTGACGGCATGAAGGTAGTGAAGGTCCTTAGTGACAAACACTGCCTGCTTGGGGCATTGCCTATTGAAGATATACATATTGGTTGGGAGGCCCTCGATGGAGCTGTCTGAGTTTACAACACATTGCAGCTTTTTCCAATCCTGTGCATTAGCGCCTCCATACCAAGTGGTGATGCAACAAGTCAGAATGCTCTTCACAGTGCATCTGTAGAAATTTGTTAGAGTTGTTGGTGACATACCAACATCTCCTCAAACTCCTCATGAAATACAATGGCTGGTGTGCCTTCTTCATTTTGCATCAATACTTTGAGCCCAGGATAGATCGTCAGAGATGTTGACACCCAGGAATTTGAAGCTGCTCACTCTCTGCACTACTGACTTCTCAATAAGAGCTGGGAGCTGGAGTGCGTCCTCCTGAGTTCCCCAAGCTAAAGTCCACAATTAATTCCTTGGTCTCACTGACATTGAGTGTAAGGTTGCTGATGTGATACTACCTAGTCTGCCAATCTATCTCACTCCAAAATGCCTCCTTGTTACCATATGAGATTCTACCGACAACAGTTGTGTCATTGGCCAATTTATAGATGATGTTTGAGCTGGCCTATTTTATCGTGTGCCTCCAAGTATCCTAATATCTCATTCTTAATAATAGACTCTAACATCTTGAAGTAAGGCTAAACTGGCTTATAATTTCCTACCTTTTGCTTCTCTTCCTTTTCAAAGATCGGAGTGACACATGTAGTTTTTCTGCCCTCCAGAACCATTCCAGAATTTAGTGATATTTGAAAGATCGCTACTAATGCTTCCACAATCTTTTCAGCTATGCCTTTCAGAATGCTGAGGTGCAGTCCATCTGATCCGGGTGACTCGCTCACTTGTTAAACGTTCTTTTCTTTTATCTGTGCTTGAACTCTCTCCATGACCAGGAATTTCCATTTCTAAATCTTAATCATCTTATATCCCTATTTCCAACCATACCCAGCCTGAATTATTCAAATTCTGTCCAGCTCCATCTCTCACTTCCGTGTGATATTACCATCAACTCAAGCAGATTACATAACAAGCAGCACATCCTGTTTATCCTGCCCGTGTGCAGTACTTGTTGCCTACATTGATTCCATGCCCTGCATCATCTCAAACTTAACCACAACAGTTTCTGCAGGATTCTGGAAATCTAGAGCAATGCACACAACATGCTGGAGGAATTCAGCAAGTCAGGCAGCATTGATGGAAGGGAATAAACAGTTGACGTGTTGGGCAGAGAGGGATCTCCGCTCAAAACGGCAGCTGTTTATTCCCAAAAGACCATGAGACATAGGAGCAGAATTAGGCCATTCAGCCCATTGAGTCTGCTTCACCATTCCATCATGAAAGGTTGATTATACCTCTCAACCCCATCCTCATACTTTCTCACCATAACCTTTGATGCCCCTACTAATCAAGAACCTTCCACAGATCTCAAACTTAAAGTTATTTCCATCTATGATTCTTGTGGATTTCTGCATTCCCACTGACATACAGCCAAGTCCAGTCATCTGTTTACCTGTGTGCATTCTGAAAATCTGAAGTTCCCTCCCTCCAGTTCTGATTTGCACCATTTAACATACCTACCATAACATGCCCCTTAAAGCTAGTTCTTTGACTAGATTGAGCCTAACTGCTCCAATGCTTATTTATGTGGCTTGATTAATGTTGAGGCATCTTAAGATATTTACTATTTCTGAACTGGAGTATGAAATTCCATGTCTAAAATGTAGTCCTTTATACCATAATCATCATTGTAATAAGATGCATTAACTGCTGTGCTCTGATTTAATTTTCAAAATAACTATGAAGTTCAATTGCCTTTCCTGAATTTTCCTGAGTTGCATGCCATCCCTTTGGTTTAAGGTGCAGCACTGAACCATGTTTGAGTTGTACGACAGTTCTCTGTTTCCCCGTGGGAAATCACTTCGCTTCTGCCTGACACTCTTTTTTTTTGAAAATTAAAAACTCACCATGTGGGGGATGGCAAATGCTATCCATTTCTCCACAGAACAGAGCACCAATGAACCACATCATTCTGACATATGTATGTGTGTGTGCTGGTGTGGCTCTTTGATGCATAAAATAAACCTTCCATTATGATGTGACCTCTTATTTATACAACAAATGACCCATTGAGTTGTAATCATTGATCAGTGAACCTTGGCATGGTAAATTTAATTTTAAGCACCACAAGGTTATTGTCGCTCATGTTGCATTTCATTTTTCATGACTATACACAGGATTATTTTTATCAGCAGACTTTTAGACTGACCTGTGGTCTGTACCTTTGATGGCTGAATATATAAAATATTAGTAAATTATATTATGTTCTTGAACTTGTCTGCCTGTTGTCTACCTCAGGTCCTCTTTTGTCAACTGAAAAATTGAAAACTGGGGCTGCAGCATTCTCCTCTGTTCCCCTATTTTATCCCATTGGAATTATTATTCTCTTCCTAGTCTTGTGGGAACTTGTTGTTTCCACATGATTTTCATTTCCATGTTCATGTCTATCATTGTAATATGTGTGTAGGTATTTCAAAGTAGTATTTCACAAATGTGACAGATTACTTATTTCCTTTGGAGTCAATTGGGACTTATATTAATTTTAAAGAAAGCTAACTGGACTGTTTATAATCTCTGACTTCTTTCCAATTTTTCAATATCATCCTGAAATTTAATATTTTATTAACTTAATTACATTTATATTAATATGTAATAACATTATTACAGAATCATAATTAATAACAAACTTTTTTATTATAATAGAATATTAAAGTTAATTGAATTAAAACTTTAATGAGGAGATCAGAATATTGTCCTATTGCAATGTGTCTGATGATGACGATCTCTTGAAAGTGATGGAAATTACTAAGGATGACAACTGGTGTAAGGACACTTGTCAGGCAGAAGGACATGACACGAGAAACTCTATGCTTGCTCTGGGTGAGAGGATGAGAATTGGAAATGCAGGAAATGGAATGTGCAGTTTAAGAACCTGGTTATCTCTGATAGAGAGGAAGTTGTAGTTAAATGAAGACATATCAGAAGTGGCTTGTATTGTTATTAAGATAAATATGGAGATGGAGTCCATATCGCTACCAGAGATGTAGTCAGCAATTTGGAGAGGAGTCAATGTGAAAGAGTTTTGATGCCCATCCACCTAACCCGGGTGCGATGTTGGATCATTCCAATCAGCGAGACAATTTGTGGAGATCAAGAACAGCTTTGGGATGGGTGTCCCTGGTGTGTCGCCATGCCTGGTTTCAGTGCTGGAGTGTGGCACTACTTGAGGCTTGGCAAATTTAAATACTGGCCTAGATAGACATGAAGCCCAAGGGTCGGGTACAGAGGTGAGGGTCAGGCTGATTTTGCTCGCTATCCCACAGATGTTTATTCCTTTCTCTGCAGCACCAAGTCGGTGAACTGATCCGGCTGCTGAGCATTTCTGCCCTGCTGGTGCGAGGAATTGGGGACTGAGGCTTGTTTTGTGCCTACTTTAACTGCTCCGGGAGCAGGTCTTGGACTCAGTCTGGTTCAGGGTGCTGTTAGCTTGCTTCTACATGATGTGTATGTTTTTTCTCTCTCTTTCTCTGCAGAGTAATTTTTGGTCTTTTTTAAAAATTGGGTTATTTGGTTTACTTGCTTTGTGGCTGCCTATAAGCAGATAAATTTCAAAGTGTATAATTTATACATTCTTTGATAATAAATGTGCTTTGAATCTTTAAATATGGTGAAACCAGAAAAATTAGGTAATTGAAGTAGATTCCTTACAGGTCTTGCAGTGGAAAATGAGGTAATCAGGATGGTTGTGATCTGGAATGCAGCAGGCCAGGCAGCATCTATAGGAAAGAGCACTGTAGACGTTTCGGGCCGAGACCCTTCTTCAGGACTAACTGAAAGAGAAATCTCTTACTATCTTTTCTTATAGCTTCTTCCTATAGATGTTGCTTGGCCTGCTGTGTTCCACCAGCATTTTGTGTGTGTTGCTTGAATTTCCAGCATCTGCAGATTTCCTCATGGTTGTGATCTGTGGGCTTTTAATGGATGTTGGTCTCTTGCCTATGACAAACTTCTATGGATGCACAGTAGCGAGTATCCTAATGGGTTACACCATAGTCTAGTATAGAAATACCAATGCCCAGTAATGGAAAAGTCTACAGAAAGTGATAGATACATTCCAGTCCATCACAAACAAAACCCTCCCCACCACTGAGCATACTTACATGGAGTACTGCTACAAGATAT
The DNA here is from genome assembly GCF_048418815.1 of Hemitrygon akajei. Lineage (NCBI taxonomy): Eukaryota > Metazoa > Chordata > Chondrichthyes > Myliobatiformes > Dasyatidae > Hemitrygon > Hemitrygon akajei. The sequence goes on along the minus strand of NC_133134.1, from coordinate 145,587,611 downwards.
CTGCCTCCATCATCAAGCACTCCCACTCTCTGCTCTCTTCTCACCATGGCTATCAGACAGGAGCTACAGAATCCTTAGGTCCTACGCCATCATGTTCAAGAACAGTTATAACTCTATAACAATCAAGCTCCACAACCAGCATTGATGACTTCATTAACTACAACTCTGAATTGATTTTACAACCTACACACTCACTTTCAAGGATTCTTTACAATACATGTTCTCAGTATTTTTTAATTTGTACAATTTGTCATCTTTTGCGCATCAGTTGTTTGTTTGTCTTTGTTTATGTATAGCCTTTTTCATAAATTATTGATAATCAATTTATATCACTTTTTACCTTTCGCCTGAGATGAAGAAATCAAGAAAGAAAGGTAAGAGTCATAGATAGAGAAAGTGAAAATGAGGGCAGGATGGAAATTGATACCAAAGTTGATGAAACGTTTGCTTTCTATAAGACATCTGAATTGCTATACAAGAGACAGGCCCATCTCAGATCTGTTTCAGTACATGTTCATTTTCCAAATATCCCAAGTTATGATCAATGGCTTGAAATGTTAACTTTATTTCTCTCTCACTGATAACTCACTAACTTTCTGGTTTCATTTCAAAATTCCAATACCTGAATGTTTTTAAAAGTTTTGATTACTCCAATAGCAATTATTTAGATGAACATGGAAATATAGATTCTCAAATCGGAAATAATATAAATAATAGAAAATTATTATACAGATTCAGTTACATTAAGCATAGCTTTCAAAATACTCATGGAGGAGATGTCACCTGATTGTGGCAAGTAGTGGTAATGTCTAATACATATTTACCTTTTAACAACCACCTTTCATATTATAGTGACAGCCAAGATGAACAATGAAGTGTGTCGATTGGTTCTTTAGATCATAATTAATTTGAATCATATTGTTGATCGTTTTTCAAAGTAATTCTCAAGTGTGAAATGAAAAAGAGCTATTAAGTGATTATTCGTTCCAATGCATATCATTGAACCCAATGGCTTTGTGGTTAAAAAAAAGAAAATTGGAAATAAAAGTTTGGTTTTGCAACATTTCCCTCAAGTTTCTTATAACTTCCACTTAATGCTTTTCTATCATTCTTGAGTAAATAGTACTATATTAAATTCAAATTCTCCCACAATATTTAGTCCTTCATGCAATAGCAAAGGCATCCAATATTTGCATATTGGCAATCACTTTGTCAGGCTTTGTAATTAAATTTGAAAATAACTCCATCTAAGCACATCATGACGTAAGAATCATTAGTTATACATGCTAAATCAACACTACAACATCTTATATAATTTATATACTGTTTTTAAAGTTTGATAGTTTGATTCTGTTGGCTTTAATAGAGCATAATGACAAAAGCTGTGTACTTCGAGCATGTGCTAATTCATTGTATGTCTACAGACAACCTGGGACAAATTTCTGCTTCATAGAAATCCACAAAAGGAAAGGAAAATATTTTCTTCAGTCATTTGCATACCAGTGGAACTAATGTTCCCCAATTTTGCTGCATTAAATTACATTACCTAATATTGAAAATAACATTCGCATTTAAAGAATAAGCATATGGTTCATTTTATAGCAGAAATTAATTTTCACATGGCAGATGCAACAAGTGGCCTGTTACCAGAAAACTGTTAGAGCACATTTTTTTAAAATCCACTTTGTGAAAAATAACAAACTAGCTATTGATGAATCAGCACCGCCAGCCTTCAATTAACAAGGTGGAAGTTTCTGGATGATGAGTCCTCCACAGTTGTTAACGATGCTACAGTACAATTGTCAATCAGCAAAAAGTAATCATTAATGTGAGATGTTACCCAGTGTCAAATATGATTCCTCGCTTTGTAAGTAAAGGTCTGCAATGACATTACTGAAAAAAAGATGGGAGCTCATTTATCCATGAATTGTTTGTTGTCAAAATTCTTCAGCTAGGCATATAATTTACAAAGATTAAATGTTGATTCCTGCGAGTTCAAACCGTGTCACTACCATAAAAGTATAAATCAAGTGCAGGGCTAAAGGAGGCCTTTTGCAGAATTGGTACAAAATATTTATATTCTTTATGCATATGAAGAAAACATAAAATTAATGTTCACAACCAAACTGTGGTCATATGTGAGCATTTCAAGGGCAAACCATCCTGTGGAAACCTTCATGTTTATTCATAGAACAGACATCCTCTTCACTCCACTTGAGAAAATATTGCCAATTGATTTTCACAATAGCTTTATGTAAAAAAACTACCTCAATTATGCAAATAAAATAATGAACCATTCACTTTTCATAGGTTTGCTGACTGCATAACAAATGTTTTAATAAGATTCAGTTAAAACTGTTTTACCATATTTAATATACAATATAATCAGAAGATCTAAACAAGATTATTAGAATTACAAATAGATTTGTAATTGCAGAAAGATACTATCAAAGCCAGGACAACAACCTTATCAAGTTTTCATGGAGATTGTCTGGGACAGAAATTAGATTGCATTTGAAGTCATGTGCTCGAAACATGATGTGCAGAAAACCTGGGGCTATTTGACCTGGATCAGTTTTGCACATACAGTGCCTATCAAAAGTATTCCCCCTCCCGAGAAGTTTTCATGTTTTATAGTTTTACAACACTGAATCACAGTGGATTTAATTTGGCTTTTTTGACACTAACAGAAAAAAGAATCTTTCATGTTAAAGTGAAAACAGATCTCTATAAAGTGATCTAAATTAATTACAAATATAAAAATCAAAATAATTTATTGCATAAGTATTTGCCCCCTTTTATATGACACACCAAATCATCACTAGTGCAGCCAGTTGGTTTTAGAAGTCACTTAATTAGTTAATTGCAGATCACCTGTGTGCAGTCAAGGTGTTTCAATTGATTGTAGTAAAATTACACCTGTATTTGGGAGGTCTAACTGCTGGTGAGTCAGTATCCTGGCAAAGACTACACTGTGAAGACAAAAGAACACTCCAAGCAACTCAGCAAAAAGGTAATTGAAAAGCACAAGTCAGGAGATGGATACAAGAAAATTTTCAAGTTACTGAATATCCCTCGGAGTTAAGTCAATCATCAAGAAATGGAAAGAACATGGCACAGCTGTAAATCTGTTTCGAGCAGCCATCCTCAAAAACTGAGTGACTGTGCAAGGGGACTAGTGGGGGGATGCCACCAAGAGACCTATGACATCTCTGGAGGAGTTACAAGCTTCAGCGGCTGAGATGGGAGAAATCACACATACAGCAACTGCTGTCCAGGTTCTTCCCCAGCTGCATGCTTATGGGAGAGTGGTAAAGAGAAAGCCCCTGTTTTTAAAAAAAACTCACATGAAATCTCAGCTAGAGTTTGCCAGAAGGCATGTGGGAGTCTCTGAAGTCAGCTGGAAGAAGGTTCAATGGTCTGATGACACCAAAATTTGGCCATTGGACAAAACGCTATGTTTGGCGTAAGCAAAACACCATACATCATCAAAACACACCATCCCCACCGTGATGGATGGTGGTGGCTGCATCATCCTGTGGAGGTGCTTCACACCAGCAAGCTCTGGAAGATTTGTGAAGGTAGAGGGTAAAATGAATGCAGCAAAGTACAGGGAAGTCCTTCAGGAATATCTAATGCAGTCTGCAAAAGAACTGTGACTTGGCAAGTTAATTTTCCAGCAAGACAATGACCCCAAGCATAATGCCAAAGCTACACAGGAAGAGCTTAAAAACAACAAAGTTAATGTCCTGGAGTGGCCACGTCAGAGTCCACACCTCAATCCAATTGAGAATTTGTGGTTGGACTTGAAAAGGGCTGTTCACTCACAATCCCCATGCAGTCTGACAGAGCTTGAGCAGTGTTGTAAAGAAGAATGGGGAAACATTACAGTGCCCAGATGTGCAAAGCTGATAGAGACCTATCCACATTAGATTCAAAGCCGTAATTGCTGCCAAAGGTGCATCTACTAAATACTGACTTGAAGGGGTTGAACATGTATATGATCAATTATTTTGTGTTTAATATTTGTAATTAATTTAAATCACTTTGTAGCGATCTGTTTTCATTTTGACACTAAAGAGTCTTTTTCTGTTGTCAAAAAAAGCCAAGTTAAATCCACTGTGATTCAATGTTACAAAACAATAAAATGAGAGAACTTACAAGGGCACTGAATAATTTTTATTGGTATGGTATATATCAGCATGATTACCAACCATCTGCTTATTTCATCGATGGATATTCGCAGGTTGCCATTTCATGATATCCTTACTTCTAATGCTGACCACCTCTTAAAGGAATAGTGTCCATTACTTCTAATGCTATTGGCTATTTCAAAGAGCTGAAAAACTGATCAGAACAATGCAGAAAGTGGGCAGCCTGATCTACAGAGGAGGCTCTGGGGAGTATTGGGGGAAAAAAGTTCAGGGGGGAAAGAACCCAGCATGCATATGGATTCCGGGCAGCCATATTGATCCATCTGCAAGCACAAGTGCAGCTCATTAACAGGATCACTCTCAGATGTGAGAAACCCAGACATGGATCAACTGACAGAAATGGTTTCTTGGTCTTTCAAGTGGTCAGTGTGAAGAAACAGAATAAAAGATACTCCCTTTTTAACTTCTTTGCACTCATTGTTCCATGATTTAGAACCCAGCAGTCAATAAAACAATTCCTAAAAATCACAACTCAGTATTTATACTCCCCACTTCAACTTCATACACTTCTGAACTTAAGGGCAAACAAGAAGTGTAACAATTAGTGGAATGCTTCATAGCACTAGCTGTAAGATCGGGGTTCAATTCCTGCCATTGTCTCTAAGGAGTTTGTATGTTCTTCCTGTGACCACATGGTTTCCTCCCAGTGCTCTAGTTTTCTCCCGCATCCTAAAGATGTACAGTTAAGGTTAGTGAGTTGTGGGCAGGCTGTGTAGGCACTGAAAGTGTGGTGACACAGGACAATCCTCCCTGAATTAATTTGACTCAAGCAACAGATTTCACTGTATATTTCAATGTACTGTGACAAATAAAGCTAATCTTTTATCTTATCTTTTTTATTTCTACAACAAACTGATTTTTAGTTTTTACCCTACACTTACTCTTGTCTGTTCAACTATTGTTGTAAATTTTCCAGAATCATTATGACGCATTTGCACATATCCCTCTCATTTGTTGGAAAGATGATCTAATTTTGTAGCTGTAGAATTGTAGGCTTTGTGGGCATGGTTCTGGCATCAATTTGAGTGACCACTGCAAAATTCACGGTGGGTGGAGATGCACAAAACATGAAAGACATTCATCCACCTTCTCACATCTGTCTGTAATCAGAACTTTATGCTTTGGCTCTTGGTTGAGTCACCCATGCCAAAAAGGTCAGGGGGTATAAGTCAGACTAAGAGTGGTCCACCGACTTGGACAGGGATAACAACCCTGAATGGTCAAACAAAATTGTTAAGGAAACAGCAATGAAGAATCCTTTGACTCTGTACACAGCAGTATTTCCAGACTCCACCCGGAACTTGCATGACTGACGGTAAACCAAGAGAAAGCTACTGACACAATGAAGGAAGCCGTGAATGCTGCCAGTGATGGAGGACCATCATTGCTGCTCTAAACGCCAGCAGGCATAATGGGCAAAAGAAGAAAGTCACATCTACGTATATCTCAACCAGCAATCACTTTGGATTTACAAAACGTAGATCAGTAAGCATGTTTCTCTTGCTTCTCCATTTCTCAGTTCACTGTTAACTCTTGGGCCTGAGATTATCAAGAATTCTCACTTGATGGGAACCTAGCAGTTGGGTCACTAAATAATGAAGAAAATGTCTCACCATCACTCAATCGCTAACTCAAAGGAATTTAACTCTATTAATGAGTTGATTCAATGAGGACAATCACTGGACCTGTTTGTCTTGCAGTCAAGGATGACATAATGAGCAATCTTCCATCATCCATGGTCAGCAATGTGCCAGCTTTTGGGTGAGCAATGCTGCACATCAGTTCCACTACAAGGGTCTCAGAGAAGGATTTGAACAGAGCTCCTTCAAGCAGTTGATGGGCAAACACAACAATATCCCTGGGACATCTGCAAGTGCCAGATTTGAAACTTCAAAACACATCCTAGAGTCAGCTCTGACTTTGAACAGGGATTTACATGTATTTAATGAGACCATCCCTTCCAGCATGGAAGTGGAAACTTCCTCCTGCTCAACATATGTAGACCTAACTGTCATAGAATTATAGAGTCAGGAAGTACTACAGCTCGAAACAAGCCTGTTGACTCATCTAGTTCATGCTGAATTGTTATTCTGCCTAGATCCATCAAACCACAGCTGAACCATAGCCCTCCATACCCCTCCCGCATCCATAACTTATCCAAACTTCTATTAAGTGTTGCAATTGAGCTCCCATCCATCACTTCTACCAGCAGCTTGTCCCATACTCTCACCCCCTCTGAGTAAAGATGTTTCCTCTTAGGCTCCGCTTAAGTATTTTATCTTTCACTCTTAACTTATAACTTCCAGTTCTAGTTTCATTCAAACTCAGTGGAAAGAGCTTACTTACATTTACCCTATCTATAGCCCAATAATTTGTATGCCTCTGTCAAATCTCCTCTTCATTCTCCTGTGCTCCAGGGAATTACGTTCTAACCTGTTCAAGCTTTCCCATGGTGCTCAAGTCCCAGCAACATCCTTGTAAATTTTCACTGCACTATTTCAATCTTAATGATATCTTTCCTGTCCTACAGCTTCTAATGGCTGCACTGTGCTTTAGTGAATGGTGCCTTGAGGATTTCACAGCAATGCAAAGTTTTATTCTCCAATGGCTTCCTAGGATTACTGAGCTGCACACCAGGAAACTAGGTGGAACATAAGTTAGTGGCTTTTCACAGGATAACAATAATTGTGTTCACATGATCAGTACCCTGCTTGTGCTATTGTTGTTGTTCTATTCGAAAGTCCAAACTGCTGCCACTTGTGAGAGGGCAAAGTATTTCAAAGTCAGGGCATCCAGGACCATCTTTGCTTCAGGTTTCCCTTCACGACAATTTGACAAGTAACCAACCTTCTACCCCTCATGCTTCAGCATTGTTAAACTGCAGGAACACAGGTGAAGGCATATGGAGAAGATAGCCACTAATTATGTTGTCTGTATGATTTTCATTTTAATTGGATCTATAAAAACGATTTTAAGTATTGATTTTGGATGGTTTTATAATCAGCCAAATGAATACTGAGATGCTTATCAACAGTGGAAGAGTAAAAGATGTTTGGTAAAATTTATTTTTGTCTTTTTTTTATTAATTCTCAGAATCTGGAATGTTCTGGTGGCTTAATTTTAACATTCTTCCCTAATTACCCATGACATTGTCCTAGGGAGTCGATTTCTTGGCCTCTCATTGTTCATGCACAAATCTCACAGTAAGACTGCATAGAGACCTCCAGGACATTGCCTTCGGCAGACATGCAAATGTTTGTGTAACCATGCCATTTCTGTTCTAGTCCTTCTAGACTAGTGGTCACCAACCTTTTTAAGCCCAAGATCCCCTACCTCGGCCTTGGTGAAAGGCCAGATCGACCCCAAATCGATTGGTTACACGCATGCGCACCGGGGCAAAGACCGGAAGTACAACCCCACAATCCGAAAGTAGAAATAATGTATGAACACCAGGGGTCACCACCCTTTTTTTGCACCACAGACCGGTTTAATATTGACAATGTTCTTGTGGACCGGCCGACAGGGGGGCGTGGTGTTAAACACGACCAGAATACAGCGATGCTCGAAGCAAGTTCCTTATGTCCAGTCTATTCCGCAATTTAGTTTACGTGGCTATCCGCACTTGCTTCTGTCCCGCTTGCTCACATTTTTTCCGTTGAAGAAAACCTCATCGGGTTTGTCTTTAAGTGCAGGGTGCTTGGACTCAGGGTACCAAAGCAGTTTTGAGTGTTCCATTGCCTCATTAGACAACCTCCCGCCCACCCGCCGCCAGATGCCTCGGCCAGGTGCAGCTGTTCCCGTATCGGGGCCGCGGCGGTCGCAGTCTGGAGAGAGCGACCGACCGAGCGAGGAGTGCAACAGGGCAGCCGCTCGCCCCCCTTGTAGGATCTATCAGCCGACAAAAGTTTGTCTCGAGGAATGACTTTCATTAGATCGCAGCGAGGTAGCTGCTTTGATACTTACGAAACCCTGAGCCCGAATTAGGTTGTCTGCGAATATTTTAGCACCGGGTTCCCCACAAACATTCGGTGTGCTAAACAGGTTTAGAGGTGGCGCCCATCTGTCCGCGCTCCAGGCCAGTAGCAACGGCACTTCTCGCAGGCCGCACGAGGCCGCCAGTGATCCCTGGCGTGAGGGTATCACTGCGTTTAGGCGACTGATGACCTCGCGTGTATTCAAGTTCAACAGTGGGCGTGACAGGGAATGAGGAAAGGTGCAGCTGACTCGTATCATTTCGTCACAGCCCAGTGGTTGGGGACCACTGAAGTACACTGTGTAGTGCGTGGTGGGGGAACTACACACATGCGCACTGGGCAGAAGGAACAGAACTAAAACCCCGCAACCCAGAAACAATCTCTCAACAGTACTTGTGTATTTATTTTTCATTTTTTTTCAGGATCTACTGAGAAAGTCTCAAAGATCAACCAGTCGAGTGTGATCGATGGGTTGGCGACCACTATTCTAGACAGTCGAGATCCTATTGTTTCAAAGGTGCATTGAAGGAATCCTGATAAATTTCTGCCATGCACATTTCAGATGGTGCAGACAGTGAGCTGGTGGTGAAAGGAGAGGAATGAGTCAAAAATGATGGCTTATCAGTGCAAATGACCAAAGGACAGAAAGATGAGATAGAAGGCTGGGTGTGTCTACAACTAGAGGTCATGTCTTAGGCTGAAAGGTGAAAAGTTTAAGGAGAACATGAGGGGAAACTTCGTCACTCAGAGGGTCGTGAGAGTGTGGAATGAGCTGTCAGTGCAAATGGGGCATACCAGTACAATTTCAACATTTAAGAAGAGGTTTGGATTGGTATATGGATAGTAGGGGTATGGAGGACTATGGCCTTGGTGCAGGTCGATAGGAATAGGCAGTTTAAATAGTTCAGCATGGACTAGATAAGCCAAAGAGCCTGTTTCTGTACTGTACATTTCTATGACAAGATATAAGATACAAGATATTAAGTATACAAGATATTAAGAGGAATAGATAGAGCGGACAGCCAGCGTCTCTTCTCCAGGGTACCACTGCTCAGTACAAGAGGACATGGCTTTAAGGTAAGGGGAGGGAAGTTCAAGGGGGAAAGTAGAGGAAGGTTTTTCACTCAGAGAGTGGTTGGTGCGTGGAATGCACTGCCTGAGTCAGTGGTGGAGGCAGATACATGAGTGAAGCTTAAGAGACTACTAGACAGGTATATGGAGGAATTTAAGGTGGGGGGTTATATGGGAGGCAGGGTTTGAGGGTTGGCACAACATTGTGGGCTGAAGGGCCTGTCATGTGCTGTACTATTCTATGTTCTATGACTCTGTAAACAATTCTTTTTCAGATTTACAGTGTTTTTTTTTAAATGAAATGCCATAGAGGCCAGTACTAGACTTGAAGTTATTCACAATTTACCTTAGCAATTCAGATGAAAAGACTAAATACATTTCCAAATGTATTGATAATGCAAATCTAAATAGGAATGCAAGGCAGTGAGGAAGTCATAGAGGGTTTGGACTAGTTAAGTGAGTGAGAAGATGGCAGCTATAGTCAAAAAATACAAAGTTATGTACTTATAAGATAAACAAGAGGAAACCATTGTTTTTTAAATGATGAAAATGAATGTGTGTGCTACCAAAGGACTTTGTGTTCACTCAAATAGGAAGGCACAGTGAGCCATTTGGAAAGCAATAGGCTGAAAGGAACTTTTCACCCTTGCTAAGGAACTGCAAGGGCTAAAGATCCTGATGGGGGTAATACACAGACCCCGAGACAGTGGTCTACAAGTGACAACAGGAGGTAGAAGCTGCATGTCAAAAGGACAATATGACATTAGTCATGGAGAATTTCAATATGTAGGTAGATTCGGAAAATTCGGTTGGTGCTGGATCCCAACAGAGGGTATTTCTAGAATGCCTACGAGATAGCTTTTTAGAGCAGTGCATGGTTGAGACTTCGGGGAGACCAGCTATTCTGGACTGGGTGTTGTGCAATGAACTGGAATTGATTTGAGAGCTTAAGATGAAATAACCCTTATAGGCAAGTGTTCATAATATGATTGAATTCACCCTGAAATTTGAGAAGGAGAAGCTAAAGTCAGATGTATCAGTATTGCAATGGAGTAATGGGAATTACAGAGACATGAGAGAGGAGCTGGCCAAAATTGATTGCAAAAGAACACTGGGATGGATGATGGCTGGAATTTTTGGATGCGGTTCAGAAGGAACATGATATATACAGCCCCAGAAGGAAGAAGTACTCTGAAGGGAAGATGACACAACTGTAGCTAACAAGAGAAGTCAAAGCCAACATAAAAGCCGAAGAGAGGGCATATAATAGAGCACACATAAGTCAGAAGTTAGAGAATTGGGAAGCTTTTTAAAACCAACAGAAGACAACTACAAAGTCATTAAGAAGGAAAAGATGGAATATGAAAGTAAGCTAGCCAATAATATTAAAGAGGATACCAGAAGTCTCTTCAGATTCATAAAGTGTAAACGAGAGGTAAGAGCATAAATCAGACCACTGGGAAATGATGCTGGGGAGGTAGTAAAGGGTAACAAGGAAAATACAGATGAACTGAATAAATTCTTCTTCTACCAAAGTGCATGACCATGTCTTCACTGTAGAAGACACTAGCAGAATGGTGGAAGTTCCAGCAGTCAGGAGTCATGACATGCGTGAATTGCCCTTACTAGGGAGAAAGTTCTTGGGAAACTGTAAGGTCTGAAGATAGATAAATCACCAGGACCAGATGGTGTACACGCCAAAGTCCTAAGAGATGTGGCTGAAGGGATTGTGAAGGCATTAGTAATTATTTTTTCAAGAATCACTAGTTTCTGAAATGGTTCCAGAAGACTGGAAAATTGCAAATGTCACTTCATACTTCAAGAAGGGAAAAAGGCAGAAGAAAGGAAATTATAGGCCAGTTAGCCTGAGCTCAGTGGTTCAGAGGATATTGGAATCGATTGCTGAGGATGTGGCTTCGGGGTAAATCTTCAAGGGAAAATCTTACTTGAGAAATCTGTTGGAATTCTTTGAAGAAATAACAAGCAGGGTAGACAAAGAAGATCCGCATAATGTTGTCTATTTGGATTGTCAGAAGGCCTTCGACAATGTGCCATACATGAGGCTGCTTAACAAGTTAGGAACCCATGGTATTACAGGAAAGATGCTAGTATGGATAAAGTAGTGGCTAATTGGCAGGAGGCAAAATGTAGGATAAAGGGAGCCTTTTCTGGTTGGCTGCCCGTGACTAGTGGTGTTCCACAGTAGTCTGTGTTGGTGTGTCGGGACCATTTCTTTTTTACATTATATGTCAATATGGGCCCGTATTCACAAGAATTCAGAAGAATGAGGCTTGACCTAATTGAAACATACCAAATGGTGAAAAGCCTTAATAAAGTACATGTAGAGAGGTTGTTTTCTATGGTGGGAGAGGGTTTGACCAAAGGACGCAGCCTCAAAATAGAGAGGTGTCCTGTTTAGAATGGAGATGAAAAGCAATTTCTTTAGCCCAAGTGTGCTGAATCTGTGGAATTTGTTGGCACAGTCAGCTGTGGAGGACAGGTTTTTATGAGCATTTAAGGCAGAGGTTGCTAATTTCTTGATTGGTCAAGGCATGAAGGGATATGATGAGAAGGCAGGAGGATGGAGCTGAGAGGAATAATGGATCAGCTGTGATGAAATTGCAGAGCAGACTTGATAGGCCATATTGCCTAATTCTGCTCCTACATCTCATGGTCTTATGGTTTTGGGTTTTGTAAAGCCTTGAGTTTTGTGTAGTTGTGCACAGGTATCCAAGGATGGATGTACTTGGCTTGGAGGTAACAGAGAACAGATTAACCTGCACAATTCCTGGCAGGAAGAGAGACTGAAAAAGATTGGCATGTACCTCACTGAAAGAATGGGGGATAACCTCATTGAGAGGTGAATGACTTTGAGAACTGCTGACAGGGTTGGTATAGAGTAACTGTTTCTTCATTTGAAATTCTGGAATTAGGAGGAAAAAAATTTCAGGATAGCAATCTACTAATTAGGACTGGGATGAAAAAAAGATAGATAGATAGATAGATAGATACTTTATTCATCCCCATGGGGAAATTCAACTTTTTTCCAATGTCCCATACACTTGTTGTAGCAAAACTAATTACATACAATACTTAACTCAGTAAAAAATATGCTATGCATCTAAATCACTATCTCAAAAAGCATTAATAATAGCTTTTAAAAAGTTCTTAAGTCCTGGCGGTAGAATTGTAAAGCCTAATGGTATTGGGGAGTATTGACCTCTTCATCCTGTCTGAGGAGCATTGCATCGATAGTAACCTGTCACTGAAACTGCTTCTCTGTCTCTGGATGGTGCTATGTAGAGGATGTTCAGAGTTATCCATAATTGACCGTAGCCTACTCAGCGCCCTTCGCTCAGCTACCGATGTTAAACTCTCCAGTACTTTGCCCACGACAGAGCCCGCCTTCCTTACCAGCTTATTAAGACATGAGGCGTCCCTCTTCTTAATGCTTCCTCCTCAACACGCCACCACAAAGAAGAGGGCGCTCTCCACAACTGACCTATAGAACATCTTCAGCATCTCACTACAGACATTGAATGACGCCAACCTTCTAAGGAAGTACAGTCGACTCTGTGCCTTCCTGCACAAGGCATCTGTGTTGGCAGTCCAGTCTAGCTTCTCGTCTAACTGTACTCCCAGATACTTGTAGGTCTTAACCTGCTCCACACATTCTCCATTAATGATCACTGGCTCCATATGAGGCCTAGATCTCCTAAAGTCCACCACCATCTCCTTGGTCTTGGTGATATTGAGACGCAGGTAGTTTGAGTTGCACCATATCAAAAAGCTCTTCTTCTCAGATTGTCTGTAAATCGTTGGAATTCTCCATCTCAGAAGGCTTTGCCTGTTTAGTCCTTGAATATATCCAGAAACTTAACAAAGAATATTGGAATCAGAAAAGAAACCGAATGAGGTTCAAGTGCCAAATGACATTCTCCTGCAATTTTTTCCCTGAAGAGTCAATCTCAAATATCTTAATTTTTGTTAAACTCTCATACAGCATAAAACTCTAAAACAATCATCAAAAAAATTTCAAGTTAACTTGTGCAAACAGTTTGGAGGAGAATCTTCATAATAAGTTGGGGTTTCACTGTGTGGCTGACATATGGTACATAGTTCATTAGTCAGAGAAATATGACCTAATTTACAGGATTGACAGCATACCCGTGTTATACAAGGATTAATGCCACCATTTTCCCACTCTAAATAGTGCACATGGAATATATATTACAGAATTATATACCATACAGAAAATGATCTGCCCATGAAGGGTGCATATCTCTCTCCCACAGCTCATTCCCATTTTGAAAATGTAATCTGGCTGTTTGTCAATTAAATCTGTAGCAATAGACAAATAAGTATGACAACGTGCCACAGTTTCACAATGTCATCACCAGCATCACCAATAGCATGTGCTAAATGTGCAATATAATTACGAATGTTTCCTTACACTTTCGAAATCCACTTCATTGCAGTTAATGGAAAAAAAAGGGAACACAACACAGCTAATATAACCAAATGTTTGTCAATACAACTGAGCATGAATTTCAACTCATGTGTTACTTACAAAAATGACACCACTGTAAAAAAAAATTGATGGCAAGATCACAAATTGCTGGGGACATTTCTACAAGACTGGCCTGACAATTTCCACTTTTATCTCTGTTCCATATATCTTGGGATAAAAGGATTTTTCTTGGATTCTCTAAAGATGTAGGAATGTTGAGCAAAAGAGCAAGCTTTTCTTCTGGAAGGATAAGTTGTGAAATGTTTGTAATAGATTAATATTTCAGAATTACAGAATCAGTTTTACCATTGACATATGTTGTGGAATTTGTTGTTTTGCAGCAGCAGTGTGGTGCAATCCATAAACATTACTATAAATTACAATTTTAAAAAATTATTTAAAATTTAAATAAATAGTGAAAAAGAGAGCAAGCTATTAAGGTAGTGTTCATGGGTTCATGGACTGTCCAGAAATCTGCTGGTGGAAGGAGAGAAGCTATTCATAAAATGTTGAGTGTGTGTCTTCGGACTCCTGTACCTGCTCCGTGATGACAGTTATGAGAAGAGTAGATGTCCTTGGTTAGGATCTTTCATGATGAATGCTGCCATCTTAATGCACCGCATTTAGAAGATTTTATTATTGGTTGGGATGCTAGTAGAACTTTTTCCGATTCTGTGCTTTGGCGCCTCCATCCCAGATGACGATGCAACCAGTCAGAACATCCCCATGGTACATTTGTAGAAATTTACAAAAGTCTTTGGTGACCTCCCAAATCTCCTCAAACTACTTATGAAATATAGCTGGTAATGTGCCTTCTTCATAATTGTATCAACATATTGGGACTAGGCTAGATCTTCAGAAATGTTGACACCCAGAAACTTGAAGCTTCCCACCCTTTCCTCCCCTGGCCTCTCAATGAAAACCGCTGTGTGTTCTCCCAGTTTTCTCTTCCTGAAGTCCACAGTCACTTCCCTGGATTTACTGACAGTGAGGTCAAGTTTCTGTTGTGACACCACTCAACCAGCTGATTTATTGTATCCCACTCCTGTATGCTCTCTTGTCATCATCTGAGATTTACCAGCAACAGTTATATCATCAGTGGATTTATAGATGGAATTTGAGCTATACCTAGCTACACAGTCATGAGTGTGGAGAGGGTAGTGCAGTGTGCTAAACACCTATCCTTGAGGTGCGCCTGTGTTGTTTGTCACCGAGCAGGCAATGTTACTTTTGATTAACGCTGTCTGTGGTCTCCCAATGAGTAAGTCAAGGATGCAGCTGCAGAGGGAGATATGGAAGCTCAGGTTTTGAAGCATGTTGATTCATAGCGAGGGGATGATGGTGTTGAATACTGAGCTGTAGTTGATATGCAGCAGCCTGACGTAGGTGGTGCTATTGTCCAGGTGGACCGAGGCCAAATAGAGAGTCAGTGAGATTGCATCTGCTGCAGACATGGGCTCATGCTTGTCACCGTCAGCAGAGTTTTCATCCAAGTGTGAATTAATGAATTACTATTTTTTCCATATTTTGACGACAATGCAATTTTTCTGAATTTTAAAAGCAATTCTGCTTTGAATGATTTGATATTATTCTATTGGTTTTATGGAAATTATTTAAAATGAATTTTTGGATATGAAGATTTATTTTGCATCAATAGTGAATTTGCTAATCCAGGTTATTTTTCATAATCATTTTCTTTTTATTGCATAATACAGTGTTCATACAAAATGACCTGATACTTCAAATCATGTTAGTTATAAGAAAGCAATGTTATAATATTATTGCTGAATCATAAATAGATTTTCATTGAATATTTCACTATTCTATTTTGTCTTTACATGGTTGAAGTTGGATACACTGTATTTCAAAACACATACTGTATACAGATCACTGTGTATGGCATTTGTGACAGATAGTTTTATGCCAACCATTTCTCTGTTTTTATGGTTGGTAGGTAAAAATTCTATCAATATCTCTAACAGATTTTATTGTGGCATCTGCTATACATAAATCATGATATTGCAAATGAGACACCAATCTGCTGCACATCATCTGTTGCTTTGCTCAATTGTCAATAGCTACAGCCATGAGACAATTGGAGTATATAGGTCTATAATGGGTTTTCAGCCACAGAGTTAGATAAATTCACTGAATCTATTCCAGGTATTGGATTGTCATGAACCATTCTGCCAGGATGTGTCATTTCATCACCCTACCATAACTGAACAAATTTTCCTCAATTATTCCTAATAAAGGAAAGCTCGGTGTTTATTAAGTAACAACTCAGAAAGAACTAAATGTTTCAAATCTTTCAGTTCAAATATATGCAAGTGAGAAAGGCTCAAAACCACTAAGATGCTACAATTCACTACCTCAGCAAGTCTCAGTAGATAAACTTTCTTTTGCAAAGTTCTGTGCCAAGATGGTGCCAGACTTCTCTGTGCTTCTTGACAGTGAACACAGATTTTCTGGCAGGTTTCCCGGTATACCAGGCTCTTGCTTCAATTTTTAACTCATCTTTGGCTACAGGAGTGGTGTCAGAGGATTGGAGAATTGCTGACATTGTACTATTGTTTGTATACAGAGCAATGGAGAAATCAAGTGCTTAGAGGCCAGTTAGTTTAACTACAGTGGTGGGAAAATTATTAGAATCAGTTTGCAGAGTCAGTATAAACTTTCATTTGCAAAGGTACAGATTATTCAGGGACAAACAATTAGAATTTACTGAACGATGATTGTGTCTGACAACATAAATTGAATTGTTAGGGGCATCAAGCAGGATCAATGAGGGCAATGTCTTTGATTCCCATACATGAACTTCATCATGGTTTTTGATATCCCCACATGGTAAGCTGGTAAAATTCAAAATCCAGTGGAATCCAAAAGAGAATGGTTCCAAAATTGGTTCTGTGGCAAGAATCAAACCGCGATGAATGACAAACATGAGAAAATCTGCAGATGCTGGAAACCCAAAGCAACACATACAAAATGCCGGAGGAATTCAGCAGGTCAGGCAGCATCTATGGAAAGGAATAAACAGTCGACGTTTCAGGCTGAGACCCTTCATCAGGACTGGAAATTAAAGATGAGAAGTCACAGTAAGGAGGTGGGGGTAGGGGAGGAAGACGTACAAGTGGTAGGTGCTAGGTGAAACCAGAAGAGGTGGAGGGGGTGAAATAAACACCTGGGAATTTGATTGGTGAGAGAGATAAATGGCTGTATGAAGGAGATGGCAAGATGAATGACAGGTGATTTTGAGACTAGAAGTCTATTTCCACAGGCTCACCATTTGGTCTTTTGCCTTTTGTGTTAAATATAACTTAAATGTAAGTGTCACCATAATGCACAATGGCACAATCAATAGGTACGTGGTTGAGGAGGAAAGATTAAAAGTTCAGGAAGCTATAGATGGTCAGGGTCGGTTGAGTGGAACAGAATTTAACTCAATTTTGTGGCAAAGCCTCCAGTGGAGGGAGGGAATGAGGGTATATATATATGGAAGGATATTGAATGGAACACAGAGACTTTGGAGTGTGTTTTTGTGGATTTTTAAAAGCAGCAGGAAAGCCAATAAGATAGTTAAAAAGGGAAATGGAATGATGAAGGGTCTTGGCCTAAAATATCACCCTTTTATTCTTTTCCATAGATGCTCCCTGACCTGCTGAGTGCCTCCAGCATTTTGAGTGTGTTATATGGAACACTTTCCTTGCAGGATACAATAGCAGAGTAGGGAGGTTGTGCTAAAACAGCATACAGTATGAGCTGGAACACAGCTCGAGTCCTGCATGCTGTTCTGGTTACCACAGAATGTGATCACCCAAGAGAGAGTTAGAGATTTAAAGAGATATGACCATATCTAGAAAGACCGATCTTTATTTTGAAAAAAGAAAACTGAGGAGACTTAATTGAGTTGTGTTAACTGTTAACTCTCTGAAGAAGGGCCACGGATCATTGATATAATGTGATTTGTGGAAGGTTTAGAGAAGAGACAAAAAGAGATTTCTTTACCTTTTGGGTGGGGGGGGGGTGACTTTGGACCTGCAAGAAGGTGATAGAGGAAGAACTCTTCTCACATTTAAAAAGTACTTGGATTTGTACTTTTAGAATTTGACCTGCTGGGTTACTGAATAAATGTTTGACAATAGAACAAGGTTAGTTGGTTATCAACCATCAGGGACACAATAGACCAAATGGCCTCATGCACTGTAAATTTTCAGTGAGTTTTTAATTCCATTCTATGCAGCAACTATCTCGGAAATTAATTACACAAGGGTATGATGGTTAATTCACCAAATTAGTATTTGGAGAATTACTCTCTTGACCAAGATAATAAGCTTAAATTCCACCCCAAAAGCTGTGAAATTCTATTTTTTTCTGAATAAATAGATCAGGAATCTAAAGCAAATATGAATAATATTGACAATGAAACAGATTTTCTAATCTCATTAAGGGAACGAAAGTTGCCACCTTTGCCTCTAGCATATCTGAATTAGAGTTGAATCCAGATCCACTGATCTTATCTGTTAAATTCCCTTTGAAATGGTTCTGTAAGTCTCTCATTGGTAATTGGACAGCACATGCTAGCCTTTCCAATTTCCATGAAATCAAATAAACAGGTTGCATAAAACTGTGATTTCAAGCACAAAAAGACAACAGTTAGTACTGGGAGAGGGGCAGTGCAGAGAAAAGGCAGATTCCCGCTCAAAAGGAGGGAATGGACTACACATGTTGTGAGAGGGAAACCAATGGAAGGAACGTGAATAAGAAGTTTGATATAATAGGAAAGCTGACAGGAAGTTGGTATCCCATGTTCAGAAACACAGAGGAGTATGGCAAAGGATATTGCAGTGAATTTTGACACCTGCTTTTCCAGCATGGACTGCTGAGCCCATTCTGTTTGTCAGAACTTTCCATAACCAGATTTAATTGCTCTGGACCCGAGCTATTAAAATTTCTTTATTAAACCTCGTCTCTACTTGTTTCTTCTTTATGGAGACATGTTGCAGCATCTATTGCAGAACAGTGGTTTTTCAAGATCTAAATGCTCCAGTGAAAGATCACACAGCTGCCCTTGAGACTGTGGATTTCAACTTGCAGAGGGACTTGCAGGATCTAATATCAAACCAGCAATCTGTCCTCCATTGAGTTATAAGGAATGCTGAGGATTGTAGCAATAAATTTGTCAAGAAATGCTCACCCTCATGTCCCTCTGTCAATACCACTGCATCATCTTTCACTCAGCAAGGTTTGTCTCTTGCCATTCATGTCGTGATATTGCAGTCTAAACAGGGCCCTCTTAACACAGGGGTGCTCAAACGCTTCCTCCAGAGTATTCCACTGGATGCTAATGGGGTTGCTAGAACAGCTGGGTAATTTCTTTTTGGGAGTAATAGTACCAATATAGCACATCTTGAAATTACTTTAAACTTTGCTGTCTTTGTCTAACTCCCACCAAATCCTTTTCACCTCTGCTTACTGTATAATCCTGGTTTCTTTGGTAAATAAGGCTTCAGTTTTAAAATTCTAATCCTTGTCTTCAAGTCCCTCCAAGGTCTTGTCTCTTCCTATTTCTGTTATCTTCTCCAGTGCTCCGAAATATCAGAACTTCTCTATTCCATAAGGCCATAAGATACAGGAGCAGAATTAGGCCATTCAGCCCATCGACTGCGCTCCACCATTTCATCGTGGCTGATCCTAGATCCCATTCAATCCAATACACCTGCCATCTCACCATATCCCTTGAAGCCCCAACCAATCAGGAATCTATCAACTTCTGCTTTAAATATACTAACAGACTTGGCCTCTGCCATAGTCTGTGGCAGAGCATTCCACAGATTCACCAATTCACCACGCTTTGGCTAAAAATATTCCTCCTTACTTCTGTTCTAAAGGTTGCCCCTCAGTTTTGAGGCTATGCCCTCTAGTTTTGGATACCTGTCTCCAGAAGAAACATGCTCCCCACATCCATCTTATCTGGTCCTTTCAACATTCAGTAGCTTTTAATGAGATCTCCACACATTCTTCTAAATTCCAGTGAGTACAGGCCCAAAGCTGCCAGACGCTCCTCATATTTAACTCCTTCATTCCCAGAATCATCCTCATGAACCTACTCTGGATTCTTTCCAATGACAATACATATTTTCTTTTTATTATTATTTATTTATTAAATTTCAGAAATTACAAAGAATAAATGTGATGATAAAATAGTAAGAAAAATAATATTAACCCTCCCCCCCTTAACCCTTATCTAAAGAAAGAAAAAAAGGAAAGAAGAGAAAGATTGCCTGGATATCGGAGGATCCCCACATGCTCCATGGAGTTCAAAATAATTTTGATATTTATTTTTACTTTCCCCCATTACTTTATAATTTTATCTTCAAAGGACCTATATATTTAATCCTATCTTTTGTAAGTATGGGAACCAAATTTTCAAAAATATATCGTATTCATTTCTTAGATTGTACGTAATTTTTTCAAGTGAAATACAACTATGTATTTCATTATTCCAACGATCCATAGTTAAATATAAATCAGATTTCCAAGTAACTGCGATAACTTTTTTGGCAACTGCCAATGCAATTTTTATAAATTTTTTTAATACCGAAACTTAAATTGAATAAGTATCAGAAAAAATTTATAAAAACAATACATCTTTTCTGAGATAATGGGCCCAAAACTGTTGACAAGACTTCAAGTGCAGCCTGACTAGTGTCTTATAAAGCTTTGGCATTATCTCCTTGTTTTTATATTCTATTCCCCTTGAAAGAAATGTTAACATTGCATTTGCCTTCTTTACCACAGACTCAACCTGTAAACTAACCTTCTGGGCATCTTGCACGAGAACTCCTAAGTCTCTGCACCCCTGATGTTTGAACATTCTCTCCATTTAAATAATACACTGTTGTTCCTTTTACCAAAATGCATTATCATACATTTCCCAATACTGTATTTCATCTGCCACTTTTTTTACTCATTCTTCCAATCTGTCTGTCCTGCAGCAATCACATTGCTTCCTCAGCACTACCTTCCCCTCCACCTATCTTTGTATCATCCGCAAACTTTGCCACAAAGCCATCAATTCCACTATCTAAATTATTGACAAACAATGTGAAAAGTGACCCCTGAGGAACACCACTGGTCACTGGCAGCCAACCTGAAGAGGCCTCCTTTACTCCCACTCACTGCCTCCTGCCTGTCAGCCATTCCTCCAACCATTCCTCTATCTTCTATCTTTACTGTAACACTGCAGAATTTTATTTTGTTAAGCATCCTCATGTGAGGCTCCTTATCAAATGCCTTCTGAAAATCTAAATAAATAACATCCACTGCCTCTCCTTTGTCCACCCTGCTTGTTACTTCCTCAAGGAATCCTAACAGGTTTAATTGCTCAAGATCCCAACCTCTAAAATTCTTTTATAACTCCCTTCCATCAGTCTTTCTTCTTCTAAGATACTCTAATTAATGCACTAGAATATAAGAAAACAGGAATTGGCTACTTGGCCCCCTCCAGCCTTCCCAGCCATTTAATATGATCATGGTTGATCCATGCTGGCCTCAGTTCCTTTGTTAATTTGTAGTGGCAGAGGGGCTTTCCATCAGCTTAACATTGCCCACTTCAGTTATGCTCCTGTTGCAACACTCATTGCAGTTACCATTTTGTGATTCTTTGGTTCCATTGGACACCTTCTTTCTAGAACCAGCATATTCAGGGAGTAATTTACTTTTATTTCAAGATACAGCATGGTAACAGGCCCTCCTAGCCAAACAAGCCCATGCTACCCAATTACACCCATATGACGAATTAACCCATTAACCTGAACGTGGAAGGAAGTCAGAGCACCCTGAGGAAACTGCAATCATCAGGAGAATGTAAAGATTAGCTGTATTTGTCACATGTACATCAAAACATCGAACTATACAGTGAACTGCGTTGTTTGTGTCAAATTGGATCTGCAAAGATCATCACAATCAAGAGAAAATCTGCAGATGCAGTAAATCCAAGCAACATACACAAAATGCTGGAGCATCTGGAGGGTTCTGCTGAAGTGTCTCGGCCCGAAACATTGACTACAATTTTTTCCGTAGATGCTGCTTGGCCTGCTGAGTTCCTCCAGCATTTTGTGTGTGTTTCCTGCAAAGATTATGCTGGGACACACAGCAAGTGTTAACATGCTTCTAGAACCAGCATAGCATGCTCACAACTTACTGACCCTAACCCTAACAGTACATCTTGGGAAAGAGAGAAGAAACCAGAACATTTGAAGGAAACCCACTTGGTCATGGAGAGAACATACAAATTCCTTACAGACAGAGGTGGGAATTGAACCCCAATTGTTGATCACTGGTGCTTTAAAGAATTTACGCTAACGACTGTGTTACAGAGTGTGGCGGAGATGGATCCCAGTCACCACTGCTGTAATAGAGTTACAATACCCACTATGCTACTGGGCTGCCCCACAGTAATGATCCTATTTTAATCTAATTGGACGCAATGAATAAAGTGCCTATTTTTTTCACTTTCTGGTTATGTTTTAGTTATGCATTAAAATCAACTGCCCTGTCCTTAACTGATTATTCTTGATCGTCAATAACTGGTCTGATTTGTCATAGTGGCTTAAATGTAGTTGCTGCAAGATGGAGACATTGTGACCACTGCCAGTTTTCAAGGTTTTAACCTGCATCATTCTCTGCCTGTGGTCACACACCAGTTGCATGATGAGGAGATGGAAACTGTTCTGGTTTCTATGACACAGTTGACATATGGCATCCACAAAGTGCTGTACAAGCAGTTCATGGCACCATGAACCCTGGGAAAGACTGCAAGAGAAATACCACATGGCCTCTGTCTGTCTGCTATTCCTTGGCAAGAAAGACTGTATTGCAATTAGCTCATTTTCAAAAGAGAGCCTGAATGGTGTTTCCAATGTAACAGCAGTATGAGATGTGAAAAATATCCAATTCCAGCATGGAAAGAACCATATCAGAAGTGTTCATTGCCACCGTTGCCTTGGCAACCACTGGCAATGTACCCTCACCCTTCTCTGCGGAGGAGATGGTAAACATGAGAGGGGAAGGTTATGGCCTGAATTTTGCTACATGCCTCCCACTGACAATCATTCCATGCCAAAAGACAGTTATTCTGTGTTTACCTCATATCTATTCATAAGGGTGACTTGCCAGAGCCCTGTGTGATGTGAAAAGGTCACTTGGAAAATCAGCGCAGGCTGTGACCATAAAAAGGCTCGACACACAGCAAAGTAACACCCAATTGCCACTTGTCAATTTGCTATTTTTGATGTTTTCAGATGTTTCTGTAAGCTAGAAGCAATTAAATTTGAAAGAAGCAATAAATCTAGATAAAAACAATTTACTGAAAAATTAAATGAAATAATCTAAAATGCTTAAAATTATTATTTTTAAAAGAAATAATTAAAATTGCCACTTTATGTACTTTTGCATATTTTTCAAAACACAGGTACAATTCCTAAAAAACTAAAAAGACATACCCACAATGCAGTTGAATGAATTGTCCATTGTAGAAATTGAAGCCAGAGGGTTCTTGCTCACCCCATATTTCTTGATGTCCCTTATCCCTTTCCTAATAAGACTGATCTGCTCTCTATATTTATACCCCTTTTCTTTCATTTGGGTGACTTCTCAAGCATATGATATTTCCTCAGATAACCTTTTAACACAAAAGGTCTAAAAGCATCTTGGAGATACAGATCTCAACTAAAGCTGTAAAACTCACTTCTCTGAGTACATAAAACTCCCAACATTAATAGATCACTTATTGATATCATAAATTATAAAATTCATCTGACCTGCAAACTCCCTTGAAATACACAACTTAGAGTCAGCATGTCTATTTGAAGCAAGCCAAATTAAGTAACCAATTGTATTAAATTACACTTGTGAGAAGTAATAAAGTAGGTTTAGTGAGCTACTTCTTTCTTCCCACTGAAAAGCTGCTCTGTGGGCAATACTTTGACTCAACTTCAAACTGATTACTGCTTGGCATTTACATTCTAAGAATTGAAGACTGCCTCCCATTTTATGACCAGAAACCAAATAAAGCAATAATAGCTGGAAGTTTACTTACATCTGTTTGATCTTAGATGTGGCAGCTGTTGTATTTAGAAAGTGAGCTTAGCAAACAACCAAGAGGCCTACTGGCCAATGACTGAATATCCATCATACAGATTCAGATCTATTTATCACATGTACATGGAAACATATAGAGAAATCCATCATTTGCGTTAACAATGTACACGCTTAAAGAAGTGCTGGGCACAGCCTGTAAGTGTTGCCACATATTCCAGTGCCAACATAACATACCCACAATGCTTGGTAGAACAATACAGAACACAATAAAACAGGACACAAAAATAACAAAACAGCAACAGAAAAACAAAGCCCTTCCCCCTCCCCCACCCAAACACACACATGGATAGTCCTCCAACTACAGGACAAGCCTTTAGGCCTCCAGTCTCCAGGTTTTGGCCATCGGGCTTTGACTTCCAGACTTCTGATTGAATTTTGGGCTTCAGTCTTCTGTGCTGACTAGCTAATAATGGGACGCCAAACTCCAAACTCTGGGCTCTCGCCGACTGACCTGCCCTCGTGACTTTTGCTTGCACGGACATTTGATCCCAGGACTCACTGACCTGAAACAGCCCGATATCCATGGACGTCCTTTGACAGCCATCTACTTCACCGGTCTTTGAGTCAGAGTGAAGGCCTACATGCTAGATGATCTTCGTCCTATTTCTATGTTGCTGGACTTTAAACATGCACCACAGAGCTGAAGCCTGACATATAACTCCTCCATATCCCCATCCCTAAACCCTAACCTAACCTCTAACTCCTCTCTCTGTCCCGAAACAAACCCTACAACTAAGTTGAACCACTATCGCAACAGAGAATGCAGCTCGGTTCAGAAACCATCTTGACCAACACCTTGTTCTTCACTAAGAATTTTGGCCTTGTTTAGCCTTCTATTGAGACCAGCCATCTCCATTTACCTTCTTAAGTAAGTTGTTTGTCCTAGTCTGTGTAGTCTCCACCTTTTCTCTTTCATACTGCATTCCAAGGAAAGAGCTTGCTAATGCACCCATTTCTAAGAGTGAAATGTTAGTGAGAAACTCTGAAGTCAATAACAAAATTCCACAGTAGTTGTTCCATGTGGACTGCAGCAACCTGAAATGACTGTACTTGGTGCCATATATTTAGTCTCAGCAACATCCAGGAGCACTGATGGTGTTTTCTTGCTGAAGCTCAACTGCTTTCAACCCACACAACGTATGGAGAAGGCATTAGCTGAAGTGCTCCAAATTGTTAGCTCTATTGTCAATTCAATGCTGAGAGTAGTGTTGTGATGTGTTCTGCCCATTCTTCACACTTCCAGTGCAGAATTCTGAGCAAAAACAGATGCCAACAACTGCAATTTTCACTAATGCTTTTTTCAACAATGTCCATATATTTTAATGTAGATCAATTATAAATCTGCATTTTCCTAATTAAATCAAAAGCAGAGAGTGGGTTCTAGCAAACATGACAGTTTATGTTGAAGCAGGCTAAATTACAGTGAGGTTTAAGCTAAGTGAATTCATTGCATCAGTAATTTTTGTATTTAAGAGGAAAGTTAAGGCACATAATATGTAGAAATTCAAGAGCATAGTGGAGGGATTTCTAGTCCATGGTCACCGACAGTTCCCTTTTCTTAGTGAACAGATGCGTCCGAAGTAATGTACAAAGAGCAAAAGGCAAAAATCTGTAATTAACGCAATGATACAATTGGCAAATTGTTACAGAGCTTCATAGTCTCAGATTTATAAGTAGGGTGTCTCTGGTCTCTTTGACTGAAAAAGTGGTGTGTAGGATAAAGAGCAATGAAGAGAACAGTACATCACAGGAACAGGCCATTTGCCCCATGATGTTGTGCTGAACTAATTAAACTAGTAATTAAATGTCTAACCAAACTAATCCCTTCTGCCTACACAATACTAATATCTCTCCATTCTCAAAATATTGATGAGCCCATCTAAAAACCTCCAGAATGTCTCTATTGAATTTGCCTCTATTACTACACCTAGCGGCACATTCCAGGCACTCACCTCTCTCTGTGTAAAAAAGCTTGCTCCAAGTATCAACTTTGAATATTAAATACATGCATTCTACTGCAGGTTGAGTACCCCTTATCCAAAATGCTTGTGGCTAGAAGTATTTTGGATTTCAGAATTTGGAATATATAATGAAATAGTTTAGGATTGCCAATATTTCCAACTCTGAATTTATGTGCTACTGGTAAGCAGTCTTTGTCTTTCACTTGTTCATCACCACATATGTACTTAACAGTAAAAATTATAACATACTGTTAATATAATGAAAATATAATGCGTGCAGGGTAACAGAAGCAGCACAGCAGCATCGGGAGAAAACCTGAATCAGCTTTTGAACAACAACAGGCAATGGCAGGATTTCAATCTCCACCTGCAACATGCTGCTTTGATTAAAATGTTACGGTGTACTGTATTTGTATTTTACTTTATTTAAAGTTTTATGTGAAGTATAAAAACAATCAGCATTGTAGATTTGTTCAAGTGATAAATTATTATCAGCGATGATCTTGGAAAACTCATCAATGAATTTCTCAGCTGCTTTAAGATCAGCAGATGCTTTAAAAATTAATGGTGTACCTTTTCTTAAATTTCTGCAACCAGCCTGCTATATATTTACAATTACTTTCAATTTTCAATACATCGTGTCAGATCTTTGCTTTTTTCATGATCAGCATATGATTAAGCAGCATATATTCCCTCTGGTGCTGATGAATCCACTCTTTCAATCCATGCCAAGATCTTTGTTTTTCACTTTATGCAGTGCTTTTCAAATTTTCCTTAACTTCTGTTGATTATATATGTGAGGGCCACTTCTCAGAACTGTCTGTTGTGCGCAGAGAACTGCGCATCAACTGGGAACCTTCCTAGTGCCTTGTGGAATCGTCCATTTGTGACATCATGTCAGTGCTCTAACAAATATCAGATTTTGGGTTTTTGGATCAGGGATATTGAACCTGTATTACGTATGGGAGAAAGATACATGCTGCCCACTCTATCTATGCCTCTCATAATCTTATAAAACTCCAGCAGATCTTCCCTCAGCCTCCACCACTCCAGAAAATGAACCCCAAGTTTGTCGAACCTCTCCTTACAACACATACCCTCTAATCAAGGCAACATACTGGTAAAGCCTCCCCATCCTTCCTATAATGGAGATAAAGAGAATTGAATGCAATACTCCAGATGCTGCCTAACCAAAGATATATAAAGTTGCAACATAACTTCCTGACTCTTGAACTCAGTGCCTCAACTAATAAAGCCACCCCACTTCTGTACCACCCTATCGATCTGTGCAGTCACTTTCAGACAGCTTTGAACTTGCACCCCAATATTCCTCTGTACATCAGCACTATTAAGGGTCATGTCTTAGTGTACTGTCCCTTTGCATTTGATCTCTCATGCATGCATGGCTGGGTTGAGCACCATCTCCCATTTCTCTGCCCATAAAAGAAGAAAGAAGTTGTGGTATATAACAAAGCCATGCTATGAATCAGGGGACCAATTGTCATTTTCTTGATTCTCCTAGTTTTGATTGAATAAATTGAACTTCCTTAAACTAGTAAGTTGCCATCAACAAAGCCTGGGCTCACCTACGATTGGTAAGAATTATTACAAGTACACCAAAGAGTCGTGCCCTGTAAGAATTTAAATTACAGATCCAATAGACAATACGAATTAATTGACAATTCTCTCTCAAGAACTTACACAATACATATTTCAGTCGAGGATCAAATACAACATCTCTGAAGCATCTCAGCAACAGAACTGAATGTCTGGGCAACAGTAACTAATGAGGAGACTCAGCTGAATCCTGCTTTCACTGCTTCAGAGAAAGGCAGAATGGCTTCCAAGTCCGTTTTCTTTTCCCCTAGAAAGCTTGCAGTATTAACCTGTTTATTCTAAGCAAGTACCTGCCTTGCTAAAACCAGCAAAACACAAATATAGGAATTTATGGAAGTAGAAATATGTGAAATTTGTCACAGAAATAATTTTCTGTGATAACAGTGAATACAATCTAATATTGAAGAAAACCTATGATTGCACATTGAGAAACTAACCAATGAATATAACATAAATATTCTCAAAGCACATATCAATAAGGTTTTATGCATCTTTGCTTATATTCCATTGTACACAGCCAGACATTTTGGTTAGAATTTTCTTAATGAATTGAAAAAAAATCTGTTCATGTCATAATGCATTTAATGTCTAACTATATTCAAACATTCTGAATTTGAAAAAGCAATCTGACTGTACCCTTCAGCTGAGTTCCTCCTTGTAAATTGATCTGAGTGCAAGCTGATTAAGGCACTGCAAAATAAGTAGGATATCAGAGACAGTTAACTGGGTAATTAAAGTGATATCTTCTCAGATGGAAGGAATGGAACATGAGAAAGGTCATATAAGAAATAAGCTGAAGAATGAATTAAAGGGGAAAATTTAATGTCAAATAAGAGAATGACTTTTTAAATCAGAAGTCAAGGAATGAGTCTCCAACCTTTGTTCATTTTCAATGGCTGAAAATTTAATTGGCAATCATTAATGAATCACATATTTGAAATGATACTTGAAATAATGATGGCAATAATTAGTTTTTTATTGTGAGATTAATGACCAATATTGAAGGTTCACTAATGTACAAGTTCAAAGAAAATTTACTATCAACGTGCATATACTTCAACATATACAAGCCTGAGATTCATTTTCTTTTAGGCATTCACAGTAAGTACAAAGAAATGCAATAGAATCAATGAAAGATCACATGTAACAAGATGTGCAAAAGACAACAAATTGTGCAAATACAAGAAGAAAAAAATAAGAAGAAATAAATCAGCAATAAATATTGAGAACATGAGATGAAGAGTTCTTGAAAGTGAGTCCATAGGTTGTGGGAACCATTCAGTGTTTGGATAAATAACTTTGAGTGAAGCTATCCCCTCTGGTTCAAGAGCCTGATGGTCGAGGGATGTCACCACCTGAAGCTGGTGACATGACATGTGTCCTGAGGCTCCTGTACCTCCTTCTTGATGGCAGCATGAAGAAGAGTGGTGGGGGTTCTTGGTAATGGAAACTGCTTTCTTGCGATAGCACTCCATATGGATTTGCTGAATGGTAGGGAGGACTTTATCTGTGATGGACTTGGCTGAATCCATTACTTTTTGTAGGCTTTTCCATTCAAGGGTATTAGTGTTTCCATACCAGGCCTTGATACAACCAGTCAATTTATTCTCCCTGTGCATCTTTTGAAGTTTGTTGATGTTTTATATGACATGCCGAATCTTTGGAAACTTCTAAGAAGTTTGTGATGGTACTTATGTGCTGGGATTAGAACAGATCCTCTGATTGAAAGTTGCTGACCCTCTCCATCTCTGATCCCTTGATGAAGACTGGCTGATGGACCTCCGATTTCCTCCCCCTGAAGTCAATAATCAGCTCCTTAGTCTTGCTGATACTGAGTTAAATGTTGTTGTCGTGGCAACACTTAGACAGATTTTCTGTGTTTCCTGTGTTGTGTGTGTGTGTTTCTTGGGTGTCAACAAACTTAAATATGGCATTGGACCTGTGCTTAGCCTCACAGTCACAAGCATAAAGCGAGTAGAACAGGGGATTAGGCACACAGCTGTGACAAGTGGCCTAGACAAGAATGGTAAAGACCCAAGTATTGTACTATCCAAGCCTGGAATTTAGACAGGATTTTGAGTCTGAGATGAGAACAGGGTCTTGACTAGATGCTAGATGAGACCCTGATGAGACCAGATAGAATCCAAATGTGACAGACATCCAAAACGCAATCGCAGACTGAACCAAAGTTGAGCTGATGAATAAACACCAAACTTGAGATCAGGTGCTACTTAAATATCCAAATCTTAGCACCAAAATATGGTTGCCAATTAGTGGAGTGGGCCAGAATGCTTAATAGGATCATGCCAGCTATCCATACTCCAGAGAATCAGAGCATCTAAATCACAGAGACTGCATGGTCGAGTGCATACTCAACAGGACTCCCTCCCCTAGAGCCAACTCCTGACAGCCTTGAATGCTTGGTGTCACATTGACAGTAATCATGGATCAGTAACGAGTCCAGGATGTCCCTTTCTGGAACCCAACACAATTCCTTAGGTCCAAATCCTACCCAGTCAATGAGTAACTGCTGAACACCCTGAACAGTTTGTGAATCCAGAAGTTTCTTTCTGGTGACGACCTCCTGCCCATCAACAATCTGATTTGCTGTGTGGCTGATGGCAGTGGGGCTAAAGCACTGGTGCTCATAGGTTTCAACTTGCATACATGGATGGTGAGATTAATCTTTAGGGTCTTAGGGAGCTGCAAAGAGTCACCTGCTTCACTTTCTCAAGGACCCAATGAACTACAAGGGCCCACGAAACTTGGACGCCAGTTTCCTTGATGTCACCCAGAAAGGCAAATCTGGAGTAGACAATCAGACTTTTTGCCCAGGCTGCAAAGTTGGCTCCTGTCTTCTCTTACAGTTGGCCTTCAGTTCGGCCTTATAAGTAGAGGCCAACAAGTTCTCCTTCACCCTAGTCCACTTCTTCTTGCAGCACCTGACAAGATCTTTGATAGCAGGATCCCCAACCTCAGTCTCCTGCTCAGGGAAGAGTAGTGGAGAATACCCCAAAACGGGATTCAAATGAGGCCATCCAATGTGCAGAATGCTGTAGTGTGTTGTTAGTGACCTCTGCCCAAATCAAATAACTGCACCATTCATCTGGTCTTTCTGAGGCCAGGCATCTCAGAAACAGCTCCTGAAGCCAGGCAAGATTTGAATTCTGTCAAGCCAGTGACACCATTCCTTCACTCCATAACCTGGTTCACCTGTTCCATCTGACTGTTAGACTGTGAGTGAAACCCAAAGAAAATGCTCGCTGTAGCCCCAATCAGCTTACAGAACACTTTTTAAAAATGTGAAGTGAACTGTGGACCACAATTGGACATAATGTCCACAGGAAATCCACGAACCCTGAAGAGCTGATGAAAGACAATCTGCGCTGCTGACAGTAGCTTGTCCAACACTATGAATTTACAGTCTTTTGAGAAGTAATCCACATTCGGCATAATGATGATCTTCCCTTTGGGAGATTCTTTGATTCCAGTCGATAGATCAAAAAAAAATCGAATCGGTTAAAGAAAAGAGACCACCTGGCCTACATGGAATTCATTCTTTGGATTTCTGAATAGAAGCCAGGTTTTTGTGGTCCATCTACATAATAAGAGGGTTCTTAGTTCCCTCAAGCCAGAGACACCATTGCCCCCAATGCCAACTTGACCATGAGTAGCTCTCTATTTCCAGTATCATTGTTCACCTCCACCATGGATAGATGCCTGGAAAAGAATGCACATGGGTGCAGCTTATTACCCGAGGGGTCCGTTGAGACAATACTGTACCCATTCCAACATTCGAGGCGTTCACATCCATGACAAAGGGAAGGTCTGGGTTAGGCAAGACCAAAATGGGAGCTGTTGTGAACCATTGTTTGAGTTCTGCAAAAGCAGCCTCCACTTTGGTAATACGTACAAAAGGGTCTTGGTTAGTACTATGAGCAGAGCTGCCATTGAGCTGAAGTTCCTGATGACCTTTCTGTAAAAGTTGGCAAATCCTAGAAATCTTTGGACTAGTTTCATACCAGATGGTTGTGGCAAATCTCTGACTGCCTGTGCCTTAGTAGGGTCCATCTTGAGATTGCCACTAGAGATGATAAAACCCAAAAATGAAACTCTTGAGATAGTCTCACTTTTGCTCCACCAGGCGATCATCAAGGCAGACGGACTGATCAATCAGAGCTTTTAAGTCCTCTATTGGTGCTCTCAGAGCAAGAGCATCCTTTAATTTGCCTCGGAGTCTGCGGTAGTACAGAGCAGCCAAAGTCTCCCTGTTCCAGCCACACTCTTTCGCCAAACTCTGAAACTTAATTTTGTAGTTGACGGCTGACTGACTACCTTGACACATCTTCATCAGCCGGTCCAAGGATCCATTAGCTCTGGCATCATGATGGTACACCATCTTTGTGGTGTTCATGAATTTTTCTAAATCAGAGCCAATCTCCTACTTCCGCTCCCAATGCGCAATGGCTCAGGCCAGAGTTCTCCCGGTCAGGAGAAAAATCATGAAGTCCACCTTTCTGCATTCTGTCAGAAACCAGGACGGCTAGGGTTTACACCAACTATGTGAAGAAGCTGCAGCAAGAACCCGTGTCACCACTGAACCTCTCCGGTGTTGAAAGCGAACCAACGGCCTCAGTTGTGTTTCTCTGGCTTCCTCTGAGTGACATTTGCCACATGGTGACCTGGAAGTTGTGTTTCTCCAAGCCCTGTCTTGAGATCTTCTCACTGAGGCCGGTCATCACTGATGAGAGACTCCAATACCCTGTGGGCCCATGTTGATTCAATCATACTGTGAGACCGAAATCCCAAACGCAATCCCAGACTGAACCAAAGTAGAGCTGATGATTGAGCACCGAACCTGAGTTCAGGTGCTCTGTAAATATTCAAATCTTGGTGCTAAAACATGGCTGCCAACGAGTGGAGCAGGCCAAACCTTTAAAGTGATTGAACCAGCTGTCCTTACTTTGGAGAATTGATGCGTCTAAATCCCAGGGGTTAGCACAGTTGGGTGCATACTGTAACAACACCCTTGTGGTTCACCTGTGATAATAGTGTTTGTAGAAGAGATGTTGTTACCAATCCGAACTCATGGTATTTGGTTACAAATCAAGGATCCATTTGCACGTGGAAGTTTTAAGGCCTAGGTCTTGTAGCTTATTGATTAGTTTTGAGGGGATGATGGTATTGAATGCCAAGCTGTAGTCAATGAACAACATCCTGAAGTGTGCATTTTTACTGTCCAGATGTTCCAGGATTGAATGAAGAACCAAGGAAATCACATCTGCTGTTGACTTCTTGTAATGGTAGACAAATTGGAGCGGATCCAATCACTTCTCAGGCAGGAGTTGATATGTTTTATCACCAACCTCTTAAAGCTCTTCACCACAGAGGATCTAAGTGCTACTGGATTATAGTCATTGAGGCAGGTTACCGTGTTCTTCTTAGGAACCATTATAAGTGAATCTTGCTTAGAGCAGGTGGGCACCTCAGACTGCTGAAGCGAGAGGTTAAAGATCTCAAAGAGCACTCCAGTCAGTTGATCAGCAGAGGTCTTTATTACTCGGTCATGTACCCCATCTGGGTCGGGTGCTTTTTTTGGGTTCATCCTCCTGAAGGGTGTTTTCACATTGGCCTCAGCAACTGAAATTACAGGGGCATCAGCCTCTATGGGAGTTCATAAAGGTGCCTTCATGTTTTGATGGTTAAAGCTATAAACCAGGTCATGTTTCAAGTGATGGGAATCCATCTCAGAAAGCAACTTTCTTTATTCATCGTGGGTGTTAAAAGATTTTTTTAAATCACAATTTCGAAAGCTTGGTTAAGCAATAGAAGAACAGTATACCTGATGATATTAAAGTGAGGTAACCCTACTTTCTCTACTTTGCCAGTTCTAGTTCTAGTTGGTACTAACTTTTGTAAGTAAGTTTCTTCCTTTTACACTATGCTGTTACTTAAAGCTAGCAGGAGGGAGCAGGTTCTTCCATCATAGTTTGAGTGTATGCTGGTAATCAGAAGCTTTCACCCCTACAGAACCCATAGCTACTGCCATCATAACTTGTTCTTCCACCATCTCTTTTTGGCACAAGTGATAGACAACAGGCTTGGGACTTATTCAATGCCAACATCATTAACTGGTTCGGAACTGAGTTATGTGACTCAGCAGTGCATCATATGTGTTAGAGTGAGTTTTGGAGTTAGGACATGTAGAAAGTAACTTTAACTGACTTCAGTTACTATTCTTTAGATTCGAATATGAATTGTGGATTACATCTGAAAAATGGTGCTCTGAACAATGGATTCGTAAGAAGCATGAATCAGGTTAATTGGAAGAACAAACATTTGTTACTTATGTACTTATGATTTCTATTCATTACTTGTGTGTATTTCAGTGTCTGTAATATAGGTGTGAACAGGAAGGCATGATGGTGGGAAGATCTAGGTATTTGAAACTGTTACATGTAGTTCAAAGGAAGCACTGTAAATATGGAATTGTCCTTTGACCTTAACCTGAATTATCTTTTGATCTTTAGCATATAAAATATTGTGTAGTATCTCTCCCTCTCTCAGATTGGATGTCCATAGACAGTCATTGAGGTGAATAGAACATAGTTTGCTGGTGCTCAGAGGACCTTAGGAGAAATTTATTCTCCTAAGAATAAGTCCTTCATCTTGCGGCAAGGACTACCTCTTTCATATGGCAACCTAGAAATAAGTTTTTTTTGTTGTATTAACTGCATATTAATATTGCTAATACAGTCCCATTTAGTCACATACCCAATGTTTTCCTGGAATGGCTGCACTGTTTATCTGTCAGTATTAGTAAGTCTTGTTAAACTCACCAGCACTTTGACAGAAAGTTCTGGGCCTCGAGGTCTGATCATCAGCCCAGACTCACACAATGCCAAGCTTCGCAACAGTGACTAAGTGTTGTGCAGGTAGTAATGAAGTCATTTGTGCTGAATTCATGCTGCTTCTTCTTTCATTTAACAGAGAGATGACAGGCAAGAAAACTTGCTCTGGTAGCCTCATTATAAATAAAAATAGAAAAGGCTGGAGTTACTCATCAAGTCAGGATCGTCTTGGAAAAACAAGTCAATGCACTGTACCTCCTCAAGATCCTTCTATACATTGGCCACTATCTTACCTGGCAAACATTTACCACAGTTCTCTTTTTGGTTTCATGTTTTCTCAATATGCAGGATTATGCTTGCTGATAACCTCTTGTCAGGTCCCATGACTTATTTCAGTTTCTTTGGGCAATGTTTGTTCTCAGCATTGAGCTTGCCAAATAAAATCAATGCATAAATATAATATTATTGCTACCATTTTGCAGATCTGATAAAAGGTTATTGGCTTCACTCTGTTTCTGTTTCTGATGCTGTTTGACTGCTGAGGATTTCCAGTTGGCCTCTAAATGATGAACACAGAAATTTAGGCAACTGTGCAGAAGTAAATACCAGACTGGATCACTGAGTTAGTTCTGTATTTTTTTTCTGGGAGTATTCCTGCTTAACAATTTTCTCCCTCATAGGTTTCACTCCAATATTTTTCTGTGCAGATCCAACTGAATTTGTACTAAAATTCAGAAAATCTTTTGACAATATATGGCAGGAGATAAATTTGTGAACGGATAGCAAATTCAGTTGGACAGCATTTGAAGTGTTACATCTGCACCAGGGCTGCATTCTACTCATGTCGACATTCTTACCTGGACACATCAAAGGAAACGTCTCAACTCTTGATCCTTTATAATGAAACCAGCAAAGATGAGCGATGAAAATTATCAATAAAACTAACAATGCTAGCAGAATTAGGGAAGGTGGGGGAAGGAGAGAAGAGGCACGCTGTGGTGATAGGGGATCCGTTAATTAGGGGAACGGACAGAAGGTTCTGTGGGCAAGGACGAGATTCACAGATGGTATGTTCCCTCCCATGTGCCAGGGTCTGGGATATCTCGGATTGAGTCCTCTGCATTCTTAAGTGGGAGGGTGAACAGCCAGAAGTCGTGGTCCATGTAGGTGCCAATGACATGGGTAGGATGAGTGACAAGGTTATGTATAGGGAATTCAGGGAGTTAGGTTCTAAATTAATGGTCAAGACCTCCAGGGTTGTGATCCCAGGATTGCTACCCGTGCTACATGCTAGTGAGGCTAGAACGAGGAAGATTATACAATTTAATACATGGCTAAGAAGTTGGTGTAGGAGGGGGAGCATAATATTTTTGGATCATTGGGCCCTCTTCCAGGGAAGGTGGGACCTGTGCAGAAGGGACAGTTTGTACCTGAACCGGAGGGGATTAATATCCTAGCGTGAAGGTTTGTTAATGCTGCTTGGTGGGGTTTAAACTAGCACTGCAGGGGGATGGGAACCAGAGTGCCAGAACAGTTAGTGGAGAGGTTGTGGAGGCAGATGTTGGTAAAACCCCAGCCAAAGCCAGGAATCAAAAGGATGAGCATGAGGCAACTGGTGCACTGAGCTGCCTAATTTTCAATGCAATGAGTATCATAAGAAAGGTGGTTAATAGTGCTGAAGATGCAGTTGCTGGTTTACAAGCCGAGGCAATGTGTAGTGAGGAGATGCCGTCGATAGGGCAAAATTGCAGTCAACAGGATGAGTTGCAACTTAAAAGGTGGATAAAATCAAAAAGGGTAAATACAGGACTGGAGGTGTTATATTTGAATGCTTGCAGTGTATGTAATAAGGTAGATGAACTTGCAGCACAGTTGCAGATTGGCAGGTATGATGTTGTAGGCATCACTGAATCGTGGCTGAAAGATTATAACTGGGAGCTTAATGTCTGAGGATACACATTGTATCGAAAGGACAGGCAGGAAGGCAGAATAGGTGGCATTGCTCTGTTGGTAAAAAAATTAAATCAAATCATTAGAAAGAGGTTACTTAAGGTCGAAAGTTGGCGAATCATTGTGCATAGAACTAAGGAACTGCAAGGATGAAAAGACCCTGATGGGAGTTGTATACAAACCCCCGAACAGTAGTAAGGATGCGGTCCACAAGTTACAACGGGAGATAGAAAATGCATGCCAAAAGAGCAATGTTACAATAGTCATGAGAGATCTCAATATGCAGGTAGATTGGGAAAATCAGGTTGCTGTGGATTATAAGAAGGGGAATTTCTAGAGTGCTTATGAATTGGCTTTATAGAGCAGCCAGTGGCTGAGCCCACTAAAGGATCAACTATTCTGGATTAGGTGTTTTGCAATGAACCAGAATTGATTAGAGATCTTAACATAAAAGAACCCTTAAGGGCAAGTGATCATAATATGATCAAATCTACCCTGAAATTTGAGGAGAAACTAAAGCCAGATGCATCAGTATTATAGTGGGGTAAAGGGAATTACAGAGGCGTGAGAGGAGTTGCTGAGAATTGATAGGAAAATAGAACTGGCAGGGATGAGAGCAGAGCAGCAATAGCCGGAATTTCTGGAAGCAATTCAGGATATATACATCCCAAGGAGGAAGAAGTATTCTAAGGAAAGATGACACAACCATGGGTAACAAGAGAAGTCAAAGCCAACATAAAAGCCAAAGAGAGAGCATATAATAGAGTAAAAGTTACTGGGAAGTTAGAGGATTGGGAAGCTTTCAAATAACAACAGAATGCAATGAAAAAGTCATAAAGAAAGTAAAAATGGAATATGAAAGTTAGCTAGCCAATATTACTAAAAAGAATACCAAACGTTTCTTCAGATACATAAAAAGTAAAAGAGAGGTGAGAGTGGATATGGAACTGTTGGAAAATGATGCTGGAGAAGTAGTATTAGGGAACAACAAAATGGTGGATGAACTGAATAAGTATTTTTCACCAGTCTTCACTATGGAAGACACTGGCAGTATGGTGGAAGTTACTGGTGTCAGGGGGCATGAAGCATGTTAAGTTACTTTAACTAGAGAGAAGGGTTTTGGGAAACTGAAAGGTCTCAAGCTAGATAAATCACCTGGTCCAGATGGTGTACATCCCAGAGTTCTGAAAGAGGAGGCTGAAGAGATTGTGGATGCATTAGTAATGATTGTTCAAGATCACTAGATTCCGGAATGGTTCTAGAAGACTGGAAAATTGCAAGTGTCACTCCACTCTTCAAGAAGGAAGAGAGGCAGAAGAAAGGAAACTCTTGGCCAGTTAGTCTGATCTCAGTAGCTGGGAAGATGTTGGAGGCGATTATTAAGGATGAGGTCTCAGGGTACTTGAAGCATGTGATAAAATAGGCCATAGTCAGCATGGTTTTCTCAAGGGAAAAGCTTGCCCGACAGATCTGTTGGAATTCTTTGAAAAATAATAAGCAGGATAGACAAAGGAGTATCAGTTGATGCTGTGTTCTTGGATTTTCAGAAGGCCTTTGACAAGGTGCCACACATCAGGCTGCTTAACAAGCTACAAGCCCATGGTATTACAGGAGAGATTCTAGCATGGATAAAGTAGTGGCTGACTGGCAGGAGGAATAAAGGGTTTTTTTTTCTGGCTGGCTGCCAGTGACTACTGGTGATCCACAGGGGCCTGTGTTGGGACTGATTCTTTTTATGGTATATGTCAATAAATTGAATGAAATAATTGATGGCTTTGTTGAATAGTTTGTAGATGATTTGAAGACAGGTGGAGGGTTAGGTAGTTTGAGGAAGTAGAGAAGCTACAGAAGGACCTAGACAGATTAGGAGAATGGGCAAATAAATGGCAGATGGAATACAGCTTTGGGAAGTGTATGGTCATACATTTTGGTAGAATAAGTGAAGGGGCTGGCTGTTTTCAAAATGGAAAGAAAATACAAAAAGCTGAGGTGCAAAGGGACTCAGGAGTCCTTGTGCAGGATTCCCTAAAGATCAATTTGCAGGTTAAGTCTGTAGTGGGGAAGGCAAATGCAATGTTAGCATTCATTTTAAGAGGCCTAGAATATAAAAGCATGGATGTAATGTTGAAAATTTATATAGCACTGGTGGGGCCTCACTTGGAGTATTGTGAGCAAGTTTGGGTTCCTTATCTGAGAATAAATGTGCTGAAACTGGAGAAAGTTCAAAGGAGATTCATGAAAATGATTCAAGGATTGAATGGCTTGTCATTTGAAGAGCATTTGACAGCTCTGGGCCTGCATTCACAAGAATTCAGAAGAATGAGAGGTTACTTCATTGAAATCTATCGGATGGTGGAAGGCCTGATAGAGTGTATGTGGAGAGGCTGTTTCCTATTGTGGGAGAGTCTAAGACCAGAGGTCACAGTCTCAGGTTCAAGGGGGCATCATTTGAGAATGGAAATGTGGAGGAATTTCTTTAGCCATAGACTGGTGAAACTATGGAATTCTTTGCCACAGGCAGCTGTGGATGTCAAGTCTTTATGTATGTTTAAGGCAGAGGTTGATAGTTTCTTGACTGGTCAGGGCATGAATTGATACAGGGAGAAGGTGGGAGATTGGGGCTGAGAGGAAAATTGGATCAGCCATGGCTGAGCAGACTCGATGGCCAAGTGACCTAATTCTGCTCTGATACCTTATGGTCTTATAGAATTTGAGAAATAAGCAGAACAATGAAATAAGCGGTCAACAAAATAATATCCAAACCTTGCTCAGCCTATCTCTTACCAACTAATGGCACAAAGGGTAAATACGTGACTATACTCCTTTACTTCTACCACACCCAAATCTACGTGACAAAAAACCCACAAAAAATGTGCAAGACAAAATACAATACAGACAGAAAATAGATTCATGTTTTCTACACTGTAAAAACATAAATGAACCAGAGCACCTGTGAAAGGCATTTATTATGTCATTAACATGTGTAGCCTAATATAAGCTTAGGTCCAGGAAATCCACAAAAATTTAGTATGGAGTATACTTGATCTTTATGCTTTTTCTTCACGGTGAAGAGTGTGTTACTCTGATACTACAAAGATCAATTTATGGAGCACTTTGTTTCATGAAGCAAAGCTTCATCACTCTTGATTGTTTTCCTTAGGAATCCCCTGGAGGTGTCTGCCAGATCTCCAAGATGTATAGACTTGTGGATCTGTCGTGCATTATTGCTTTGAGTTCACAAGCACACAATTGTATTTTATTTGACAAGCATCTTTGAGTGTTCAGTGCAGTACAAGAATAAGTCAGAGACATCTTTTATTCTCATTAATCATTCTACTTCTTGGGCAGACCCTAGTCCATGTAGCCCAGGAGCACCTAAATCTGAGCCTCTATACATTGAAACAGTTCCTTGTTCATCACCTGCATTTTCTCCTCTTCACTTTGGATGGGGAACTTCAATCTCTGTTGCCTCTTCCTATCAAATATGACAGGATGCTACAACTTGTAATGACATCTTCATACAATTGTTTCAACCCTCAGTGAAGTTTTTTCCTGATTTATTGTCCTCTCAAGACTTAATATCAAGCTAATTACAGAGATCTCTAAATTGACCTTCAGAGTATATTTTTAAAATTTTGATTCCTCTTATAAGGACAGTTTCTTTCTGTTGATAGATATCCTGGAATAAGAACATAAACTGAAGCAAAAATTTCCCTAACTCTAATGGTCTCAATAGTTTCCAGCCTTAGTCAATCACACTACCATTTGTTACCTGGACTTGTCTACAGTAAGAATCAAATAAAATCATGACAAGGGGCTAAGGTCTCAAAATAAATAGCTGAAGTTTTTCTTCCATCTGTTGACATAGTCTGGATAGTTTTATCAATGGAGAGAGTCATTGATTTGCAATGCCGCAGGGTCCGTGAATTTGTTTTGTATGCTGCTATAAAATAAATATCCAGCATTCAGACTTCAATTCAAGTACTTTGAGTTGATGGATAGATTGGATATGTATTCACAAATATTGCCGAATTGCTCCTGCCTTTTTAATAATATTGTCAAAAGTTCTTAATTTCTGCCGACAATGGTGTATACTTGGAAGCTTGAACTGATATTTTCAAGGATTTTGGGCAATATCTTTAAACAGCATTGAATGAATTCTTCAAAGAAATGCTAAGTGAACTAATGACAGAGGATCAATGAATTATGATAGCTTGCATGTCAAAGGAACCTTATTTGGCATATACATTGACAATGAAAATATATTTTGTTATAACGCAATTTCTTTGTTGTTGATTAAAGATGCTCTAATACTCATGAGCCGATTTAGAATAGCATAAAGATCAAAGGAACCACACCACAGATATAATCCTCCCTCAGTGATTGCCTGGAACTAAAGAACAGTTAATTGTAACTGGAATATGAAATGTAGAAAATTAAACAAACATTCCTTTGAGGCATGAAGTTTGTTGGCAATTAAAGAATAAAAGTATTTCAAACTTTAAAGGAGGCTTAAAATTTACTGAGTGAATATTTTCAGTATTTATTTGTTGAAAAAGATGCACAACTCTCCTCCGCAAGTTCCCACTCTATAAATTATATATCAAATTTGGTGGTAGGATGGAAATACTTCAAACAGGTGTGTTATACTTTACAGAGTGCAGTCTCAGCAGTTGGGAACCAGCAGAGGCAAGCTAAGCTCAGCAGCTGCATGGAAACATCTGAACCCTGACACAAAGTAGAAATGGAGGACAATTAATGCTCAATTTGAGAAAGAGCATGTTTGCTCAAAGCAAAAACAAAGAAGCATAATGTCTCAATGGGCCATTTGTAGAGATCTTGCAAAATGGGAAAGAAACGGGTAGCAGAGCCAATTTTAGCCGAACTAGTACACTTAAAAGAATATTTATTCATTGGATGTAGATGCCACTGGCAATTTATCATCCATCCCTAATTGCTCCTAAGCAGAGTAGGCAGTCTAGAAACAAAACTCCGGATTTGATGCTGTGTTAAATCCATCACCTCTACTGGGGCATAAAATCAGAATCAGGTTTAATATCATTGGCATATGTCATGAAATTTGTTAACTTTGCAGCAGCCATACAATGCAATACATGATAAATATAGGGGAAAAAACTGAATTACATTAATATAAAAAAAGTAGTGAGGTAGTGTTCATGGGTTCAATTCCATTCAGAAATGAGATGGCAGAGGGGGAGGAGCTGTTCCTGAATCACTGAGTGTGTGCCTTCAGGCTTCTGTACCTCCTACCTGATGGTAACAATGAGAAGAGGGCATGTCCTGGGTGGTGGGGGTCCTTAATGATGGATGCGCCTTTTTGAGACACTGGTCCTTGAAGATGTCTTGGATACTACAAAGGCTATTACCCATGATGGAGCTGACTAATTTTACAGCTCTCTGAAGCTTACATTGATCCTGTGTAGTACCTCTCTCCCCCATATCAGACAGTGATGTAGCCAGTCAGAATGCTCTCCACAGTACATCTGTAGAAATTTTCAAGTGTTTTGGGTAACATACTAAACCTCTTCTAATGAAATATAGCCACTCTCTTGCCTTCTTTATAGCTGCATTGATTGATATATTGGGACTAGGTTAGGTCCCCAAAGACATTAACATTCAGGAACTTGAAATTGCTCACTCTCTCCACTTCTGATCCCTTTACGTGCACTGGTGTGTGTTCTCTCGCCATATGCTTTCTGAAGTCCATAATCAGCTCTGGTCTTACCGACGTTGAGTGCAAGATTGTTGCTGTGACACCATTCAACTAGCTGGTGTTTCCTGCTCCTGTACGCCCTCTCATCACCATCTGAGATTCTGCCAACAATGGTTGTGTCATCAGCAAATTTATAGATGGCATTTGAGCTATGCCTAGCCACACAGTCATGGTGTAGGGAGAGTAGAGCAGTGGGATAAGCACACACCTCTGAGGTGCACTGGTGTTAATTGTCAGTGAGGTGGAAATGTTATTACCAATCCACACAGATTATGGTCTTCTGATTAGAAAGTTGAGGTTCCAGTTCCAGAGAGAGTACAAAAGCCTAGGTTCTGTAGCTTTTCATTCAGGACTATAGGAAGGATGTTGTTAAATGCTGAGCTATAGTCAATAAGGAGCATTCTGCCATACAGTAACTTTAGGCCACCAACAGAAGCTTGCCAGAGTCCTTTGTCTTGACCAAATCTTACAAGTTGTCCCAAGTTGTAGCCCATCTAGGTGATGATCCTTCCTCTTCCAGTAATAAGGACTTTGGAGCTTCCGTTGGCATCTGAGCAGCTCTGGGTTTTTATGGGATGGGGTTGCTAGACCCACGCCCAACACTCCTCCTTTCACAAAGGGAGTTGGGTCCATCCATGGCAGAGCTCCAGTATTGGGTAAGGGCAGATTTTATTTCTGTGGGAATTAAATGAACTGGATGAGATTTTCTGGAAATCCAGTAATGTCATATTAATTTTTTTAGCAATCCAGTAATTACTGTTCCAGGCACTTAATTTTTCTTTAAAATTCATGTTCCAAACTTATTCCTATTTATAGAAATGAGTAGTCTAACATTAACTGTCATGCTACCATATGTAGCTTTGTTTCTCATGCCTAGAAATTCAATGTGTTATACTTTGCCTTTGAACTGAATCCATTGTTTTTCTGGTGACTTACATATTCTGTGCTTCAGCTAGGGAACAGATTTCAAGATTTCAAGAGGATCATTAGGACCTCTTCTGGGGCAGGTGGGACCTGTACAAGAGAGATGGGTTACACCTGAACTACAGGGGGACCAATATCCTTGCAGGGACATTTGTTAGTGCTGTTGGGGGGGGGGGGGGGGGGTTTAAACTAGATTTGCAGGGGAATGGGAACCAGAGTGCCAGAGTAGATAGTGGAGTGGGTGTGAAAATAAATTATGTTAAAGGTTCGTGCAATGTCACAAATAGAAGGGTTGTGTGTGGTGGTAATAATCTTCTGAGGTGTGTCTATTTCAATGTGAGGAATATTGTGGGGAAGGCTGATGAACTGAGGGAGTGAATTGACATGTGGAATTATGACATTGTAGCCATTAGTGAATCTTGGCTACAGGAGGGGCAGGACTGGCAGCTTAATTTTCCAGGGTTCTGATGTTTCAGACGTGATAGAGGCAAAGGGATGAAGGGTGAGGGGGTGGCATTGCTAGTCAGGGAAAATGTTACAGCAGTGCTCAGGCAGGACAGATCAGAGGGCTAGTCTACCGAGGCCATATGGGTGGAACTGAGAAACAGGAAAGGTATGACCACATTAATGGGGTTGTATTATAGATCACCCAATAGTCAGCAAGAATTGGAGGAGCAAATCTGCAGAGAGATAGCAGACAACTGCAGGAAACATAAAGCTGTGATAGAAGAGGATTTTAATTTTCTGCATATTGATTGGGACTCCCATACTGTTAAAGGTCTAGATGGGTTAGAATTTGTAAAATGTGTTCAGGAAAGTTTTCTAAATCAATATATAGAGGTATCGACTAGAGAGGATGCAATATTAGATCTCCTATTAGGAAATGAGTTAGGACAGGTGACAAGTGTGTGTGTAGTTGAACACTTTGGTTCCAGTGATCATAATACCATTAGTTTCAACTTAATCATGAATAAAGATAGATTTGGTCCTCGGGTTGAGGTTCTAAACTGGAAAAAGGCCAAATTTGAAGAAATGAGACAGGATCTAAAAAGCGTGGATTGGGACAGGTTGTTCTCTGGCAAGGATGTTGTTGGTAAGTGGGAGGCCTTCAAAGAAGACATTTTGAGGTGGCAGAGATTGCATGTTCCTGTCAGGATTAAAGGCAAAGTGAAAAAGAATAAGGAACCTTGGTTCTCGAGGGATATTGGAACTCCGATAAAGAAGAGGAGAGAGATGTATGACATGTATAGGAAACAGGGAGCAAATAAGGTACTTGAGGAGTATAAAAAGTGCAAAAAATACTTAAGAAAGAAATCAGGAGGGCTAAATGAAGACATGAGGTAGCTTTGGCAGTCAAGGTGAAGGATAATCCAAAGAGCTTCTACAGGTATATTAAGAGCAAAAAGGACAGTAAGGGATAAAATTGGTCCTCTTGAAGATTAGAGTAGTCGGCTCTGTATGGAACCAAAAGATTTGGGGGAGATCTGAAATGGGTTTTTTGTGTCTTTATTTATGAAGGGAACTGACATGGAGTCAATGGAAATAAGTCCGACAAGTAGTGAGGTCATGGAACCGATGTTGTTGTTCATCCTTCGGAGTGGAAGACGACCACAACTTCTGTCAGGTGGAGGGTTTGTGACTGTGGGTTCGGAGGTGACTGGTGAGGCCAATCGGGCCCTGAAAGCTCGCCCACATGTGGGACACATGAGGGTAGGTGCTGCAGTGGAAGTGGAGGTAGCTCGAGACTTGCGCGCGGCGCGTTTCCTCTGAGCCTCTGCGGTGCATCTGATTTCTGCTG
Organism: Hemitrygon akajei; assembly: GCF_048418815.1. Taxonomy (NCBI): domain Eukaryota; kingdom Metazoa; phylum Chordata; class Chondrichthyes; order Myliobatiformes; family Dasyatidae; genus Hemitrygon; species Hemitrygon akajei. The sequence continues at coordinate 145,542,843 of NC_133134.1, read as the reverse complement.
CATACGCTCCTTTAGTGGTCCTGCTCCACCAGGTTGGGCGGTCCAGAGCAAGCAATTCCCAGCTACTGGGATTGATGTTGAGGTCTTTGAGGGACACTTTGAGGCAGTCTTTGAAACGTTTCTTCTGTCCTCCAACCGAGCACTTGCCCTGGCTCAGCTCTCCATACAGCAGCTGTTTTGGTAGTCGACTGTCAGACATCCTGACGACATGGCCAGCCCATCTGACTTGGGCTTTCTGTAGCAGGGTGTAGAAACTGTGGGTGCGAGCCCGCTCCAGGACCTCCATGTCTGGGACTTTGTCCTGCCATCGTACGTGGAGAAGTCTGCAGAGGCAGCTCAAGTGGAAGTGGTTGAGCTGTTTAGCGTGTCTGCTGTAGACAGTCCAGGTCTCGCTGGCATAGAGGAGGGTGGTGAGAACCACTGCTCGGTAGACCTTCAGCTTGGTGGTAAGGCTGAGTCCTCTCCGCTCCCATACATTCTCACGGAGTCTCCCAAAGGCGGCACTGGCTTTGGCAATTCTGTTGCTGATCTCTGCATCTATGTTCACCACTCGTGATAGAGTACTGCCCAGATAAGTAAAGCTGTCGACTGCCAGTAGCTTCTGCCCCTTTACTGTGATTTGTGGTTCCTGGTAGGGCTTTCCGGGTGTGGGCTGGTACATAACTTCGGTCTTTTTGGTGCTGATTGTAAGTCCGAAGTTGTCACAGGCTCGTGAGAGGCAGTCCATTTCTCGCTGCATCTTCTGCTCTGTGCTGTCGTTGAGGGCGCAATCATCAGCGAATAAGAGGTCTCTGATGACGGTCTCCTTTACCTTTGTAACAGCCTGTAGATGCCGGAGGTTGAATAGCCCACCACCAGTCCTGTACCTGATGTGTATACCATCCTGACAATTGCAGAAGGCATCATTCAGCATAGCAGAGAAGACCATGCTAAAGAGTGTAGGGGCGAGAACGCATCCTTGCTTCACACCGTTCGTCACTGGGAAGGCTTCTGACTCATCACCATCATCCAAAACTTTCACCATCATGCCATCGTGGAACTGCTGAACAATCGTGATGAACCTGCTAGGGCAGCCAAACTTCTCCATTATCTTCCATAAGCCATCTCTGCTGACCGTATCAAAAGCCTTGGTCAGATCAACGAAGGTCATAAAGAGGTCGCTGTACTGCTCTTGACATTTTTCCTGGAGTTAGCGTGCAGCAAATATCATGTCAACAGTTCCACGCTCTGCACGGAAGCCACACTGGCTTTCTGGGAGGAGACCTTGCTCAAGGTGTTGGAGAAGGCGATTAAGCAGGATGCGAGCCAAGATCTTCCCAGCTATGGACAGGAGGGAGATGCCTCGGTGATTGTCACAAGACTGGCGGTTGCCTTTCCTCTTGTAGATGTGATCTATACTGGCATCTTTCAACTGTTGCGGGACCTTTCCTTCATTCCACATAGACTGGAAGAGCTCAGTCACTTCTGCATCATGAATGGGCCTCCTGCTTTGTAGACTTCAGCAGGGATTGCATCTGATCCTGGTGCTTTGCTACAAGAAAGTTGCCTGATGGCTTTTCTGACTTCTTCTTCTGTGGGGAGGTTGTCAAGGTCCAGGTTGATCTCCACCTGAGGTAGGCGAGCAATGGCCTCATCGTTGATTTCGGCAGGGCAGTTGAGGACCTGTTTGAAGTGTTCAGCCCATCTCTCCAAAATCTGCTTTTTCTCTGTCAGCAGCCAAGTCCCATCTGCACTGAGGAGGGGGGAGGAGCCAGAGGACTGAGGTCCATACGTAGCCTTCAAAGCGTCGTAGAAATGCTTGGTGTTGTGACTGTCTGCGTAGCTCTGGATCTCATCGGCCTTATTGCTGAACCAGATATCCTGCTGTAGCCCCCTGGGTCGCCTCAGGCTCGCTCAGCTCGTTCTCGTCTAGGGGGAGCAGCCTTCGGCCCCGCCAAACTGGGTAATCAGCTGGTGTGGATGCTGTGTGATGTCCCCCACCTCGCCCAAAAAACAGACAGTACACCTTATGCGATTAAATGATTACAATTTATAAAGATTACTATAACTGATTAATAACCATACAGTATATATGAAGGAAAAGAAAATAAAGAAAAGGTGCCAAACTTATCAAAGTCCAAACCACTTCGTGCACAACTGTTGGAGCTCAATTACTGAAGTCTTCTGGCCACCATTCAATCCCCTCCGAACTCCTTGACTCGCAGCTCAGGACCACCCGAAGTGGTCAACCAAGCACATCTATCTTCGTCTCCTCTCCTTGGGGTACCTCCTGGCCTTGGACCCCTGCTTGGGGTCCGTTCCTCGCCCAGTTTAATGCATCGCGTCCTCTCTCTCTCACTCCCTCGCGCCGATCTCCCCAAAAGCCCGCCAACAATAGCTTACAGACTCAGAAGAAAGAACAACATTAATCCCAATTGGTTTACAGAGGAATACAATTCTTGTTATCAGTAAATTTTAACCCAAACAAGCTTCCAGCACTCTCTCGCAACAAAGAAGCATTCCTACTTTTAACAAAGAAGCCATTTTGATTAACATACGCAGTAACAAAGAAAAGAAGAAACCCCCCCTTTACACTCTCCCCCCAGCAAATAAAAGTCATGTCCTCGTGACTATTAAATAACTCGCCCAATGTGGTGAACTACATATACCTGTCTGGACACGCCCCCGATGACTGCTCCTTTGGCTCCTCCCACAGACCCCGGTATAAAGGTGATGGAGGTCTGAGCCCGGCCTCTCAGTCTCCAGGATGTAGTATGGTGGTCAATCACTGCTTGTTCCTTCTTCCAGTCAATAAAAGCCGATACCTCGCTTTTACGTCTCAGAGTGAGTTATTGATGGTGCATCACCCACTCTTCCTGCCAACACAAACCCTAACCCAGGCACGAACAGTGACATTGTTTCCCAAAGAGTAAACTTCACGCACTGTTCCTCAGGCGCTACATAGGCCAACTTATCTGGGAGTTTCCTAACCCTCTGAGACCTCCGTACCCCTTCACCTAAACCCTTCAGGCTCAGACACAACTGGGGATACCTCGGGCCCGCTACCAACTCCTCTCTCAACCTCTCACTCATGCCCCCCACTGCACACAGTGAACCCTCCCCACTACACCTGACTCAGTGGGAGAAGGGCCAAAGGTCTCTTCCTCAATCGAGGGAAAGTCAGCAAAAGGCAGCATGTACCACACATCCAGCACACCATCCTTCGAATCAGTATTCTTCTTCATTTCTGCGATTGGTAGCTGCTGTTTGATCTTCTCCAAATGGAAACACGTGGCCTGCACTGCTCCTGCAGTCTCTTCAGCCTCCTGCAATCGAGATATCAGCTTCTTCTCTGGCCCCTGCAACTCTCACCACAGGCTCAGCAGTTCTGTCTCACGCATCCCGGCCATCTCAATCTGGGACGCAGTTACTCCAACAGCTTCTTCCACCCCGACCTGAAAAGCAGCAGTTAAAGGTTGGTCAACCTCCAGTTCAGTATTCACTGCACTTCTCTCCAGTTTTTTCTTCCTCATGACTTCTTCCAGATCAACTTTCAGGTTTTGCACTTCATTTGAACTGTCGATGGTCATCTTCAGCTTCCCTTCAAGCTTCCGCTTCCCTCTTCTGAGATTTGTCCGCAATTTCTTCACCTCCGCAAACTCCCCTCTCCAGGCTCTCAGTTTGCTGTTGCCCTCAGTCAGACAACTTTCTTCGTTCTCTCCAACTTGTAAGTCTTCCCACTGGTTCCAGATCACTCTCTCCAGTCTCTCCGTCTTCATTTCAAACTTGATTCCATAGAGACAGTCACTCACCAGCTGCGACCTTCGCCAGCCCTGGCACGTGTCCAGAAAACACTTTAACTCTGTAGTTCTCAGCCGCTCCTGCAACGCCCTCACTTCATATTCTCCCGAGGCAAATCCAAATACCAGGAGGTCATCCACATCTGCCAAAACTCCAAAACACCTCCACATCCCCCATGGTCTTCCACATGCCCCGTGGGAAGGTTGCAAGAGCTCTGGATATGCCCTGTGGCATCTTTTTGGACCGGAAGAATCCTAGGGAACTTATAACGGCCGTCTTCTCCTTATCAGCCCCACTCATCGGGATCTGGCAACATCCACTCCTCAGATCCAGCACCTTAAACCACTTCGCACCATTCAGACAGGCCATCGCCTCTTCGGCCCTCAGGGCCATATTCTGGTCACTGACAGTGCGCCTCTTCAGCGCAATATAATCCACACACACGCTGCCTACGTCTTCCATGGCTGTAGGGGCCAGTCGCCGCAACCTCTCTCTCACCGAGGTGTCTTCAGTAGTCAACTCCCCTCCCTCGTGGTATTTCGCAGCGTCCACTAAGAGGGTCTCACCCTCAGATACTGCCCCCAGGCCGTACCACCACCGGCTCTCGTTTAAATTCAGTACCGGCCCAATGCGGCTACACACGTCCGCCCAAGCAGCCCGAAACTCTGGGTGCATCGACAATGCCTCCAAACAGCGCTCACCCGCCTCCTCCGGGCAGGCCCCCAAGCACATCAGCAGGGTATTGGTCCTCTCCAGAACCGAAACGCTGCCCATCTCAACAGTGTCCGGACACATCAGCATTAACGATTCACGAACCTCAGTCACCCCCACATTTGCCTCTAAGAACTCCATTTTCACTGACCAACAACCGTTGTCTGGATAATCATCAGCACGGGTACTCCAAATCTCCAATGCCCTCAATGTTGTCAAGGGTAAATGCTTCCAATAACGGTTATAAAACAAACCGTACAGCAACTTAACTGGCACCCGGGTGTCGAGGATGGCTTTAACTTGGTTTCCATCCATCCGTAACAACACCTGAGTGCGTGGTCCCTCTAAGCCTTCAGGAATAGGGACTGTTCCTTTCGGGAGTTCCTTGGTACATTGCTGGGAACGTGCTCCCCCAGAGACCCCAAGCCGTTCCCCCACTGGGCCTCCTCTAAGTTTCCCGACAGCTCTCGGATCAACTGAATGACTGAGGGAGGAGCTGATCCCCTTGACAAATCCCCCTGGCACCGCAAGCAATTTATCTGCCCCCTTAGCCAAAGGGGATACCCTAAAAACTTTCCACCAATCTCCTGCCACGGATATGGTAAGCCCCCCCAGCTGCGGCATTTGACTTCCAGTTGAACCAAACGCATTTTCCCACACTTTCCCAGAACTGGCAGCTGTCACCTACCCAACAACTGAGAGGTCCGCTCCGCCCCTTTAAGGCTGGATATTATTCCAACAACTGGGTGGAACCCACCATAGCTGGAACATACCCACCAGTCCTTCCCCGCTCTCTTAACAGCATGGACAGCCCAGGCCCCACCACCATTTTGTCAACGCTAGTCGAAACTCGAACAACGCCCTCCGGGGCACCAACAGCCACCCCACCCAACACACATGCAGAGATAACCAGCAATTGCACACCCGCAAAGGCACACCAGCTCTTCGCCGCAGACATAATTTAAAGAGGGCGATCACACAACTTCCACAGAAATCAATCCTGGACGAGCCCCCACAATGTAGTCCCCTGAGTTGCCTCAGGCTCGCTCAGCTCGTTCTCGTCTAGGGGGAGCAGCCTTCGGCCCCGCCAAACTGGGTAATCAGCTTATGTGGATGCTGTGTGATGTCCCCGCTTCGCCAAAGACAAACAGGACACCATATGCAATTAAATGATTACAATTTATAAAGATTACTATAATGATTAATAACCATACAGTATATATGAAGGAAAAGAAAATAAAGAAAAGGTGCCAAACTTATCAAAGTCCAAACCACTCCGTGCACAACCGTTGGAGCTCAATTACTGAAGTCTTCTGGCCACCATTCAATCCCCTCCGAACTCCTCGACTCACAGCTCAGGACCACCCGAAGTGGTCAACCAAGCACATCTATCTTCGTCTCCTCTCCTTGGGGTACCTCCTGGCCTTGGACCCCTGCTTGGGGTCCGTTCCTTGCCCAGTTTACAGCATCGCGTCCTCTCTCTCTCACCCCCTTGCGCCAATCTCCCCAAAAGCCCGACAACAATAGCTTACAGACTCAGAAGAAAGAACAACATTAATCCCAATTGATTGACAAAGGAATACAATTCTCGTTATCAGTAAATTTTAACCTAGACAAGCTTCCAGCACTCTCTCGCAACAAAGAAGCATTCCTACTTTTAACAAACAAAGAAGCCATTTTGATTAACATACGCAGTAACAAAGAAAAGAAGAAACCCCCCTTTACACTGCATCTCACAGAGTTTCTTCTGCACTTTCCGTCTTGCACTGGCGAAGGTATCTATCTTTGCTTGTGATGTGGGATCGTTCTGGTGCGCTCTGAATAGTTGGTGTTTCTCTGACAACAGTGCCTGTATCATTCTCATCAAACCAGTCTTGATGTTTAAGGATTGCTGGTCCGAGGTGTTCGAGAGCGGTAGGGTAGACTGCATCTCTGAACACTGTCCACTGCTCTTCAATGCTGGTGTGGTCATCCTGGGGTGGGTCAAGCAGCCTGCTATCTAGGTCTTCACAAAATTCTTCTGCAACTACGCTGCCCTTCAGCTTGGAGACATTGAGCCTCTTTGCAATCTTCTGATCTTGGGGTCTTCTCACAGGCAGGATGCAAAGTCTAAACTTGGACACTATGAGTCGATGATCCGTCCAGCAGTCAGCACCACACATGGCCTTTGTCACTCTCACGCCTTGCCAGTCCCTCTTTCTGGTGATGACATAGTCAATCAGATGCCAGTGCCTAGAGCGTGGATGCATCCAAGATGTCTTGTTACGGGTAGGGAGGCGGAATAGGGTGTTGGTGATGACAAGGTCATGCGTAGCGCATGTCTTGATCCACTTGCCAATACCATGTCTTCTAAGAATCCCTTCCCAGGTCTGGTAATCTGTCCCCACTCTGGCATTAAAGTCCCCGAGGACAATAAGCTTCTCTAACTGTGGGACTGCTGCTATGAGGGCGTCAAGTTCTTCATAGAACTTATCTTTGATGTCATCTGGGTTGGTCATCGTTGGGGCATATGCGCTGATCAGCGTTGCACTCCTCTTATTGCCAAGTGGGAGCCGAAGTGTCATCAGGCGATCGTTGATGCCCTCTGGACGTTTGGCAAGTTTACGAGCGAGGTGGGATCGGATGGCAAATCCAACGCCAGCCTCTTGTCGTTCAGTGCTGCTGTGACCACTCCAGAAGAAGGTGTACCCACCACCACGTTCTGTAAGCTAGCCCTTGTCTGCTAGGCATGTTTCGCTGAGTGCTGCAATGTCCACATTATAGCGGGCTAGTTCTTTGGTGACCAGTGCTGTTCTTCTTTCTGGTCTGACAGCCTTGGTGATGTCAAGCAGAGTTCGCACGTTCCACGTGCTAAGGTTGAGCACCTTCACTTTCATCTTTGTAGTTCGACCGCTGAGTGGGATCTCCGCCAGCCGCGGTGTGCTGGCCAGGGTAAGATGAAGCAGGCTATATTTGAGGCACCTTTTCTAGCCCCTTCCTTCGTGGAGGTGAGCAGAGCGATTCCTAAAGAGGACTGCTCAGACACCCAGGGGGCTGCCGAGCTCCACTGCTGCTTCATTCCAGCGGAGAACGACCCAATGCCCTGGGCCGCCTGTGTGCAGGTTTGTGACTACAGCTTTCAATGTATCCACACCTGCTGCTTCGCCACTCGCCGATTGCCACAGGACTTGAAGTTTTTTAGTGGAATGGGTTTGGAGTCGTGACTTGCGCTTGACTTGGATTAAAGTGAAGGAGAGTTGCGCAAATCGTCAGCCTCACTCTTTCGTCTCGACCTGTCTGTATCCAGTTGCAAGACGGAGTCGAGACGGCTGGAGATAAGTCGGGATGCAGTGGATGGTCAGCAGTGTCCTACGTGTCTCACTGTGCCCTGATTGCGCTCCACAATGCTTTGCTGGGTCCGCCTTTCTGCTCATTGGACTGTCAAGTGGTGGTCTCCTCCGCGTAGTCCGCCTAATTCAGTCTTCGCATGCATAGGTAGACAAGCCCTAACTCACTGAGGGTTTGAGGCCCATCGGCTACCCTCACCAGGTTTTGCCGGCCAGTGGAAGCCGTTGCCCGGGGTGTGGCCGCTGTTGCATGCAAACAGCTACGAGGAACCACTGGTGAGAGCTGAGTGTCAGGTGAGGACCAATGCGGACGAACTACTCAGAAGAGTACGACGTGTTCCCCGTCAGAGGTACTACCTCTCCCTGACACCCTATACACCCTGATACAGATTGAAGAGGAGGAGGTGCTTGCTATCTTGAGGCAAATCAGAGTAGATAAATCCCCAGGACCTGACAGGGTATTCCCTCGGACCTTGAAGGAGACTAGTGTTGAAATTGCAGGGGCCCTGGCAGATATATTTAAAATGTTAGTATCTACAGGTGAGGTGCCGGAGGATTGTAGGATAACTCATGTTGTTCCATTGTTTAAAAACGGCTCTAAAAGTAATCCGGGAAATTACAGGCCAGTAAGTTTGACATCGGTAGTAGGTAAATTATTGGAAGGAGTACTAAGAGATAGGATCTGCAAGTATTTAGATAGATAGGGACTTATTAGGGAGAATCATCTTGGCTTTGTGTGTGGTAGGTCATGTTTAACAAATCTATTAGAGTTTTTCGAGGAGGTTACAAGGAAAGTGGATGAAGGGAAGGCAGTGGATGTTGTCTACATGGACTTCAGTAAGGTATTGACAAGGTCCTGCATGGGAGGTTAGTTAGGAAGATTCAGTCACTAGGTACACATGGTGAGGTAGTAAATTGGATTAGACATTGGCTCAATGGGAGAAGTCAGAGAGTGGTAGTGGAGGATTGCTTTTCTGAGTGGAGGCCTGTGACTAGTGGTGTGCCACAGTGATCAGTGCTGGGTCCATTGTTATTTGTCATCTATATCAATGATTTGGATGATAATGTGGTAAATTGGATCAGCAAATTTGCTGATGATACAAAGATTGGAGGTGTAGTGGACAGAGAGGAAGGTTTTCAAAGAATGCAGAGGGATTTGGACCAGCTGGAAAAATGGGCTGAAAAATGGCAGGTGGAGTTTAATACAAACAAGTGTGAGGTATTGCACTTTGGAAGGACAAACCAAGGTAGAACATACAAGGTAAATGGTAGGACACTGAGGAGTGCAGTAGAACAGAGGGATCTGGGAATACAGATACAAAATTCCCTAAAAGTGGCATCAAAGGTAGATAGGGTAGTAAAGAGAACTTTTGGTACATTGGCCTTTATAAATCAAAGTATTGAGTATAAGAGTTGAAATGTTATGGTGAGGTTGTATAAGACATTGGTGAGGCTGAATTTGGAGTATCGTGTGCAGTTTTGGTCTCTGAGTTACAGGAAGGATATTAATAAGGTTGAAAGAGGGCAGAGAAAGTTCACAAGGATCTTGCCGAGACTTGAGAAACTGATTGACAAGGGAGATAGAAACATTGAGGCGAATGCAAAGGTTGAGCACTGGTTGCCTGCTATTTGATCACTAATGACATTGCTGTGTTGCCAGAGAGGGGAGACTGCTTTTTGATTGCTTGTGAGATTGCTCAGCTGCCGGAGATGGGGAGCACCTGCTGCTGTGCCCGGAGAATATTACCCAGGTTTTCTGCATTTTGAATATGGACTTTTTCAGTCTTTTGGTTTTTAATATTCTGTGTGCTTTGCCCAATCTTTCTCGTTTTTTTATGTGCAGTGGAGGGGAAGTAGGGGGTCGATGTACATGTTCTATTTTTGTTAATTTTTTGTGTGGGGAGGAGCGATTTCCAGGTTGATGATTGTACTGCCGTTCTTTACTTTCATGGTTTCGTGGCGATCTAGAGAAGAAAATTTTCAGAGTTGTATGCTTTGATAATAAATGAACCTTTGAAACTTTGGAAGTGGAAGGGGAAGTGGGAGCAGTTGAGAGGACCAGCCTTGCCCTAGGATACCATTATGATGAAGCAAGTTTGGGGCCAGGGATGGGTGATCAGGAGGGTGAAGGAAGTCGGGTGGCAGAGCAGTGACCAGAGGGATGCCCAAGGAGAGCTGGTCAAGAAGTAACCTAAAAGAGAATCTACCTGAGTTGGGTTCCCAGCAATAGGTTGCATACCACATGTGAAGCATAAACGCATGAGATGGTGCAGATTCTGGAGATCTTGAGGAATACACACCAAGTGCTGGAGGAACTCAGCAGGTCAGACAGCAATAAACAATCCTGATGAATGGCTAAGGTCTAAAATGTCTCATTGATTCCTCTCAATAAATGCTGCCTGACCTGCTGAGTTCCTCCAGCACTTTGTGTGTGTTCTACCTACTTGTGAAGTCCCCCTTTTAAATAGCACTGCTACAGCCCTTGTAATTTTTGCACTAGCCTCCCACAGAGTGAACACTTCGTCAGGCCTTGGGGATTTCCCCACCTTAATTCATCTCAAGGCAGCAAACACCTCCTCCTCTGTAATCTGTATAGGTTCCATGACCTCACTTCTGCATTGCTGCACATCTGTAAACTCTGTCCATCTCCCGAGTAAAAAATCCATTTAAGGTCTACCCCATCTCTTTGGCTCCATGCATAGATTACCACTCCGATCTTTCAGAGGACCAGTTTTGCCCCTTGCTACTGTTATGGCACGGCAACAATGAGTATAGAATTGAGAGAGGTTTATTATAACAAATAAAACATTTATTAAACACTGCTAAAAAAAAACCAAAAGTAAACAAACGACTAACTTAACCAGAAGTCTGCTGCTATACGGCAGCTCGAGCAGTTCTTAAAGCGGTAATGTAAAAACAGTTCTTGAAGCGGTAATGTAAAAACAGTTCTTAGAAGTAGTAATGCAAAAGTCCAAGTGATTTACACAGTCATTTAGGAGAGTTTTTCCTAGAAGTAATGAATTCCTCGCCAACGTCACGTTACTGATGATCCTAGCCGAAATATGCCTTGCCTGAAGAATTCACGGTGAAGGAAATAAAACGGCTTAAAGGCATTGACCTTTCCTTGGCGAATCTCTGCATCCAACTCTTTCTGCTCTTTTAGCAGGAGCTATCTTGGACCGCAGGTTACTAATTCCTTCCGAATGAAGATTAATTAAGGTCAAACCTATTTATCGCCATCAACACTAACTTTTTCCAATCCTTTGGGATTTCTGTACTTCAATAAATTCTTCACTCTCTGACTGGACTATACTGGCAGTATTGTAGCAAAACTGCTGGCAATAACCTTTGAGACTTAAGGTAGAAAGCAAAACTCCACTTTAAGACAAAACTGCGTCATAACTCAAATACACAGCAGAACGGAGTCACTGACAAGTTCAACCACAAACTGCCCCGTGTCACAGGGAGGGGTTCTCCTTTTATACCCTGTTAAAAAAAAACTATCACATGACCTCTCACTGGCGGGAAAATTCCATCACTCCACTATCACTCCACATCATGCCCAGCAGAGCCTCAATTACATCATGGTCATGTGACAGGCTCAAGATCCCACGGGTACGTAACACTATCCTTTTGTTCTTAATATATCTGTAGAAGCTTTTATGATTCTCCTTCACCTCGTCTGCTAGAGAAACCTCATGCCTTCTTTTAGCCCTCCTGATTTCCTTCTTAAGTGTTGCCTTGTATGTCTTATATTCCTCAAGTACCTCATTTGTTCCTACCAGCCTACACCTGTTCTGCACCTTCTTCTTTTCCTTCCCTTTCTTTTTTTTTTATGGTGACATATATTTATTTTCTTTTACAGTATTTTTATTCAGAAGAAAAAACAAGATTTACAGAGTGCAACACATAGATACATCTCAACGTAAAGTGTGTACATTCATATATTGTAATAAATTTGATCAAAATGTTATAGCACATCACATAAAGGTATACCACTCTGTAATCAAAGATTTAAAGATAGGTCATACATCATAAAATAAATTTTTTATATAAAAAAAAGTCAACCCCCTACCAACTACCAAAGAAAAAAACTGATGGATGATAATGGATAATTAGGAAAAAAAACATATTCGCTTAAGAAGAGAAGATAGAAATATACATAAAAGTCTGTGCACTGTTAAGCTTTATAAATTGGAAAAGTAATTTAGGAAAGGTCCCCAGATATCATAAAAAGATTGTTTCGAATTTAAGACTGAGCAGCGGATCTTCTCTAAAATGAAATACGACATAATATCACGTAGCCATTGAAGATGTGTAGGAGGGGTAGACTCCTTCCATTTAAGCAAGATTGCTCTCCTTGCTAAAAGAGAGGTAAAAACTAAAACCTGTAGGTTAGGAGTATTTAAAGTTATATCTTCATTTGCAATAATACCAAACAAGGCGGTAAGGGGATTTGGGTCAAATTGGACCCTAAAAAGTTGTGAGAAGGTATAGAATACTTCCCGTCAAAACTTTTCAATTTTAGGATAAAACCAAAACATATGAATTAAAGAGGCATCAGCAGAGTTGCATTTATTACAAAGTGGAGAAATGCTCGGATAAAAACTGGACAGCTTCTGTTTAGAAATGTAAGCTCTATGAACCACTTTAAATTGTAGAAGGGAATGACGAGCACAGAAAGATGATTTAATAATCCGTTTAAGAATTTTATTCCATCTTTCATCAGAAATCTGACTATTTATGTCATCCTCCCAAGCTTTTTTTATTTTATCTAAATAGTCTTGTCTAAAATCAATCAACAAGTTATAGATACCGGTAATAGAGCTATTAACAAAAGGTTTTAAATTTAAAAGATCGTCCAGTAAATTTTTATCAGGACCTATAGGAAAAGTAGTTAATTGGGAACGTAAGAAATCTCTAATTTGAAGGTATCTGTAAAAATGTGTTTTTGGCAGTGCAAATTTAGTTGACAATTGGTCAAATGAAGCAAAAAACCCTGAGATAAACAGGTCCCAAAAACACTTAATACCTAGTTCATCCCAATCCTTAAAGACTTTGTCAGTCATGGAAGGGATGAAAAAATAATTAAGGAGAATGGGAGATGATAATGAAAAATTCGCTAAACCAAAAAATTTTCTAAATGAGACCAGATCCTTAAGCTTTGCTTAACAGTTATATTATCTGTTGTTTTACTTGCTGAAAAAGAAGAGTATAATCCAAGAGAAACAATAGAGGATTTTTTTAAGGAATTAACTTCTAAGGAGACCCATGATGGGCAATCTTTATGATAAATATAACAGGACCAAAAAGTAATATTCCTTATATTGGCAGCCCAATAGTGAAACCTAAAATTGGGTAGGGCTAATCCACCCATCTCTTTATTTCTTTGTAGGTAAACTTTACTTAAATGAGCTTGTTTATTATTCCAAATATAAGATATTAAAATTGAATCTAAAGAATCAAAGTAGGTCTTAGGAATAAAAATAGGTAATGCCTGAAAAAGATATAAAAATTTAGGAAGAATCTTCATTTTAATCGAATTAATTTGGCCAATTAGGGATAAAGAAAGAGGAGACCATTTAGAAAGCATCTTTTTCACATAATTCAATAAAGTGTTTAAGTTTTCTTTAAATAAATTCTTGAAGTTTTTAGTAATTGTTACACCTAGATATGTAAGTTGATTTGTAACAACTTGGAATGGAAATTTGGCATTTGATGACATTAGGTCATTTAAAGGAAATAGCTCACTTTTATGTAAGTTCAGCTTATATCCTGAAAAATAACTAAACTGGGAAATTAAAGAAAGAACCAAAGGTAAAGAAGTTTCAGTGTTAGAGATAAAAAGTAAAATATCATCAGCGTATAATGAAATTTTATGCATCGTACCTTCCCTTAGTATACCAGAAATGTTCTTAGATTCTCAAAATGCTATTGCTAAGGGTTCTATAGATAAAGCAAAAAGTAAAGGACTAAGAGGGCAACCTTGTCTAGTTCCCCGCTGTAATTTAAAGGGCTTAGAAATTTGAGAGTTAGTAATAACCTGAGCGGTAGGAGACATGTAAATTAATTTAACCCAACGAATAAAATTAGGCCCAAAATTAAACTTCTCTAAGGTCTTAAAAAGATAATTCCACTCAATCCTATCGAAGGCTTTTTCTGCATCTAAGGATAATATACGCTCTGATATTTTTTTGGATGGTGAGTATATCACATTTGATAACTGACGTATATTAAAATGTGAGTAACAGTTTTTAATAAATCCTGTCTGGTCATGTGATATAATAGATGGTAAAATATTTGCAAGTCTTTGAGCTAAGATTTTTGATAAAATTTTTGCATCAACATTTAATAAAGAAATCAGTCTGTATGAAGAACATTCAGCTGGATTTTTATTTTTTTTAAAAATAAGAAAAATAAAAGCTTCATAAAAAGATTGAGGGAGTTTTCCTGATTTAAAGGACTCTGATAAAACAGAGGATAAGTAAGGAGTAAGTAATGTAGTGAAAGTTTTATAAAACTCCCCAGGAAAGCTATCAGGTCCTGGGGTCTTACCAGAATGTAAAGCACGTATAGCCTCAGCCACTTCTTCATTGGAAATAGGCTGATCTAACTGTATTAGGCTATCAGCAGACAATGTAGGAATGTTGATATTACTGAAAAAAACGTTCATATAGGTATCATCTGAAGAAGAGTCAGACTAATACAACTTAAAGTAAAAGTCTTTAAATACATTGTTAATTTCAGAATGGTCAGATATCTTAGTACCATTATTTTTTAAATTTTCTGTGATTTGACGATTAACTGTAAAAGATTTTAAGCGATTGGCTAATAAACTACCTGTTCTATCCCCATGAATGTAAAATTGAGTTTTATCGCTCAACAGCTGTCGTTCAATTGGGTAAGTCAGCAGAAGATTATAGTTGGATTGGATTTCCATCCGCTTATTATTTATACTTGGATCTGGAGATAGGGCATACTTTTGATCAAGAACTTTTAATATCGCTGCTAAGTCAGACCTTTCTTTGTTAGCTTTTTTCTTTATATTGGCAGAGTAAGAGATAATTTGTCCATGAATATATGCTTTAAACATATCCCAGACTATAGTACCAGCAGTATCTCCTTTAAAATTTTCTTTAAAGAAAAAAGTAATATGATTTTCCAAAAACTTTAGAAAATTTTTATCAGATAACAATGATAGGTTAAAACACCAACTTCTATTTGATACAGAATGAACAGGTAATCTTAAAGCCAGAAGCCTTAACCAAGGCCTCATGATCTCTCAAAAAACAAATTTCCCTAAATCTTCTGGGGAGCCATCAAGAAGCTCCTTCCCCTCTGCCATCTCATTTCTGAATGGACATTTTTTGTTTCACAGAAACTTGGTTAACCGCCCCTTCATTCCAGACAGCAATACAACTTGATGGTTCCACAATTTACCACCAAAATTGGACAGCTGAGTCTTTCAAAGACCGAGGAGGTGATGTATGCTTCATGATCAACAGCTTGCATTGCAGTCCCAGTTGCGTTCACCCAACCTGGAACATCTCACATTCAAGTGTTCTCCATCTTATCTACTGTGGGAGATTTCACCAATTATCTTGGTAGTGGTGTACGTCCCATCTCAGGCCAGTGTCAAACAAGCTCAAGACAAACTGATCAAAATAATCAACAGACATGAAACAACACATCCTGATGCCTTCCCTATCATTCTGGGGGATTTTAATCAGGCCAGCTTGAAAAAGTCTCTAAATATTATTAACAGAGGAACCAATACATGGCTACACCACCACCAAGAGCGCTTACCATGCTATCCCACACCCACACTGGAAAGTCTGATCACCTGGCTATATTTCTACTCCCTGAGTAAAGAACATAAGAACATAAGAGATAGGAGCAGGAGTAGGCCAATCGGCCCCTCAAGCCTGCTCCGCCATTCAACAAGATCATGGCTGATCCAATCTTAACTCTAGTTTTCACCGAATCCCACAAGGCAACAGTGCCAACCAACAGGGCACCATGCCGCCCATTTTATTTTATTATTCATCCCGCCCAAACCCATGTGATCACCCAGGGAAAAAAAATCGAGTTGCCAATTGAGGAAAAAAAATCTGGAAAATTCCTCTCCGACCCATCCAGGCTATCGAAAACTGGTCCAGGAGATCACATGGCTGATCTAAACCTAGCCTCATGTCCACTTACCTGCTCGCTCACCGTATCCCCTAATGCCATTTTTATCCAGGAAAATGTCTATCTCCGTTTTGAATTTATTGAGTGTAGTAGCTTCCACAGCTCTCTGGGGCAGTAAATTCCACAGCCCCACTACCCTCTGAGTGAAGAAATTTCTCCGCATCTCAGTCCTGGAACGGCATCCCCTTATTTTAAGATTATGCCCCCTAGTCCTAGTTTCACCCATCATTGGGAACATTCTCCCCGCATCCACTGGATCAAGCCCCTTCACAATCTTATATGTTTCAATAAGATCGCCTCTCATTCTTCGGAACTCCAATGAGTAGAGTCCCAATCTCCTCAACCTCTCATCATACATCAACCCACCCATCCCCGGAATTAACCTAGTGAACCTTCTCTGCACTGCCTCGAGAGCCAGTATGTCCTTTCTTAAATATGGACACCAGAACTGCACGCAGTACTCCAGGTGTGGTCTCACCAATACCCGGTACAACTGCAGTAAGACCTCCCTGTTCTTATACTCCATCCCCCTAGCAATAAAAGCCAGCATTCCATTGGCCTTCTTGACCACCTGCTGCACTTGCATACTAACTTTTTGTGTTACCTGCACCAGGACCCCCAGATCCCTTTGCACAGAAGCACTTTCCAGTTTCTCTCCATTTAGATAATAACTTGCTCTATTATTTTTCCTGCCAAAGTGCAAGACCTCACACTTGTCAGTATTATATATCTGCCAAATGTCTGCCCAATCACTCAGCCTATCTATGTCCCCCTGCAGGGTTTC
Source organism: Hemitrygon akajei (assembly GCF_048418815.1). Classification (NCBI taxonomy): domain Eukaryota; kingdom Metazoa; phylum Chordata; class Chondrichthyes; order Myliobatiformes; family Dasyatidae; genus Hemitrygon; species Hemitrygon akajei. Next base: position 145,526,052 of record NC_133134.1, on the reverse strand, counting down.
AATGTCCTCTGCACTCATTACACTCCCTCCCATCTTTGTGTCATCAGCAAACTTCGATAAGTTGCACTTAGTCCCTTTCTCCAAATCATTAATATAGATTGTAAAGAGTTGGGGTCCCAACACCGACCCCTGCGGAACACCACTAGTCACCAACTGCCAGTCTGAGAATAAACCATTTATCCCAACTAAAGGCAGAGACATAAGACTACAGAACCAGTACTGAGTCCCAAAAAAGGTATGGACAAGGGAGACGCATGAGTACTTACAGGACAGCTTTGAATTGGTGAACTGGACTATATTCAGAGATTCATTACAGTACATCACAGCTGTGGCTGACTTCATTAAGACCTATGTGGATGAGTGGGTGCCTTCGAGGACATACCATGCATGCCCACATCAAAAAGCCATGGATGTACCAGGACGTTTGAAGTCTGCTGAGGGCTATATCTGGTGACCCATGTCTGTACAAGAAAACCAGGTACAACTTATGGAAGGCTACCTCAAGAGCAAAAGTACAATTCTGAATGAGGGTGGAGGCTGAATCGGATGCACGTCAACCTTGTCAGGGTTTGCAGGCCATTACTTCCTACAAAGTGAAAACCAACATCAGCAATGGTGGTAATGCTTCATTCCTAGATGAACTCAAAGCACTTTATGCTTGCTTTGAAAGGGAGAATAAAACTACAGCTATGAGGATCCCTGCAGCACTCGGTGACCCTGTAATCTCTGTCTCGGAGGCCAATGTCAGGCTGTCTTTTAAGAGGGTGAACCCTCGCAAGGTAAAGTCCCTTATGGAGTACCTGGTAGGGCTCTGAAAACCATGCCAACCAAATGGCAAGGGTGTTCAGTGTTCAAGGACATTTTCAGTCTCTCATTGCTACAATCAGAAGTTCCCACTCGCTTTAAAAGGGCAATAATTATAGCAGTGCCTAAGAAGAACAGGGTGAGCTGCCTTAACGACTAATATCCAGTGGCACTCACATCTACGGTGATAAAGTGCTTTGAGACATTGGTTAGGGCTAGAATAAATTCCTGTCTCAACAAGGACATAGACCCAACGCAATTTGCCCATCACCACAGCAGATGCAATCTCATTTGCTCTTCATGCTTCATGTGTCCTTGGATCACCTGGACAATACTGTACTAATACCTAATACCTATGTTAGGATGCTGCCTATTGGCTACAGCTCAGCATTTACCACAATTCTGGTTGGAAAGCTCCAGAACCTGAGTCTCCGTAGCTCCCTCTGCAACTGGATCCTCACCTTCCTAACCAGAAGACCACAATCTGTCTGGTTTGGAAATACCATCTCCACCTCAGTGCTGACAATCAACACTGGCACACCTCAGGAATGTGTGCTTAGCCCACTGCTCTTTTCTCTCTACACCCATGGCTGTGTGGCTGAGCACAGTTCAAATGCCATCTGTAAATTTGCTGGCGATACAACTATTGCTGGCAGAATTTCAGATGAGGACGAGAGGGCGTACAGGAGGAAGATTTATCAGAAAATTGAGTAGTGTCATAGCAACAACCTTGCACTCAATGTCAGTAAGACCAAAGGACTGATTATAGACTTCAGAAATGGTGAAACGAGGGAAAGCACACCAGTCCTCTTAGAAGGATCAGAAGTGGAAAGAGTGAGCAACTTTAAGTTCCTGGATGTCAATATCTCTGAGGAACTATCCTGAGTCCATCATATTAATGCAATTATGAAGAAGGTATGATAGCACCTATATTTCAATTGGAGTTTGAGGAGATTTGGTATGTCACCAAAGACACTGCAGATTTCTACACATGTACTATGGAGAGCATTCTAACTGGCTGCATCACCGTCTGGGGTGGGGGTGGGGATGAGAGGGCTACCACACAGGAGCAAAATAAGCTGCAGAGAGTTGTAAACTCAGTCAGCTCCATCAAGGGCACTATCCTCTGTAGCATCCAGGACATCTTTAAGGAGCGATGACTCAAAAAGTTGGTATCCATCATTTAGGACCCCCTCACCCAGGTCATGCCTTGTTCTCATTCCTACCATCAGGAAGGAGGTACAGAAGCCGGAAGGCACACTCAATGATTCAGGAACAGATTCTTCTCTTCTGATGTCCAATTTTTGAATGGACATTGAACACATGAACTCTACCTCACTACTTTTTTATTTCTATTATTGCAATATTTACTTAATTTGACTATTTTATATACAGTATATTAAACCCGATTCTGACTTGTTATCCTTGCCTTTTATTCTGATAACAACCTACAAACTCTGTTCACTCAGCATTGCACTTTTGAAGGCCTCCAACTTACCAAGTACACCTTTGCCAGAAAACGACTTGTCCCAATCAACACTTGCCAGATCCTTTCTGGTACCATCAAAATTGGATTCTCCAATTTAAAATCTTAACCCAGGGACCAGATTCATCCTTTTCAATAATTGCCTTGAAACTAATCGCATTATGACCACTAGGTGTAAATTGTTCCTCTACACCAGATGCAAATTGTCACCTGCCCTGCTTCATTCCTTAAAAGGAGATCCATTATCACACTCTCTCTAGTTGGGACTTCTACGTACTGATTAAACAAACTTTCCTGGACAGATTTGACAAGTTCTTTCCCATCCTGTCCTTTTACAGTATTGGAGCCACAGTCAATATGTCGAAAGTTAAAATCATGAACTATCACAACCTTATGTTTCTTGCAACATCTGTGATCTCTCTACAAATTTGTCCTCTAAATCACACACACTGTTGGGTGGTCTATAATTTAATCCCATTAATGTGGTCATACCTTTTTTATTCATCAGTTCTACCCATTAAGTCTCATTAGTCTGTCCTGGCTGAGCACTGCTGTGACATTTCCCCTGACTAGTAAGGCCACCCCTCCTCCTTTAATCCCTCCTGCTCTATCACACCTGAAACAACAGAACCCTGAGACTGAGCTACCAATCCTGCCCCTCCTGCAACCAAGTCTCACTAATGGCTATGATGCCATAATTCCACATGCTGATCCATGCCCTACCTCAATCACTTTTCCAGCAATACTTCTTGCATTCAGATACATGCAGCTCAGAACATTATTCCCACCTTTTGATTTCTGACTTTGTATGTAAGCTGAACAACCCCTCCATTATCTGCTCTGGCACTCCAGTTCCCATCCCACTGTCACTCTAGTTTAAACACCCCCCCCCCCCCCACCACCACCACTTGCAGAACTAGCAAACCTTCCTACTAGGATGTTAGTCCCCCTCCAGTTCTAGTACAAGCAATCCTTTCTGTACAGGTCCCACCTTTCCTGGAAGAGAGCCCAATGATCAAAAAATCTTACGCCCTCCCTCCTGCGTCATCTCTTTAGTTGCATGTTAAATCACTTTGCAGGACCTTGTCACCCCTCATACCCATGTCACTGGTACTGACGTGGACCATGACCTCTGCCTGCTCACCAACCCACTTCAGAATGCTGTGGACTTCATCCGAAATGTCCCTGGCCCTGGCAGCCAGGAGAAAACATACCATCAGGGAACCTTGCTGTCATCCACAGAACCTCCATTCTATTCTCCAAATCAACAGCTCGTCTCTTCTCTCCCCTTCCCTTCTGAGCCACAGAACACTGCTCTAAATGTTCAATAAAAAAACTCTATCCAAAGGCTACACCTCTTCTCACCGAAACCTCAATGAGCCAAAAACCTCAACTCCCACTCTAACTGGGACGGCAAGGATCAAAGAGCTGGAAGGGCCTACTCATTAAATAAATAAATAACATGGGCACAATGGCTGCCCCTGCTTAAAACCCTTGCCAAGTGTCTAATTATGCACAATCCAATGTCTCCTCGGGAACTAGGCGCGTAAAATTTGCCGACTGCTGCCACTCAGATCTATTAAACTCTTCTTCTCCCTACACAATCTGATATCACCTTAGGGACTGTGGCACACAAAATATCATTTTAGGTGTAATTTCAAAGTTCAATGTTCAAAGTAAATTTATTTTTAAAGTACATACATGTCACCACATATAACCCCAAGATTCATTTTCTTGTGGGCGTACTCAGTAAATCCATAATAGAATAATAACCATAACCCTAATCAATGTAGGAGCACACCAACTTGGATGTTCAACCAGAGTGAAAAAGACAACAATCTACGCAAATACAAATGCAAACAGAAAGAAATAATAATAATAATAATAATAAATAAATAAGCAACAAATATTGAGAACATGAGATGAAGAGTCCTTGAAAGTGAGTCCAAAGGTTGTAGGAACTTTTCAATGATGGAGCAAGTGAAGTTGACTGAAGTTATCCTCTTTTGGTTCAAGGGCCTAATGGTTTAGGTGTAGTAACTATTCCTGACCTGGTGGTGTGAGTACTAAGGCCTAAGTCTTAAGTATCTTCTTCCTGATGGCAGCAGCGAGAAGAAAGCACGTCCTGGGTGGTGGGAGTCTCTGATGATGGATGCAATTTTCCTGCGACAAGATTTCATGTAGATGTGCTCAATGCTGGCGAGGGATTTACCCATGATGGGCTGTTTTTTTGTAGGATTTTCTGTTCAAGGACATTGGTATATTGTTATTTTCATACCAGGCTGTGATGCAATCAGTCAATATACTCTACACCACACACCTATTGAATTTAATCAAAGTTTCAGTTGTCATTCCGAATCTTGAGAAACTCCTAAGGAAGTAGAGGCACTGCTTTGCTTTCTTTGTAATTGCACCTACGTGCCGGGCCTAGGACTCATCCTCCGAAATAATAACACCAAGGAATGTAAAGCTGCTGACCCCCTCCACCTCTGACCCTTCAATGAAGACCGGCTCATGGTCCTCTGGTTCCTTCTCCTGAAGTCAATAATCAGCTCCTCAGTCTTGCTGACATTAGCGAGTTGTTATGGCAGCACTCAAACAGATTTTGAATCCCCCTCCTATATGCTGATTCGTCAGCACCTTTGATTTGGCGTACATCAGTGATGTCCTTGGCAAACTTGAATATGGCACTGGAGTTATGCTTAGCCACAAATCCCCTTCATATTCCCACAATGACCAGTCCGTCCTCTGATTTAGTAATGGGATTACAGTAAGGTCAAATGCAAACTAGAACAGTAACTCAGTCCACTTGGGCAGTTTTCAACAAATGTTGCAAACATTGGGTTTTCAAATTTCATATAACCCCTCCTGTGTTCTTTTGCAACCCAAGCAGATCACCCAGTTTCTCCAACCCTTCTCCCTTGTTACCTTGGCTCTTCACCCTCTCCTACCTGGTTCCATCTGCTCATTACTCTCAGATCTATCCACCTGGGTTTCTTCCTTCTTCTCCTTTTCTATCTCCTTCCCCTGGTTCCACGTGTCTATTTTTCCGTCTGTCTGTTTTTCTACCTGTCGTCTATAAGCCTCTGTCTTAAAAGTCCCCTTTCATCACTCTTCAGATGGCTGTATCTCCCCAACGGCCCCATCTGCCCAGCAGCCCTCTCTCATTTCATTCCACCTATTATCTGTCTTCCTCTGTCTCATCCCTCCTTTTCACTTCTATATACTGGCTATCTTCCCTCCATATTCTTAGTCCTGATGCAGGGTCCTGGTCTGAAACAATACCTATCCCTGTACTTTCAAGGATGCTGCTCGATCCACTGAGTTCTTCCAGCAATCTGTTTTTGTTCCAAATTTAAGCACCTTCTTCTCTTGTGTCTCCTTTCCATGTGCTTAAATTCTATCATTTTGCCAGTAAGTAATATCCTGACATCATTACTTTCCATGAATATGATAATGAACTGAAATTACAATGAAATAGTTAGCATAGTGATGAATGGAACAGCAGCTGACACAAACAATACTATTGTATTAATCTTCCAGAATTTAGCATTTGAATTTAAACATCATGCCAGCATTATCTATTTTAACCTATATAAACAGCTTAAATCTAAGAATCAGAACAAGATCAGCTGCGCATCTTAAAGTTGGCTAATAAACATTCTTTAGTTCATCATATAAGCCCCTCTCTACAGCCCTTAACATTTTTATAATTAGAATGAAAATGTTCTTGTCAAATATTTAATTTTTTTTGGATCCCAGTGACTTTTGTTAAGCTTTTTGTTCAGGTACCAGATATCTGCCCTTCCAGAATTCACAAATCAATACCCAGAATTTTGAGATACAGAATAATATCCACTCTTGCGGAGTTTTGTGAATAAGTGTAATTAAATAAATGCTATCTTTTACTTTTTCCAACTTGTGTAGTTGTTCTGCCGTAGACTGCAAATTTACAGAGTTGGGAATTCTGCCCAATCCACCCTTCTCATTAACTCTGCCTACATTTCCAGCACCTTGGGCAAGCAGTTTCTAACCTTCCTACCTCTTCTCCCGTCTCCCATCAGGCATGAGGTACAAATGCTTGAGTGCACCAAACTCCAGGACACTTTCATTCCCACCATTACCAAATTCTTGACTGGACCTCTCATACACTGAAAGATGAACGTTTGATCTCTTTACCTGCCCATACACTTTATTTATTTACCTGCACTGTACTTTTTCTGCAACTGCAACACTTATAGTCTACATCCTGTTTTCTGTTAACTACCTCAGTATGATTATGCATGGCATGATCTGTCTGGATGGCACATAAGACCAAAGTAAATCTGACAATAACAGACCAATAATAACTTGTGCTTCTTCACACTTGCACAGATGGCAGTGATTTATAATACAGAAAATCCCAATGTAGACTGTCTTCTCGGAATGCAAACCCACTCATTTTCCACCACCCCCAACCAACCCCTCAACTACCACTGCCATAACCTGCATGTCATGAATGTGACAAATCTTGGTCAGAGTCCCATTACTAAATTTTCCATTAATCTTACCACCAACTCTATCATGTATTCAATAGAGTGGCTATGTATACTGTTGAAAGCTACAGCTATCTCATGCTGAAACCTGGTTTCCTGATTCACTATCTTAAATTGTGCTGATAGCAAAGACAGAATCTCCATTTCAAACAGCAATGCAAACTCTAACGTGCTGCAGATGGTGGAATTGCTCAAAAGGTGGACAGCATCTGCTGAGAAAGCAACAGGGCCACTAACCTGAAACAACTTTCTTTCTTCACAGATGCTGCCCTGACAAGTGAGTATTTCCAGCATGTTATGCTTTAATTTGGAAAACACTATGCCTCTACAAAACCCACAGGTACTTTGAGTCCTATATCCAACCCCAGCATCTTCCCATACACAAGTATTCTTTAAAACAAAGCCTCTTTTTTGATATGGTAAGCTGAAAATATTCTACTTGGTATGGTTAGGTACAGTCAACATTGAGTACAGATAACTAAAATATTAAATACAGCAGGCATATTGAATGTGATACAAGATTTTTGTTCATGTAATTTGAGCTCTTATGTTTGGTCACACATCTGACCTTTTAATACAAGGAGACTGCCTGGTATATTTGACTAATACCCATGCAAACTTGTGCAATATCTGTTTCTCTGAGGGGACATGTTATACTCTTTCACTTTGAGGTGGAGTGCCTGCCTGTCTCCAAAAATTGTGTGTGTTTGCAAATTTTTCTTTTTCTCATTTTAATGTAGGTAAGAAAGTATGAATTCTGCAAATAGGTTAATTGACATTCTCCATTCACTTCTGTGTTATGACAAACTGTCTCACGCTGTGATTTATGCAGATGGTGAGAGAAGAACTGGAGATGGCAATCAAATGATGTTTGGCAAGCTTTTTTTTATTCAGGAAGAGAGAGAAGCCAGGGAGATAGATGTCATTGTTGGCACAACGTACAATGATGTAAGGATGTCTTTCTGTTCAATATAGATCATGTTATGTTTATGAACATAAATTAAAGAATAATCAAGCTTAACAGTGCTGATACTATTTAAAGCAACAGGCACCTATTGATTCTGCTGGCTGTATACTTTACCCCAGTATGAAGTACGTAATGTTCACTAATCTGTGTGTGTGAAGTAGGTAATGTAGACTGATCAACAAATAAATTACTAAAGTCACATGTATGAGGATATTCACAAATCCTCTCTGTTCAATTGATCAGAATGGATCAGCTGACTATTGCCTGCCACGTTTCATGAACTTCAGGCATCCAGTATTACTCCATCTCTGAAATTAGACATTATTGTAATGTAGCAAACACAACATACTTGTACACAGCAAGAAACTGCAAGCTGTATTGTGATAAAGATGAGCTAATCTGCTTTTCTTGGGTTGATCAAGGGATAAATATTGGAGATAAGCTCCTTGGCTCTCTTCAGAGTGATGACATGCATTCTTTTATGTGTATCTGAGAGAGTATGCAAGGCTTGACTTAAAGTTTTTTTTTGAAAATCTGCCCCTGTTACTGTAGAATATCTCTGCTGGATTATAAATTGAAGTGTTCAGGTGACTTAATGAATCCTGGGTCAAATATGGCTCTACAGTAGCACAACATGTTGCTATTATGGCTCAGGGTATTGGACTGTGGAGTTTAAGGAGTTTGTACGTTCTTCCTGTGACCACATGGTTTTCCTCCAGGTGCACCGGGTTCCTCCCACAGTCCAAAGATGTACTGGATGGTAGGTTAATTGCCCATGCAAGTTGCCCTGTGATTAAACAAATATTAAATAGGTGGGTTGCTGGGCAGCACAGCTCGTTGGCCAGAAGGGCATTTTCCACGCTGAATCTCTATATAAATAAGTTAATTCACCTAGACTTAGGAGCTCAAACAAGTATGACTGTTTAGTCCCATTGGCTCCTCCAGATTGAATGTTCCAACCCTGAGAGGAATCAACCACTTGACATAGCCCTTAAAGCATAACATAAATACAAGAAAGCGTGTAGATAATGGAAATCCAAAGCAACACACACAAAATGATGGGGGAATTCAGAAGGTCAGAGTGCATCTATAGAAGTGAATAAAGAGCCAAGTGATCAGGCTGAGATCCCTCTTCAGGACTGAAAGGAAGGGGGGAAGTTGCTAGAGCAAAAAGATGGGGAGAGGGGAAGGAGGATAGCTGGGAGGTGATAGGTGAAGCCAGGTGGGTGCAAAAGGTCAAGGGCTGGAGAGGAAGGAATCTGATAGGAGAGGAGTGTGGACCACAGGAGAAGGGGAAGGAGGAAGGGACCCAGTGGAAGTGATGGGCAGGTAAGAAGAGATGAAATACAAGAATGGAGAATAGAAGAAGAGGAGAGGGAGAGGGGAAAAATATTACTGGAAGGACAAATCGATATTCATGCTGTCAAGTTGGAAACTACCCAAGAGGATATTGAGTTGTTGCCTCTCCGCCCTGAGGGTGGCCTTATTGTGGCACAAGAGGAGGCTATGGACACCATGTTGTAACAGGAATGGGAATCAGAATTACAATGTTTAGCCACCGGGAAATTCTGCTTTTGGTGGATGGAATAGAGCTGTTCCATAAAGCATAATCTCCTTCAATAACCAATGGGTACTGTATTACACTCACTTGTCCCTCAGTCCCTGGAATGGAACCCGGTAGGCTAAATTACAAACTGACCAAACAATGGCAGACAGCTAGAGTTGACTCAAGCTTCTACCTGCTCACAACCAATGTCAGAAAAACTTGGCTCCCTGCTGGTGGTGGTGATCTTTATTCTGATGATGTTAAGCAGAGCAATGAGCTGCCAGTTGCTGTAGCACTGAAGACCCTTTGCCCGTGCAACATGTCCTCCTCGGTGGCCATTATATTACATGAGTGTGTGCAATCTTTCCAGCGGCATGTACACTTGGAGACATAACAATGTCCTCAAAGTTGTAATAGAAGAGGTTGAGCACAGAGTACGGCAGCACAACTTATCTCATGCCCCATGCTGCACAGAACATCACACATCATTTGTGAAAGAAAGCTCCAAGTCAAGGGTGTACAGCGCAAGCCTGCGATCAAGCATACTCCCTTCAGCCAATGATTGGTATGTCAAGGCCAACCTGGATGGGAAAGGCAGTTTCCCGGAGCAAATAGCTTTCACCACATTGCGTCCAGATATAATCGTATGGTCTGACACCAGTAGAGAAGTGGTTATTGGTGAACTCACAGCCCCCTGGGAAGACAACATCAATGAAGCCTATGAGAACAAGTTAACCAAGTATGCAGAATTAAGATCAGAGTGCAGAGACAGAGGGTGGAAGTTTTCATGGTATCCATTCGAAGCAGGTTGCCGTGGCTTTATTGCGTCCACTTTCCAGAAGTGGCTGTGTGACCTTGGCTCCACTAGAAGAGAGATCAAGTCAACCAGCAGGGCTGTAGCTGAGGCAGCAGAGACAGGATCATCATGGGTGTGGACCAAGTACATCCAGAGGGGCAGATAGTCGGACAGTGTATCCATGTTTTGTAAACTCTTCAGTAGCTGCATAGACACCTGAAGAGTAGACTATCTGTTGGATGGAAGCGACCAACAACTCTGATAGAGGCAGATGCCAAGTTTTTAAGCTCACCAGTGGGAGGTGGTGCTTTAGCACTGCTGGCCCACCACCTCGAGGGAGTCTTGATCATAAGCGGGCCGAAACTCCTGAGGACAGGTGGCAGATCAACTGATGATCCCACTGATGATAGCACAGGACAGTTAACAGTGCATTTTCAATTCAATTCTACCTCCTGTACCTAGCAAAAATAGTCACAGGAGGACAAAGTACATATTTGTGGTCTTCTGCTGCTGTAGCCCATCCACTTCAAGGTTTGACAGGTTGTGCAATCAGAGATGCTCTTCTGCACACCACTGTTGTAACACTCTGTCATTTGAGTTATTATCACCTTCCTGTCAGCTTGAACCAGTCTTGCCATCCTCCTCTGATCTCTCTCATTAACAAGGCAATTTCACCCCAGAACTGCTGCTCACTGAATGTTTTTTGTTTATCGCACCATTCTTTGTAATCTGTAGAGATTGTTGTGCATGAAAAACCCAGGAGATCAGTTGTTTCTGAGATACTCAAGCCACCCCACGTGGCACCAACAATCATGATGATGTTTGGTCTGAGCAGCAACTGAACCTCTTGACCATGTCTGAATGTTGTTATACATTGATTTGCTGTGACAGGATTGACTGATTACATATTTGCATTAATGAGCAGGTGTACCTAACAAAGTGGCCATAGAGTTTAATTACCATGTGTATCAATGCTGTAAGTTAAGTAGAATATTGTGTAAAAGGTGGATCTTGGATGTAACTGTGCTTCACATTTCTAATCCTGGCTAAATGAAGACAGAGTAATTCCCAACGCTAAGGGAAGAGAAATCAGAAGATATAACAACCTTTTAAATTGTGAGATTTTTTAATGTTACTTAATTCTGTTTGCAATTCAATTATCACAACCACTGACTACTTGATTCATAATTTAGAGCAGTATATAAATTTAATGAAATGAATTATACAGTAAATGCATTTAATTTTGTGGAAGCATTTTGCACAATTGAACAGTTTGGAAATGATTTAAAATCTAATTCCGATTAAGGTTGATAAATAACCTCACTGTTAACCACATGACTACTCTGGAATGATGCATAGAGGCACATTCCCGAGTTTTGCCCAGGAAAAACTTTATCTCAGGAACATCCAGCAGACTGAAACTTTATCCCTATAAGATAGAGGAAATTCTGAAGAATTAGCTTGTAATGCAAATCAATTCCACCAGAATTCATGAAGACATTGCAGTCAGGTTTGTTGCCTGTGCTTACCTCCCACTTGAAAGTTATGTCTCCATTCATTTTAATGAGTGACTAAAACCCACAAGACAAGTTTGACTGAGGAAGCTCTGGTTGCCAAGTGTTTATCTTTTACGTAAAGTATTACATTGCTTTTAAAATATGTTTCTTGAAAGAAACTCTGGATCAATGGATTCTTTGGTGCTTCTGCTGTTGTTCGCATGGCACAAGTAGGAGTGGGGGGTCAAAGTTTTTTCTGCTGCTTGTGTGAAGGGAGAGGGTTTTCAGGGCTTTGATGTTTTCATTCATCTATGGGGTTTCTTTGTTTTGGACTTCTGTGGAGAGGATGAATTTCAGTTTGTATGCAGTATATACATACTCTGATATTAAATATACTTTGAAACTTTGAACTATGCACTTTGCTTATTGAAGTACCACTTAAGTAACTTCTTTATTGACCTCTCAGTCACGCTTTAGACCATAAGATACTAAACATAGGAGAACGAGGCCATTTGGCCCATCACATTTGCTATTATTCAATCATGAATAATGTATATATTCCTTCTCAACCTGATTCTCTTGCCTTCTCCCTATAATCTTTGACATCCTTGCTAATCAAGAATCTACAGTATTTACCTCCATTTTAAATATACCCAAAAAATTGGCCTCCATAGATCTGTGTCACAATGAATTCCACAGATTCGCCATCCTTTAGCTAAAGAAATTCTTCCTCATGTCTGTTCTAAATGAATGCCCCTCTATTGGGACTGTGCCCTCAGGTCCTAGACTCACCCACTATATGAAAATCCTCTCCACATCAATTTTATCTAGATCTTTTCATATTCAATATGTTTGTCAGGCAAGATTTTCCCTTAAGGAAACTACGCTGGCTTTGACCTTTTTCAGCACATGCTTCAAGCATCACATCCTTAATAAGGGACTCTAACATTTTATCAATCACTGAAGTCAAGTTAACCGGCCCATCATTTTCTGTCTTTTGCCTCCCTTCTTTCATAAAGGGTGGAGTGACATTTGTGATTTTCCTGTCCTTCATAAGCAGTCCTGACTCTAGTGATTCTTATAAGATGATGACTGATGCCTCCACAATTTCTTCAGCTTCTGTACCTCCGTCAGAACCTTGGTGTGTTGCCAATCGGATCCAGGTGACTTATCCAAACCACTGCCCCCAACTCTCTTGAACTTCTAGCATATTGCCACAGTGAAAACTGATGGAAAATAATTATTCAGTTCATCTGCCATTTCTTTGTTCCTCATTACTATTTCTGTATCAGAATCAGAATCAGACTTTAATCGCCAAGTACCTATGCACATACAAGGAATTTACTTCCGGCAGATGTTGTCTCTCTGCTGGAAGTAAATTTTCCAAACGTTCATTCTTGACTCTCTTTTACTCTTATATCTGAGAAAAACTTTTGAAATCTCTTTTTACATTATTGGCTAGCTTATCTTCATATTTAATCTTTTCTCCCCTTCTTGACTTTTTAGTTCCTCCTGTTTGGTTTTTAAAAACTTCTCAAACTTTCGGCTTCCCACTAACTTTTGCTTTTATGCTCTCTTTGACCTCTTGTCAGCCGTGGTTGCCTCATACATCCTTTAGAGTTGTTTTCTTTTGGAATGAAATGATCATGTTACTTCAGTTATTCCCAGAAACTTCTGACTTTTCTGTTCTATGCTCATAGCTGTTGTGGTCCCCATCCAATTAACGGTGGACAGCTCCCCTCTGTAGTTACCCTTATTCAACTGGTATTACAAATACAACCAGGTTTATTTTCTCCCTCTCAAGCTGCAGGATAAATTCAATCATGTTATGATCACTGCCTCCCAAGGGTTCTTTTAGCTTAAGCCTCCTATAGTTGCCTTTTCCCTAAGGGCTCAACCACAATCTGCTCTAAAAAGCCATCTTGTAGGCATTCTGGAAATTCCCTCTCTTGAGATCTAGGGCAAACTCAGTCTTCCCAGTCTACCTATATATTGAGGCCCCCCCATGATCATAGTTACATTACGTTTCTAACAACCCTTATCTATCTCCTTTTTTTGAAATTCATACACCATGTCCTGGCTACTATTTGGAGTCCTGTAGCAAACTCCCATCAGGGTCTTTATACCCTTGCAATTTTTTAAACTCTATCCACAAGGACTCTAGATCTTCCAATCCTGCATTTTTAGCTAAGGATTTGATTTCATCTTTTACCAACAGAGCCAACACACCCTGCCTCACCTGCCTGTCTTTTCAATAGGATGTAACTCCTTGGATATTTAGCTCCCAACTGTGAGCTTCTTTCAGCCATACTCTGTGACACCCTCAGTGCCATACCTGCCAATTTCTAACTGTGCTGTAAGTCAATTTACCTTGTTTTGTATACTCTACACTAGTGGTCGCTAACCAGTTGATCGCGTTCGACCGGTCGATCTTTGAGACTTTCTCAGTAGATCCCGAAAAAAATGAAAAATAAATACACAAATACATTATGCCTGATAAACCTTTTGATGCAAATATGTAGTAACTTCTACTTTGAAAAAGGACCACTCGACAACTTGATGCCCAAAAGGAACAACTTTATCCAGGATGGTAAAACGATATTCGCATACAGAGGTTTTCGCTAATGTGCACTGGACAGAAAAGACTGGAAGGAAAACCCCGTGACCCCGGAAACAATCTCTCTTTACAAACAAGTTTACCATGATCCTAATTGGTATTAACTTATCTTTATAATGCTCACATTACAACACTTCTCCCCCTTTAAATTCCAACATTCCCCAGATGTAAAGAAATGGGAAACAAAAACAATGGTGTCATTAGCTTGCATACCTCTGAAACTTATACTAGTGTCTCAGTAACAGTTTACCAATACCAGGAAATCTGAGGAGCTGAAATCGGGGTTGAAGGCTCAGAAGACGTGGATTGACAAGTGTTAAAGGACTTGTCACTCTGTGAATATTTTTCACAACAGTTGGATGAATTGCTGGATGTAATGCAAACAATTTGTCAGAATGGCTTTCCAGGATTTTACAACAAAGGAGGACTTCCTCGCTCTTTTGCACTTAAAGGAGAGAACGAGAGGTGAGGATATTTACAATGAGTTTTAAAAAACATCCGTGAAAATGACATCCCCATTCATAAACTGGTGGCAATTACTACTGATGAGGCCCCAGCAATGCAAGGTGTGCGTGTTGGTTTTATAGCACTGATGCGCCATGATGACCCTGATTTTCCCGACTTCCTGGATCATCACCGTGTGATTCATCAGCAGGCCTTGTCTGGGAAGGTCGTGGACTTTTCTCATGTAATGACACTGGTGGTCAAACTGATAAACTTGATTCGAGCAAAAGGGCTTCAGCACCGCTTATTCAAGGCATTATTGGATGAGCTCGATGCCGCTATGGCCTGTTTGATATGCTAGTTGGAGTGTTTTCTTGGTTGAATTAATTTGAAAGTTTGACAAAAGCATTTTATGTAATCAAAATACAATTAGCCCAAATAAAAGGCCTCAAGTTGGAAGCACAATCCGAGCTGTTTTCTCTCTAAATGATTTAGTCGGTCGATCTTGCCTTTCACTAAGGCCAAGGTAGGGGATCTTGGGATTAAAAAGGTTGGTGACCACTACTCTACACATAGAGTATAACACCTTCAGTTGTGTATTCACCACTCTCCTTCTCAAATTTGTCTCCACATTGTTTAATGTCAATTTCTTATATCTTTCAAAACATTCTGGGTTTTTTTCTGGAGACTTCAGTAACCTCCCCTGTGCTCTCTTTCCCTTTTACTTCATCCATACTTTTGCAATCTGTTAACCTCATCCCCCATTCACCACTATTTAGTTTAAAGCCCTATCCACATCTCCAGTTATGCAATTAACTAGGACTCCAGTCACTATCCACAACTATAGTTATGTGATTTGTCAGGACCCTGGAGTCCACCCAGTTTTGCATAGGTGCATTCATCTTAAAAATCTACTCACAGATATACAACACCTGGCCACAACTCTACAATCCAGCCTCCTAAGCTCTCTCTATTCTTCTCTGTAGTCCCACTTGACCAATTAGCTTCTTCAGACCCAACATCCCTAATTTCCAAAAGCTTTTGAAATCCACCATAAACCACATCGCATCCATCAAACAAAGCTCCCAAGGGTATACGCAGTTTTTATTCCTTTCCTTGTGAAATACATTGAGAAGTTTTCCATAAATTAGAAGTGCAATGAAGTAGAATTCTGAGGAAGATGTTTTTCTGTTAATGCAATTAGTCAATCCATTTTTCCCTGTGGTAAAACATGGTATTTTTCCACAAACAATTATCCCATTTACAAAAAAAATCAATTGATTATAATATAAAATCAATTCTCAGTTTTGATCTTTTTTTCCATCCTCATATGCTGAAGACTTAAGTTTTAGGCATAGATATAAGACCACAGGGATATGAGATATAGGAACAGAATTAGGCCATTTGGCTCATCAAGTCTGCTCTGCCATTTCATCATGGCTAATCCATTTTTTTCCTTTCCCGCCTTCTCCCCATGTCCCTTCATGTCCTGACCTATCAAGAATCTTATCAACTTGTGCCTTAAATTTACGAGAAGACTTGGCCTCCTCAGCTGCCTGTGGTGACAAATTCCACAGCTTTATCAACTTCTGACTAAAGAACATGACTTTTCCCAATCCATTAATGAAGATTTGCCTCTTCAAACTATACTTTATACTTTACTTTATTGTCACCAAACAATTGATACTAGAGCGTACAATCATCACAGTGATATTTGTTTCTTCGCTTCATGCTCCCTGAAGTACAAATCGAAGTAAATATAATAAAAATTTAAATTATAAATCATAATTAGAAAATAGAAAAGGGAAAGTAAGGTAGTGCAAATCAGGTCCAGATATTTGGAAGGTACAGCCCAGATCCGGGTCAGGATTTGTTCAGCAGTCTTATCACAGTTGGAAAGAAGCCATATCATTCCTAAAGCTGAAACTCTGTCAAGTTCACAAGTGTGTGTTGTAATACCATATATTGGTGAGCAAGAACAAGCCCATTCATGGAACAGCTGATAAAAATTTTTTTAAATGTGATTAAACAATTCCATCAGGCTTAATGGACTGTTAAAATCATTCAATACTTTGAGTCTCCTATATAACGAAAAGCATTCTGAATTCATTACCATCAATTAAATTCAGACCATCCCCCAGTTAAGATCAGCCAACTTATGGACAGCACTACAAAGGGGACTCCCAAAAATATTATTAAATTCTAAAGTCCCAAGTGCATTCCTGTGAATCCTATAATTCCTTTCTCCTTCCACTTTTAGTAATTATTCTCTCTTATCACTCTTACGTGCTTTTGATGCATTCTTTACAATACTGTGGAGGTACAGTTACCATCTTAAATATTTTTATTGTGTATTTTCCAACGTATGGACAAAATTTACATTTGGACATGTGCCAAAAAAAAAAGAGAACACTTCTGTGGCCTAAGGTATTTTTAAAAGTTTAATGCCAAAGTGAAATTCAGGAAAACTATAAGAGAATTTTAAACAATTAAGAATATTTGAATAACCTCAATTAATTCCAAATATATAAATTAACAAATAATTTCCATCACTGAATTGTTCCTGTCAGTTGAAGTGAATAGAGCCTCCTCCACTTTGCCACATCTTACCTGGGGCAGGTCTATCAGGCAGATTCGTCAGAATTAGTGCCGGAGAATTTGAGCAAGGTTGTGTGGAGGACTCCCAGCAGCAAGCAACACTGGAGCACTGCAGGACAGTGATGAACAATGCAGCCAAATCAGGACATCTGCAGTCCCTGAACATCCTCATTCTTTTGTACAGAAATGCCAACAGACTGGTATGAAGCTGCTGACATTTCCCATTTGGCTTCAGCCTTTCAATGATATTTAGAAATGTACACTCAGTGGCCACTTTATTAGGTACACCTGCTTGTTAATACAAATATCCAGCCAGCCAGTTATATGGCAGGAATGCGGTCCATAAAAGCATGCGCACGTGGTCAAGAGATTCCGTTGTTGTTCAGCCCAGATATCAGAATGGGGAGGAAATGGCATCTAAGTGAGTTGAGCGTGAAATGATTGTTGGTGCCAAGTGGGGTGTTTTGCCTATCTCAAAAACTGCTGATACCCTAGGACTTTAGTACACAACAGTCTCTAGAGTTTACAGAGAATGGTGTGAAAAACAAAAACAAAAAAAATCCAGTGAGCAGCATTTCGGTGGATGAAGACACCTTGAATTTTCACCTTTTTGAAAGAGGTCTGAGGAAAATGACAAGACTGGTTCAAGCTGACAGAAAGCCAACATTAACTCAAATAACACACACAAACTACTGGAGGAACTCAACAGGCTGGGTAGTACCTATTGAAAAAAAGTACAGTCGATGTTTCGGGTTGAAACCCTTCAGCGGGAATCTGAAGGGTTGAGACCTGCTGAAGGGTTTCAGCCTGAAACATTGACTGTACTTTTTTCTGTAGATGTTGCCTGTCCTACTGAGTTTCTCCAGCATTTTGCATGTGTTGCTTGGATTTCCAGCAACTGCAGATCTTCTCTTGCTTGTAATTGGATTAACTCAAATAGCCACATGTTGTAACTGTGGTGTGCAGAAGAGCAACTCTGAATGCACGACATGCCAAACCTTGAAGTGGAAGGGCTACAGCAGCAGAAGAGCATGAACATACGCTCATCCACTTTATTAGATACAGGATGATGTACCTGGTAAAGCAGCCGTTGAGTGTATCGTATGAGTTCAGCAATCAGTTTGGGGCAGCAAAATGCCTGGGGAAGTGACCAAATGAGTAAACGATGCAGTGAAAGTAGTTTATAGCCATTGTCCAGAGATGTTCAATTAGACAGGCGACAAGAGGCCTGAAAGAAAAATTGGGATGTGAAAAATTCAAGAAAATATAACAGCATAGATTGAAAATGGTTGCTGGATAGGAAACAAGGTACTACCGCAAAATATGGGTGCTCAGTCTGGAAATTTATTTTTACTCTGGGGTTGACACAAAGCTCGCTGTGAGTACTGTAAGTGATCTGTGCTTTAGAATCAGGTGCATAATTTTAAAACAAATCAGTGATAGAAAGGTAATGCTCCAAATATAGATTGCTTTGCCAGCAGTTCCAGTTAAAGACAGCCACCTCTGTTTCTACCTCTGACCAATTCTGAGATTTTTAATGGACCCATGAAAAGTTGCCAGCAGCTACATGAAGACCTACTTCAGTGAGCACTTAGGAAAATGAAGCAAGAGTTGTTCAGATTGGTCTGGAACTATGCTGTGAGACTACAAGCTGCAATTTAATTGTTGCCTACTTAACATGGTGATGACTGTCCAAAATTCAACCTCCACTCTAAGCTCTCTGCTGTTCATGACCTTAGCTACATTGACAGGTGGCAGTTTTGTGAGTGGTACACTTTGTTGAAGCAAGGTAATACTGATTAAACCTACAGACCATGAAGAGGCATTTTGTAGCTGCATCTGACAGTTTTCTAAGCTTTGTGCGGGCCACATCAAAGGACAGACAGGAATTGGATCCAAGTTTTCAATCGACATTTCGGGCCAAGACCCTTCAGCTGGACTTTTTGAGTCCTGCTGAAGGATTTCAGCCCGAAACATCAACTGTACACTTTTCCATAGTTGCTGCCTGGCCTGCTGAGTTCCTCCAGCATTTTGTGTGTGCTGCATCAGCATATTTTCTTGTGCTCCTAATTTTCAAATGCAGTTATAGGAAGAAGGAGCGGGGTCCTTCTTTTTTATACAGAATTCAGTAAGTCCTTTGGACTGATTGCTGGGGAAGTAGGGGGAAGTGGCTAATAGAACTGACATGAGGGAAGGACATTGACCCTAGACAACAAAAGAATTCACACATATGAAGTACTTTGAATGAAAAGTTCATTGAAAAGTAAGTTGAAACCACTGCACCACAAGGCGTACATTGGGTTCCATTCTATGCCACATCAGTGCCAATCAGCCATCATTATCACCGAGCATTAATATCTTCCACTACACTTTCACACACTTATCTAAGCCCACATCTCACATCTTCTAGTTATTCATTTATTGTAACAGATTGTAATAAGACAACAAGACATCCCCTTCTCTCAAATTGGGGGGCTTGTGGATATTTGCCAGCAGTAGACTGGCTACATTGGAACGCTTGCCTCAAAGTCTACAACCAGAATTGACACTGAAGGCGTTGAAGGTAATACTTTATCATTCCTCTCCGATTTTCTATTTTTTGCTCATGTCAGCATTAACGGGAATGACCAGGAGGGAAAGAAATTGAAGACCACAATCACCAGTTCAGCCACTAACAAAATAGTCCTTCTACATCTCTGTGGCTCAGTTACACCATTAGATCATAAGACATAGGAGCAAAATTAAGCCATTTGACCTATAGCATCTGCTCCAGCATTTGATCATGGCTGATTTATTTTCCCTCTCAACCCCAGTCTCCTTCCTACTTCCCATAATTTTTGATGCCCTTATTAATTTAAAAAAAAACAATGATCCTCAGCTTTAAATATACCCAATGACTTGGTTTCCACAGCTACCTGTGGCAATGAATTACACAGATTTGCTCAAGGAATTCCTCCTCATCTCTGTTCTAAAGAAACATCATTGTATCCTGAAGCTATAGCCTTTGGTCGTAGACTCATCCCCTATTGGAAGCAGCTTCAGCATGTCCACCCAAACTTCTGGAAAATGTGGTAGGTTCCTGTTTGCTAAAATCCAATTGTGATGCACAGACTAACTGCAGCTGAGCCACAGATTCTCCCTGTTAAACAGATCCCTTCTCCACTCTCTACTTCCTCTTGTGACAGATTACTCTCTTCTTCAGGACTTTGCCTCAATGATGTTGAAGGACCAATGGCTACTAAGCCCAGCAGAAAAATGGGAACAAATAATGGTACTAATTGATGACATAATCTCAATCTTAGTCACAGCACTGGATAATAGTTTTAGAGACTTAAATTTAATTTATCGACAAAAGTGACCACTGTTTCCTCCACCTAATCAAATGCTAAGACTCCTGGAAGATATTCAGTAGGTACGAACTCTCTTTCTGCTGCTAAGCGCTGTGTTCCTTTTCAGTTATTAGCACATGATGCTGAAAGATGGGCAAATCAAATATCAAATGACAAATGACAAAATTTGGTATTAGGAATATTAAATGATTTGTATTTATATGGATGAGGAAAGGTAAAACAGACAGAAAAAGGAGTTTATATATAAGGTGAGTGATATGGAGGAGATTACTGAAATTGATAATTGATGGAAGGTAGTTGGAAAAATTTGGTGCTGTAGAGGTCACTTTGAATCACTATGGCCCAATATAGCAGTGTTGCTACCAAATTACCATTGAACAAAAATTGGCATCTTGATCCTGGTACTTGATACTCATCTTGATACTTCATATTGGTGTACACAAACAGATACAGTTGGTAGCATGTTACCCAATTTGTTATTGTGTGAGTCATCCCAACAAATGCACACATGCTCTGCAATGCTCATGACAATAGTGAGGCAAATAAGTACCAGCCACACTGAGAAATCCAACTCTGTGGATAGTGTCATAGAGACACAATGTCATAAAGCAATATGCAGCATGGAAACAGAACCCTCAGCTGAACTGATCTACGACAACCAAAATGTCTATCTAAACTAGTCCTATTTGCCTGCATTTGACCTATATCTCTTTGAACCTTTCCTTTCTATGTAGCTGTCCAAGGTTGTTATTGTACCTACCTCAGCCACTCCTTTTGGAAGCTTGTCCCATCAATGTCTTTGCAACTCATTTCATTGCGGTACAAGATACTCAAGTAACTTAATCAGGTATAATCTTCAACTCTGAATTCTGAACCTTATCACCTATCCATTAGCTATATTACTAAAATCTTCCATATAACTCATCTCACTGTATATATAAACTTCTTTCTCTGTGGCTTCCTTTTCAACAATCATAAAAGTACAATTCATTGAATATTCCAGGTCCTAAACTTTGTCACTTGGAATCTCATTTGCCTTTCTTTTCAGTTTTTTGGAATCTCCGAATCCCAACACAGGAAATATTGATTTGTTGTTTTTTTCCTTTAAAATGAATTCCATAACCTTGGCTGAAATGTCTTAGCAATATCCTCCTCCTGTCTATCCAAAGATAATCTGATCCTATCAGTTCATTCTCATGTGCCTCTACCCTCTCTGCCGGATGCTACATTGGCAGAAGCTTGTCAATGCTTCAGTCCTACAGTCTAGAATCCTCATCTTAATATTTCCACTTATGTGCTTTTCTCCAATGAGAAAACCTTAATGTAAAATATATCCTTCAATCATGACAACCGAGCATTCATGTTTCCTCTACAAAGCACCCTGATGCTTTAATTATACAGAACATGAAAAAATGGAGGCAATGAAATCTGTTGTTCCATTATCCCTAGAGAACATTCTCCACTCTGCATGGTAGATAATTCAACAAAGCCTGGCAATTTTATGAGCAAATACAATATAATCAGAAAAAAATAAACTGTAAGCAATTGTCACAAACACGGACTCTGCTGCGGAGTCTAGGGGCCCTCGCTCGCAGCAGCTGAATGGGGTCGTCAATCACACTCATGAGTATGCACATTCCCGCCAATTAGTGCTTCATTATGGTTGAAATTAACTTTCTTCTGTTTCAGTCATGTCTTGTCTTTACCAAAGCACACCAATGACAATGCTCCCTGCTTACCTTTGTCCTCATTCCAGGAAAGTAGACCACAATTCAGATTGATAATCCAAAGGAGTGAAATTTATTTAGTGCTTAGTGACTGCTTCTGAGCCATTGTGTCAGCGTTAGCTTTTAGGTTGAGAATTTTAGTTAACCGTCCTATTGGCCTAGCATTTATTTCCCTTTTGTTCTGCACAGTTCTTATTAAAATTCAGTGAACTGTTCAATTCACTTTGGTGTCTCTCCCTCTGCACTTGGGACATCACCTCACTTCTGTGTCAGCAACTCCATCTTTCTCAAATAATTACAGTATCATCAAACGCAGAGGGCAGGGAGTTAATCCAGATGTGGCCAGTAGCTGGTGTAAGCACATTCCTCTTGGTGAAATGAGCAAAAAAAATCAATTTATTTTGTTTTAAAATGTATTTACAGAAATTTTCTAAATAGAATCAGAGTTTATGTAGCTCTACACCAATAGTATTATCTGCCAGCTCTGGATCCAATCAACTGCTAAAATTTATCCAAAGAGCTTTGATTACCGCAGATGGAGATACTGAAGTTATGCTTAACTTCAATTTATATGATTAAAAGTTCCTTACTGTGAACAAATCATGATTAAATTATGTACAATTTTTCAATTTTGTGCACAATACAGAAATTCACACCTTTAAATAAGGGCACCCTTTTGTAAATTATATGGGTACTTATTTCCCATATTTAGCTGTAAAATGTCTGCTTTCAGGTAATGAAACTGTCCCTTAATAATTAAACAGTTCAAGCCTTTAATTGCTCCTATATTCAAAATTTCTAACTTAATTTTTTGGGCCCTCCTTGAATGCATTCAATCAGTGTTAATTGAACTCCACTTGGAGCATCAGCAGTCTTTGTGGACAAGGTCTATTTGTAGAGTATTCCAAAACAATGGTAAAATATAGAAATTCACATTGTTTCTAAACAGTTTGCACATTTATCATGCTAGTTACAGAGATACTCAGGGATATTGGTTGAAAGGAATGCAGCATAACTGAGCAGAAAATGTAAACTGTTGACTTAAAAACAAGTCAGATCATTTTAAGAGAAAATATAAAAGAAAATGCATTGCTCTTTCATGGGAAAACCTTACACCTTTTGTACAACTGAATCTTTAAGTATCATGGTGTTGCTCACCTCCATCACACAAGTAGTCCTCATAAAGGAGATGTGAGAGACTGCCAACACTGGAATATGGAGCATCCAGCAATCTACTGGAAGAACTCAATGGGTTGAGCAGCATTGATCATGTGGATAGTCAGAGGCTTTTTTCCAGGGTTGAAATGGCTAGCACAAGAGGCCACAGTTTTAAGGTGCTTGGAAGAAGGTACAGAGATGTCAGTGGTAAGTTTTTTTTTTGTTTTTTTTTAAACGCAGAAAGCGGTGAGTGTGTGGAATGGGCTGCTGGCAACGGTGGTGGAGGTGAATGCAATACGGTTTTTTAAGAGACTCCTGGACAGGTACATGGAGCTCAGAAAAATAGAGTGCTATGGGTAACTCCAGGTAATTTCTAAGGTAATAACATGTTCGGCACAGCTTTGTGGGCTGAAGGGCCTTTATTGTGCTGTAGGTTTTCTATGTTCTATGTTTCTAT
Organism: Hemitrygon akajei; assembly: GCF_048418815.1. Taxonomy (NCBI): domain Eukaryota; kingdom Metazoa; phylum Chordata; class Chondrichthyes; order Myliobatiformes; family Dasyatidae; genus Hemitrygon; species Hemitrygon akajei. The sequence continues at coordinate 145,502,071 of NC_133134.1, read as the reverse complement.
GCACCTGTGGGAGGAACGTAACTGTTGACCTTCCAGGTCAAAAGCCAAATTGTAATCCAGAGTTTAATCCAACATGTCAACAATCCCTTTCATCCCACAGATGCTGCTTTATCTACTGAGGTCCTTCAGCAGATTGCTGGAAGTTAGTCATCATAATTTGATGGCAAGCCTGCATACTTGAGCAGGAACTGCTGGTGACAATTTAGGATAAAACATCTGGAAGTCCAGCTGCTTTGAAATTGAATTGAATTGACTTTATTTCTTACATCCTTCATATACACAAGGAGTAAAAATCTTTACGTTATGTCTCTGTCTAAGCGTGCAATGAACAAATTAAAGTAATTTGTAATAAATAGTATCTTCAATAGGATAGTCAATATAGCATAGAAATACAATTGTATCAGTGTGAATTAATCAGTCTGATGGCCTGGCGAAAGAAGCTATCCTGGAGCCTGTTGGTCCTCGCTTTTATACTGCAGTACCATTTCCCGGATGGCAGCAGCTGGAACAGTTTGTAGTTGGGGTAACTCAGGTCCCCAGTGACCCCACGGGCCCCTTTTACACACCTGTCTGTAAATGTCCTGAATAGTGGGAAGTTCACATCTACAGATGCACTGGGCTGTCCACACCACTCTCTGCAGAGTCCTGCGATTGATGGAAGTACAGTTCCCATACCAGGCTGTGATACAGCCAGCCAGGATGCTCTCAATTGTGCCTCTGTAGAAAGTTCTTAGGATGTGGGGGCCCATACAAAACTTCTTCAACCATCTGAGATGAAATAGGTGCTGTTCTGCTTTTTTCACCATTCAAAAAGCATTCAAAAACAGCTACCAAATGAAGCACAACTCACATTTAAGAGAGCAGTTGAAATCGCTGTATTATTTTAAACAGCAGCCATAGAAGCAAATGAGTTGCAGGCAGGAATGAAAGTGATCACAAACAAAATTGCAATGACTAAACAGAAACCTGCCTGGCCAAAGAAGTGCTACTGTTATGGCAGGGGCTCAGATACACTAGACCAATGCAAGTTTAAAGGCAAAACTTGCAGAAAATGGAGCTAAGTGGGACACGTATAAAGAGCTTGTTCGGCAAAAATAAATGGGATGCACAGGAAAGAGAATAGATTAAAAAGTCAAGTTGCAAGAGTACCATTCTGCATTATATTGATGAAAAAATATGATAATGATGATTCAGTTCAGGTTCAGGGGTTCAGTTCAGAGCTAACAACTCTGACTGGTAAAACAAATTAGTTACAGAAAAGGCAATGAAGAATCCTTCTACATCTGAGTGCGACAGTATTCCTGAGTCTCTGCCAGGAACTTGCGTGACTGACAGTACGTGAAAAGCGAGACGAAGCTACTGACATGATGAAGGAAGCCTTGAACACTGCCAGAGATGGAGGACCTTCATTGCTGCCTTAAATGACAGTGACGTAATGGGCAGTAAGTCAGTAAGTCAGTTTCACCTGCCAAGCAGAGTGAACCCTCTTGTCAGGAAAGACATTATCCCTCAAAAGTAAGAAATGCTCCACAAATTAAATCTTTAGGTTGAATGGGACAAATTAAAATTTACTTTGCTGTGGATGTCTATATAGTAGCTGTATTATATAGTGTATTGATTATAAAAGATGACTAGAGAGCCATATGTTACTTATTCAGTTGAGATGCATTCTATATTGAGTTGGAGATTATAGCTGTGCAGAGAGGAGCGTAATGTATTTAATATTTCAGTAATATTGTAATTATATGTTTTGTTTGATTAAACAATCTTTGTTTGTTCACGTAATTCATTATGGGTTAATTGTAAGAAGTATTTGAATGGCTTACATCGTTATGCCACCATGTCATATGTGAACGCCTCACTAAAAGAAAAGGAAAATGAAATTGAGTGGACGCATTTCCCTGCTCCCATGTTTTTCTTTCAATTAGTCTGTGGAGTTACAAAACATAACAGAATTATCTTGGAGAAAAATAATTACTACGTATAATGTGTTTTTCAGGATATCATGATGAACACAACAGGCAAGTAAGGGCATTATCAGTTCTGTAAGGTCTCCTCCTTCTGGAACTGCCCTCTACTGCTCTTTCGTCTTAATAACTGCTGATACAAAAACAAAAGTGCACTTCTCATTTGGGTCAATCTGACAGCTTTACACAAGGTTCAGATCTTAATCAAAGGGCACAGATGTAGAAATGTAAGAGATGAGCAGAAACACATAATTAGAAGACTTTACAGATATTCATTCCAGAACCTACATTTTGTAGGAGGAACTAGAGATGAAACTGCTCTGGGTTAATACTACAGTTCCCTCCATCTTAAATCACTTTTGTTTTTTCTCATGATTTAAGATTATACCATGAAAAAAATTATAGCCAATAACAAGATCATTGCTAACTTCCAGCAAAATTCTTAAACTGGATTTTCATCATATTTTGCCTTCTGAAGCAGCAAATGATATCTGTTCCAAAAAAAAACAAGCAACTAAATCCTGAAAACAAATTTCAAAATAAAATTAATTATCAAAGTACATATATTTCACCACATAATTCATTATGAGATTCTTTTTCCTGTGGGCTTACTCAAGAAATCTCTAGAATAGTAACTATAAATAGGATTAATGGAAAAGCAAGAGCATAGAAGGCAACAAACTGTGCAAACAAAAATATAAATAAATAGCCATTAATCACAAGAGCATGAAATAATAAGATAAAGAATCATTAAAGTGAGACCAATGGATGTGGGAACATCTCAATTGATGATTGTAGTTATCCTCTTTTGTTCAAGAGCCTGATGGTTTAAGGTAGTAACTGTTTTTGAATCTCATGGTGCAAGTACTGGGGCACGTACCTTCTACCTCATGGCAGCACTGAGAAAAGAGCATGGCATGGGTGGAGAGGATCTTTGATGATGGATGCTGTTTTCCTACGACAGCATTTCATGGAGATGTGATCAATGGATGGGAGAGCTTTACAGGTGATGTACTGGGCCGAACCCGCTACCTTTTGTAGGATTTTCCATTTATAGTCATACTAGGCCATAATGCAGTCAGTCAATACACTTTCGACTGCATATCTATAGAAGTTTGTCAAAGTTTTTATATCATGCCAAATCTCTGCAGTCTCCAAAGGAAGTAGAGATAAAGTTTATATATTTCTGGTTCCTTTTCATATCTTCCATAAATGTTTCAAAGTTTCATTTAAAACTTGAACTAGTAACTATGAGAAACTTAATTTCACCTTTTACTGACATTATTCTCAAAACTATTAATGATTATTTAGTTACACATTGATTAGCAGATCCGTATCATTGGTTTTGTGAATGATTCCAAAAGAACTTCATGAAAGGAGTGATCCAATCCGAGGACACTGTGTAACAAGACGTTACATAATCATTTCAACAGGCCGACAGAAAGAATGTCAAAGTAACCTAAAATTTCAGCAATAGGTTAGAACAGGCCTAATTGGAATAAACATAATGTGATCTTCATAATATCTAAACACTCACTGTTGAGTATTATGATTTATAAAAGTTCCAACTGAGGTAAAAGATGTTTTATAAGGTAAAATGAATCCTAAAGAATTGTCTTAGCCTGAAACATCAACTGTACATTCATCTCCATAGATGCTGCCTGACGTTGAGTTCCTCCAGCATGTTGTGTGTGTTGCAAAATGATACTTAGTCTCCCATCTCAAGGTTTAACTTTTGCATATGTAGACTGTGGTGGCGTATTCTAGCACTTCCTTTTTTCATTTCTTCTGCTAGGAAATGAAAGAAAAAAATATATGTAGTTTTAAAGCGAACTGCTTCATAATCTAGCCATCAGCTAATCTGTGATTCGAAGTAGAGTAGGAAAAGGAAAATGAGACAACTACTTAAATGAAAAATCCATGATAAAAAGTAAAGAATATTATGGTCACCCCAAAAGAGACTGAAGCCTTTCATCCTATTAACCTTTTTAGGTTTATTGTATGTACTGTATTATTACCTCACAAATGGTACATAAATTCTGCTTAAAAATCTATCCTTTATTTTCCCTAATCTTAATAACTCTTCCAAATATTTACTTTTTTCTTGAGTTTTATACCAATCAATTTACAGAGCATTTTTAAAAATATCAATTGTCAGAATTATCTTCCATCAATCTACCAACAATCACTGAAAATCAGTATGATTTTTGTTAAAATTGCTTTAACCACTTTCAATTTCAATTTCAATAAAGTAAGCAGATGTTATCTTTTCAAAGGAAAGGAAAAAATCTGTATAATACCTTCCACAATTAGGAACCATTGATATACATTTTTATAGAATAGCTACTGTTGTCATGTAGGCAAATGCAGCAGAGATTAAAATCACAAACAGATATTCTGCCACAGTAAAGTTGTTGATGGGTTAGGCAGGACGCCATGAAAATTAACCCATTTTTCTTCAATAATTTTATATCCAACAAGGACACAAGACACTTGCATTACCTGAAAGGTGAATTTTCTGATGATGCAGCACTCACTCAGAGTTAAAGTAGTGTTTGAGCAGCAATTACAGATCTATAAATACACAACCTTCCAACTAGGGTAAGTGTGTCACCAGCACTAACAGATATCATTGTTTTTTAAAATCCCCTCAATAAATCATGGCATTCATGTAAAGCTAAAAAAATGAAACTTTACTCCCAAGATATGGGACTTCTTTTAAAGCTTTACTTTTATGATAACTGTGCTAATATTTGCTTGGGCGTGTTTCTCTTTGAGGAACAGAGTAATTTTAAAGTATTCACCTATTTTCTGAAGGTCAGCCTGGTGACTTTTGTTCACTGCAGTATTCTTCATTATTATATCATGATCCTCTGATTTAAAAAATACTGGACCACAATTTGCTGTGTTGGAGTACCTTATGGCACCTACTGCTAAGATTGCTGTTGCGAGTTTAAATATTTTGTGCAGTGAACATCTGAAATGAAAACTGATGACATTCTCATAGAAAAATACAAAGGAAATCAAAACAACTGTAAATTTTAGCCTCCATGCCCCTAAAGCAAAGAGTTTGCAAGACTCATAGAAGTAACCTTAGATTATCTGAATGTCATTTTGTTTTATTAAAATCAAGGTAGATCATCCCCATCAGTTAGATTATGGGAAATAATTCAGACTTACTGAAATCTTACAGTATCAATACTGGGAGGACAAATAAGGCTAAGACATACAATGGCCCTCAGGAGTATTGATAACTGAGGGACATAGTAGGCAAACCCAAGAATCATTAAAAGTGCAACACAAGCATAAGATAGTCAAGAACCGCATAATGCATGCCTTCATGAAGAATGTAGGATTTAAAATGTAGAAGACATTGGTTAGGCCCCAGCTGGAGTACTACTCCACAGATGGAGTCTCACTGGCTCTCCACTTGTCTTTGGAACACCTGACAACAGCAATACCTAATGCAGGCTGCTGTTTATTGATTACCATTCAGCATTCAAAACTATCATTCTCTCGGTACTAATCAACAAGCTTCAAATGAATCAGCCATGATGGAATGGCAGAGCATAGTCAATGGGCCAAATGGCCTAATTCTGATAAGAAAAAATAGTTTCTTTGAGAGCTTTGACCAGGATCCATCCAGTCATTGGAAGTTTGGTGAGGATGGGACTTCAATCAGGCCCACTGTCTGAGAATACAAGGCAGGAGCATGTTTGGGCAGCATAAAAGAGCTTTGACCAGCAGCCAATCCGGAGGAGGGGATTTGAATCAGGTCCACTGTCTGAGGATAAAAGGCAGGAGTGGGTCACGGCAGTATAATAGAGCTTTGACCAGCGACCAATCGCCATTTGGGATTGATTAGTAACAGCAAATGAAAGGAAGGCAGGGACAAGGTCAGTGTGTATATTCTGAGTGGACATAGTCAGAGCTGTGATCTTCAAGGCTTCAATGAAGAGAGGCTTTACTCAGCGAAAGCTCTTTTTTCTTCATTCTGTTCTTTACAACTCCTTATCTAGGACAGTAGGGATGGCAGGCAGGATAGTGAAATGCCCCTCTTGCAGGATGTGGAAAGGCAGGGAGACCTTCACTATCCCTGATGAGTACAACTGTGAGAAGTGCATCCAGCGGCAGCTTCTGACAATCCGCGTTAAGGAGTTGGAGCTGAAACTGGATGAACTCCAAATCATTCAGGAGGCAGAAGGGATGATAGACTGGACATCTTGACAATGAGCCCATGAACACTGCCTCATTATTTTGCTCTTGTTTTGCACTATTTATTTTTTATATATTTCTTTTTGCAAAATTATAGTTTTTTATGCGCTGTACTGCTACCACAAAACAATGGATTTCATGACGTACGTCAGTGATAATAAACCTGATCCTGACTATGTGTGCTTCTGGTTGCCATACTATAGGAAGGATGCAATTGCACTGGGAAGGCTTCAGTGGAGATTCACTGGGATGGAAGTTGCAGATAAAAGGAGAAGCGGATAGATTTTGTTTGTTTTTCTTGGAGCAGAAGAGGCTGAAGGAGCACCTTACTGAGGTATACAAGATTACGAAGGACATAGTCAGGATTAATAGTAGGAAAATGTCCCCATAACAGATCTCATAGGGTAAGGGTAAGGGGTAAAAGTTTCAAGGGGATCGGAGCAGTGGAGAGTAGTTGAGTTGTTCAGCTGGAGGGTAGATGAGATCCGCAGTGCACCTCCTGAGTGTGTGTTGGAGGCAGATACATAATATTTTAAAAGTGTCCAGATAAGAGTCTGAATTGCCAAGGCATAGAAAGCTATGGGATAAGTGCGGGTGTAGGGTAATGTAACGAATGGAAACATATGCATAATACACAATCACCACATTGAGTTGGGGTTCACTTTAAGAGGCTGATGTGATGATGTAATGGCGTGAAGTTTTTTCTGTGCTTTAAGTTCTGTGTATGGTTGACAATAAATGAGTCATTACGGTTTCCCTTAAACTTAAAATGCCTCTGCCCTTCTATTTACAGAAATCTACACAAGAAAATGAGGTTGGCATAAGTGGATACTTGATGGTAGGACTGGACTAGGACTTCAAAATTCCCTTAGGCCCATTACATTTTTGACTCTCCTTATAAAACATGCTTAGATAAAATTTTGCTAAAGCAAAGTATATAAAAATCTCAAAACTGAAGTTGTACCTAATCACCGGGGACCCTAAATTTAACACGTGTAATCTTTTTGCAAAATATTGTGTGACCTCTTTCTTTTAGTGTTAGTTGTTAGCAAGAAGAACTGTGAATTGGGAAGTTCCTAAAGTGATAAACAGTCACATTAGTCATCAGTACAAAATATGGATAATCAAAATGAGTGTCACCTTTTAATCATATCTAGGCTGTGGAATGAAAATGAGAGCTGAATAAAAGGATAATATGAGCAATTATAATTTTAAGAGATTTTGTCAATAAAAGTCATTATAATCTGAGAAATCATTTCAGTAAGGTGCCATTTAACCCTACATATTGTTACTGACACTTTAGATGGAAATATATAAACATCCTCAATCCGTAGTAAGGATTTGACTCATCATGTTTTATCATAATAAGGCTATAAAACTATAATTAGGAGAAATTTCAATTACTGAATGTTCTATATGTAATTTAGCACAACGTGACTGATGTAAATAACATACAATTTTGATCAAAAATCATACACCTATGAACATGACAGTCCATGACCTCCTCTTGTGCCAACACCTCATATTCTGTCTCTGTAGCCTCCAACCCGATGCCATGATTTCTCCATTTTCAACTCCCCCCCACTTCCTCTATTCCCCACTATAACCTTCACTTTCCCTCGGTCCCCTCCTCCTTCTCTTTCTTCTATGATCCACTTACCTCTCCTACTAGATTCCTTCTTCTCCAGCCCCCGACCTTCCCACACACCCGGTTTCACCCATCACCTTCCAGCTAACCTCCTTCTCCTCGCCCCACCTTTGTAGTCTGCAGTCTTCCACCTTCCTTCTCAGTCCTGAAGAAGGGTCTCAGCCTGAAATGTTGAATGTTTATTCATTTTCATAGATGCTGCCTGACCTGCTGAGTTCCTCCAATATTTTGTTTGCATTGCTACATATTTCCACAAATTTTCCGGGACTGTTAAATTATGAGTTTGCTTGTTGCAAAATGGCAGTGTAATTGTTTGTCATATAAGTGTCATTATAAATAACTGTTCGAAATGGCGATGTCATTGCTTGTAAGAAACTATGTTTTGGATGATAAATCATTTGAACGGAAGTTTTCAAACAGTTTTCTTCATTGAAATAACCTCACATGCATTATTATCTGGCTGCAGAGAATTTACAGTTTACAAATTTAATCCAGTAAATTTGAAATGGGTTTAATATGGAAGGGTTCCCACTAATTGCCATGGATGAATTGGGTCAAATAACCTCTTTCCATGATATACCATTCAATGACTCTAAATAAAACTGCACTTACTCCAATGTTGCATCATTGAAGATTATAAAACAGATGGTTTCTATAATGAACATTACAATTTAATACATCCTTATTTATTTGCAGTGCTGTATAAAAGCTATGTACTTATTATACATTTATATACATTTTTATAGATTTATATACATTTTTGACATAACGGTATACCATTTTCCAGATTACTTTTGAATCTCACAGAAGTTATTATCTAGGGTTTGAAAATATAAGTTTGTCCTTTATACCTGGCCTTAAGACATATGAAAATTGACAAGCAGATGGTATTCAGATTAATGCAACCCTTTTGTCTGATATTCTTTCAGTCAACTAATCATCTCTCAGTCACCCTGTGTGACAACCACAGAGTTGTTCTCTAACTGGTAATCCTCTATTACTTTCAAAGCTAAAAGCTCAGCTGCTGATTTTAACCTCTAACCCACAGATATTAAATTATGCTCTCACTCATCTTGGCATCTATCATCAATTCATCCTCCTGTTTCTATGTTTCGTCTACCATTTAAATTGCTTTCTTTGACCTGCGTACCTTTTGCCCTTAATTTGAAATCTTGAAAAGTAACTTGACTTCTCTTGATGTTTCTTATTTTTTAATAACCATTAGCATTTTCCCTTGTGGCCGATATTCCTGCACTACAAGTTCTGTTTTCTAATTTTCTATCTGTGCAAGGTTACCACAAACATTTACAAATTTTTCAGTGGCCTATAGGTGATCTTGCACTTGGCTTTTCTCAAGATGATATTATCTCTCTGACAGGTAATCAGGCTTTAATAAAAGCAGCAAAATTTTCAGTTCCCGCATGTCCATACTGGGAATATGAGGGATGAAGCTGCAGATGAAAATGGTTGATAAATGGGACTAGCTTAGATAGACATCTTGGTCAGCAGGGACAAATTGGCCCATGGATTTGTTTCCATGCTGTGTAACTCAATAACTCTGATTATCTTAGGCATAGGAAGTTCTATTAAAAATATTTTGATCATTTTCTGAATCTCAGGGAATGGCATGTTGCAGTTTAAATGTCAGTAACCAGAATCCACCACCTGAAGTAATGGGGTTAATGTCACAGTGATATTATTTCAGGACTGTTATCACAAGGCTGAGTAACTAGTACTTACTATCTACAATCTCGTTAGTGATGACCTAATGTAAAAGATGGGTGCTATAGAGAAAATTGCTAGCTCCACTGAAAATCAGAAGTTGCTGTCCTTTATTCTTTGGGCAGAAATGGCTAGTTCGAAGGGGCATGAATAGAATATAGAACAGTACATCACAGTACAGGCCTTTCAGCCTATGGCATTGTGTTGACCTTTTAACATACTCCAAGATCAATCTAACTCTTCCCTCCCACATAGCCCTCCAATTTTCTCTCATCTATGAGGCTATCTGATAATCTATTAAATGTTCCTAATGTATCTACCTCTACCACCACCCTGCCAGCACATTTCCTCTGGGTAATAGCTTACTTTTAACATACCCTAGACTTTCCTCCAAACACCTTAAAGTTAGACCCCCTCTTCATATAGCAAAATTATTCTGTATCATACTTTAGTTACATGTATCTTAATCCATTGATTTGTATATTACCATTAAATTTATAAGCTTGACTATGTTCTCCAATGAGCACTAGTTCTGCATAAAACTGCCAATAACATCCTTTTACTTCTGGGTCATCTTTTGTCCAATTTCTATACCTGTTTATTTAACTGCAGAAGTCAGAGGTGATATCATATGCTAGGACCTCTTGTTCTGAGACTGGATTCAACCGTCTGACCACATTCATTTGGAAAGGGTCAGAAGTCTGTTTATTCATCTCCATTTGATGTTTCCTTTAAGTTTTTAAGTTCTAACACTTACGTTGTTTTAAGCATATGTATTATTTCTTGATCGTTTTAATTCTTTCCCAATGATAGATAGATAGATAGATAGATAGATATAGATACTTTATTCATCCCCATGGGGAAATTCAACTTTTTTTCCAATGTCCCATACACTTGTTGTAGCAAAACTAATTACATACAATACTTAACTCAGTAAAAATATGATATGCATCTAAATCACTATCTCAAAAAGCATTAATAATAGCTTTTAAAAAGTTCTTAAGTCCTGGTGGTTGAATTGTAAAGCCTAATGGCATTGGGGAGTATTGACCTCTTCATCCTGTCTGAGGAGCATTGCATCGATAGTAACCTGTCGCTGAAACTGCTTCTCTGTCTCTGGATGGTGCTATGTAGAGGATGTTCAGAGTTTTCCATAATTGACCGTAGCCTACTCAGCGCCCTTCGCTCAGCTACCAATGTTAAACTCTCCAGTACTTTGCCCACGACAGAGCCCGCCTTCCTTACCAGCTTATTAAGACGTGAGGCGTCCCTCTTCTTAATGCTTCCTCCCCAACACGCCACCACAAAGAAGAGGGCGCTCTCCACAACTGACCTATAGAACATCTTCAGCATCTCACTACAGACATTGAATGACGCCAACCTTCTAAGGAAGTACAGTCGACTCTGAACTAAGCCTGAAGTAAGTCTGAAGTAAGCCTGGTGTGGATTTAATCGTAAAAATATTTACAGAGTTGTTATTCGTGTGTACTCAGGAAACCATCAAAGTCAAGATCAGTCACCTGAAGTGTAGTTGCTGCCCATGACACATTCCACTTCCCATTGGGCACTCAGGTATAGATGATCAACTAGTTGACCTTTCTATATGAACAAGGTTTGTGCAGTAGCACAAGCTGTGAGTAGCAATGGACCATTTCCAGCAGAATCTGTTCAAATAATCTAGGTGAATGTTTCTTCCTTTAATAAATCAAAAATATCTTGGCAACTCATCTTGTGCACCCACATTTGTGCAACTTCATCTATGTATATGACTGCAGTAATTGCTTACTTATTTATTTTTGTTTTCTTCTGTATTTCCAGTTTGTTGTCTTTTGCGTATTGGTTATGGCAATTCATTGCCCAGGACAATATTGTGTTCCTCGGATTTTCTGTGTCTGCCTGCAAGAGAACAAATCTCAGAGATGTATATTGTGATGTATCTGTAATTTGATAATAAATTTACTTTGAACTTTGCTGTTGCACGTTGTGATTAATGCTAATTTGTACTAAGTAATTCCAATGGTTGCAAAGACCACCATTATAACTATGTTTATGAATTTCTCTAAACATACATATCCTGAATGTTCATTATTAACATATTGTTATTTGCTTCATCATAACTGGTTCAGAGATTATTCAGTTCCTCCAAACAAGTTCTACCTATCAACCAAATCAAGGCTAATTTTCTATTCAATTCTCAATGACTATCAATGACTCAATGACTATCATCCAGTTGCAATTACATCCACAGTGATGAAGTGCTTTGAGAGGTTGCTGATGAAACATATCAACTCCTGAAGTGACTTGGATCTGCTCCAATTTGCCCACTGGAGCCATAGGTCCACAGCAGATGCCCTCTCATTGCCTCTTCATTCAACCATGGAACATCTGGACAGCAAAGATGCATACTTCAGGATGCTCTTTATTGACTACGGCTTAGCATTCGATACTATCATCCCTTCAAAGATGTATAATAAGCTTCAAGATCTTGGCCTCAATGCATTCTTGTGAATTGGATTTAGGATTTCTTCACCTGCAGACTCCAGTCAGCTGAATTGGCAACAAAATCTCCTCCATGATCTTCATCAGCACAGGTGCATCACAAGACTGCGCGCTTAGTCCCTTGATCTACTTGCATTACATTTATGACTGTGTGCTACAGCTCCAATGCTATAGAAGTTTGCTGATGATATCACTGTCATCAGCCAAATCAAAAGTGTTGACAAATCGGCATTTAGGAGGGAGATTGAAAACCTGGCTGAGTTGAGCCATAATAACAACGTCTTACTCAATGTCAGCAAGACCAAGGAGCTGATTATTGACTTCAGGAGGAGGAAATCAGAGAGTCATGAGTCAGTCCTCATCAGATCAGAGATCAGAGGTGGAAAAGTTCAGCAACTTTAAATTCCTTGGTTTTATTATTGAGGACCTGTCCTGAGCCCAAGATGTAAAGGCAGTTATGAAGATAGTACGGTAGTGACTCTACTTTCTTAGGAGTTTATTGTCTTTTGCACATGGGTGTGGTCTTTCATTGATTCTATTATGTTTTTATTGAGTATGCCCACAGGATTGTATATGATGACATATATGTACTTCGAGAATACATTTACCTTGAATTCTAATTATGACAATTAGGAATAGAACTGATGGCTTTTCTCTGCTGAGAGTCAGAGATGTAATTAGTTGTTGAATGGCCTTCCCCTGAGCCATTGACAGATACATCTAAGCAGGACTGGACAAGCAAATGAGGGAGAAACAGGAAATCTACTGGAGAAACTCAATGTTTGGGGGACAACTGTGGGCACTGTGAGGGAATGGTGGAGTGGAAGGATTTACCCACATTTCAGGTCAAGTTCCTACACCAGGACTAAAAGTAGAAGGGAAACATAGGCATTACAAAGAGGAATGGGCCAGTAAGTGATTGGTGGACCAAGGAGGGGTGACAGATGATGGGAGATGCAGCCAGGTGGAGTAGGGGATAGGCTACAACTGGGAGACAGAGACAGGTGAATGAAAGTAGACATAATGAAAGGCAAATGGAACCAGGTGAGGGGAAGGGACGGTGAAGGTGGAGATGGCTAGGAAGTTAATAAGCTGGAACAGAAAAGCTATTGGTGCCAGAATCTGATAAGGAAGATGAAATAGGGGAGAAGTGACACACCTATTTGGCTATCTTCCCTTTCCACTCTGTCCTTCATTCAATCCAAAACACTGATACCGTAATTCCTTTCTCCCACAGATGCTACTCCACCTGCTGAGTTCCACCAGCAGATTATTTATTGCTCCTGATACTAGCATCTGTATTCTTTTGAATATTTAAGCATATAAAGTAGAAGTGACAGGCAGGCTAAACTGAGAAAACACTAGCAGATGGAGATGGAGCTTAAATGCAGTGACAGTCAACTAACCTGAGTCAATACACAAATGTCTTCTGTAACCTTTTGCACAGTGGATTCCTGTTAACTGGGTCATTGGATAATCAGAGCAGCTGCTTATTTGGTTCAATTCTTAAAGAACAAAATCAAATTGAGAAAATCACCAGGATTCCCTTCATTTAATTGGGTCTCTTGTGTCTTCACTATGTCACTTAATTGGGGCAGGAGACTCTTGCTGAATATTTTCTACCTAGCGCAGTCACATGTGCTTGTGTGGCTGTTAGACACTACACTGTGCTTAGGGTGAGCAGTTTTTAAGTTGTGTCAACTGCGTGTTTGTGTTCAAAATGCAACAATTTTTGTCACCGACAGCTGGCGAGTAATAAACAGTAAGACAATTCAGATTTGTTTTGCTCACTCAGGTGTCAAAAGTTCAGGCTTAGAGATGCCAGAATTGACTGGGAGTGAAAATGAAACAATTTTACTACTTCAACAAGTTAGGAGCTATGAAGAATTTGAAGGTTTTCAACAATTATCTTAAATGCTACAATTGAAATGAAGATTTGGAGAATGCAATCATTGAAAGCACTGTTTGAAGGCAGTCCACTATCTGCACTAGGTTTCTGCGCTGATTCTGTTCATTTACACTCAAAAGAATGCAACACGGATGAATTTCTCCATTGATAAGTATTAGGAACTAATACAGTTTTATAGTACAGTAGTAACAGTATTGATAGTGTTCTAGTTTGTTCTGTATTTCATTTAAATATATAACTTGTAAATCAGTTAATCAGTAGTTTGTGTTTTTTATATCTTTTAAACTATTTTCATGACAGTTCAGCTAATTGAGGCAGTTGCTTAATTAGACCAAATTGTACTGGTCCTGGCAAGTCTCAATCAACCAGAATCAACTGTAGTTTGAAACAGTTAAGATTCATCTGGCCTTTTGGTTAATTGTAATGCATGTAATTACTCAGTCAAAGCAAACTGGTAGGATTTTGACTGAATGCATCAGAAATTTGTTAATGCTCCATGGCATCAGTGTAGAATTCAGGTTTTTAGAAATTCAGGTGGGAAAGAGAGAAGGGGGCAAGAAGAGGGAGAAAGAGAACAAGTAGAAGTTTAAATATGCTGAAAGAACCAGAATGTCCATTTATGAAAATGAACAGAGATTTCACTTGAACTAATGTACCACATCTATGTATATTATATTTCAATATGCATCTTTCAGAATAAAATGGAAATTAACCAGCAGGCGTATATGTTGAAAACTGAAATACCTTCAAACACAGACAGTTAAATATTTTAGACGCTTCAGTGGTCCTGAATAGCTTATCCAAATTAGGTATTATTTCTGCATTGACTAAACATCTGGTGTTTTATTATTTTAGCAATGAGACAGCTTGATTACAAATATTTGTACTGATTTTCACAATGTTTTATAAAACTTTTGCTGCTGAATAAACAGCTTGATGAAACTGAACACAGCAGCCTTTTACCATAGACATTAAATTGAACAGCCAAATGTACATTTCTCATACCATATCCTGACTGGTGAAATAGCTGTTACAGTCTGGTGATAAGCCATACCATTGGGCAGGAGGGTGAGAAGGCTGAAGTCCCACATTACCAAGTTCAAGGACATGTACTTCTATTCAGATATTCAGTTCTAGAACCAATAAGCACAAGCTAATTACAATCTCAGTATAGCAACACCATGATCACTTCGATCATTTTGCACTACAATAAAAAAAAATTCCTAATTTTATTCTTTCTTGTAAATATTGTGTAAAATTTAAGATAAATATATGCCTTTCTTGCTGTTTATCTGATGCTACGTGCCTGTGATGTTGCAGGTATGTTTTTCATTGCACCTCTGTCTCCATGCACTTGAGTATATGACAATAAACTTGACATTGAGAAATAGGAGCACAAATAAGACATTTGGCCATTTGGGCCTGTTTCACCATCCACCAGATTTTCTACCTCAGCACCATTTTCTTGTGCCAACTCTATAAGTCAAATCAATTTCTCTATTGTCCTGGAGTCTTATCAGTCACTAGTTTAAGTGAACACAAAATTTGAACCTCCACAGTCTGCCATGTACAGAGTTGTAAAGATCCACAACTCTCTGAGTGAAGTTGTTTTCCCTACTTTTAGTCCCAAATGAGCTACTGCTTCTTCTCAAACTGTCTGTGAACTTCATGGAGCAAAAATTTTTTATTGTACCCTAGTGATGATATGGCAATAAACTACACTGAATACGAATCTCTAGTTAGCTCCTCCCACCCCTCTATTACCTCAGTCGCTGCAGTGTACTGAAAACATTTTAAACCACTTTTGGTAAAGAGGATGAGGCCGGCACAACAGCATCATTTAAGAAGCACTTCTGGGGCCAAGTCATAGAGGACTATGGGCCAAACGTGGGAAATTGGGACTAGCTGGGTAAGCACTGTAGTCAGCATGGATTTGCTGGGTGGAAGGACCCATATCTGTAGTGTGTTTAATATATCAGTAATATTTGATTAATATTGTAAATATATTGTTTGATTAATCATTCCTTGTTTACTTACAACATTCATTATGGGTTTTATGTAAGAAGTACATGAATGGCATACATTATTACACCACCATGTCACATGTGCATGCCTCGCAAAAGCTAAAGTACACACATTATTCCTGGCTTTCCACGTTTTTCTTTCAATTCATTTTGGAGATACAAAACTTAACAGTGGTAACGAGTGAGTTTTAGAATTAACCCAAGATGGCTGCCTACCCTTTGAAGCACAGCAATAAACTCAGGTTTAAAAAAAAGAGCACCACGTTTTTTTCTTTGCAAGAAGAGTGAGTCGAATGAGTTTTTAAAAAGCGGGGCACATTTTTTCTTCAGAAGTGTAGAGAGACGGTTGAGTTAAAAAAAGGCAGAACACGGATGACATTCATGGGTTCATAAACAGTGAGCAATGCGTGATAATAATAATGATGAATAAATAAAAGCAGAAATGCCTGGCTACATTTGAAAAATGGATGCATTTGATTGTACAAAAGATAATGGAATATGGTATACTGAATGAATTGTGCAGTATCTTGCAGCAAATGAAATAGCCAATACCAAACAAGTGCGTATTACTGAGTTTAACTGGTGGAAGAGCATATAGTTTGCTTTGAAGTTTAACTGCTCCAACCACACCAGCTGAAATAAGCTTTGCTGATATCATGAAAATAATGCAGAAATGTTTATAACTGAAACTAATGTTGATTGGAGAACCCTTTAGGTTTCATAAGTGGAAACAAAAGGAAGAGGATTCCATTTCAGCACATGTGGTTGAATTGAAGAAATTGTCCATGCATTTTCAGTTCAGTGAAGATTTTAATGATGCACTAGTTTGTGGAATTTTACAAGAATACATTCAAAAATAGTTCCTAACTGAAGCACAACGCACATTTAAGAGAGCAGTTGAAATTGTTGTATCAATGGAAACAGCAGTCAGAGAGGCAAGTGAATTGCAGTCAGTAACGAAAGTGAGCATGAACAAAATTGTTATGCCTAAACAAAAACCAGACTGCCTGAACAAATCATGTTGCCATTGTGGCAGAGGCTCACAAACACCAGACCAATGCAGGGTTAAAGGCAAAATTTGCAGAAAACGCAACCAAGTAGGACACATACCAAAAGCATGTTGGGAAGGCAAAAATAAATGGACTGCACATGGAAGAGCAAAAGATAAAGCACTACTCTGCAGGCTGTTGATGAAAAATTTGATAATGTTGAGAGTGACACAGGGCTAAGTAGTCCTAAGATTTACAATGTGAAAAACAACAGGAGTCATGCAATATGGCTTACACCAGAAGTGAATGGCAAATTAATTAAGATGGCATTGGACATGGGCATGACTGTTTTAGTTGTTCCACAAAATGAGTTTGACTGGCATTTCAAAGATACTAAACTGAAGTGTCCAGCTAAACTCAGTCCTCAACTGAGGACTTATATTGAGAAAAGATAACTCCTGTGGAAATGACATTCATAACAGTGAAATACAATAACCAATAAACTACACTGGAAAGAATAGGATAGCCAGCATTCCTGGGCCATGATTGGCTGAGAGTACTACCACTTGATTGGAGATCCATCCACCATTTGCATGTTACATCCCTGCAAAAGAGTCAACTGAAACTGAATTAAGAAAGGTACTGGATGATGCCACAACAGTGTTGAATTGACTTTATTACTTATATCTTTCATATACATGAGGAGTATAAATCTTTACATCTCCATCTAAATGTGCAATATGCAATTATAGTAATTTATAATAAATATTGTGTACAACAGGATAGTCAATATAACATAGAAACACAGTTGTATCAGAGTGAGTTAATCAGTCTGATGGCCTGGTGGAAGAAACTATCCCTGAGACTGTTCGTCCTGGCTTTTATGCTGTGGTATAGTTTCCCAGATGGTAGCAGCTGGAACAGTTTGTGGTTGGGGTGACTCCGGTCTCCAATGATCCTTCGGGTCCTTTTTACATATCTGTCTTTGTAAATGTCTGAATAGTGGGAAGTTCACATCTACAGATGCGCTGGGCTGTCCACACCACTCTCTGCAGAGTCCTGCGACTAAGGGAAATACAGTTTCCCATACCAGGCAGTGATGCAGTCAGTCAGGATGTTCTCAATTGTGCCCCAATGGAAAGTTCAAGTATGTTATTGGAAAACTCAAACATATCAAGTAAAATAGTGTTCAGCGAAAATTGAACACCAATGTTTCACCATCCAGTTTCTTATACTACTTGTGATAAAGTAGCCAGTGTGCCAAATTGCATAGAGACTGATGAAATTCCAAGGTTGAGTAGAGCCTATGGGCAACACTGGTGGTTCCAGTAGCCAAGAAGAATGGATCTGTCAGGATCTGCGGTAATTTTAGGGTCACCATCAACCCGGTACTAAAACTAAATCAACACTCTCTTAAATTCAAGCAATGGTGGATGCCCCAAAGCCAAAGTGTCAAATTTGTGCTCCTTTTTTTGGATTTGTCAATTACTATAACAGGTTCCTGCCATACCTGGTTACTGTGCTCCACCCCTTGAACTCATTACTACAGATCGGGAAGAAAAGGCAATGGACAAAGCAGTATGAAATGGATTTCAAAAAAAAAAGAAATGGGGCACTGTACTCACACGTTATAATCCACATCATCCAATGAAGCTTGCCTGTGATGCCTCATCTTAGGATATAGGTGTGGTCATGTCACAGCCTTTGACTCTCCCCTATGCAAATTAAAAATCTCTCTATTAAAGCAGATAAAATCCATGGGGAAACCAGAAAAAAAAATCCCACACTGTCACAGATCTACATGGACTGCCAAAATGGATGAAATGCGTAGCAGAAATTCCAGTTCCCCCATTTTTACTAGCACTGGGATGAACATGCCCTTGATGGGGGTTGCCTAATGTGGAGATTGAGAGTTGTACCATCCAGGCTGAGAGCTAAAGTGTGGAAGGAGCTACATGCTGATCATCAAGGCATGTTCAAAATGAAAGTGTTGGCTTGAAGCTTTGACTGGTGGCCTGGAGTAGATCAGCAGATTAAGCAGCTTGCCATGCAGTGTTCAGGATGCCAGCATGTACAGAAGATGCCAAGAGCTGTGCCTCTCCATCCCTGGAAGTGGCCTGCATTGCCCTAGCAGAGGATTCATGTAGACTTTGCTGGTCCTTTCATGGGCACAAATTTCTTGGTACCAATGGATGCAGCTGCAAAGTAGCCAGAAGTGTGCGCAATAGCGTCCACCACAATCTTGCACACTGTTGATGTGTTGAGAAGACTCTTCTCAAGGACTGGTGTTCCAGAAAACTTACTCAGGGGCAATGGACCACAGTTTGTGGCAGAACAATTTCTGTCATTCCTGAAGATGAATGGAATAAGAGATACTACATTTCCATCGTACCTCTTGGCTACAAATAGCTTGTCGGAAAGGTTTGTCCAGAGCCTGAGAACACATTGCAGGCAATGCCAGCAGAACAAACTACACTGACACTGAATCAGAAGCTTTCCAATTTCCTCTCTGTACATTGCAATGCAGCATACCCCACAACCAATGACTCACTGGCCATGCTGTTCCTGGTTCACCCCTTGCACTCACCTTTGGATTTCCTCAAACCCAGTCTCAAAAGGAGCTTGCAGGACAAACAGCTGAGACCAATATAAAGCCCCTCAAAAAAGGAGCTTCAGTGTTTCATTCCTAAACAAGCAGTCCCGGAGAGGAACTACAGCAGCACTTGGAAAGATTAAGGACAGAATTGGACAACTCTACTATTGCAGATTGTGTCTGAGTGTCATCTGGGAACATCGCATCGATCATTTGAGGAGAGCAGAGTCAAGTGTTAGAGAACAAGAGTGCAGAGCTATCAGATCTATAAACGTGTACTTCCTGCAGTCCCAAGTCAATTCCTACAGCTACCATGGAGGAAGCCCCAATATCTGACATTGTTCCACAGCTATATGTCTCAGCTTCCAAGCAGATTGATCCCCCCCCCACCCCCACCAGGAAAGACGCTGTCCCACAGGAGTAAGAAATTCCTCCATGGTGGTTAAATCTTTAGGCCTGAATGGGACAATCTAACATTTACTATGTTGTGTATGTTTAGATAGTAGTTGTATTACATGGTATATTGTTTATAAAGTTGAGATGCATTCTATATTGAGTTGGAGTTTATAGTTAAACATGGAGGAATCTTGTATATTTAATACATCCATAATATTTGAGTAATATTGTAAATATACTGTTTAATTAAGGATTCTTTGTTTGTTTACATAATTCATTATGGGTAATATGTAAAAATACGTGAATGGCATACGTTATGTCACCACCATGTCAAATGTGAGCACTTCGCAAAAGTAAAACAAAGTACGCACATTATCCCCGGCTCTTGTGTTTCTCTTTCAATTAGCTTTGGACTTACAAAACCTAATAGTATCCATGTTACTCAATTATTCTCCAGTGCTGATCAATACCATTGAATGCAAATCCAATCACCATTTACGTGGAAGATCCAGAGGGGACACTCAGCCTACAGGGAGGAGAGAGCAGAACTTCCGATCAAGATGCACCACATGAAAGAACAGCTCGGGAAGAAAAAGGCACTGATTCAGGCAAAACACCTAATAGAGTGACCAATACCAATGCTAATGTTGGTACTTACTGGTGTTTCCCAACCTCAGTTTCTAATGCTTCCCTATAGCAGCATCTTCCGCCCTGCTGCTACCAGCTGTCAGCTTCAGCTGTCATCAGACTGCAGTGATGGAGTCCTTACAGAGTGCCAGGTTATATCATGCCAGTTTAAACCTGGCACAAGCGCAAGATTCTGCATTAACATACTTGAGATTTATGGACTACTGGGGAGATGAAAAAAAAGCTTGTTCTTTGAGTTTATTTTTCAACTTAATTTTTATATTTCTTATTAAATTTCTGTAAGTGGACTTGTAACTTTTGTGAAAGTAACTAAAAGCACTCTTCTTAATTTTTAACTTTCATGCCCACTCTCCCCTCCCCCCATAACAGTGACAAGTCTGACAGCTGGAGAAGCTAGAGCAGGGCCATTTCATAAGTGCAACAACTCAGAATCAGGTTTTTTATTACAGACATTTATCATGAAATTCATTGTTTTACTGAAGCAGTACAGTTCGATACACAAAAGTATAAATTATAATAAGAAATATATAGATGTATAGAAATTTTAACATAATGCAAAAAGAGAGCAAAGTAGTGAGGTAGTGTTCATGGGTTCATTGCCTGTTCAGAAATCTGATTACAGAGGGGAAGAGATTGTTCCTAAAACATTGAGTGTGTGTCTTCAGGCTGATGGTAGTAATGAGAAGATGGCAGGTTTTGGCTGCTGGGGTCCTTAATGCTAGATGCAAACTTTTTGAAGTATCGCCTTTTGAAGATGTCCTCAACGGTGGGGAGGCTAGTGTCCATGATGGAGTTGGTTGACTTTACAACATTCTGCAGCTTATTCTGTTCCTATACAGTGGTTCCTCCAGACCAAATGGTGATACAGACAGTCAGAATATTCTCCACTTAACCTCTGTAGAAATTTGCAAGAGTCTTTGGTTACATACCAAATCTCCTCAAACTCCTAATGAAATATAGCCGCTGGCTTGCCTTATTCATGATTGCATCAATATTTGATCCCAGGGTAGATTTTCAGAGATAATGACATCCGAGTTGCTCATTCTTTCCATTGTTGACCCCTCCATAGAACCACAGAACATTACAGCACAGAAACAGGCCTTTTGTCCCTTCTTGGCTGTGCTGAACCATTTTTCTGCCCAGCCCCACTGACCTGCAACTGGACCATATCCCTCCATACACCTCTCATCCATGTACCTGTCCAAGTTTTTCTTAAATGTTAAAATTGAGCCTGCATTTACCACTTCATCTGGCAGCTCATTCCACACTCCCACCACTCTCTGTGTGAAGCCCCCCACTAATGTTCCCTTTAAACTTTTCCCCCTTAACCCATGTCCTCTGGTTTTTTTTCTCCCCTAGCCTCAGTGGAAAAAGCCTGCTTGCATTCACTCTATCTATAACCATCATAATTTTATATACCTCTATCACATCTCCCCTCATTCTTCTACGCTCCAGGGAATGAAGTCCTAACCTATTCAACCTTTCTCTGCAACTCATTTTTTCAAGTTCCGGCAACATCCCTGTAGACCTTCTCTGCACTCTTTCAACTTTATTAAAATCCTTCCTGTAATTAGGTGACCAAAACTGCACACAATACTCCAAATTCGGCCTCACCAATGCCTTGTACAACCTCACCATAACATTCCAACTCTTATACTCAGTACTTTGATTTATAAAGGCCAATGTACCAAAAGCTCTCTTTACGACCCTATCTACCTGTGACGCCACTTTTAGGGAATTTTTGTATCTGTAGTCCCAGATCCCTCTGTTCTACTGCACTCCTCAGTGCCCTAGATCAGTTCTGGTGTGTGTTCCCTCAAATTTCCCCTCTTGAAGTCCTCAATCAATTTCTTGGTCGAATTGACGTTGAGCGTAAGGTTGTTGTCACATCATACAATCAGCTGATCAATCTCACTCCTGAATTAATGCAGTCAGTGCTAACTCTGGCAGCTGCAACACAGAGCATAGCCCAGCTGCAGCAGGCCTGTGAATTCAGGGCAAAGGATGATCTGCCAGGTATTTAAATGTCCCTCGTATTTGTAGAAGATGTCTTCCAGGAGTATTTATATAAGTATTCAAAATAACTATGCAACACACAACTCCAATACATATTTCATTCCCTGCATTTGTCATCATGGTGCTCGAAACCAGGTGAGATACATCCTTATTTCAATCTTAGACTTGGGTTCAAAGTACTCTAACAACTACTGAGATGTTGGCTAACTTTATTAGTAATCAGAATGCATCATAAATGTAGATATTAGTCAAAAAGTTCTATTCATGACAGTCAAAATATGACTACAGGTCTCTTACATTTGCATAATTTGCCCTGGTAAAATCACAAGGTATGGCCATATATTATTCTTACTTGATGTTTTTTTTAGAATTGGAATAGGAATTGGTTTATTATTGTCATACATACTGAAATACAGTGAAAAGAATTGTCTTGCATGCTATTCATACAGATCCAAATTCTGCACATGACATTGATTTACTTATCATATGTACATCAAAACATACAGAGAACTGTGTCATTTGCATTAACAATGAACACACCCAAGGATGTGTGGGGGGGGGGGGGGGTCAACACTCAAATGTTTCCTCAAAATTTGGCACTGGCATAGCATGCCTACCATGCTCGGCAGATTGGCAGAACACTTCATATAACACAACAGGATAGAACACACCAAATGACAAAGCAATAACAGAAAACAAGCCTCATTCCTCCTTCTTACCCATCCATGCACATAAACAGTTATCTGACCCACGGGCAACCCGTTTTTGGCCTTCATTCTCCAGTAGACTCATGGATTCACAAATAGTGGCTTTTTGATTTCAAAGTTCAAAGAAAAGTTTATTATCAGAGTACATACATGACATCCCATACAACCCCGAGGTTCTTTTTCCAGCTGGCAAATCTATAGAACAGTAACTGTAAACAGGATCAACGAATAGCAAACTGCAAATGCAAATATAAATAAATATCAATAAATAAAGAGTATGATATCACAAGATCTAAAAGAGTATGAAATAACAAGGTAAAGAGTCCTTAAAGTGAGACCATCAGTTGTGGGAACACCGGAAGTAGAATGAGAGTAGTTATCCCCTTTTGTTTAAGAGCCTGATGGTTGAAGGGAAGTAACTGTTCTTAAATTGGTGGTGCATGTCCTGAGGCACTACCCGATGGCAGCAGTGAGAAAAGACCATGTCCTGGGTGGTGAGGATCTCCGATGATGGATGCTGCTTTCCTACAGCAATGTTTCATGTAGATATGCTCAATGACTGGGAAGGCTTTACCTGTGACATACAGGGCTGAATCTATTACCTTTTGCAGGATTTTCCACTCTAAGTCAGTGGTGTTTCTATACCATGCCATAATGCAGCCAGTAAGTACACTTTCCATCACACATCTACAAGTTTGCCAAGGTTTTTGATGACATGCCAAATCTCTGCAGACTCCTGAGGAAGTTGTGGATTCAAAGAGAACGTGCAGTGCAGGTAAACCGGAAAGTGTAAGATGCTAATGAGGTAGACTGTGATGTCAAGAGTCTATCTTGTACTAGGGAACTATTCAAAGTTTTCTAACAGTGGGATAGAAACTGAAATACATGCAGGAACAGGGAGAATATATAATTTCCTTACAGACAGTATCAGGAGTAGAATCCCTGTTGCTAGCATTGTAAAGTCCTACACTAACTGCTATGCTACCATGCTGCCCTGTAATGTAAAATTTGTCAATGTCATTACATGTCAAGGATATGTAGTCAGATTCTCTCTTGTTGGAGATGGTCATTGCAGGGAACTTGCAGCATTGCCACTTATAAACCATGTCTCTAAGCTCTTCAATTAATTGTAACTGTACTGTCAAGTGAATTAAAGCAATTGCAATGTAAAAATAATGACAATATAAATTATTAGCGTAGTAAGGTAAGCAACTGGCACTTCAGGTAGTGTAAATCATTATCTGCAAGGAAGCAGTGCTTGTACTAATTGCATACTTGCCATAATTTATTTAATGTCATTTGGTTCTATGTTTCAAAACCTTACTGGTACTGATCTTTATATCCTTTGTCCTCTGTCATGTCCATAATCGATTCTTAAGATTTTGGGTTCTTTTATCCCGGTAGCAGTTATTTTTAGATAAAATTGTACTCACTGAAGTTGTTATGGTATGCACCCTACAGCACCAGCCTCCAGGGCTTAGACTCTCCATTTCTCCAGAGTATGGATAGCTGGTGGGGTCCCTTTCAAGATTCTGGCCCACTCTGCTAATTGGTAGCCATGTTTTAGTACCAAGATTTGGCTTTTTAAAGAGCACTGGCAGCTCAACCGTCAGCTCAGTTTGGGTTCAGTCTGCGATCATGTTTAGGATTTCTGTCTCATTTGGATTCTTGTGTAGTCTTGTCAGTTTCTCATCTAGCATCTAGTCAAGAACCTCATTGTTGTCTCAGTCTCAAAATTGTTTCTCAATTTAAGTCTGGATACTCCAGCATTTGGGTCCTAACCATCGTCATCTAACATTAAATACAGTTAATATTTTCTGTGAATGTGCCATTGGAAAGTAAAACTAGAAATTTTGTTCTGATTCTGGGTTGGCAAGAAAATGGTTTACAACAAAGCTTGCAGTTCAAGATCAAGCCACACTCAGAAGGAACAACACCTTATATACCGGCTGGGTAGCCTCCAACCTGATGGCATGAACATTGACTTCTCTAACTTCTGTTAATGCCCCTCCCCTTCTTACCCCATCCCTGACATATTTAGTTGTTTGTTTTTTTTCTCTCTCTCTGCCCATCACTCTGCCTGTTCTCCATCTCCCTCTGGTGTTCCCCTCCCCCTTTCTTTCTCCCTAGGCCTCCCGTCCCATGATCCTTTCCCTTCTCTAACTCTGTATCCCTTTTGCCAATCACATGCCTGGCTCTCAGCTTCACCCCACCCCCTCTGGTCTTCTCCTATCATTTCGCATTTCCCCTCCCTCTCCTACTTTCAAATCTCTTACTATCTTTCCTTTCAGTTAGTCCTGACGAAGGGTCTCGGCCCGAAACGTCGACAGCGCTTCTCCCTATAGATGCTGCCTGGCCTGCTGCATTCCACCAGCATTTTGTGTGTGTTGCAGTTAATCTATTACCTGAAATTAATTATTTTGAGGCCAAAGGTAAAACCACTGTTTTTATGTGGATGGAAATAGCCAATCGTGGCCATTGTGTCAGGAGGGGCTGGTTGCGGTAAGACTCAAGTGCAGACCAATGAATGTTCTTTTACCAGGATTTTATTAGCGGCCACAGGGACAACAGTCTTTCAACACCAGGAGGCAGACATGAAGTCGGAATGGCAGGCGGAGGTCTTACCCGGGAAAGGCTGTCCAGCGAGGGCAGACGATGACGGGTGCTTCAGGCAAGAATCAGGTTCCAAACAGGCAGAATCCAGAAACACAGAATTCAACAATTTCAGTTGGCAGTAGTCGCTATAGCAGGCTGGAACGATTCAGTTCAGGACTGGGACGAACAGGCAGAGAGTGTGAGTCGAGGCAGGGTTTAAGTGGACCGGGTAATGAGCGAGTACAGAAACAGGTGGGTGCTATTGAGGAGGTAAGTGGGTAATTGGCGAGAGTCCAATTAGGGAAGGGGCTGGTTCAAAGCCCACGTGGCCAGGTGAAAGAAGGTAGAATTTAAGGGCTGTTGTGGTCCAGAGCTATCAGCAGAGCCCCTTTGACCCAGTGTTCAGGCTGGATCCTTAACTGTACCCCCCCCACCTCCCCACGGGCGTCTCCAGTTGCCCTTCTTGCCGGTACAGGATGGCTTCTATGAAAGTCCCTGATGAGAGAGGGGTCCAGGATATCCCGAGCGGGAACCCAGGACCTTTCCTCAGGGCCTTAGCCCTCCCAATCCATGAGGTATTGCAGTCCACGGCCCCTGCGTCGAATGTCTAGTAATCGGCGCATAGTGAAGGCCTCCGAGCCAGCGAAGAGACGGGGAGGGGGAGGGGGATTAGGGGCAGGACAGAGGGGGTGGCAGACGAAGGGCTTAATCCTTGAAACATGGAAGGTAGGGTGAATCCTGCGAAGGGTAGGGGGTAGATCCAGACGCACCGCGGAAGGGCTGATCACCTTGGTGATGGGGAAAGGTCCAATGTAGCGTGGCGCCAGCTTGCGGGAGTCCACCTTTAAGGGGATATCCCGCGAGGATAACCACACTTTCTGACACTGGGCGTAACGGGGGGCCTCGATGCGGTGACGGTCTGCTTGCTGCTTCATTCTGGCTGTAGACTGAAGCAGCGCCTCTCGGGCTCGCCTCCGGGTCCGTGAACACCTCTGGACAAACGCTTCAGCTGAGGGAATGCCCACTTCCTCCTCCTGAGGTGCAAATAAGGGGGATTGATAGCCAAGACAGCACTGGAACGGTGACAGACCTGATGAGGTAGAAGGCAAGGAATTGATGGCGTACTCGACCCAGGGAAGTTGCCGACTCCAAGAGGAAGACTTCCGAGACGTCACACAACAGAGCATCACCTCCATCTGCTGATTAGCCCGCTCGGTCTGGCCATTACTCTGTGGATGAAACCCAGATGAGAGGTTAACCCTGATCCCGAGTAGTTTGCGAAAAGCCCTCCAAAAGTGACCTCTGTCAGACACCACTTCAACAGGAAGACCGTGAATATGGAAAACATGCTGCGTCACCAGGTCGGCAGTCTCCTTGGCCGAGGGCAGCCTGGGAAGGGGCACTTAGTGGACCGATTTGGAAAAACGATCCACTATGGTAAGAATGGTGGTGTTACCGTCAGACAGGGGGAGACCGGTGACAAAATCCAGTGAAATGTGTGACCAAGGCCTTCTAGAAACAGGTAGGGGTTGCAGGAGACCAGTAGGTGGTTGGCTGGAGGTCTTGTTCTGTGCACAGACTGAGCAGGCAGAAATGAAGCTCTTGACATCCTTCCTCAGGGATGGCCTCCAAAATCTTTGTCTGATGAAAACCATCGTGCGTCTGATGCCAGGGTGACATGCCAGTCTGGAGGTGTGTCCCCACTGGAGAACCTGGGCGTGGACAGACTGGGGAACATACAATAGGTTAGCGGGACAAGCATCAGGAACCGACTCACCCTGTTGGGCCGACCGGACCACAGATTCAATCTCCCACTGTGCTACGGTGACCAGACATTGCTTGGGGAGAATGGTCGTAACCTCGGGTGCCTCATCGGTTGTGGGAAACTGCCTGGAAAGCGCGTCAGGCTTGCCGTTCTTAGAGCCAGGGCGGTAGGTCAGGATGAACCTGAAACGGGCAAAAAACAGGGACCACCGAGCCTGGCGGGAATTGAGGCATTTGGCAGAACGGATATATTCCAGGTTCTTGTGATCCATCCAGACTAGAAAAAGGGTAGTCGTTCCCTCAAGCCAATGCCGCCATTCCTCAAGAGCAAGCCTAACTGCCAACAACTCCCGATTGCCGATGTCATAGTTGCGTTCTGTGGGCGAAAATTTGTGGGAGAAAAAGGCGCACGGGTGTAGCTTGTTGTCCTCTGCTGAACGCTGTGACAGGATAGCCCCAACTCCTATGTCAGAGGCATCCGTCTCTACTATAAACTGTCTGGTTGGGTCGGCCTGCCGGAGGATAGAGGCCCTGGTGAAACGAGTCTTCAGATCCGAAAAGGCTTTCTCAGCCGCTGGATTCCAGGCGAACTTCTACTTGGAGGAGGTTAGGGCAGTCAGTGGGGCGGCCAGGATGCTGAAGTTTCAGATGAATCGGTGATAGAAGTTGGCAAACCCAAGAAAGCGTTGGACCCCCCGTCGAGAGGCGGGTTATGGCCACTCCTCTACCGCCTTGATCTTCTGAGGGTCCATCTGGATTCCTCCAGCGCTGATCACATTTCCCAGGAACGAAGTTGAACTCCGGTGAAATTCACACTTCTCCGCCTTCACAAATAACTGGTTCTCCAGGAGTCGTTGGAGTACCCGGTGGACGTGCTGGACGTGTTCAGAGAGGGACCTAGAAAATATCAGAATGTCATCCAGGTATACGAATACAAATTGGTTCAGCATGTCTCAGAGGACGTCATTCACCAGAGACTGGAACACAGCAGGACCATTGGAAAGTCTGAAAGGCATCACCAAATATTAATTGTGCCCGGAGGGCATATTGAACGCAGTCTTCCACTCACCCCCCTCCCTTATGCGGACCAGATGGTAAGCATTGCGGAGGTCGAGCTTGGAGAAGGTAGACGCACCCTGGAGTAATTCAAATGCAGATGACATAAGCGGAAGAGGATAGCGGTTCTTAACGGTGACCTCATTGAGACCTCTATAGTCCATGCAAGGATGCAGGGACCCGTCCTTCTTGGCGACAAAGAAGAACCCTGCGCCTGCTGAGGAGGAAGAGGGACGGATAATTCCTGCAGCCAGGCCCTCCTGGATATACTTGTTCATCGCCGCCCTTTCAGGGGGAGACAGGGAATACTAGGTGGCGAGGTTCCCAGAAGGAGATCGATAGTGCAATCATAGGGCCGATGCGGGGGTAAGGTGGTGGCCCGAGCCTTGCTGAATACCAGCTTTAGGTCCCGATATTCTGGGGGCACAGAGGACAGATCGGGAAACTCTTCTGTAGGCAGAGGAGCCGGACTTGGAGTAGAATGAGCAACACGTAGACAATGATTTAGGCAGAAGGGACTCCAGCTTAACACTCTGTTATTCGACCAATCGATGTGTGGACCGTGCAGATCTAGCCATGGGTGACCTAACACAACTTCAGCTTTGGGGAAATCGCTTACATGAAAAATAATACTCTCTTGGTGATTCCCAGAAATGAGGAGACTCACCGGAGCTGTAGAGCGGGTAATCAAGGCCATTTTCTCCCCAGTTAGGCCACTAGGGATTGCTTTAGACGAGAGAGTGGCATCCCGAGTTTGGCCACCAAACTGGAACTGATAAAGTTTCCCTCAGCCCCGGAGTCGATGAAGACTGAGACAGTATGTCTCCTCCCTTCAGCCAGTATAAAAGCGGGTAGCAGGGTCCGAGTGATGGGGGACCGGGTAAAGGAAACATTGCTCGTCCATAGTCCCCTCTTTATGAACGAGCGTTTGTCTTTTACAGGACAACTGGATACATAGTGATCAGCCTGACCACAATACAGACAAGAGTTGGTCCGGAGTCTCCTCCTTCGCTCCGAAGGAGACAGACAGGCACGATCAATCTGCATGGGTTCCGTTGGGCTGGATGGGGGTGACTGAGGATTCGGAGAAGGAGACGTGGGTGCAGGCTGGAAGAATGTCAGACATCCCCTGGTGGTTCTTCGAGAACAACGGATCTCACGCTCCCGCTGACGCTGTTTTATGCGGCTATCAATTTTAATGGCCAAATCGACCAACTCTTGGAAGTCGGTTGGCAGGTCGCGGTGGCTAGTTCATCCTTAACCTCCTTGCTCAATCCATAGAGGAACACATCAGATTGGGCTTCCGAACCCCAGTGGGTAGTGGTGGCTAGCGTGCGGAACTCAATGGCGTAGTCCGAAACAGAGCGGTTACCCTGACGAATCCGCAACATTTCCCTCGCTACTTCTCGCCCCTGCTGGGAGCGGTCAAAGACTCTTCTCATCTCCTTACAAAAGTCTTCAAACGTGTGGCAAAAAGGGGCTCTGCTGTCCCACACGGCCGTACCCCACTCCCTTGCTCTTCCCGACAGCAACGTGATCACATAAGCGATACGGGATCGATCAGTGGGAAAGGTAGCGGGCTGCAGCTCAATAATCAACAAGCATTGGGACAGGAAGGATCTGCAGGTGCCTGGTTCACCATTGTAAGTTTCGGGTGGAGGTAAACGGGGCTCTCGGGCTGGTAGGGTTGGAGACTGTGGGGCTGATGTTGCCGCAACAGGAGGGTTAGGTCTCAGCGCTAGCTGAATCTGCTGTAGCTGCGAGGCCATACTGGTCAGAGAGGCGGAGAAGGCTTCCGTCGACTGGGTGACAGAGGCGAACTGCACTTCGTACCTCCCTAATGTTATGATACCAGCCCCCTCCTTTGTGAGAATCGCAAGAGAAGAGAGAGACGTGCTGAATAGACACAGGAAATGGGAGAGAGAGAGACGTGCTGAATACCGCGTTCCACCGGGTTGCAGAATAAGGCGACCTTGGCTATTGTCTCATGAAGACCACGTGTAAAGCCCTCGGGCAAAGTGGGCTGGTTGAGAGAGAGATTGACACCTGCAACCTGATTGACACCTGCGATCCCGTGAGGAAGTATAAAGGAGGGTCTGGAGGGGATGACCCCTTTAGATGCACCAAGGAGACACGATAGCGATCCCGTCGTAGCAGGAAGCCACTCTGAAGGAAGCCACGTGCGTTAGATTCCGAATCGGGAGTCTGTGGCTGGAATCACGGAAAACCGCTTTTAACTAACAACAGGGAAGCCTGCTCCCCTGATTCCACGGCTTTGCTTCATAAGGACCCGGGCAAGTGTTCCTTTTCTCACCAATCTCTCTCTCTCTCTCCAACACGGGAAACCCAGCGGTTCCCAAAAGGCTGAAGCCTGCAGACTTCTGAATGACTTTTATATTTCCAAATGGACAATATATTATCCCCTAGACAACGATAGAGCTTATTTCTGATTGATTATTACTATACCTGCGCTTTAGATTGAGTATTGATGACGTATGTTATCTAAATGTTTGTATTAACCTTACTTTTGTGCCCCTTTATAAATAAAAACGTTTAAAAATGGTACCATCAGACTTCAGCGGACCTCTCTATCTTTGCTGGTAAGTGATCCAGTTACGGGATACGTAACACTAATAACACTCCCTGTCGGGAAAGGGCCACATGTACCTGGTTGGGGTCTGCTGAGTCCATATGGCCTGTTCGTTCTCTCAGGAGGAGCCGGTTGCGGTAAGACTCAAGTGCAGACCAATGAATGTTCTTTTACCAGGATTTTATTAGTGGCCACAGGGGCAACAGTCTTTCAACACCAGGAGGCAGACATGAAGTCGGAATGGCAGGTGGAGGTCTTACCCGGGAAAGGCTGTCCAGCGAGGGCAGACGATGACGGTTGCTTCAGGCAAGAATCAGGTTCCAAACAGGCAGAATCCAGAAACACAGAATTCAACAATTTCAGTTGGCAGTAGTCGCTATAGCAGGCTGGAACGATTCAGTTCAGGACTGGGACGAACAGGCAGAGAGTGTGAGTCGAGGCAGGGTTTAAGTGGACCGGGTAATGAGCGAGTACAGAAACAGGTGGGTGCTATTGAGGAGGTAAGTGGGTAATTGGCGAGAGTCCAATTAGGGAAGGGGCTGGTTCAAAGCCCACGTGGCCAGGTGAAAGAAGGTAGAATTTAAGGGCTGTTGTAGTCCAGAGCTATCAGCAGAGCCCCTTTGACCCAGTGTTCAGGCCGGATCCTTAACACATTGATAAAAACACTATTTCAACTCAGTGAATGTACAAATATAAAAATTTGATTTTATGTGGGAAGTTGTGTCTGACAAACCTCCTGGAGTTCCTCAAGGAGGTAACCAAGAGGATAGATGAGGTAGGCTAATGGGTGATGCCCATATGGGTTTGAGCAAGGCCATTGATAAGGTCCCTCATGGCAAGGTAGTCTGGAAGGTTAGATTTCATGGAATCTAGAGAAGATGACAGATTGGATTCATAATTGAGTTTGTAATTCATAATTGTGTTAAAAAGCAGAAGGTGAGGGTTATTTCTTAGACTGGAGGTCCTGTGTCTCATTTTGTGCTACAGGAATGAGTGGTGGGACCTTTCTTGCTTATATAAATGATTTGGCTGTGAATGCTCAAGATATGGATAGTACATTTGCAGATGATACTAAATTAGGTGGTATTGTGGATAGTATAGAAAGCTATGAATAATTATAGGGGATCTTAATATGACTGTGGATTGGAATATAACATGGCAATGATCATAATATGATAGAATGCACCCTGCAGTTTGAGAAGGAGAAGATAAAGTTAGATGTATCAATATTATAGTGGAGTAAAGGGAATTAAAGAGGCATCTGAGGGGGACAGGCCAAAGCTGATTGCAAGGGGACACTAGCAGGGATGATGGTAAAACAGCAATAGCTGGTGTTCAACAGGCAATTCAGGAGGCACAGGATAGATACTTTCTAAAGATGAAGAATTATTCTAGAGGGAGGATGAGGTAACCATGGCTGGCAAGGGGTGTCAAAGACAGCATAAAAGCAAAAGAGAGGGAATATAATACAGCAAACATTTCAAAAGTTTCAAAGGTGCATATAATGTCAGAGAAATGTATACATTATACATCCTGAAATTCTTTCTCTTCACAAACATCCATGAAAACAGAGGGTTGGCCCAAAGAATGAATGACAGTTAAATGTTAGAACCCCAATGTCCCCCCAGATCCCCTCCCTCCCACGCATAAACAGCAGCAAAGCAATGACCCACCTACCCCACCAGCAAAAATGCATCGGCGCCCCCCCCCCCCCACCAAGCACTCAAGCATGCAGCAAAGCATCAGTAAGGACACAGACTTGCAGTTCCTCAAAGACTACTCATTCACCCAGTAATTTGACATACCATAGGCTCTCTCTCTCCCTAATAAGGGAAAAAGAGATGTCTCTGTTTCATAGTGAGAGGGGAGACATAACAAGCAACTCACTGATTTATGATGTTAAAAGTCTGTTGTGCTGCTCCTTCTGAGCTCTGTGCCCAAAGAACTCGGGTCCCTGGGCTTGCTGCTTTCGATCTTCTGTCTCCCACGACACACTAGTTTCCTGCAGCAGCACCAACCTCGAGCCTACCCGCCTCCAGAGCCACGAAATCCCAGAACCCTGAAGGTGCACTGGTCTTCTAGGCTGCATCCTTAGCATATCAAATAGTGGCCAGTCGTGAGAACCCGAGAGCAGGTCCCATTCCTGCAAAGAACCGAAGTCAGCGTGGAACACCAGGTCAGGGTCTTCAAAAGAAACTTGAAAGGGAAAAATAGAGATATTAAAAATAGAAGAAGAGCTGTTTCTGAAGATGCAAGCAAAGGGGTTCCCCTTAGGCACTATCGTTCTCCTAAGCTCATCCTCATCAGTGGGAAGTTAGATGATTTGGAAGCTTTTATAAACCAAAAGAAAACAACAAAATGCCATAAGAAGAGAAAAGATTAAATATGAAGGTAAATTAGCCAACAATATAAAAGTGGATACCAAAAGTTTTTTTAAGCATACAGTTATAAAGAGTAAAAGAGAGGCTGGAGTGGATTTATGTTGGAAAATCACACTAGAGAAGTAGTAATAGGGGACAGGGAAATGGCAAACGAACTTAATAGGTATTTTGCATCAGTCTTCACTGTGGAAGATGTTAGAAGAATGCTAGAAATTCAAGCACATCAGGGGGCAGAAGTGAATGCAGTTGCACCACAAAAAGAGAAGCTGCTTGGGAAGCTGAATGGTCTAAATACCTGGACCAGATGCACTACACCCCAGGGTTTTGAAGGGGGTAGCTGAAGAGATTGTGGAGGCATTAGTAATGATCTTTCAGGAATCACTAGATTCTGGAATAGTTCTGGAAGACTAGAAAATTGCAAACGTCGCTCCATGATTTAAGAGGGAGGGAGGCAGAAGAGAAGAAATTATAAGCCTGTTAGCCTGACTTCAGTGGTTGGGAAGATGTTCAAGTAGATTGCTAAGGATGAGGTTTCAGGGTACTTTGAGACACCTGATAAAATAGTCCAAATTCAGTATGGTTTCCTTAAAGGGAAATCTTACCCAACAAATCTGATGGAATTCTTTGAGGAAATAACAGGCAAGATGGACAGTCAGTGGATGTTGTTTACTTGGATTTTCAGAAGACATTTGACAAGGTGCCACACATGAGGCTGCTTAACAAGAAGTGCCCATGATATGACAGGAAAGATACTAACATGATAGAAGACTGGCTGACTGGCAGGAGGCAAAGACTGGGAACAAAGGGACCCTTTACTGCGTGACTCCTGGTGACGAATTTTGTTCCACAGGTATTGGGACCATTTCCTTTCACATTGTATGTGAATGATTTGGATTATGGAATTGATGGCTTTGTGGCCAAGTTTGGCAATGATATGAAAGCAGTTGGAGAGTCAAGTAGTGCTGAGGAAGCAGGGGGTCTGCATAAGGACTTGGACATTGGGAGAATCGACATGAAGTGGCAGATGGAATACAGTGTCAGAAAGTGTATACTCACGCATTTTGACAGAAGGAGTAAAGTTGTAAACTATTTTCTAAACGTGAAGAAAATTCAAAAATTAGAGGTGCAAAGGGATTTGGGAGTCCTTGGGCAGGATTCCCTGAAAGTTTTCATCAGTCATGATGAAGGATCTTGGTCCGAAACGTCGACTGTTTATTCTTTTCCATAGATGCTGCCCGGCCTGCAGGGTTCCTTCAGCATTTTGTGTGTGTTCCCTAAAGGTTAACTTGCAGGTTGAGTCTGTGGTAAAGAAGGCAAATGCAATGTTAGCTTTCATTTTGGGAGGATTAGAATATAAGAGCAAGGATATACATCTGAAGCTTTATAAGGCATTAGTCAGACAGCACTTGAAGCATTGAGGGCAGCTTTGGGCCCCTTATCTAAGAAAAGATGTGCTGGAGAGGATCCAGAGGACGTTCACAAGAATGATTCCAGGAATGATAGGGTTAACATACAAGGAGCATTTTATTGCTCTGGACCAGTACTTCCTGGAGTTTATAAGAATAATGAGGGATATCATTGAAACCTATCAAATGTTGAAACGCCTGGGTAAAGTGGATGTGGAGAGGATGTTTCCTATGGTGATAAGTGTAGAACCAGAGGGCACAGCCTCAGAATAGAGGGATGTCCATTTAGAACAGAGAAAAGGATGGATTTCTTTCGCCAATGGATAGTGTACCTGTGGAATTCATTGCCACAGTTGGCTTTGGAGGCCAACTAATTGGATATATTTAAAGCAGCAGTAGATAGGCTCTTGATTAGTCAGGGCATCAAAGGTTATGGGGAGAAGGCAGGAGAATGGGATTGAAAAGGATAATAAATCAGCCATGACGGAATAGCAAAGCATACCCGATGGGCTGAATGGCCTAATTCTGCTCCTATGTCCTATGATCTTCTGGTTTTATCTTGATCAGACGAGTATATGGGCTAAGGATTGGCAAATGGCTTTCAATTCAGAGAATAGCAGAAGCTCGGAGTGGTTGGTATATAAGATATATTTGTGATTGGCTGAAAGCAGTGTCACCTGCAGATTGGAAGGTGAACAAGGCATTTGGCATGTTGGCTTTCATCAATCAGGACAATGAATACAGGAGTTGGGAAGTTACATTGCAGTTCTATAAAACGTTGGTGAGGTCACAGTTGGAATATTGTGTACAGTTTGGGTCGCCATGCTACAGCAAAGATGTTATTAAACTGGAAAGAGTATGTTTATGTATGTAAACTCTATGCAGATAATTTGAATGTAGTTATCTCCCACTCCCAGTCAATTACAATGCCATCGTGTAGGTTATGTAGTTTTCAGAAGAGGTATCAGAAGCAGGTTTAATATCACTGGCATATGTTGTGAAATTTGTCATTATTTGGTAGCAGCACAATCCAATAAACAATAACAGAGAAAGAAAAAATGTGAATTACTGTAAATATATATATCCATATATAAAATAATTAAGTTAAACAAGTAGTGCAAAAATAAAAAAAATTTTAATGTAGTGAGGTAGCGTTCATGGTTTCGATGTCCATTCTGGAATCAGTTGACAGAGGGGAAGACATTGTTCCTGAATGTGTTCCTTCTGGTTCCTGTACCTCCTCGCTGATGGTAGCAATGAAAACATAGCATGTCCTGGGTGGTGTGGGTCCTTTATGACGAAAAGAAGCACACTGGTAGAATTCAATGATTTAATCAGCATATGTGGAGGCAAAAGGCATAGGTCAATGTTTCAGGTGAGGAGTTGACATCAGGAGAGACAGGTAGTATAATAGATGGATCTTCTCTTCATCTAGTTCCACCTACCAACTTCTACACTTCCCTTCAACTTTCATACTCCGACATACTGGTATTTGTTCCTCTTCACTTTGGTGGCATCCGTTGGTCTCGAGAGACCATGGATCTGCGCCTGGAGTTTCCAGGGCGCAGGCCTGGGTAGGGTTGTATGGGAGACCGGCAGTTGCCCAAGCTGCAGGCCTTCCCCTCTCCACGCCACCGATGTTGTCCAAGGGAAGGGCACTAGGACCCAAGCAGCTTGGCACCGGTGACGTCGCAGAGCAATGTGTTGTTAAGTGTCTTGCTCAAGGACACAAACACGCTGCCTCAGCTGAGGCTCAAACCAGTGACCTTCAGGTTACTAGTCTGATGCCTTGCCCACTAGGCCACACGCCAACACACTTCACTATCCTCTTCATTATAGCTTCAGTATATCACCATAGATTCAGGATATTGACCCAAAAAATTGACACATTCCTTTTATCTCCACAGATGCTCATTGGCATGCAGAATTCTTTCAGTGTTCTGTTTCTATTTCACCTAAAGCTCTAGCATCTGTAGTCTCTTTTGTCTCAGAATTTATGTTCTGTTTCCTCCACTCTTTGGATAGACTCTATTTTAAAGTAAATTGATTTTGCTTCAAAATAGAGTGTTTTCTACAAAATATATGCTCCACACTTTGCTGACAAATTTTGTCAGCAAACACTCTATCCAAGTAGCAAGTCCATTTGAAAATATTGTTACCCAGGTAACTTCAAATGCCTGTCATCTTTTTACGTTTTAAAACATTTAAAATTGATAGATTTTGGTTGGATAACTCTGAAGTACCATTCAGACTTTTGAGGCATTGTTGTTACCTGCCTGGTGTAAGAATGAAAGGATAATTTTCCGCTTTCCGATAGAGGAATGCCCTTCCCAGTAATTTTAGATATTGTTTCACACAGGAATGAAAATTCTTAATCAGTATTGTAAGAATGATGAATTTCCTTTAGGTACATCTAATATAACATTTATTGATCAAAGCTAATTACTCAATGATGCACCATCAATAACTCTCAGAGAAGGGAGGCGAACAATAGGCTTTTATTAGCTGCAAGAGACCACCAAACAACATCCTGGAGACTGAGGGGGGAGCAATGCCTCCAACCGCCTTTATACAAGGGTCTGTGGGAGGAGCCCCAGGAGCAGTCAGCAGAGGGGCGTGTCCAGACAGGTATACGTAGTTCACCACACTCAACAAGGGTTAAATTTCCTTGGGAGTTCTCTCACTTTCTCTGTTTTCTTCTTGGGGTTTCTGTTGTCCTGCTGCAGTCATGATTGCCGCTAACCAGAAGAATCCTTACAGATATCCTTCTTCTCATAGGATTTGGTCTCTTTCAATTTGCTTTCCCATAGAGATTGACCCTGATAGGACACATCGTGAACTGGATGTAAAATGGGGAATTGTGGCACATACAACTTGCAGGAAACAGTCGATTATGCAGCAAAATAAATTTACTTTGAAAACAGAGCCCAAAAATAATAAGACAAATCAAACTACAGATGATGGAATTAAGAAAATACAGAATGTTAGAAGAACTTAACAAGTCCATAAGCATCTGTCGAGGCAAAGGTTCATTACAGACTTTGTAAATATTATTGCAGCAGGATAACATTTCTGTCACCTTAAAAGAAAGAGTGATCGGAAAATTTTACTTGGAAGAAGGTAATAAAATATGTGAGCTTATCATGCTCAGTGCAGAAATTTTGATACTGATCACAACTTTTGTATCGAAGGGACATTTAATAAAACTGGTTTATAACTTTCTATCAGGAAAAATATTGATGGAAGTGTACTTTCACAAATCCAACAAATACCTGAAATGTATGTAATACCTAAATGATAAGTGGCTTGGTAATATGAGAGAGGATACATGCAGTAGAATGAGTTTCATGGAAATATCAAATATATCTTTGAAGCACCTCTATGAAACATATGTGGTTCAAGCTGAACTTCTTTCAAATCCTGTTAATATTGCTACACAGTGTTCTTGGAATATTGCTGGAGTAGTAATCCAGTGGTCTGGATTAGTGATCTGGAAGAGCAAGAGATCAAATCATACCGTGGCATCATGTAGATAAAATTCAGTTGATACAAATGTCAAATGAAAATCTGGGATCAGTAAGTGACAATGTAATGATTGTGCTATTACAAAACAAAATCATCTGGTTCAGCAATTCTCCTTAAGAAAGGAAATCTGCCTGTATGCCTCTCAGGCCCAATTCAGTTGACTCTAAATGATCCCAGTGATGAGCCACCCGGCTGTGCCAAACTGCCAAAAATACTTTTTAAGATCAAACCAGAATTGGATGACATTAATCATAACACTGGATTAAGACTGTAAAACCATAAGATATAGGAGGAGAAGTAGACCATTTGGCCCATCAAGTATGCTCTACCATTTCAACTGACTGACCTATTTTCCCTCTCAGCCCAATCTCCTGCCTTCCCACCGTATCCCTTCATGCCCTGACAAATCAAGAACCTCTGCCTTAAGTATAAGCTTCCCCCTCTAGCCGAAGGTAGAGCATTCCTATGAAATGGTTTGTAAGCCTGAATGCCGTAAAGTGAATAAGCAATTACCATTAATTAATTAGGGAAAAATTTGTGAGCGTTCCCAGACCAAAGAAAGTAACCTACAAAATCATGCCAAATAACACATAAACCTAAAATAACAGTAACATATAGTAAAAGCAAGAA
Organism: Hemitrygon akajei; assembly: GCF_048418815.1. NCBI lineage: Eukaryota > Metazoa > Chordata > Chondrichthyes > Myliobatiformes > Dasyatidae > Hemitrygon > Hemitrygon akajei. The sequence continues at coordinate 145,462,791 of NC_133134.1, read as the reverse complement.
TGATATGATAAATACACAGCCTATATGAAGTAGAAATACTTTTCTGCAATCATTGCCGCACTGTCTAGCGTAGTGAAGATCTCATTACGTAGCATATAATCTCACTACTTAGCGGAAGCACTCTCTCCAGTAACCTTTAAGCTACGAAGCTGCCAAATCATACCAAATAACATATGATACCAAATAACACATAAAAATACACAGCCTATATAAAGTAGAAATAATGTAGGTACTGTGTAGTTTCATTTACTGAAATCGGGAAGACAGTGAGCACACTGATGATGGTGTGCTGGTTGAATCATTGGAGATTGGGGTGGTGGGAGGTACAGGAGACTGGGGTGTCATCTCATTGTTGTCTGTTTCCATCAGGGCTGGCAGGTTACTAACGTCTTCTATGTCTGCCTGTCTCAATGTCGAAGGTCGAGTTTCGTCGTATGCTGTGGCTGATGTGGAAGGCTTGAAAAACAACAGTATGCTTGACTGCTTATCTCGTGCATTTTTCTATCATACAGTTCTTTGTAAGCACTCAAACCATCCTGCAAATATGCCCTAAACCTACGTACCCTTTCAAAATTAAAGTCGTACTTTTCTGCAATCATTGCAGCGTTGTCAATCGCAGCAAAAATCTCACGCAATTGCTTCACGTTCAGTTACTGGATGACTTCACTTTTGGGCCGTTCACTATTGCATTCAGTTTCGATTGTTATCCTTTCCTCTTGCAATTGCATCAGGTCTTCATCTGTCAGTTCTTGGTCATGGGATGCCAAAACCTCTTCAACATCATCTTCCTCAACTTCCACAAACCCAGCCTCCTTAGCCAAACTCACTATGTCCTTACTTTGTTCACCACGATCGAAACACTTAATTATGTCTAGTTTTATGCTAAGTATAACACCCTCATGAGCTCTTTTAGGCTTTTCCGATACTTTAGAACTCACCTTGCTAACGGATGCACAAAATAAATCGAGATAAAGCACAGATACTCACAGGCACGTGTTTAAGCAATGCCGGCTAGAATGCAGTTCCGGGGGAGGAGCTTGGCTGCACGGCGTGCGCGCTGCCTTTTTCACGTGCTGCCTTTTTTATGCGCTGCCTTTTTCGCGTGCTGCCTTTTTTCGTAACAGTGAAAACACCTTCTGTTAGCGAAAACAGGTAATTATTGTAGGTCTTTCATAACAGCGAGGTGTCGTAAAGTGAATGTTCGAAAAATGGGGGCCACCTGTATATATAAAGACAGCCTCCACAGCTGCCTGTGGCAATGAATTCCACAGATTCCTCACTACCTAGCAAAAAAAATTGCTTCTCATCTCAGTTCTAAATGGATACCCTCTATTCTAAGGCTGTGTCCTCTAGTCTTAGAATCTTCCTCTATAGGAAACATCCTCTCCACATACACGCCATCAAGACCTTACAACATTCGATATAGTTCAATTAAATCACCCCTCAATCTTCTGAGTTCTAATGAATACAGGCCCCGATCCATCAAACATTTGGCAGGATCATGTCCACAAACAGATGGGAATTGTACCAAAGTAAGATAACTGATCTAAAGACTAATTAAGGCTCAGGTTACTATTCCTGCTATTAGTGCTGACCCATTATTGTACAGTGGAAAGGGAGTATGCATCAATAAGATTCTCATGAATTTCACTAAAGAATGATTAGTGATATCTCCCAATGATTACTACTTACTACACTAAAGAAAGAATACCTTACCATATTGAATAATTAAAAAAAACAGATAGTAGCAAGTGTTCATCTCCTTGGGTGGTTTTCTATCATCCCTACTGACTGAACTGCTCCAGACTGAAGGTCAAACCTTCCATTCAGAGTATGGGAGAAGTTAGGAATCAAAAACCAACCTGACTTCATCTTCATCAAACCGCCTTCACAGGTGGCAGTGATTTCCCTCATGGTGCTCATGTGGAGATAGAGTTCTTACTTATCAATTTAAATTTATATTTTGCAGGTGATACATCCACTGTTCAAAATGGTATTTATTATGAATGGATCTAGAAGGTCACAGCTGGTTATCTAACATGACAGTGAACATTAACAGTGACAGAATATTATTTCACCACCATATACAAAGTTGTGATCCATCATGGATTCCACTTCCCCAGCACTATCAAGCTTGGAGGCCAAGTTTGGTTTGATGAAAAGAATGCAAGTAAAAAATAATGGGGGAAATATTGACGTTAATAATTAGTCATTTTAAAGAAGCTTAGATTTTTAACATTCCAGAGAAATACTAATATTGCATAGAACAGCACAGTGCAGTTCAGTTTCTTCAGTCGACAATGTTGTGCCAACCATTTAACCTACTCAAAGATCAATCCAACCCACATAGCCCTCCTTTTAATTTCATCCATATGCCTGCCTGTCTCTTAAATAACCCTAATGTATCTACCTCTTCCACCATTACCACCAGCAGCTGTGTGTTCCATTCACTTACCACTCTCTATTTTAAAAAAAGGGAAAGTCTGCAGATTTGTGTGCGTTACTTCTATATAAAAAACTTACATCTGGCATCACACCCCCCCACCCCACCCCACTATACCTTTCTCCAATCACCTTAAAGTTCAGGCCTCTTGTATTAGCCATTGCTGCCCTGGGGAAAAAGCACTGACTGTCCACTCTTATCCACTCTATCAAGTCGCCTCTCATCCTCCTTTGCTCCAAAGAGAAAAGCCCAAGCTCACTCAAGCTTTGCTCATAAAACATGCTCTCTATTGCAGGCAGCAACATGGTAAATCACCTCTGCACCTGCTCTAAGGCTTCTACATCCTTTCTATAGTGAGGTGAACATAATACTTCAAGTGTGGTCTAACTGGAGTTGCACATAGTTTATTTGTCGGGACAGAAAACAGACAGTAAACTCACAGTTCAGTATTTTGGCCCACAGGATGTTCTATTTTGGATGAGGTCAGTGTAACATAACATATGCTGCTTCTGTTTTGGTGGAGAAAACTGTAAATAATTTTTTTTTTACAAGGATAGCAATTCCTTTTCAACTACAGTTTGAGCTATAAAGGCAGGCAGAATCCCAGGAGTTTTTAAAAAAATTATTATTAATCTTCCCCAGTTTCCGCAAAAATGCAAATGAGATGTCACTAACTGAAGAAGATTCATGTTAAATGGCAGTATGTCTGCATTCATCAACACTCCTACTTGGCAACATATGTCCTGCAATTTGTTAATATCTTGAATAATAAAGGATGTTGAATGGAGCCTTAGGGAATATGAGTACTCCTCAGCTATAGCAGTTAATGAACGATTTAGATTTGCTTTTTGATATATTTATTTGTTTATGATTTTAAATAGGAAATATATTCTGAAACCATAGTGGGTTATGACTGATTGTACTGAAAACCTTAGAAATTTGACAGATAGAGTCGATCTATGTCTTATATTCTGCTAAGTTTGCGTGTTCAGTAAATCCGTTAAGATCTGTCAACTTTGAAATAGATTCAGATCTAGACTACCCGGGTTGATTAATTCATTTTAATTGAGAAATTAATGTGTTTATTGGTGATCTTTTCTCCAGTTTTTGAAATATTTCTTAAAGGAACATTGTCAGCCTTCAATGTTGAGAGGAAAGTTATTACTTATTTAAAAGGAACACCATGTAATGTTATTCACATACTGCTGCTTGAATGTCAAGTCATATCACAAAAAGTTTAGTGGAGGAGTTAACTGTTGTATGGTACTGAGTTATTCAAAACATTAAAAACTGATTAGTTTTCTGCACTATATTAACAAGCTTTTGCAGAATTTCCAAAAGGCTTTATCATCCCTGGTTAGAGAGGAAAAAAAGTTCACCAAAGTTTTCTCTTCCTGATTCTCTTCCAGTCCTGACGAAGGGTCTCGGCCCGAAACATCGACAGTGCTTGTCCCTATAGATGCTGCCTGGACTGCTGCGTTCCACCAGCATTTTGTGTGTGCTCTTCCTGATTGTTAGTTTGAATGTCAGCCCTGGATATGGAAGCACCCTGGGAAAAGAGATGACTAAAATTTAATAGGCAACAGTTGTGAAAATGAAATGAATATTATTGATTTCATACATGCAATTAAATTGTAACTATCCTCCACTCAATGTATTTTTCTGGCTAAATTGCTGCTTTTATTAGGGGTGGTATCTATAGTTTCCGTTTCCGTTGCTTTCAAAATAGATAGATAGATAGATAGATAGATAGATACTTTATTCATCCCCATGGGGAAATTCAACATTTTTTTTTCCAATGTCCCATACACTTGTTGTAGCAAAAACTCATTACATACAATACTTAACTCAGTAATAATATGATATGCATCTAAATCACTAACTCAAAAAGCATTAATAATAGCTTTAAAAAAGTTCTTAAGTCCTGGCAGTTGAATTGTAAAGCCTAATGGCATTGGGGAGTATTGACCTCTTCATCCTGTCTGAGGAGCATTGCATCGACAGTAACCTGTCGCTGAAACTGCTTCTCTGTCTCTGGATGGTGCTATGTAGAGGATGTTCAGGGTTTTCCATAATTGACCGTAGCCTACTCAGCGCCCTTCGCTCAGCTACCGATGTTAAACTCTCCAGTACTTTGCCCACGACAGAGCCCGCCTTCCTTACCAGCTTATTAAGACGTGAGGTGATTCTGTCCTTTTTATGAATTTTCTTGGCGTATAAAAAAGTTCATTTTGAGAGTGATATTGGCTAATATAGCTTTGCCAATAACTATTCTGAAAATGGTGATGAGATTTCACCTCAGGAAAGATTATCTAAATCATGTCCAGTCCAGGAGATTTTTTTTTCAATTTTGATAGAGGTGGAAGTTGCTGGCAAGTTCTGCTTTGTCAGTCATTCCTAACTGCAATGGGATTATGGTGGGGAAACAGCCTGAACTGCTGTAATCTGGCTGTGAAGGGAACCGCACAATACTGTTGCACAGGGAGCTCCAAGACTTAGACCCAATCTGCCCACTCAAGCACCTGTACCTCAGGAGAGAAGGACAGAAGAGGGAGGCACATGACTCAGCTTCTCCAGAAAATAATATCTTTGATTTATTTTTCTGGACAGCAGAAATCAAAAAGCATCAAACACAAGAGAGAAAAAAAATTAAACTTATTGCTTCAGGTAACTTGAACTACTACTTTAAAAAGGCACTGGAGCCTTCTTTTGAAAGCTCTCAAAAATTGGTGCTGGGATGGCAAGGCGCGATGAAACTATTCTTTGCAATTCAGGCACAGCAGCAACTGTGTACTGTCTGTGCATTTTAATGATTTTCAGCAAGAGCCAGCTCAAATGACACTAGTTGAAAATTTCATCAGTAAACCAATATTGTGAACATTTAACTTCTGCTAGATAGGCTGTAATATTCAAACATTTCTCAGGGGGGGTCTCTATTGTATCTGTAGCAGATTCACTGAAGAAATTGACCTAGAAAACTGCAGACTAACGCAACATGGGAAGAAGCTATTCCCAAGATCTGCCCTGCCAGGAATATAATTGTGCCATATTAGTGAAGGAAGTAGAAAGGCTTGAACCCTAGTGTCTTCAGGAGACAAAGGTATTCTTTAGCCACATACTCAGAAAGTACCAGTGATAGATAATCCTGAAGATGCATGCCAGGATGCATGCTCAAGAACAATATACACTCAGTAGCCACTTTATTGCACAGTGCCTGCATCATTAATGCAAGTATCTAATTAGCCAATCATGTGGCAGCAGCACAATACACAAAAGCATGCAGACATGGTCAAGAGGTTCAGTTGTTGTTCAGACCAAATATCAGAATGGGGAAGAAATACGATCTAAGTGTCTTTAATCACTGAATGATTGTTGGTGCCAGACAGGGTGGTTTGATTATCTCAGAAACTGCTGATCTCCTGGGGTTTTCATGCACAACAGTCTCTGGAGTTTACAAAGAATGGTGCAAAGAACAAAAAAAATCAAGTAAGTGGCAGTTCTGTGGGCAAAAATACCTTGTAATGAGAAAGATCAGAGGAGAATAGCCAGACTGGTTCAAGCTGGTTCAACTCAAATAACTATGTGTTACAACAGTAGTGTGCAGAAGAGCATCTCAAAATGCACAACTTGTCGAACTTTTGCTAGAGCACCAGAAAAGCATGACGTCTACTCAGTGGTCAGATTATTAAGTACAGGAGTACCTAACAAAGTGGTCATTGGTGATGTTGCTGCAAGAACTTCATTAATATGATTAGGATTTGAGAGAGCACCTCCACTTGTTATGTACTTCCAACTCCTAGCCTCAGCCACTACTTAGTGGACTGTATTTCTATCACCCAACTATCCACAACCCCAGTCACTCAGAACTTCTACCTGACATCAATTTGCTCTGCTATAACTTCACACACTTTGCATTGTTACAGACTATATACTGGATATTTGATTCTAAAAGCCAACTCCTGGTAAGTAGAGGAGATGTGTTCAGTCTTTGCAAATCATTCTCCAAGTATTCAGATCGACTTTTTTGAAGAACTGGACTGGTTTATACATTATTCAATGTGGCAGTAGTGCAAGTCATATCCTTAGTTCCTTGAAAGACTCCACAGCAGATGAATAAATCTTGAAACCCTTTGAAGTAAAACCTATAGGTCATTGTTGATACAGGGCAACACTGTGGAAACAAAAAAAAAAGATTTAGTGTTGGTAATAAAATTCATTGCTTTCTGATGAAAAGTCAATCACCTTAAAGTTTAGAGTTCAATGTAAATTTATTATCAAAGTACATACAAAACATGTCACCATATAATGCCCTGTGATTCATTTTCCTGTGGGTGTCCATAATAAAAAGGAAGTGTTATGATCCCAGCCCTAGTGAAGGGGGGGTCAATGACCCAAGAGAAGAGAGAGATACGTGTGGTGTCCCTCGTTTCACGGCGAGGCAAAAGCTGGCGACTGTGGTCATTGTCTCGTGGAGACACCTTTGTGAATTGGGAACTGTACTACGTGTATACCCTCAGGGCAACGTGGGTGGAGAGATGGAGAGAGATTGCATCATCCCAACCTGATTGACATCTGAGACCCCGTGAGTTCAGATAAAAGAGGGGTTGTAAAGACGGCCCCCCAGACGCACCAGAAGACACGCTAGAAATCCTGTGACAGCGTTTAATAGCGACAGCCGGTGGGGGGGTTCGTGTGCGTCTTTTCCTTGCCTGGGATTGGCGACCTCACCACGAAAGAACGGCTTTAGCTACCGGAGAGCCCACAAGTGAACGGCCACCCCCCAACGAGACTCCAACGGATCGAACTCATAAAGGTTGGAAAAAAACCTGCCGGGTAACTGTTTCATTCAATCTCTATCTCTCTCTCTCTAACAAAAGTGCACCACCGCGACACCCCAGAAGACGGCAGCTGGTGGAACTGCAGTGAACGCAAGAGACTTTTAGATATACAGCGGACAATATATACCTTACCCCTAGACAACGATAGAGCTTATTTCTTATTGATTATTACTATACCTTCACTTTAGATTGAGTATTGACGACGTATGTTATCTGAATGTTTGTATTAACCTTACTTTTGTGCCCCTTTATAAATAAAAACGTTTAAAAATGGTACCATCAGACTTCAGCGGACCTCTCTATCTTTGCTGGTAAGTGATCCAGTTACGGGATACGTAACAGAAGAAACACAGTAGAATCAATGAAAAACTGCATGAGAACACAAGCAATGTGTAAAATGCATCAAACTGTGCAAATATAAAAAGAAAAGAAAAATAATAAAAATAAATAAATAATAAGTACCGAGAAAATGAGTTGTAGAGCCCTTAAAAGTGAGTCCATAGTTTGTGGTATCAGTTCAGTGATGGTACAAGTGAAGTGAAGAGAATATTAACTGCATTTTTCTCCCTTAAATGTTGCTACCTTGTAGAGTGTTTCGAGCATCTTGTTTTATTTCAGAGTGTCAGCATCTGCGGTATTTTGATTTTGCATCAGTAGTTTTAAATCCTAGGCAACAATCAAATTTACCATAAACTTGGTAAAATTGTACAAAATTGTAGCCAAAATTTTTTTTTTAATGTGGTTAGAAAATAAAGGTACAAAGCAGAAAGAAGCTATGGAAGACACATGTCATGTGCAGAAGGTCACTACATGTGACATCCAAATTCAAATTTATTGTCATTCATCTATATACACATAAACTGCCAAACAAAACAACATTCCAAGTGGAAGATTGTAGTGTTCTTTCCCCTTCTGAAAGATAATTTAATATTTGCAATAATCAAAAACAAGAGAAAGAGTAACTGCAAGGTTGACTGTCACATTAAGGTTAATCATTCAGTATCTTCTGAAGGATAATTCTTTATGATTAAACTTACAACACTGTTGGGAATGTGTGTACAATCTCAGTTAAGATATAACTGGCACAATAAACTGGCATCTCCTGCCCTCTTGGTCTGACTGAATTACATGATAGCACAACCTAACACCATTAAAATTAACCAGGCTGCAGAAAGACTCACTGCTCGGCCAAGCATGCTTTTACCTTGAAGTTGAGTGAAAAATAGCATAGGTAAAATTAGGTAGAAATTCTCTTTGTACATAGAAGAGGGTTTTTTACATTGTTTACTTCAAAAGTTTGGATTTATTTATTTATTGAGATGCAGCACCACACTACAGCCCTTTGAGCTGTGCTGAGCAGCAGTCCCCAGTTTAGTACTAGCCTACCTAATCATGGGACATTTTACAATGACTCATTAATGTACAAATGGTACGTCTTCGGACTGTGGGAGGAAACCCATGCGGTCACAGAGAGAACATGCAAACTCCTTACGGAAAGCAGTGGGAATTGAACCTGGGTCACCTGTACTGTAAAGTGTGCTAACCACTACATTACTGTGCCATCCCATATATTCAAAGAACTATTTTAAATGAGTCAAAAATTAAAGTTAGGAAAATAGAAGCCTCAAAAAAAGTTAATGATATCATGTAATTAAATAATGATTGATCTGCCTTTGTAAATTTGCTTTCCTCTCCAGTTAAACCGTCATTATCATACAAGTATGTGATCAATTTTCTATCCTACACATTTCTTTTTCCCAGATTTCTTGTCTTACATAATTACCTTAACACTTTTATTAAATGTTCAGGAACTTGTGTACCTTTTCTTACTATCAGAGATTTTTTTTATGTTTCCTTGGTATTTTAGTGTCATAATTTTTTTTATAATTAAGTTATATATCAATGTAAGAGCCCTTTATGGAAACAGTTATGTGTGAACAGTCACCTATGGTAATTCACTGACATCACATTAAAGCTTTCAAATTTAATAGAAGGACCATTTGTATCAACATAAACCATCATCATTATCATTAATCTTTGATTTATTCCTTCTCATCTTGAACTCAGTGAAAGTTTTTGTGGTACTGATAACACATCCCTTTGTGTCCCAGTTGGATGAAGTTGCCTTCCCTGATTCCGTAATTTTTCCCAGCCTGCTAATTCAAGAGAAACACTTATAACATTTTGATTTTGTTTTCTCACTACATGCTCTGAGATAGCCTTCAAGATTTGCATTTGGTCCATTCATAGGTTGCTCTTCAATGATACCATTCAGGAAAGTGACATCAGGTTCCATTGACCCCAGATGCCCTGTTCTGCAGCAGGTTTCCTGAATCTCAGTCTTCACATTGTTTTGTAGTTTTAAAATGTTAATCCTCCTTACCCAATCTTCATAACCTTCTCCATCTCTCCAATCTCTATATTATGTCAATCCTGGCCTTTTGTAGTTTTGTGAAGAGAGCATGGTAGTAGCCATGCTTTCTTCTCACTACTACCATTGGGCAGGAGGTACAGGAGCAACTCCACCAGTTTTAGGAACAGTTACTGCCCTTCAACCATTGGTCTCCTGAACCAACTCAATGCTGAACTGTTTCCACAACCTATAGACTCACTTTCAAGGACTCTACAACTTAAGTTCTCAGTATTATTTGTTTAATTATCTTTTCATAGCGCAATTCGTCTTCTTTTGCAGATTGGTTGCATGACAGTCTTTGTATATGTACCGTTTTTCATAAATTCTATTGTATTTCTTTGTTTTCCCGTAAACAGATCTCAAGGTAGTACATGGTGACATACGCATAATTTGAAAATAAATTTACTTTGATTTTTGTACAATTTCCAATTACCATTGGTTAGTAAGCCTGAAACTGCCAATTCTCCAACTTTGAAATTCACTCTTTAAGCTCCCCATTACGTTGTGTCTGATCCTTTAAATATGCCTTTTGAACAATTTCACACCTTGTCTGAAACTTACTTATGTGGCTGATTCCATAATTTTATTTGGATGTTCTCATTTGGAAGTCTTGGGAAGTAATACTGCAATACTGATATCACAGAAATATAACTGGTTGCTATGAAGAAGAAGACTAAATATACCCTGTCCTATTACTTTTTCATGTGGTGCAAGGCTTGCGTGTGCTACATGAAGAAATTTAATAAAACAGTAAAAAAATTCAAAAGTACTTCTTGTAGGATGCAGATTTTATTTCAGTTCCTTTGTGAATGTGGCACATTTACAAATAGAGGTATTGGGACCTGGACAGCATTCAGTTTTTATTTGATGCTACATCCACTGAATTCAGCTTCAAATGCGGGACCTATTAACAACTTTGCATCTGGGCACTGTTCTGGTCATACTCCTGGTCCATTTCCCCTAACACAGTTATAGAACGTCAGCACTGACCTCTATCTCTCAGTGCTACCGGCCAATTGTGACTTCTTCCTCCAGCTGCTCTGCACACACCCCCCTACCCCGGCCTCCACTTCCGCCCCCAACATCACCAATGTCCCTGAATATCCGGATCTCTTCACCACAAAAACGCTAATCCTCACTACTCAGCTAAGCACCTTTAAGCCAAACCCATTATTCCACAAACTGTGAACTAAGTTTTTGTGTTTAGTCTGATATTTTCCATGTAAGGCTGAGTTTCCTGTGTCTTGAACATGGAAGTAGTAGAATACTACTGCATTCAACCCTGATACAACGCATGTGTAGGTCTACCACACTTAGCACTGCAGAATCATTTCTGTTTCAATATGCACCTAACCACACACCAGCTTCCAGAATTTCAACACTCCACCTCTCTGGAGAATGGATACCTGGAGTGGTCCCTTTAAGGATTCAGGACTGCCCTGCTAATTGTCATGTTTTGGCGCTAGGATTTCAGTGTTTAAGGAGCACCTGAACAGCAGTTCAGTGCTCAATCATATGCTCAACTTGGGTTATCATCTATCATCTTGTTTAGTGCTCAGTTCTCATTTCAGTCTCATATTGTGTCTCGATCCTAGCCTCGGATACACTGGCACTTGAGTCCTGACCATCCTTGTCGAGGTGTCCCATCGCATATTTCTGATCAATTGTATTCAACAAGAGTTCTGAAAACCTGAATGATTTTCACAATACCCCCCTCCGCCCGCACCACTTGTGTCAGAAGATTGTATAGAACATGGAACAGTACAGCAGAGGCTCACAATGTTGTGTTGATCGAATTAAATTAGTTAGCAAAGGGTCAACTAAGTTAATCCCTTCTGCCACACAATGTTCCTGTCCCTCCATTTCCTCACATTAATGTGCCTATCTAAACATCTTTTAAAAGTCTCCTATGTATCTGCATCGACCAACACCCCAGGCAGTGGATTTCAGGCACCCATCACACTCTGTGTAAAACTATTTGCCCCTCTCGTCTCCCTTGAACTTACCCCCTCTCATCTTAAATGCATGTCCTCTGGTATTAGGTATTTCAATCCTGGGGAAAAAAGATATTGTCTGTCTACTTTACCCATGCCTCTCATGATCTTATAGACCTCTATCAGATCTCCCCTCATCTTCCACTGCTCCTGAGACAACAACACAGGTTTGTCCAACCTCCCATTGTAGCACATGCCCTCTAATCCAGGCAGCATCCTGGTAAACCTATTCTACACCCTTTCCAAAGGCTCAACATGCTTCCTATGATGGGGTGACCATAGTACTCCAGATTCAGCCTAACAAGGGACTTACAAAGCTTTCTGAATTCAATGCCTGAACTAATGAAGGCAAGCCTTCTTAACCACTATAAAAATCTGTGTAGCCACTCTCATAAAGCCATGAACTTGGACCCAAAGATCCCTCTGCTCATCGACACAGTTAAGGGTTCTGCCCCTGACAGTGTACTGTCTCTTTACATTTGACCTATCAGGGGGCAGCACTTTACATTTGGACTGATTGTGGGGTGGAGCTAAGTCTCTACCAAAGGAGGGAGAAGGTGCTCCTTCCCTCCGCTGGCCTGCAAGACACCTTTGGGGGTGTAGTCACCTGCTTAGCCCCCCAGTCAGGGTCACATGAAGCTATAGAAACAGGTGGATGGTCGTATGAGTAGCTGGTGTATATCTCAAGTCCTGGTTATGCAAACACTGATGCCAGCCAGAAGATCTCTGAAGAACATTGATAATGGCTGCAGTCACCCATTTTGTAAGGACACTGCCCAGAAGAAGACAACGGCAAACCACTTCTGCATAAAAATTTGCCAAGAACAATCATCCGTGATTGCCCACGTCATGTGATGTGGCACATTGATAATGATGATGATGTTTCATGTACACTTTAACCCTTATAGATCGCAGTCAAGCTTCCCTGCATGTTACAGACTGAACATATTGTGGGAAAGCATTCTGGGTAGATGACTTACAAAAATAAACAGCAGCACATTTGTTTCTCACTTCTCCGTCTCTCGTTTGTGTTATTCACGGCCAACTGGCTTCCCAGTACCACAAGCAAAACACTTAGAATGTTCAAAGATCAAAGTAAATATATGTTACCAGCACAGTAGCATAGTGGTTAGCATAAAGTTTTTATAGCACCAGTAACCTGAGTTCAACTCCTGCCACTGTTTTTAATGAGTTTATACGTTCTTCCCGTGACTGCAAGTGTTCCCTCCAGGTGCTGCAGTTCCTTCTCACATTCCAAAGACGTACAGGTTGGACGCTCAGCTGAGTGTAATTGGGTGGCACAGTGAGTCTGTGTCAGTAAGTCACAGAACTAGGTCAGAGTAGTCATGATTAAAGTAACCTAAGCAGCACACACAAAATACTGCAGAAACTCAGCAGGACAGGCAGCATCTATGGAATAGAGTAAACAGTTGACGTTTCAAGCCGTGACCCGATGAAGCGTCTCGGCCTGAAACGTCAACTGTACTGTATATGGATGCCAGCAGAGAGGGCTTGCGGGGGTGTTTTGCATCAGGATCAGGGCATTAGGGTTGAGACCTGTGGTGTTTGTCAGCCAGAGTCTCTCACCCTCTGAGCTAAACTACCCCATGCACGTTGAAGTTCCTGGCATTGAAATGGGCTGTGGTGGATAAGCCAAGTCACTATCTATATGGTGGCAAGTTCAAGGTGATGACGGACAACAATGCATTAACTTATATCCTGACCTTGGTGAAATTGGAAGCCACGGGCCATCAGTGGTTGCGGGTATTGACTGTTTATGACTTCAACTTGAAGTACCGGCCGGGGAGTTGGAACTTTGATGCTGATGAGTTGTCCCATCGTGGGCATGAAGGGCTGGACAGGGATGGAGAGTGGGAGAGTGTTCCTGCCTCTGGAGTTAAAGTAATGTGCTAGTTGGCAAAGGAAAGGCAAGCTCAGTTGACCCAGAGCCTGTCCTGGACACTACCCCTATAAAGAGGAATCTGCAGTGAAGTGGAGGAACTGAAGGACAAGCAGCTGAAAGGACTAGACTAGGCTTCACCACTGAATGTGATACAGACTCAGAGGATGAGGAAAATGGGGGTGTGGTATATGCTGTCCTTCACAAACTCCCCAATAATGGACAAAGAGATTCTCAACCTTCTCATGCTGAAACGGCTGAAATGGGAGGAAGTAGCAGTGGACAGGTAGCTTTGCAGTTAGAAAATAATGAGAGGCTGGACTCTAAAGTAACTGGGCATGAAGCCTAGCTCAGCCAAGTGACAGGGGACCTGAGCTGTCAGGAGGCACGAGTAATGGACAGAGAGGGGCCTCCCCATGTAGACAGGAAAGAGCCCAGGGAGTGTCTGAAGCTGAAGGAGTAGATGATGGAGTAAAGAGGTCTTGAAGAGTCAGGAAACCCCCAGACAGACTGGCCTATGTTGCACCCGGGGAGTAGAGTGTGGTACCTATCCGTTTGGTGAGATCTGTCACTGCCATTTACAGCTGGGTTGGAGGTCCGGATATCACAAAATTTCTGTGAGACTTTGTGCTATTTATGAAAGGGTGATCAATTATCTCCAAGTCATGGACTATTTTTGGAAGGGGGAGAGTGTAACACCCTGGTAAAAGATTCACTCCTAATTTGGTGGTCTTTCTGTAGGAGCAGTGTTTGGGTCATGGTTAGAGGTAATGGGTGCTTTGGAATGTGAGCCAACCAATCAGGAGAGTGAGTTTTTTTGTGTGCCTGACACTGGTGTGAGCTGTGGTCCTTGTTCAGTGGGAGATGAGGAGAGAAGACATAGGAGAGAACCAGCATAGGATTCGACCCAGCGGGGGACCGTGATTCGATGGAGCAAGGTGTGGAGATCTACTAAGGATCAGTGAATATGACCTTTGGAAGAGTTGAGCTCCAATGTGTGCACATTTGACTGTTTAACCATAATGGACCCTTTTTGTTTCTTTCCTTTTTTTCATTACTAACTCTTTAGGTTGCTATGATTCCAGCCCCCTCCTTTGTGAGAATCGCAAGAGCCCTAGTGAAGGGGGGGTCAATGACCCAAGAGAAGAGAAAGATACGTGCGGTGTCCCTCGTTTCACGGCGAGGCAAAAGCTGGCGACTGTGGTCATTGTCTTGTGGAGACACCTTTGTGAATTGGGAACTGTACTACGTGTATACCCTCAGGGCAACGTGGGTGGAGAGACGGAGAGAGATTGCATCATCCCAACCTGATTGACATCTGAGACCCCGTGAGTTCAGATAAAAGAGGGGTTGTAAAGACGGCCCCCCAGACGCACCAGAAGACACGCTAGAAATCCTGTGACAGCGTTTAATAGCGACAGCCGGTGGGGGGGTTCGTGTGCGTCTTTTCCTTGCCTGGGATTGGCGACCTCACCACGAAAGAACGGCTTTAGCTACGGGAGAGGCCACAAGTGAACGGCCACTCCCCAACGAGACTCCGACGGATCGAACTCATAAAGGCTGGAAAACCCGCCGGGTAACTGTTCCATTCTATACCTATCTCTCTCTCTCTCCAACAAAGTGCACCACCGCGACACCCAAAAGACGGCAGTTGGTGGAATTGCTGTGACCTCGAGGGAGACTTTTATATTTTCATCGGACAAAATATTACCCCTAGACAACGATAGAGCTTATTTCTTATTGATTATTACTATACCTGCGCTTTAGATTGAGTATTGACGACGTATGTTATCTGAATGTTTGTATTAACCTTACTTTTGTGCCCCTTTATAAATAAAAACTTCTAAAAGATAGCGCCATCAGACTTCAACGGACCTCTCTATCTTTGCTGGTAAGTGATCCAGTTACGGGATACGTAACAAGGTAAGTTAGCATTCATAGATATAATTCCTTTAATCATATGCAGTGTGCTCTCTGTAATTTCTTGGCACCCGAGTTGTAATAAGGTAGCAAATTACACAGCATTCACACAGCCAGGGGTTGGGTGTGGGAGAGCAATCCCAATCTCATGGATCTGTGGGCCCGGAGTGTGTATTCCCAAGACTTACACGGCCCAAGGAAACCAAAGCTCCACTTGGATTTCCAGCATTTGCAATTAAAGTTATCCATACTGGTTCAGGAGCCTAATAGCTTTAAGGAAATAACTGTCCCTGAAACTGGTGGTGAGGGATCTAAAGTTTCCCAAGGTCATGGCCTGGATGGTGGAGGTCTATGATAATGGATACTGCATTCGTTGGTGTTTTGTAAAATCATTGCCCAGATGAAGGCAATGGCATATCAAATGTGTAGAAAAAATTGCCAAGAACAATCATGGTCATAAGATCATGATCATCCACACCATATGACACGGCACATAATGACGATGGTGATGAAACTCCATCTGCCATTTCTCCTCTCATACCTGCAACTGATGTATATTCTGTTGTGTTCTTTGCCAGTCTTCTACAGTATCCACACCACCACCAATCTTTGTATCATCTGCAAACTTAATATCCAACCCAACTGCATTTTTATTCAAGTAATTAATATGCATCACGAACAGTAGAGGTCACGATATAAATTCCTGTGGAACACCACTAATTCCCAGCTAGAGTAAGTCTCTTTGACCACTACCTTCTGTCTTCTCTGGCCAAGCTAGTTCTGAATGCAAATAGCCAATCCACCATGGATCCCCATGCATCTTAATGTTCTGGATAAAGGTCCCAAGAGGGACCTTGCAAACACCTCACAAAAATCCATGTGGACAAAATCCTTGGCTCTCATCAATCACATCTCTTGCCTCTCCCAATAGCTTAGGGCATATTCCATCAGGCTCTGAGGGCTTATTCACAATAATGAATTTTACAAGCCCCTAAAATACCCCCTACTTTGAAATGCCCTAGCACACTTGGCACTGAGCACCTTATCCTCCATATCCTTCTCCTTGGTAAATACTAATGTAAACTTCTCATTAAGGACCTCCCCCATTGAACCATAGAACCATAGAACATTACAGCACAGAAACAGGCCTTTTGGCCCTTCTTGGCTGTGCCGAACCATTTTTCTGCCTAGTCCTGCTGACCTGCACCTGGGCCATATCCCTCCAAACCCCTCTCATCCATATACCTGTTCAAGGTTTTCTTAAATGTCAAAAGTGAGCCCGCATTCACCACTTCATCTGGCAGCTCATTCCACACTCCCACCACTCTCTGCATGAAGAAGCCCCCCACTAATGTTCCCTTTAAACTTTTCCCCCTTCACCCTTAATCCATGACCTCTTGTTTTTTTCTCCCCTGGCCTCAGTGGAAAAAGCCTGCTTGCATTCACTCTATCTATACCCATCATAATTTTATACACCTCTATCAAATCACCCCTACGCTCCAGGGAATAAAGTCCTAGCCTATTCAACTTTTCTCTGTAACTCAGTTTCTTAAGTCCCGGCAACATCCTTGTAAACCTTCTCTGCACTCTTTCAACCTTATTAATATCCTTGCTGTAATTAGGTGACTAAAACTGCACACAATACTCCAAATTCGGTCTCATCAATGTCTTATACAACCTCGCCATTACATTCCAACTCTTATACTCAATACTTTGATTTATAAAGGCCAATGTACCAAAAGCTCTCTTTACAACCCTATCTACTTGTGACTCCACTTTTAGGGAATTATGTATCTGTACTCCCAGATCCCTCTGTTCTACTGCACTCCTCAGTGTCCTACCATTTACCTTGGATGTTCTACCTTGGTTTGACCTTCCGAAGTGCAATGCCTCACACTTCTCCACATTAAACTCCATCTGCCATTTTTCTGCCCATTCCTCCAACTGGTCCAAATCCCTCTGCAAGCTTTGAAAACCTTCCTCACTGTCCACTACACCTCCAAATCTTTGTATCATCAGCAAATTTGCTGATCCAATTTACCATATTTTCATCCAGATCATTGATATAGATGACAAATACCAATGGACCCAGCACTGATCCCTGTGGCACACCACTAGTCATAGGCCTCCACCCAGAGAAGCAATCCTCCACTACCACTCTCTGGCTTCTTCCGTTGAGCCAATGTCTAATCCAATTTACTACCTCTCCATGTATACCTAGTGACTGACTCTTCCTAACTAACCTCCCATGTGGGACCTTGTCAAAGGCCTTACTGAAGTCCATGTATCTAACATCCACTACCTTCCCTTCATCCACTTTCCTGGTAACCTCCTCAAAAAACTCTAATAGATCGGTTAAACATGACCTACCATGCACAAAGCCATACTGACTGTTTCTAATAAGTCCCTGTCTCTCCAAATACTTGTAGATCCTATCTCTTAGTATTCCTTCCAATAATTTACCTACTACCAGCCTATAATTAGGCCTAATTAGTTCTATCAAACTTACCAGCCTATAATTTCACAGCTTACTTTTTGAGCCTTTTTTAAACAATGGAACTACATGAGCTATTCTCCAATCCTCCGGCACCTGACACGTGGATATCGACATTTTAAATATTCCTGCCAGGGCCCCTGCAATTTCAACACTAGTCTCCCTCAAGGTCCGAGGGAATACCCTGTGAGGTCCTGGGGATACTCTGTCCGAGGGAATACCCTGTCAGGTACCTCCCCCACATTCTCCAAATCCAAGGAAATGTTATCCTTGAATGTTTCTATCCTCTCCCTGGTTATCCTCTTGCTATTGATGTATGCATAAATTGCCTTGGGATTCTCTTTAATCCTGCTTGCCAAGATCTTTTCATAGCCCCTCCTGGTTTTCCTAATTCCTATCCTCATTTCTTTTCTGGCTTCTTTATAATCCTCAGGGGCTCTGTTTGCTGCTAGCTTCCTGAGCTTTACAAACTTTACCCTTTTTCTTCTTCACTAAATTCATCATCTCTCTTAACATCAAAGGTGCTCTTTCCTTGCCATAAATTGGAGCTTCATTTCAGAAAACCAAGTATAAACTAGGCTTATATATCAATGTACAGTGAATTGCACCTCTGGAGATGCTGTAGTCCAAATTTTAATTTTAGGCTTTTCTATCCTCCAAGGTGCAAAAGATGTCCATGTACTATTGATGCATGAAAATAGCAAAAAAAACCTGGAAATGGCGGAAACCTGAGACCAAAATGGAAAATGCTAGAAATATTCAGACCAGGCAGCATTTATGAAGCAGAAAAAGTAGTTGATGTTAGAAATGGGAAAGAGAGAAGTAACTAATAAGTATTAAAATGCAAAGAAGTTGGGAGAGCCAGGGTTGGATATGACGAAGGGAATATTCATGACTAGGCGAGGCCAGGTCAAAGGGGTTAGTTGGCGATGATGCTTCATCATCTGTGTCACACACACCTGACAACAGGACTTTCAAAGCTGCCAGTAAATTAAGCTGTATTGAACAGCTTTTCCTCTCTCCATTTTGCTGTTTGTTTGGATTGCTTTCATCGTTTAGAATCAGGATCATGATTGCTCCCAGTTTCGTGGTACCAAACTGCTAATTCAGAATGATCTTTGCTACAATTCACTATTTCCTGCTAGCTGCTGCATTAGGAAGGTCAGCAAAGCTCCATAATCAAGCAGTGAAGACTTTATTTACTTTTTCTTCAGACACAGGAGTAGACAGGGTAGGCATGGAGACTTGCCTATATTGTGTTTTCCTGTAAAATACTAATGTTCATTGATGCAGTCATGTACTATACTCCAAACAAAAATCCTCTTTGCCTTCACGCATGCTGCCTGATCTGCTGTGTTCTTCCAGCAACTCATTTTTCTCTGGATTACAGCATCTGAATTTTCTTTTGTGTCCTGGCTGAAGCCCTGAAGAATCTCCAAATGCACATGAGGATCTCCCAAGTCCTCTTCATATCACTGTGTAAAGAAAGGATATTTTGGTCTTGCAGCGCAGATTTAACCAGAGTGATATTAATACTGAAAAATCGAGCTGCACTAACATGCTCCCCTGCTTCTTGAAGATTGCAGGATGGTTTAATTAATTAATCTAAAATAATTATACATTTATCTTAAAGAGAAACACAAGTTCCTTGTAGGAGAATCCAAATCAGAGGAGAAAAGCGAGAGCATTCAGGGACAGTGTCAGGATGCATAATTTATACATAAGGGCTCTTTCTCTGTTTTTTGCTAAGTAAAGGTATTTAGGGTACTGAAATCAAACTAAGACACAAATAAATCAAATTAAGACACAAATAAATTCTAACCCATAACAAACTTGAGGCAATTTCCTTCATAAAAATAAAATCTAGACATTATGGGCAATCTACTGATCCACTTAATTGGGGATCTGCTGTACTTTCTTGTGGGAGGTTAACCAGTCATGTCACGTGTTTTCTGGATTGCACTGTTACCATTAGGGTGATGTTTTGTGTTGCTTGTGATACAAATCTTGCATTGTGATGCAGTAATCTGTTATGATACATTATAGGAACTGCTTAATTACCATAGGGGCAATGTTGTGCTTTTGTAAATCCTTGGGTCCCGTTGTACATTTCGATATTCTACACACTGATGAATTAATAAATCTATGTGTTAATGTTGCAACAACACACCAGCATCAGCTTATAGAGGTTTATACACTGGAGAAGGCTGCTGTTAGCTCTGGAGTAGTCACTGTATTATATGATGTGCTGGGTGATGAGCTCAGTGTGGAGGTGGATTGACTGGTATGCAAATTGTCAACACATTAATGACTCATGAAGAATGTTATAAAAAATTGACTTATCTTCAAACATGTTTAATTTTCAAAAGAATGGTAAACAATGTTATTCTTGCAATTTTTTCCCCCTTCATCAATAGCATAATTGATTAAGCAGGCCTATTTTTATTCATTTCAGTTAGGTAAGTGTGATGTGTGGGTGGAGGACTGAAATCTTTTTACATTCAAAATACTTCTTGCAATGTGTGGAATGCAGCTGAGAGCAATGTAATTGGTGCTAGGTTTTACAGTTCGCTTTTTATAATCCGGTTGTTTTTATTTCTGCGATGGAAAGGTCAGATAAATGTGGTGCTGAATGTAGTTGATGGGTGATGATACTCAATTCTTTTGCAAATAAGTTATTCCTAAAAAAGTTGCTCTGATTCCTTTGCTCTCATTGGTTCTCACTTCACGTCATCCCTCTTTAATCAGAATTAGAATTGGATTTAATCACCAGCATATGTTGCAAAATTTGTTGTCTTTGCAGCAGCAATACAATGAAAATATATAATAATAGAAAATATCATGAATTACATTAAGTATACATATATATAAATGTATAAATAAATAAATGAGTGTGAAATAGTAAAATTAAATAAGTAGTGTAAAAGTAGAAATAAAAAGGTAGTGAGGTAGTGCTAATGAGTTCATTGTCCATTCAAAAATCAGATGGCAGAGGGGAAGAAGCTGTTCCTGAATTGTTGAGTGCATGCCTTCAGGCTTCTGTACCTCCTTTCTGACGGTAGCAATGAGAACAAGGCATGACCTGTGTGTTGGGGGTCCTTAATGGTGGATGCCACCTTTTTGAGGTATCACTCCTTGAAGATGTCCTGGATCCTATAGAGGCTCATGCCTATGATGGAGTTGACTAAGTTTGCAACTCAATGAAGCTTATTTTGATGCTTTCCTCCACTCGGAACAACCCCCACCCACAATGGCACCACACAAGCCAGAGTGAACAATGTTGTTACTAATCAGTGCCTGGTGGTATTTCAGATAAGAGAATTTCACTGCTCATCTTTTTCACATCAGCACATTCCAGCAGTCATCAGTGATTCTCAGTCAAGAGGTTGACACCTAACTGAACTTTTCCTTCATTAGTCCAGGAAGATGGAGATCTACTATAGAGATTCCACCCGAATTGAGGTTAACAAAGTCAGTGAGGATTTAATCTAAGATCTCCTTAGCGGTTACCTCGGTGCCATAATGGAACATGATCAATTTAGATTCTAAGTCAAGCAGAGCAATTGACTTTTCACAGTGCATTATCATTATTGATTTGATTGCCTTAGTTGTTTGATTTCTTGCACCATAATAGGTACAACAGCACAACTGGTGGCTCCTCGTAAGTCAGACTTACTTTTCCACAGTCAGTCGTTTACATTTTTTTTACATTTAAACAGCTGGATGTGCAAAGTGATAACACCATTTGAATGGAAACTAGGGAGCAGAGATGTGTGTGAAGAGGGTGAGGAGAAACTGAAAAGGAAAGGTTTGCTTTCCTTGGAGAACAGGGGGATGAAGTGGTCCAAACTGACAAAGGCTTGAAGGGCATAAATCATATGGAAAGGGGAAAGCTCTCTCTACTCCATAGAGAGAGACAGGAGTGCCAAGTTTCTTGGAGTGCACCTCATGGATGATTCAACCTGGTCCCTTAACACCTCCTCCTTAGTCAAGAAAGCACAGCACCGCCTCCCCTTCCTGAGCAGGTTGAGATGAGAGAAGCTCCCCACCCTCATTAACACCAGATTCTACAGGAGAACCACCAAGAGTGTCCTGACCAGCAGTACCACTGTCTGGTATGGGATTTGCAAGGTATCTGATCACAACACCCTGCAACAGATTCAAGGTCCCCTCCCAACGCTTGCACAATCTTTTTGATCTGCTACCTTCAGGCAGAAGGTACTGCAGTATAAGACCAAGGACTGTTATACTGGTTAACACCATCCCCCAGACTGCAGGTCTTCTGAACACCCTGCTACCGCCCAGCACACATTATTTATGATAACACCAACAGCATTACACTGTTGTATATTTAACTATATGCCATTTATCTACTTCATGTCAATTTGTACTTCTACAGATTATATTTTTATTAGCTGTTAATGTTATTATGTTAATATCATTTTATGTGCTGTATGTGATATACATACTGTGTTTTGCACTTTGGTCCCAGAGGAATGGTGTTTTGTTTAGCTGCATACATGTGTATGGTTGAATGACAAGAAACTTGAACTTGACTTGACCAGTACCCCCATAAGCATATATGTTTGTTTAAAGGAAGGGCTAGGAGGTTTGAAGGAGATCTCAGGAAGAATTCTTTCTGGAATATGGAAAATGCAGATGCAGGTGTTGCTGAAACATTCACGATGTATCTAGATGAGTACTTAAATCACCAATGTATGAAAGGCTGGGACTGTGCTGAAAAATTGGATTACTACAGATGATCAATGTGGACATAACAGGTCAACTATTCTGTTTCTGTGCTCCGTGATGTCTTTGTTTTGAAATTAGTGATGTAAGTCTGAAAAGGAGGAGTAAGTTTAAAAATTACATTAAAAATCAAGTTCAGAAAGAGCAATAAATGACAGGAAACTAATATTGAGAGATGCATCATATTTTTTAAATTTTAAGCAAAAGGGTAATGAGACATGATACAGCACACTTGTTATAGTTGAATCTCAATGCTAATGAGTTTGTTTGACATTACTAAGAACCATTCAAACAAGTTCACCAGAACTTACAGACTCACAGAGAAGGTTTTATGCATGGTCAGCGATGCAGTTGGACTAGGATTGTGGTGTGCACATATAAATATATAAAATTTCATTCCAATTTGTCATGCTAAAAATTACATTTCGGAACATAAATGTGTTGTCCACTACATTCAATATTTACTCAACTGAAGCCAATGGATTGAAATTGAGAAGCTGAATACACAAGCAATCTAGGATTGCATTTCAAAGCAAAAAATTTAAAGATATATTTTGAGGGATATACAAGCTTTTACAAATACTGTTTAACCTTTTATTTCCAGAATTACCAATCTGCAAAAGATATTTCACTTTGAAGTGAGCACTGTCTTCTGCCAAGTGCAGTAATGCCAGTCATATCGCTGTGCTCAAGGAGTGAGACATGCAAACAGTCTGCAATCTTATTTCTTATCTCTTTCCATGCCTGCAGGATGGGGTGAACTTTTTAAAATTACTAAAATATAATCATAAGGATTCCTGTTTTACTACTTGTTCACATTAAGCTTTGACAGATTGCAGTTTAACATTAGGGTTGCCAACATGTGTGTTTTATATTTCAGACATTTATAATCTGTTAAATCAAGGTCTTATTTATTGTGAGACATCTGTTATCCTCATGGTCCTGAGAAGCATCATCTATCAACGAACTGGAAAAACAATCGCAGATGAAATTATTTATGACTGGTAAAATGCATTGAAGAGAGAAACCAAGACCTCCCCCAAATACAAAAGTTGCTATGGCAAGATAATGTTGGAGACCTGTAAAACCCTGAATATACCACACTTAGAGTATTGCGTTCTCTTATGGTTATCTCTTCATAAGAAAGATATGGAAGCTTTAGAGAGGGTGCAGATGAGAGTTACCAGGATGCTGTCTGGATTAGAGAACATGCCTTATGAGAAAGGCTGAGCAAGCTAGAGTTTTTTTTTTCTCTTTGGAACTAAGGAAGATGAGAGATGACTTGTGCATAAGATGATGAGAGGTATAGATAGAGTGGACAGCCAGTGTCTTATTTTCCATGGTGGCCCTGGCCAGTACCAGAGGAGATACATTTAAGGTGAGTGGAATAAAGTTTACGGGAGATACCTAAGGTAGTTTTTTCACTCACAGAGTTGTAGGTGCCAGGGTCACACTGTCAGGGGTAGTGGTAGAGGCTGATAAAATAGGGACATTTAAGAGACTCTTAGATAAGCACATGGATATATGAAAAATAGAGGGTTATGGGAAGGGTTAGATTGATCATAGAGTAGCTAATAGAAGCCAGTACAACATTGTGAGCTGAAGGGACAATTATGTGATGGACAGTTCTATGTTCTTTGTTCCATATTTGGGTGGGTTTCTTTGGAGGAGATTTTTTTTAAAGGTGAGTGTAATCATTCTCATTGCAGAAATATCAAAATCTGAATGAATAAAGAAGCACATTTCAATGCAAGGTATCAAGAAATAGCCACAGTACTGATAAAAAACAGATATGATTCTCAATTATACTTTGTTCTTCTAGTTAAGCATTGTAGCTTTTTATGTACATAGCAGGTGCTTATTTGCAGTCAAGTGATTGCCTCCTGATCTTAGAATCAGAATCAGGTTTATTATCACCAGCATATGACATGAAATGTGTTTACTTAGCAGCAGCAGTTCAATAAAATACATAATCTAGCAGAGAAAAAATATTAATAATAAATAAAATAAGAAGATAATAAATAAACAAGTAAACCAATTACATATATTGAATAGATTAAAAAATGTGCTAAAACAGAAATACTGTATTTTTTTTTAAAAGTGAGGTCGTATCCAAAGCTTCAATGTCCATTTAGGAATTGAATAGCAGAGGGGAAGAAGCTGTTCCTGAATCGCTGAGTGTGTGCCTTTAGGCTTCTGTACCTCCTACCTGATGGTAACAGTGAGAAAATGGCATGCCCTGTGTGCTGGAGGTCCTTAATAATGGACACTTGCCTTTCTGAAACACCGCTCCTTAAAGGTGTCCTGAGTACTTTGTAGTCAAGTGCTCAAGATGGAGCTGATTAGATTTACAACCTTCAATCCTGCACAGTAGCCCCTCCATACCAGACAGTGCTGCGGCCTGTCAGAATGCTCTCCACGGAACAACTCTAGAAGTTTTTGAGTGTAGTTGTTGATATGCCAAATCTCTTCAAACTCCTAATATAGCTACTGTCTTGCCTTCTTTATAACTGCATTGATATGCTGGGACCAGGTTAGATCCTCAGTGATATTGACACCTGGGAACTTGAAGCTGCTCACTCTCTGTGGAGTTTGTTATTGAATGAGTTCGAAAATTAGACAATCTTAT
Organism: Hemitrygon akajei; assembly: GCF_048418815.1. Lineage (NCBI taxonomy): Eukaryota > Metazoa > Chordata > Chondrichthyes > Myliobatiformes > Dasyatidae > Hemitrygon > Hemitrygon akajei. The sequence goes on along the minus strand of NC_133134.1, from coordinate 145,437,411 downwards.
TACAGCTACCTGAAGGATGGACTCAAACTCGCTAACCATGAAGATGAACATATATAGCTTTATATATATATCAGCTTCAAGTTAGGAGTTCATATTGTTTACATTAATTGTGAAGTATTTTGTAAATTATCCATTATTATCCTTTGGGTAGGAGATGTAGCCCATTTTGTCATGAATGGAACATTATGAAAATGAGTGAGGATGGAAGTTTGAAGATGGCAATTCTGTTGGACCATTGCATAGGCATAAAAGGACAATGTTTCACCATAAGACCATCAGATAAAGGAGCAGAATTATGCAATTTTGGCCTATTGAGTCGGCTCCTCCATTTCATCATGGCTGATCCATTTCCCCACTCAGCCCCAATCTGCCCATACTCCTTCATACCCTGACTAATCAAGAATCTATTGACATCTACCTTAAATATACCCAATGACTTGGCCTCCACAGCCACCTGTGGCAATGAATTCCATTGATTCACCGCTCTCTGGTTAAATAAGTTCCTGCCCATCTCCATTCTAAATGGACACCATTCTATTCTAAGGCTGTGTCCTTTTATATAGAACCCCAATCTGCATTGCCCTTTTCTTTTGGTTCCCTCTGAAATTAATTGTTAGGTTACGCAGTGTTTGATTTCTCCTCTTGGCAAGGAATCTAGAATTAAGGGGCAACGTCACAGGATGAGAGTCAAGAATTTAGGATTGAGCTGAGGAGAACTTCTTTAACTCAGGCAACTGTATATGCTGAGTTATTGAGTATATTGAGCATACTGAGACTGATAGCATTTAGTACAAAAAAGCACAACAGGGAGAACAATGATCAAGGGATACGAAATTAGTGCAGGATGCAGATGTTAAGGTACGAGATAGACCATGATCTTATTAAATGGTGAAGCAAGCCACGGGGGCTGGGTGGCCTGCTCCTGCTCTTCTACTACTTGGAAAATTGAAGTTTGAGCACAAAGATTGAACTTCATCTTTCAGAATAACATTTCAGAGCCACAAGGCTTCTTATGCATCAGTAGAATGTTGGAGGTACTAACATGAAATTCATTTTTCACACTGGTAAAAGATAATTGGCAGTTGAAAACATCCCTAATGTCACAGCAATTTTTTTGTCATTTGCTTAAAGACCAATTGAAATTGATGACTGCAGTTTAAAGTTCAATAATGAGTGACGGGGTACTCACTGGATTTCACTGGACTTATAATCAATCCCATTCACAGCAACTTTAGCAGTTTGAGTGCATTTTCAGCTTACGTTTCCACTAACCTGTGCCCTATTGCACTTTCAGTATAATTACATGGCATAAGCATATGGTCAGGCTGTTTTTGACTTGTCATTTGCTGTGAAGGTATGCTAGCTTTCTTGACCTTACTGTTCAGCTTTTTACTGAATTTCTAGGTTGCCATCTAAGGAACATATGGCAGAATTTCAAAATATTTAAATTGGGATTGCAAAACTCCAGTGTTTTTATTTGTACCTTCATCCTCATTTGAATATTTTATATACTGCTTTGCATTTTTGCCCATTTTCTGCAAGATATCTTCCCACCATCAAACTAGATTGTTCCTGAGAAAACATGAATACTAAAATATTAGTAATTAGTTATTTTTGTCAGATGCAAATAGTCCTTGTAGTCCTGCTCAGAATGACTTTATTTCTGTCTATCAGTAAAGCTGCAAATACATAGCTTAGAGCCTTTAGCAACCATTTTTTGCTATCATAGCATCTGTTTTTTAATGTACTTGGTTATAGATATCCTTGACATATAGTTTGAGGATTTAAAAATCTACTGTCCAGTTACTTAAGTAACTTGTTGGATCCACTTATCACTTGCTGATTCCTGCTTCAGCCGTTCCCCACATCATTTTGTACTGGTTGTCTCCCCACTATCTTTCAGTCCCAACCCACAGCACTAACTCTCAATTTCCCTCGCAACTTCAGTCCGACCTGCTGACTTACTCCAGCATTTTATCAGCTATGTTTGCCCAACACCAGAAGAACAAGAAGAATCTCATTGGGACCTATAAACTCAGAACATTATTGACAGGTTGCATCGTCATGCACTGTATTGTCTGGCTGTAGAAACTACAAGGCGATTTGATATTAGAAGATGTTGACCCCTAGGATTATGAGGAGGAGAGATTTATTTTAACCTGTAAAATAATTTACCCTGCGGATATATAGATTTTTGGTTATTGAGAACATTCAAGGTTGAGATTTATACATTAAGGGCCATAACAGCATAAGACATAGGAGCTGAATTAGGCCACTCAGCCCATCGATTCTGCTCCACAATTCAGCATAGCTGATTTAATTTCCCTCTCAACCTCATTTTCCTGCCTTCTCCCCATAACCTTTGATAGTTTTGATCAACAAACTATTAACCTCCACTCTAAGTATGCCCAATGACTTGGCCTTCACAGCCGGCTGTGACAATTCACCACAGATTCACCACCCTCTAGCTAAAGAAATTCCTCCACATCTCTGTTCTAAGGGGACATCCTTCTATTCTGCCAAGATTCTCCTACTAACAGAAACATCCTCTTCATGTCCACTTTATCAAGAGCCATGGTTGCCAAGATTTTTTGGGTTACAGGCAGTCCCCAGGTTGCGAACGAGTTCCATTCCTGAGTCCGTCTTTAAGTCGGATTTGTACGTAAGTCAGAACAGGTACATACAGTAAAATTTAGCGTCAGTTAGTCAAACATTTGTCTTAGTATATAGTATATATTTTACCTTTCTATGCATATAAACCACTTAAGAAACATATGTATTTCAATAATTAAACCACTGCATTGCTCAGTAATAATTGTAGCTTTCATTGGGACAGGGCCTTTCACATGCTCCATTATTCTCACTTTATCCTTTACCTGTATCCTTTAAAGTTGTTCCGATTGTTGACCAACTGCAGCCTAAAGCTTTTCCAATGACCGATGGCATTTCACCTCTTTCCAATCACTTTATTATTTCCACTTTATTTTCAATCGCGATCGTTTTCCGTCAATGCAGAAACTGTGGATTTTAGGTTCTATCACTGAGCAGCAGTGAACCGTCTGATTGGCCTATCAGAGTTCTCTTTAGGAACTAGTTGACTTGATCAGCATTTCTGATCTGGCTGTTCTTCACGATCGCACTTAATAAAAATAATACAGCAGCAGCTGTGGGTGGCGGGTCTTATGCTGCTCCTGGTCCTAAAGTCCACCCACACTGAGACAGGTTAAGTTGGACAAGTGGGGGCGGTGCTGACTGGAAAAGGGGGATCAGGGTGAATCTTGCTAAGAAATATTTAAGCCAAATACGAAGTTACACACTCAACCCAGTATTAATGGCAACGACCTAAAACAGCAGACGGTGTCGTGATACGACTTTAAATGGCAGACAGCGTCATGAATTGAATTAAAATGGTAGACAGCTTTCTCCTCCCTCTGTTCGTAAGTACGAGTTGTCCGTAATTCAGACTTCGTAACTCGGGGACTACCTATTGCCCCCTTGGCTCTCAAACCACATCCCCAGCACCACCCTTTCCCTTTCCAGCCATTACATAAAATCTCTAAAGAATTTTGATTTATGATGCTCAATGAAAGAAAGTAGGAATTGCAAATTCGAAGCAGTTACAAATAATTGTAAAAATTATTCAAATCTGTTTAAAGCTACAAATAAGATAATTTCTTACAGTAAAAACAATTTTCATCAACAATTTTATAGCATATGTACTAGTCCAACTATTCATTATTTCACTGATTGAGATGGATGGGCTTGGTGCAGTGATACCAGCTTCTCAACATCAGGCTAAATAGCACTTAGAAGCTCAGATCCCCACATTTAGTAATTTCCAGTCTGTTTCATTGCTTTGAAAGAAGTTGGGTGACTTCTGAAACCATACTCTACAAAATATGATGTTGGAAAGGCAATAAAGGACATCTTAATCTTTTCCCACAGTGCAGCGTAGCATTCAGAGATTTTTTTTCTGCAGCTAGAAGCATTGATATGATTTTTTGAACTTCAGCTTCAGCTCAAAGTCATTTTGTAGCATGATCAGTCTTCCTTCATCCTTGCTGTTAATTCCTCATTACAAATGTTCAGGAATGGAATTATGACCCAATCTGGAACCTGGATCAAGAGAGAATCCTAAAATCTCTCTGACATGTCTTTAGGCAGCTCATCCAAGTGGCCACAGTAAACCTGAAGATCATTATCTGGTATTCTTTCTTTTTCTTCCAACTTAGAATTTGGAATTTGGAAAATGTCACAATGACCAAGATTCCACTTAAATAGGGTTAACTTGGACAGAAATGTGGAGATGACTGATTTGACTTTGATAAGATTCACGTTTTTTTTCAATAGGCATCAATAGGTACATTTAATATCAGAGAAATGTCTACAATATACATCCTGAAATTCTTTTTCTACACAAACATCCACAAAAACAGAGGAGTGCCCCGAAGAATGACAGTTAAATGTTAGAACCCCAAAGCTCCCCCAACTCCCTCCTCCCACGCATAAGCAGCAGCAAAGCAATAACTACCTCCCCCCCACCAACAAAAAGCATTGGTGCCCCCACTAAGCACTCAAGCATGCAGCAAAGCATCAATGAAAGACACAGACTTCAGTACCCCAAAGACTACTTGTTCACCAGGTAATCTGACATACCACAGGCTCTCTCTCTCCCTAGTAAAGGAAAAAGAGGTGCTCCCATTTCACAGTGAGAGGGGAGACATAACAAAACAGCTCGTCAATTTATGGAGTTAAAAGACTTTTTCCTGAGCTATGTGCCCAAAGAACTTGGGTCTCTGGGCACACAGCCAGCAGCCAGCTCAATGATTTCGATCTTCCTTCTCCCACGATGCATTGAAGATGGATTTCAATACACATTGTGAATAATTCAACAAATAAGCAATGTCATGTCTAATTTTCCAGAGTTGATTACCAATTGAAACATTTGAATTTGCTAAGAGTTTTATCAGTTACAGAAAGCACATAAAAAAGTGTTTCAGGTAGCTTCCTTTTGAGACCCATCTGACTGCTGTGTGCTACAGCAAGCGTTCAAGTTTTCATCATTTTCAGTATAAGGCTCCCAAAATAGTCATTTTATTTACTGCTGTGATAAAAATACTTAATTGTATGTGGAGCTGATCACTTAGGTTTTCTGGTGTCTGTGAATTCCACAGTAAATAGTAAGTATGTTCATTACAGCTATTTTCAAGAAAGTAACAATGCTATGGTAATATCCTGTTATTGGTGGTGCCCTATCTTTTGCACAAGCAAGAATGTGGTGAATAGAATGTCCTTCTCTTTGAAAGATTGCTCAATAATCCAAAATATAGACTCCCCCTCCATGCTTTTATTTTTTTATGAAGCAAACATAACCTAGAAGCAAAGATTCGTTGCCAGGCAAGATTGACTCATCCAACTGTAAAGCAAATTGTATCGTTCTATGTATGTTGCACTGGAGCTTTCCAGATTTAGCGATGAAATGTTGTATGAAGCACACAAACTATCATTATTTTCTTGTGAACTGCTGGCAAACATGTTTTGCTTTCTTCTGTTTCTGAAAATTTTCACAAAGCAACTGAAAGTAGCTCAAAGTTCAAAGTAAATTTATTATCAAAGTACATATATGTCACCATATACAACCCTGAGATTCATTGTCTAGTGGGCATACTCAATAAATCCACAGAATAATAATCATAAAAGAATCAATAAAAGATGGCACCAACTTGGGTGTTCACCCAGTATACTAAAGGCAACAAACAGCAAATGCAAAAAGAAAGAAATAATAATAATAAGTAAATAAACAATAAATATCAAGAATGTAAGATGAGTCCTTGAAAGTGAATCCATGGGTTATGGAAACATTTCAAAGATGGCAAGTAATGTGAGTGAATTTATCCCCTTTGGTTCAAGAGCCTGATGGTTGAAGGGTATTAACTGTACCCAAACATGCTGGTGTGAGTCCTGATGCTCCTGTATCTTCTTCTGGATGGCAGCAGTGAGAAGAGAGCATGTTCTGAGTGGTGGATGTCCCTGATGATGGATATTGCTTTCCTGTGACAGTGTTTCTTACAAGTGTGCTCAATGACGTGGAGAGCTTTAATTGTAAAGGACTGAGCTATATCCACTATTTTAGGATTTTCTGTCCAAGGGCATTGGTGTTTCCATACCAGGCGGTGATGCAGCCTGTCAATATACTGTCCAATATGCACCAATGGAAATTTGTCGAAGGTTTAGATGTCATGCCAAATCTTTGTAAACTCCTAAGGAAGTAGAGATACCACGGTGCTTTCTTCATAATTGTGCTTGCATGCTGGGTCCAGGACAGGTCCTCCAAAATAATAACACCAAGGAATTTGAAGTTGCTGAACCCCTCCACATCTGATTCCCTGATGAGGACTGGTTCATGGACCTCTTGAGTAAGAGATTGTTGTCATGCACCACTCAGATAGATTTTCAATCTCTCTCCTATATAATAAGATGAGAAGTCTGCAGATTCTGGAACTCCAAAGCAACACACACAAGATGCTGGGGGTTCTCAGCAGGTGGGGTGGGGGGAAGGGAGGCTAGCTGGAAGGTGATAGGTGAAGTTAAGTGGGTGAGAAAGGTCAAGGGCAGGAGAAGAAAGAATCTGAAAGGAGACAAGACTGGACCATAGGAGAAAGGGAAGGAGGAGGGGACCCAGGGGAAAATAATGGGCAGGTGGAAAGAAATAAAACGTCAGTGAGGGGAATAGAGGAGGGAGAAGGAAAGTTTGTTTACCGGAAGAGAAATTCACTATTCACGCCATCAGATTGGAGACTACCCGTGGAACATAAGATGTTGATCCTCCACCCTGAGAGTGGCTTCATCTTGGAACAAGAGGAGGTCATGGACTGATATATTGGAATGGACCGTGAATTGGAATTAAATTGTTTTGCGACCAGGAAATTCTGCCTTTGGCAGATTGAGAGGAGGTATTTAACAAAGCAGTCCCCGAATTTATGACTTATCTCACCAGTGTAGAGGAGGCCGCATCAGGAGCACCAGTCACAATAGACAACCCCAGCAGATTCATAGGTGAAGTGTTGCGTCACCTGGAAGAACTGCCTAGGGCCCTGAATGGAGGTGAGAAAGACGCGTATGGGCAGGGGTAGCACATAGGCCGTTTGCAGGGATAAGTGCCTGAGAGAAATTAATGCTCCTGGAGGGTCCTGTGCTGATGGAGATGGAGGAGGAGATGTTATTGCCAATCTAAACTGACAGGGGTCTGCAAGTGAGAAAATCCAGAATCTAATTGCAAACGGAGATATTGGGCCCAAGGTCTTGGAGCTTATTGATTAGTTTTGAGGGCATGATGTTATTGAATGCTGGACTGAAGTTGATAAAGAGCATGCAGATTTTTGGCAGATGTATGCTTTTCAGATGTTCCAAGGTTGAATGAAGAGGCAACGAGATGTCATCTGCTGTGGACCTGTTGCTCCAGTAGGAAAATTAGAGCAGATCTATGTCGCTTCTCAGGCAGCAGTTGATATGATTCATCACCAATCTCTCAAAACACTTCTTCACAGTGGATGTAAGTGCAACTGGATGATAGTCATTGAGGCACCAGTGATCACATCTTCTGAGGCACCAGTATAATTAAAGACTCCTTGAAGCAGGTGGGCACCTCATACTGCTGAAGTGAGAGGTTAAACATCTCAGTGAACACTCCAGCCAGTTGATCAACACAGGTGTTTTGTACTTGGTCAGGTAACCCATCTGGACCAGATGATTTCCATGGGTTCACCCTGCTAAAGGTGGCTCACACATCGGCCTCAGAGACTGAAATCACAAGATCGTCGTGGAGTTCATGATGGCTTCTCCATCTCTTTACAGTCAAAATGAGCATAGAAGGCATTGAGCTCATCTAGAAGTGAAGCCCTCCTGCTGCCAATGTCACTTGATTTATTTTAACAGGAGTGATAGTATTCAAGCCCACCTCAACTGTAGAGCATCCTTTGTTGATTCAAGTTTAGTCCAGAATTGCCACTTCACCCATGAGAGGGCTTTCCAGAGATCGTACTTGGACCTTTTGTAAACTTTCTTGGCCACCAGACTTGAATGCTTCTGATGTGACCCTCAGAAGATTGAGGATCTCATGGTTCATCCAGGGTTTGTGATTGGGGAAGACTCTGAATAATTTTGTGGAGACATGCTAGTCTACAATTCTTTTATGAAAGTCCGTGACAAGCATGGTGTAATAAGGTTAGTTCTTGTTTGCTTTATGAAATTGTTTTCTCTTCAAATGTTCAATAAGACTGGATGGTTTCATTGCCTCATTTGTAATGACTTTTTCACACACCAGATACATTGGCTGCTGGTACAAATCCACATTTCAGATACTCCACACTCTACTCTCTATCTCCTTACACTTTTTTGATTAATCTGCTTCTCCCATTTTTATTATGGTTTAACTAGCACAGTCAGTTTCCTATTGCTTATTCCATCCTGAAGCACTTCAATCAATAAAGGAACAAGTTATGATGTATTTATAGCTCAGGGAAATCTGACTCTGCCTAAAGCAGTAACATCTTGGTTGAGCCAGGGCTTAGAAAAATGCAGTCAAGACCATTCGAATGGACAGATTCTGAACTTCACCTGATTGAATGCCACAGGAACTGCATCATTGTGTGAGTAGATCATAGGAACTGCACTAGATGACATTGTACTACAGTAGTGAAAGGCAATAATGCGTGGACCAGGCCCAGGAGTAACATGGTTTGCTCAATCCAAATTTCTCATAATATGCCAAATACAGTAGTGTCACATTGCTTTTCAACACCTATAATTCAGTTCAAGCAAAGTCTAAGAGAACGGTAGGTTAACAAGAGATGAGGTAATTACACATCATTGTAATCAATTATGAGGCACTGAGAAGTTCTTAAATTAAGCCTGTAATCCCTCAGCTGCCCTCTGCTACCAGGCACCCCCCAGATATGAGGCTGAAAACTTCCAGTATTGCCTGGACAATACCTCAGCATTACATCCTTGCTTTTATATTCTAGTCCTTTGGAAATGAATGCTAATGTTGCAGATAGAGAAGGGTGGTGGTGGAGGGGGGAACTGGCTGGGTCTTTTGTTGCGATTGAAGTGGAGGGCTTTAGGGTCTTCTTCATGGCATTCTCCATCTGGCAGGACTGGTACCCACCCTCAATGATTTCTCCTTCGGCTCCTCCTACTTGCACCAGACTCAAGGAGTTGCCATGGGTACTGCATGGGCTAGGCTATCCCTGCCTTTTCATTGGCTATGTGGAACAGTCTACGTTCCAAGCCTTCTACAGTAATGCTCCTCAGCGCTACATTGGTGACCGCATCGTTGCGGCTTCATGCAGCAAAGTTGAGCTGTCAGTTTCATCAACATTGCCTCCAATTTTCACCCTGCCCTTAAATTCACTTGTCCATTTCTGATGCCTCCCTCCCTTTCTTGATCTCACTGTCTCCATCCCTGCACAGATTTGTCCACTGATATCTTTTATAAACCTACTGATTCCCATGGCTATCTTGACTATGCCTTTTCCGACCCTGTCCCTAAAAAATGCTATTCCCTTTTCTCACTTCCTTCATCTCTACTGAATCTGTTTCCAGGATGAGGATTTCCTTTCCAGGATATCAGAAATGTCCTCTCTCTTCAAAGAATCCACCATTCATTCTGCCCTCACCTGCATCTCCTCCATTTCCCAGAGATCCACACTCACCCCACCACCTCAACAGAGATAGAGTTCCATTTGTCCTCACCTACCACCCCATGAGCATCCCATTCAACACACCATTCTGCAAAACTTCTGCCATCTTCAATGGGATCTTTCCACCAAACACATCTTTACCTCCAGCACCCTTTGATTTCTGCAGTGATCACTCCCTCTGATTCCTTGCCCATTCGTCCCTTCCCACTAACCTCCCTCCAGGCATATACCTCTGAAAATGACCAAAATGCTACACCTGCCCATTTAACTCCTCCCTTGCCTCCATTCAGGGCCCTAATCAGCCCTTCCAGGTGAGGTCACACTTTATGTTCAAATCTGTTGGGGTCATCTACTGTATCCAGTGCCCTTGGTGTGGTCTCCTTTACAGTAGTGAAACCTGACTTAAGTTGGTGGTCCACTTTGTCTAGCACTTACGCTCCATTTGCCAAAAGCGGAATTTCCTGATGGCCAACCATTTTATTTCCTATCCCTATTCCCATTCCAACATGCTGGCCCATAGCCTCCTCTTTTACCATGATGAGGCCACTCATATTTCATCGGGGCAGCCTCCAACCTTTTGGCATGAACATTGATTTCTCCTTTCTGATAAAAGCATGCTTTCCGCTTCCCTCTTCTTCTATTCCCTACTCAGGACTCTTAACTCTTCTCCTTACCTGCCTATCACCTCCCTCTTTTCCCCTTCTGTCTTCCCTTTTTCACATGGTCCAGCCTTCTCTCCTCTCAGATTCTTTCTTCTCCAGCCCTTCACCATTCCCTTCCACCTAACTACGTCTATCGTCTTCTAGTGTGTCCTCCTTCCCCTCCTGCACCTTTTTATTCTGCCATCTTCTGCCTTATTTTCCAATCCTGAGGAAGGTTCTTGGCCTAAAACCTTAACTGTTTATTTATTTCCATAGATGGTGCCTGACCTGTTGAGTTCCTCCTGCATTTTGTGTGTGTTTCTCTGGATTTCCAGCATCTGCCATATCTTTTGTGTTTATGATCAGGAAGGAAAGTGGAAAGGCTTGGAATCATTATGATGAGGGTTAGCATTGCCTCCTTCAGTTTCCATTTGTGTTCTTTTAAACTTATGACTCCTTACCCCATCTTCTTGAATTGTGAACTTGAACCCATAGTATGAGAGTTATCCTTAGCATTCTTGAAACTGGTCTGGCATACTACTTAATTGTAAGCAAATACTTCAAAGTTCAAGAATATTACTGATGCATTCGAGTCAACAAAAATATATGATTATCTCAGGCCAGAATATGCAAGGTATTTCTCATTAACATCTGGGAATTTTCTAGTGTGAAATGACTTACTATGGACTGGTCAAACAGAAAACCAAACATATTCAAAGTCATTCTCAATATTGACACCATACCCCATGGTATCCAAGGATGACAAATTTGTGCAATTGTTCATGTGAACTACATAAAGAAGCTGTTTGTAAAAGTTCTTAGAGTGGAAAAGCACCAATGACTGGGGTCGTTGCACTCTCTCAACCTTGGAAGTCAGACTCCAGTGGTATGAGAAGTCATCACATCTGGGGTCCTTCTTGGCTGCAGTGGATGACCTTGACTTCTTTCTGTGCCTTATCATGCCCTTTTGCTCACCAGACAACATCACAGCACCACCTTCTTGACCTTTGGATCGCACTGTTTGTCTCATCCGCACAGTCCACCCGAGCTGACCTTGCAAGCTATACCTCTATGTCACCGGCTTATGAGGCCAGCTGGCTATCCTCAGCTGGCTTAGCCTTCCTGTCAAAGTGGCATACTGGAGTATGGCTGCCGTCACATGAAAGCGGGTGAAAGCTGGATGTCTGCTAGGTAGGTCTGCTGCTAGGTGAGGGAACTGCCCTGGAATGGACACAAGCTCATTCACCCCTCAATTCAATACCTGTGCTAAGTACCATTGTTTGTATTTTTTAAAAAAACATCAATTCTCTTAGACATTGAAAGCTGAACATATTGGAGAGAATTTGAAGTAAAGCAAAATCACAAATTACCTTCTTAGTAGGGGTCATTAATATCTGTCATCAAAAGTAATCAGTTGGAACATCATAGATCAAGCTTTCCAAATCCTGTTATGTGTGTCAGACTAGAATACCTTCAGACAAACAGTGTGAGAAAGTTCCCTTCATGATCAATGAATCTGTCACAGATTCTCAGAGTCCTTGTAAAAATAAATTCTTGTCTTCACTAGAGGAATATTTTCGTTTTGGTTGCTTACCACAACCCTGAAATAACTGGGATGGATTAAGACCAAATGTGTCTCCTGAGAATTGGCATCCATGCTACAGGCAATAGTGTTTCAAAAAGCCCATCATTGATTTCTTGAGATGGGGGTGGGGTCTCAAGAGATGAATAATAAATACAAACTTGAAAGTGTTGACCAAATCCTCACAATGATTAAAAGTTTAAGCACTATCTAGGAGAACAGTAATATTTGGCTCAAGAAATCCAGCAGATGCTGGAACTCCAAAGCAACATACACAAAGTGCGGGTGGAACTCAGCAGGTCAAAGCATCCATCATTGAAACGAGCAAACAGCCAACATTGCTGGCTGAGACCCTGCTTTAGGACTGGAAAGGAAGAAGGAAGATGCCAGAATAAAAAAATGGAGGGGGGGGGGGGAAGATGGATAGCTAGAATGTGGTTAAACCAGGTGGGTGGAGAAGGTAAAGGGCTGGAGAGGAAGGTATCTGATAGGAGAGGTGGGTGGACCGAGGAAAAAAAGGAGGAGGGGACCCAGAGAGAGGTGATAAACAGGTGAGAAGGGGTAAGAGGCCAGAGTTGGAAATGGCAGAAGCAGAGGGGGAGGGATTTTTTTTTTACCGGTAGGAGAAATTGTTATTCATGGCATTAGGTTGGAGGCCACACAGACAGAACATAAGGTGTTGCTCCACCACCTTGAAGGTGGCACATGAGGAGGCCATGGAGTTCTCATTGTGGGACAAGAGAAGGCCATGGACAGACATGTCAAAATGGAATGGGAATCGGAACTAAAATCCTTGGCCACTTACAATTCATTTATAAGATTACTCAAGTATCACTGAAAGTTAATATTTCATTGATATTTGAGTAATCCTATAATTGAATTGTTTGATTAAGCATTCGTCATTATTCACATAATTCATCATGGTTATGTGTAGAAAAAACATGAATTGCATATGTCATATGCAGAATCAAGAACAATGGGAGTTCATTCCAGTGTATGTGGTTGAACTGAAGAGATTGTCTGAATATTGTCAGTTCGGTAATAGGCCTAATGATGCCTGAAAGATCATTTCATTTGTGGAATCTTACAAGAAAGCAATCAAAAACATCTTATACAATCACAGCTTAAAAGAGCAGTTGAAATAGCTGCATCAATGGCAAGAGCAGAGAGAGGTGCAATTGAGTTACAGTCAGGAAAGAAAAAGAACATCAATAAAATTGCAAAGTCTGAACGGAAACTGGCCTGGCCAAACAAACTGCATTAATGTTGTGGCAGAGGCTAATATATACCAGACAAACATAGGTTTAAAAGTGAAACTTGCAGAACATGCAATGAGGTAGGGCACTTATAAAGAACATGCTGGTCAGACAAAAATAAATGGACTGCACAGGCATGAATTTAAAAAAAAGGTCAAGTTGCAGTTTTAAAATGTATGCTGTTGATGAAAAATCTGATAATGAGGAGAATGACACAGGACTACATACCCTTGAGATTTACAATGTGAAAAAGGAATATGGCTTGTGCCAGAAGTGAACGGCAAATTAATGAAAATGGAATTCGATGCTGGCTCAGCTGTTTCAGCCATTCCACAAAATGAGTTTGAATGGCATTTCAAAGATACTGAAGTAAAGCCTGTGGATATCCAGGTAAGGACTTATACTGGGGAAAAGATAACTCCTGTGGGAATGACATTTATAATAATGAAATATAACAACCAACAACATTCTTGTACTGTACATGGTAAAAACAGAAGGCATCAATGAGTGACAGAGACAACTACAACCCGACTGGAGATCCGTGCACAATTTGCATGCCACACTCCCTGCCATAGAATCAACTGAAAGGGAATGAGGAAAGGTACTGGATGAAGCCATAACTGTCTCTATAACAATCCCCAACAGAAGGCAAACAGGCACTGGTGTCAACCTCTTTGCCTCTAGTTGGAAAGCATATTGGACCAAGGAAGGGGTATGCTGCTCAGAGGAATTAGGAAATTGAAGAAAGTAAAACAGTGTTGTAGGCAACATATATATCCAAGAAAGTTTCTGATATGTTAATCAGGTAGTTACAGTACTTGCAAAATGTGGCTTGGTTTTAAGCTGCAAAAGAGTTCAAGGAGCTTCAGGAAAGTTGGAAGCATTCAGTTGTAATAAGTATAATGAAGCAGTTGAATTAAGGTTATTACATGAATTTCAAGTGGGAGACAAAAATCGGCTTGTAAAATTAGATGCAAAGACCAAAGCACTGTTGGATGAATGGAAGACCAAACAGAAAGGAGTCAAATGGAGATATGAAAACAGAGGATTGGTCAGATGATGTTGTGGATGCGGAAACTAAGAGGAGAGATCAAATTGTAAATGAGGCAATAGAAGAATTAATAACAGAATACTCCACGTTCATGAAGGAACCTCCCCAAGATCAAGATGTACAAGCTAGAAGAAGAAAAAGGAAAAAGAAAGCTGTCCAGAGCTGTCAGAACCATTTTTTTTCAGTCTCAGAATCGACTCCTACAACCACCATGAAGGAGGCCCCAGAACCTAGGATTATTATTACAGCCTCGAGTCTCACCTGTCAAGCAGAGTGACCTCCCTCGTCAGGAACTATTTTATCCCACTAAAGTAAGAAATCCTTCACAGCAATTAAATCTTTAGGCCTGAATGGGACAATTAAAAAATGACTATGCTGTGGATGTCTGTATATAGTAGTTGTATTATATGGTATACTGTGTTTGTGGTTGATGCATTCTCTGTTGAGCTGGAGTTTATTGCTAAGTAGAGACAAGTGTTGTGTATTTAATATCTGAGTAATATATGAGTAATCTTGTAAATATATTTGACTAAACATTCTTTATTGTTTATATATTTCATTACGGTTATATGTAAAATACGTGAATTGCATATGTCATGACATTACTACGTGATACATGCACGCCTCACTAAAGTAAAAAAATGAATTACACAACTTATTTCCTGACTTTCTTGTTTTCTTTTGAAATAGTTTAACATTTTGAAGTTACGAAACATAACAGCCACCAGTATTATTTGGGTTTGCCACACATCCTGTAAATCTAACTTAATCACAAAAATCCAGGCTGCAAGGAGATCTCCATGAGGTCTGAAAATGATGCATCTATGAATCAGAATATAGATAGTATATTAATAAATATAAATAAATTAAATTACATCAGTAGTGCAAAAAGATGCAATAAATGGTGAGGTAATGCTCATGGGTTGGTTCATTGGTCATTTAGAAATCTGATGATAGAGGGAAGGAATCTATTCCTAAAGCATTGAATGGGTGTCTGCAGGATTCTTTATCTTTTCCCTGATGACAGCAATTAGAAGAGGGCATATCCCGGATGATGGGGGTCCTGAATGATGAGTGCCACTTACATAAAACTTTGATTAGACCTCATCTGGAGAATTGTGTCCAGTTCTGGACACCAGAGTACATTAGGTATGTAAAGGATTTGGAGAGGGTATGAGAGAGGGCCTCTTTGGAGAGGGTATAGAGGAGAAAGTTACCTGGATTAGTTACAAGGACAAATTGTCCAGACTGTCCAAGAGGCTGAGGGGTAACCAAATAGAAGTACATCAAATTATGTAAGAAACAGATACGATAGACAATGTGTGTCTTTCTCCCCAGAGTGAAAACATAAAATATTGGGCATAGATTTAAGCTGAGAGGGAGAAAGTTCAAAGGAGATTTGCAAGTCAAGTTTTTTTTTAAACTTTACAGAGAGTGGTAGATGCCTGGAGTGCAATGCTAGATGAAGAGGTGGAAGCAGATACAAGAGCAATGTTTACGGGGTCTTCAGACAGGCTAGAGAACTGAAAGGCAATGGGAAGATAACTACCATGTGAAAGCAGATGGCACTAAGTTTCATTGGCATCAGGGTCGGCACAGAAATTGTAGGCCTAGGGGCCCGTTACAGCAATGTTCCATGTTCCTAAAAGGTGAGGAACAGAAAAAAAACTGGGAAAAAAATTAAAAATAGAAATACCTCTACATGCACTTTAATATTACTTCATTTCTGATGTCAGAATTTTCTCCGAATCACAGCTCTGAGAGTCAGGGAAGCTGGAGATGGACTTTTCCAATCTGTCAATGTTGTCTGAAGTGTTTCAGGGGAAGATTTTACCACTCAAGGCCTTTTTAAAGCTCAAGGCTTCTTTGCTGAATTCACAGAGGCTTAAAATCATAAGAGGCCCTCCATATCCAGCCTGAGTAAGTTTGGGTTCAAATCAAATTCAGGCCATAAGTGTATAATTTTGCAATAGAAATTGAATTCTGATCCAGAATCTTTCATCTCTAATTTCACTTCAAAACTACAATTGCATTTAAATCTTTACTGGATGGCTGAGTAGAAGAATAGAATTCCTGTCAAAGAATATAAATTCCTATTGTTAAAGTTATGATATTATGTCATGATTTATATAAATAAAAACATTGCAGCCATTTTCCCCTCATTGCTGCAAAGTCAACTCTCATATTGTAATTGCAAGCTATAGCCAGCAAGTGCCTCTGTACCTGCAATTTTCAGACTTTGCCTTGAATTAATTTATTGGGTCAGATTATACTGGATACAACCTGCTGCTCATATACATCATCCAGGGTATCTGCCTAACTCCAAATAATTCCAGATGGCCGGGGGTGGGGGGAATTGGGGGGGGGGGAAATGGCCAAACTAACCCATATTTCAGAGTCCTCTAATGGAATAGAGCACAAGCAATGATTAAGCCTGTTGCCAGATTATCACATGGTACGTCCAGAGTGCTTCAGTGATCTCTTAAGAAATCACATCTTCAAATTCCTGGGTGTCAACATCTCTGAAGATCTATCCTGGGCCCAAAATATTGATTGAATTACGAAAGACACACTGGCAGCTATGTTTCATTAGGAGTTTTAAGGTAACTTGGTGTGTCACCAAAGACTACAGCAAATTTCTACAGATGTACCATGGAGGACAATCTACCTGGTTGCATCTCCATCTGGCATGGAAGCATTTATATAAAGGACTAGGAAAAGATACGGAGGGTTGTAAAAGTAGCCAGCTCCATCGTGGGTACTAGTCTCACCATCATCAAGGACATCCACTAAGGTGATGCCTCAGGAAAGCATCATTAAGGACATTTACCACAGAGGATATAATCTCTTCTCATAAACACAGGAGATTCTGCAGATGCTGGAAATACAGAGCAACACAAAAAATTATGGAGGAATTCAGCAGGTCAGGCAGCATCCAAGAAAATTAATAAACAGTTGACATTTCGGGTCAAGACCCTTCATCGGGACTGGGAAGAAAGGGGGGAAGATGCCAGAATAAGACACTGGGGGGGAGGGGCAGGAGGACTAGCTAGAAGGTGATAGGTGAAGCCAGGTGGGTGGAAAAGGTAAAGGGCTGGAGAAGAAGGAATCTATGGAAGAGCAGTGTGGATCAAGGGAGAAAGAGAAAACAAGGAGACTAGGGGAGGTGATAGGCAGGTGAGGAGATAAGGTAAGAGGCCAGAATTGGGAATAGAATTAGAGGAAAGGGAAAGGCAAAAAGAAAAAAAGAAAAACAAATATCAGAAGAAGAAATTGGTGTTCATGCCATCGGGTTGGAAGCTAACCAGATGGAATATAGGTGTTGCACCTCCATCCTGAGAGTGGCATCATTATGGCAAAAGGAGAGGCTGTGGACTGGCATGTCAGAACTGGAATGGGGTTAGGAATTTAAATAGTTGGCCACAGTAAAATTCCACTTCAGGTGGATGGGGTAGAGTGCCTGACAAAGCGTTCCCCAAATTTATGTCGGGACTCACCAATGTAGAGGAAAGCCACATGGGGAGCACCGGAAACAAGAGATGACCATGACAGATTCGTGGGTGAGTTGTAGCCTTACCCAGAAGAATTGTTTGGGGCCCTTGATGGAGGTGAGGGAGGAGGTGAATGGGCAGGTGTAGCAACTCTGTTGTTGGCAGCAATATGTTCCAGGAGGGAGATTACTGGGATGAGACGAATAGACAAGGGAATCACAGAGGGAGCAATCCCTGTGTAAAGTGGAGAGTGGGAGGGGGGAGTAATGATATGTTTGGTGTAAGATCCCATTGAAGATGGCGGGAGTTATGGAGAATGATGTGTTGGATGTGAAGGCTCATGGGGTGGCCATATTCTCATTATTACCATCAGTGAGGAGGTATAGGAAGACACACACTCAACATTTTAGGAACAACCTCTTCCCCTCCCACATCTGATTTCTGAGTGGACCATGAACCCATGAACACTACCTCACTTTATGCACTCTTTTTGCACTACATATTTATTTGTTGTATTTTTTTTGTAACCTATAGTAATTTTTAATTATATATTGCACAGTACTGCTACCACAAATCAATAACTTTCACAACACGTCAGTGATATTAAACCTGATTCTGATTCTGTTGCCAATGACCTTTGAACTTTTTCATACTACAGAGACTTTTAAAATCAGTTTAACAATGCTTAAATAATTTAAAATTATAATAAACAAGTAATTATTTTGCATTTAATTAAACAGAAATAGCATCCTACTAATTACTGAAAGCAATAACATACAACAAATTGAAGAACAGGAAGTAAACCACTTTGCTTTTTCCTTAAAGATCAATGAAGCCATCACGCACACATCAGCCATGGCCACGGTAAAGTGAAGTGGCTGGTTTGATGTGCGTTCATTCCCTCACTTGTCATGTTGGAAGTGTCAGCATGGAAGTTCGAAATAAGGCAATCTGAGAGGAGAACATAGTTCTTCATGGGACCTGCCAGCCACTATTGAGCATAAGTCAGCCCAAGTAGAAGCAAGCATAGTTTATACATTTTCTCAAGCCTGTTTTAAAAGGAGTAGAGGAGGGGATTCGGAACATAACCCTGGGGGGCACCTGTGATGAGGGTCAGAGGGGCAGAGGTGAAGGAGCCCGTCCTTGCCACCTGTCGGTGATCTGATAGGAAGTCTAGGATCCAGCTTTCTGTTTTGTGTGTAATCAGCAAGAATCACCACCTTTGTCATAGATGAATACAAAGCATAACATGAAGAAATTTTTCTTCATCTTAATCCAAGTTGCTGACCCTAAGTTTGCTCTGCCAAGCTGTGTGCTGACAGTCGACTGAAGCGTCAAGCGGAGGAACGGCAGAATCCCATGCCGAGAAAGAAACAAGAGTTTATTCATCTTAATCCAAGTGGCTGACTCCAAGTTTGCTCTGTCACGATGTGCACTGACAGATGACTGAACCGGCATGTGGAGGAACAGCAGACTCCCATGTCGAGACAGAAACAAGAGTTTATTCATCAAAATTCCAACTGAACACTGGTGGCTTGACAGAGTGACACTGTGAGCTGAATCATTCTCGAAACACACAAGGACCCCGCGATAAGCACTAATTGGGAGTCCACTTTAAATCATCACTTTAGGCTGAAAACCCATGCCAGTCACAATAATCTCGACAAGATTAAACAGAAAGCACAAGGGCTTAATGACTTTAGATAAGACTGCTCATGGCATGCTCACAGTTCACTCTTACAAGGTTGGAAGGAACTTCCTCTCACAGTTTACCCCATCTATCCCTCCCAGAATCTTAAATGATCTAGGTTCTTTACCACTTATTCTTCTCAATCTTACTCAAACTTTCCCTATGGAATATCATGCTCACTCCAGAGATCAATCCATGAATCTTTGAAGCAGATTGCTAAGGCAAGTTTATTCAGTTTCAAAGATAAAAGCCACACACAGCCACACATTTATCCTCCTGATTGTTCACTGTATTTACTGTATCAAATTTGTCCACTTTAATTGGACACAGTGCATCCACTAATATTTACATGTCTCTATCATCACCATCTACACAGAAGCTGTTGGTAAATTTGGATATAATTTTTATGCTGATACACTTGAATTGTTAATCCCTTAGACAACTTGTTGTGCCTCAAGCTGTAACTGCACATTCTTATTTAACTTAACTGGTAGTGGTCTTTCAAAAGACACTTAAAAAGAGTAATGTTACTTTATTTTCCCCTCCCCAACCCACATACCTTCCCCCTCTCCTGGCTTCACCTATCATCGTCCATCTTGTACTCCTTCCTATCCCCCCCCCCCCCCCCCCCACACCCACCTAGGGGCGGCATGGTGGCATAGCGGGAGGTTAGCCCAACGTTCTACAGTACAGGCGACCTGGGTAAATTCCCATCTCTGCCTGTAGAGAGTTTGTACATTCTCCCTGTCACCGCATAGGCTTCCTCAGGGTGCTCTGGTTTCCTCCCACAGTCTGAAGAGGTACTGATTGGTAGATTAATTCGTCATTGTAAATTGTCCCATAATTAAGCTTGGATTAAATCAGCGAATTGTTGTGTGGCACGTCTTGTAAGACCAGAAGAGCCTATTCTGCATTTCGTCTCAATAATAATTAAATAATTATTCTGGCTTCCTTCTCCTTCCTTCCCAGTCCTAATCAAAAGTCTCAGTCCAAAACATCAACCCTTTATTCCTTTCCATAGGCACTGCCTGATCTGCTGAGTTCTTTCAGCATTTTGTATCCGTTACTCTGGATTTCCAGAATCTGCAGAATCTCTCGTGATTAAGAAAAGTAATACAGAGGCAGTGAGGTGGTTTTCTTGCCTTTTGACGGGCAATGAGAGTTCCAGGGAGAAAGTGCCTCAAACGCACGAACAGATGGAGAACCTAAGCTCTCATGCCTCATTTGGCAGGCAGAGCCACCATTTGCACCGCACTACCAGGCTCATTATGTCATCCATTACACATTTTAATCTGGGTTGCTGTTTAACTAGAATTCCATCATGATGTTGTCATCCTAGTAGTCTTCTTTGAACTAATCATGAAAGCATTGAACATTACATCATTACTGAAGATTGCATGAAAATCATTTACTACTTCTGCAGGATTTGGTGCATGTTCTGGGTTAAATTCACTGTCGCTTGAGTAGTGTCTGTCTGTCATGGAATTTGTAAGTAATCTGTTGCCTGAGGGACTTATTGTTGGCAAGCTTCTGGTTCTGTGAATAATATTTGTTGCAGGGTGTCTGGAGTGCAATCAATTTTGTGTTGGAAAGCTGACAGAATATCATCAATCTGAATATTAAACATCAAATGCAAGGTTCATTCTAATACCTTTGGTTGAATTGTATACAGCACTACTGATTCTGGTTATAATGGGACTTTGCTGGCTCCCAAACAATGTTTGGCACATCAATGCCATCGCCATCATTCAGTTCCCCAGTTCATGAACTCTGAAGTTTCTCATACTCGACAACAAAGGCTGCATTTCAAAGTGAAACATTGTATCTGAAGTATTTTGAGAAACTGAGAGATAATGAAAAGCTAACTAAGCAGATGAAAGGGGTTTGTTAATAGGGTTTGACGGGAAAGGTAGCAGGAAGCATGTGTAGAGCACAATGTTGGCATGAACCATTTGAGATGAGATGCCCATTGATATGCCATAAAATCTATGGAGTCTACATGTAATAACTTATAATTAGAGAATAATTAAATCATTATAGAACAGAAGGAGGTCACAGCCCATCCAGCTCTTGCCAGCTTTTCGCTGTTTTGTTACATACCTTGGGTCTTCTCCACAGTCCTGCATTTGTTCACAGCCTGCTTGCAGTCACTTTCCAGTCTAGTAAATACAGAGCAAAAAAAAAGCTGGTTAGTAGTCTAACATGTCTGATCAGTGAATTCACCACTGGTTGGTTAAGTTAGTTACCCCTATGAACGCCACAAATCTCCACCTGCAACTGGATTCTTGACTTCCTGACCAACAGATGACAATCAGTAGTCTGGTAGGCAGGGTAGGCAGCAGCACATCCACCGTGATTATTCTAAACACTGGAGCTCTACAAGGCTGCGTCTTTGCTCCCCCCCCCCACCCCCCACTACTCCCTGTACTCGCATGTCTGCGTGGCCAGATTGTGCCCTCATTCCATCTACAGGTTTGCAAATGATACCACTGTAATAGGCCACATCTCAGATATTGATGGGTTGGAGTACAGGAACGAGATAGAGTGCTCAGTAATGGGGTGTCATGACAACAACTTTTCCCTTGTTGGCAGCTAAACAAAAGACCTGATCACTGACTTCAGACAGGTGGTTCACCTGCTCCAGTCAATAGAAAAGGTGCTGATATTGAGATAATTGAGAGCTTCAGGTTCTTAGGAGTGAGGATCACTGATAGCCTGTGTTTGGCCAAGAAAGCTCAATGACACCTTTCCTTCCTCAGGAGGCTAATAAAATTTGACATGATCCTGTCGAGTCTCACCAATTTTTATCAACACACCATAGAGAACATTCCATCTGGATGGATGATGGCTTGGTCTGGCATCTGCTCTGCACATGACCACAAAGAAATACAGAGAATTGTGGGCACAGCTCAGCACATACCTTCCAGTCATGGACTTCATCCATATCTCTTGCCGTCTCTATAACCAAAGACCCCACCCACCATGGACATCCTCTCTTCTCTCCTCTTCCACTGGGCAGAAGATACAAAAGCCTGAAAACACATAACACCGGCCTAAAGACAGCTGCTAACCTGCTGTAATAAGCCTAGTAAATGGTCCCTTAGTATAATAAGATGAACTCCTGACCTCACAATTTACCTTGTTATGATCTTGCACCTTATTGTTTACTTGCACTGTACCTTCTATGTAGATGTTACACTTTGTTCTGCATTCTTATTATTTTACCTTGATCTACCTCAATGTACTGAGTACTGATTTGCTCTGTATGAACAGTACACAAGCCAAACTTTTCACTGTATCTCGATAAATGTGACAATAATAAATCAATTTCAATTCCATTTCCAACATCCAGTACAATGGTAATTTGAAATGACTGATCTTACAATGATGTGAACATTCAAGTAATGCTGGGGTGTAATCTGCGGGAAAATGGTGCCTACATTGACAGAGCCAGAAGGCTTGACGTGAGAGGTAGTTTGTCACCTGCAAGTTGGGGAATTCACTTAATGTTTAATATTCAGCATGACACAAGAGCACTAAGGGCTTAGTAAATGTACAAGCTGTGAGAACAGAGAGGGAAATAAAGCACTTATTTTCAAAATTTTCAAAAATATTTTTTTCTTCTCTGACTCCCTGTGGTTTTTGATTATCTATGGGGCTACAGTATTCACAATGCAGTCATAAATAAAGACTCCATAATCAGAAGGTGATAAGGAAAAAAAGACATCTGAAAGAGCACTTCAGCCAAATAAACAAAGAGGATGCAATTGGAAACCCTGTTGTGTGTCTGAAGAACTTGTTCATTTCCACCTGACATTTCATATCAATATGTAGTTAGCTGATTTTAACAACAGATGTGAAGGTTAAATGTTTTGAAGCTTTTATTTTTCTACCAGAAATATAACCCCATTTTGCACACATTATACCACTGAAACTCCGTTTCTACACAAACTCCATTATAATTTTGTCCCCACTGTAATCGTTCAGAGCAAGATTGATCACTTGGAAAGCTATTGAAGATTGTAAATTTCAGAATCAGAATCAGATTTAGTATGACCAGCATATGTCATAAAATTTGTCAACTTTACATAGCAGTACAATGAAATTCATGACAAATAAATATAGAGAAAAAAAACTGAGTCACATTAAGTATGTATATGTATCATGTCTTATAAATAATTAAGCTAAAATAAGTAATACAAAAAAACAGAAATAAAAAAAGTAGGAAGGTAGTGTTCATGGTTTCAATATCCATTTAGAAACTGGATGACAGAGGAGGCATTTGAAAGATTTACTGAAGTTATATCAAACTATTGAGACAGATATAAAGAATTGGGAGAGAGAGTTTATTTTGGTTGGTGTGGTCTTTCATTGATTCTATTACGGTTATGATTCTGTTACGGATTTATTGAGCATGCCTGCAAGAAAAGGAATCACAGCGTTGTAAGTGAAAACATATATCTACTTCGATAATAAATTTACTTTGAACTTAATTTGTTCAGTCTGGAAGGAAAGGAGAAGAGTGAAACTTGGTATTAGATTTTAACAAAACAGCATTTTCGGCTGCTAATGGCAAGTGAGATTGTCCCTTAAAAGTAAGATGCCTGAGCCACAAGTGCTCTGCAGTCAGGAGTGACTAGATGTTGTACCTCTTCAGATTGTCAGTAAATTGACAACTGTGAGCTCACAGCAAAGAGGGGAAGAGGGAGAAGGGAGAATGTCACTATGCTATCCATTACATTAGGTTAATATAATGCCCACACTCAAGTAAAGGTACCTCACTACAAAATAAAGAATAACAATCTTTTGCACTTTACAAAAATCCCTTGTGACAACTTCTGTCCATCTGGTAGTACTAACTCAATTACCTGTCTTTATAAACAGATGTTGGACTGGTGGCTTCGCCTGCCTACCTGAATTAGTCTTGAGTGACCTGCACCATTAAACTCATTAGCCACAACAATAATTTGACATTGAAAAGAATACATTACCGTGGGCTGATAACGAGCAGGGAATGTTTCATTCGCCATTTGTGCACAAGTGAGAAAAGCTCTGCATTTAGATCCAAAGTCACAGAGTCCCAGATGCTGCAAATGAAAGCTTATTTAATTGAAAAGATTATTATTGTAGTCTTATTGTACAAAATTGACTTACTCATGTGGTTGGTAAAGTTGATAACTGGTTGGATAGTTTAAGCAGACCATCACATTCTTCAAATAGTAGAAAAAGAGAAGCATATTCATTCTCGCTATGAGCATTAGGCGTTCTCGGCATAAACTGAACACTTAGAGGTTTCCAGTTCGAGGAGATGATGGCTTTCCAATATGTTCTTCAGTCATGGATCATATCAGTACAACTACCTTATCTTGGAGACCAAGCTTGAAAATAATTAACTGGCTTTTCTTACATTATTGATCTGAATCAAACATATGATTGTGTCTGTCTGTTGTCACTGTGATGTACAACTTCAGCCATCAGAGAGATCAGGCATCATAAAATGTTCTGAAATCAACAATGGAATACTACAAATCAAATCCAAGTCACCACCACTTACTGGATTCCTATCAAGATCAATTTCTTCCAGACACTTTCAATGTAACAGAACATGCAAAAGATACAGTCAATGCTCTTTAATTATAATTCACATTATCTAGCTTTACAATGAAAGGCTTTACTTGTAAAATATTGTTTAATTTATATTTTAGCATTTGTAACAAAATGCACCTATCTTTACTGCTACTACACCATATTTGCAAAGGTAATATGCATGGGTTCAATAGATTTAGCATCTCTGGCAAATTGGTGAAAATAGTAAATGTCAATGATGGTCTGGATACTATGCAAGTCAAGACTTTAGGGGCTTTGAAAACACAAAGGACTGCACATGCTGGAATCTGGAGCAATACACAGGTGCTGGATGATATCAAAGCATCAGGCAGCAATTATGAAAGGAAATGGACATTAAATGTTTTCGGTCAAGATGAAATGTCCAGATGAAGGGTCTATTTTCCTTCATAGAAGCTGAGTTCCTTGAGCACCTTGTGCATCATAGGGACTCAAGACAGTCTCAAATTCCCCACCCTGTTTACCTAGCTGTGTTTGTAAAGAATAATTGGAGGTCCTGTTGTTTATAACACCGATATTTGATGGAAATATGCTCTAACCTAGATTTCTCCGTGTTCCAGTAGAACATGGTAACAGGTTATGATGAAAATCCATAGGAATATCCTCCCAATTTTGCAAACATTTATTTTTCCATATTTCCATTAAACACAGGTTACCTTTCAACCCATCAAATCTAGGCAGCACACTGAGCAATAACCCCAGTAATTTCCCCCTAAATCTATTCTCCCACATTGACACATATAGTAAATTTGACACAAAGTTACTTCAGTTTTAGAGTGCCATTTTAGAGTCAGAACCAAGAGTAACTTAGAATTCCTAGAATAGGAATAGGAATAGCACTTCAGAACCAAGAGTAACTTAGAATTCCTAGAATAGGAATAGGAATAGCACTTCAGTTTCTTACTGCGTTTAATGAAATTCAGCATGATGTTAATACCTATCTTATAAAACTTCATGGAAGTATTGAAAGTTCTGTAAACCCAGATATGATTATTATAAATCAATGTCCCTTCCTTTCCCAGCTGACTATGAGGTAAGAAATATAAAATGGTGCCTGCTCACCTCAAAAATAAACACCGATTACAGGCCTTTCAAACCTCTTCATGAATCCAGAGGAAGACATAGTTAACTGCAATGAAAACTACTAAAGGCAAAAACCTTCAAGTAAGCTTAATACCTTGTCATCTATGCTTCTTCTGAAAGGTATCATATTAATACTTCAACAATCAGAATCAGGTTTACTATCACAGGTGTATATTGTGATATTTGTTCTCTTTGCAGCAGCAGTACATTGCAATACTTAATAATAGAGAAAAATGTGAGTTACAGTAAGTATATAGATATATATTAAATAGTTGGATTAAGTACATTGTGCAAAAAATTAATGTAGTGAAGTTGTGTTCATGGGTTCAATATCCATGCTGAAATTGAATAGGAGAAGGGAAGAAATTGTTCCTGTATCATTGAGCGTGTGCCTTCAGGCTCCTGCTCCTTCTTCCGGATTGTAGCAATGAGAACAGGGCACGTCCCAGGGGATGGAAGTCCTTAATGATGGATGCTGCCTTTTTGAGGAATTTCCTTGAAGATGTCCTGGACACTACACAGGCTAGTGCCCATGATGGAGCTGACTAACCTTACAGCTCTCTGCAGCAGCGCCCCCCCACCCCCACCCCACCAAACCCTATACCAGCAGTGAAGAGAATACCAATGCAAAGGAAACCTTACTTAAGGTAGGTTTATAATGTAAACTCAAAAAAAAAACAAGTTTGGAGGAATTTTCCTCGATCACTTATGGTTGAGTGTGTTGATTTCAATGGAACTAGAATGGCAGAAGAGAGTGTCAGACCTGACAAACAAATACAAATACACATTTCTCTACCTACATATAAACCCCATTTTTCTGTTTAAAACTGCAATGAAAATGCTGACATACATTTTAACCTATTGTGTACCATGTAAAATTATTCAACTATACTTATCTGCTGCTCGTATATTACTAACTTCATTTGTATTTGCTAAGTCTTGACTTCATCCAAGCGCTGTTGACAACTAAGAGTTGAGCCTGAATTCTTTAGTGTCGCAAGTCTACATTGTAATGAAGATTGCAGACGTTTTAAAATTGATACTGGGCATCTGTGCCTAGTGTGAAGAAGAGGACAATGCCACCAACAGCTTCAGTTACAAGAGGTAACCCTTCCAGGAAGATCCATGGAAATAGAAGCAAAGTTGCTTTAAAAGGTTTTCCAAAGAAAAATAATGTAAAGTGAAGAGAGATGAGTCTAAATGTGTGTTTTTTTTTCTAAGAGAGCTGCCACAGTACCTGTGGACAGAATAGGGTATCATTCCATGATATCATGATCCTTGAAAGCTCATTTAAGATCAGTGTGGAGAATACAAATTAGTACTAATCATCACGAATGCTGGTTTATAGCCAATGGTAACATTTTACAATCAGTAAATGTCATATAAGATAACTCAATATATGATAAAATGTGAATCCTCATGTAACTACTTTGCCCCAAACCAGACGTAAAACTCCAAATTTGATGGCTTTCAAATATTTCCCTATTTAGCAGCAAGAATGGAATTATGTATCAGAAGATTTCATTTCTTTGATGTTGAAGTTCATTGTTTAATATTTGGCCAAATATTGTACTTTGCTCTTCAGGACTCCTCTCGACAGGCAAGGGGTGGAACATGAGGGCAGGTCTCAGCAGACAGCTAAAGGTCCCCACAGAAATCAGCACCACATCTCTCCACCCAGATATAGCACTGTGGTCCACGGCCGCCAAGACGGTCCTCTTCAATGAGTTCACCGTTCTATGGGAGAAAGAAATGGAGGCTGCCCATGAGCGAAAGAGACCGAAGTATTCGGGACTGGCTGCTGCGTGTAAGGAGGCTGGCTGGAGGACCATCATCTACCCCATGGAGGTAGGATGCCGGGGCTTCAATGGTGCATTGTCTACAGGGCTACTCCGTGCTATGGCAGTGGCTGGAGCGAGGCTTATGAGCGCCACCACAGAGTTGGCTGAAGGTGCAGAAAAGGGCAGCTTTTGGCTGTGGCTGAGGAGGAAGAACAGAAATTAGGGTCCAACTAACCCCATTGGAAGCTGCAGGAGGTGGCAGTGAGACATCCCTGCCACTGCTCCCCCACCAGGAGATGTACCAGGGCTAAGGGAGCGAAACATCAATGTGTAGTGGTCCACGGCTGACCCAAGGGCACTGCTGGCGGTGCAGCAATGACAAACAGGAAATTACATCTTTCTGTTCATCTCATTTCTACCTACCATAAAATGGTCCATCTGGTCTCCCACTCAAGTGAAAGCTTGTAATAAATTTGTCCTGATATTTTGGATCAGATATTACTGATCCAGATCAACACCCATCGATGTGCTAACACACAGTAAGGCTGTGGAGAGCCAGTCGTGGTAGCCTGAAGTATCTAGGATTCAAGCAACATATTCTCAGTTGCATCAACTCACATCCCAAGAGTTCACTGATTGGAAATCAATTGGCTTTTATAATTCACCCAGTGAAGGAGGATCCTGGGAGAATTAAGGGAGAGTGAGATAATGGGTGGTGGAGGATCCCTTGGTGGATAAACTCAATGATCCAAATTATCTCCTCTTCTATCTTAAGAAAATATGTCCTACCCATAAAATTGCCTTGAAGTTTTTGGCAGGCAGCAAATCCAGCCCTGATAACTGAGAAAGCTGTGAGTGATATTAGATGGTTGTTTTAAGATCCATATTAAAATCAAAATAATTAAAAGCATTAGAATTATTAAGTTCCCTAAAATAAAATGATCTAATGTATTTACAGGTAATTAAAGACCATTGAACTAAAGTGAAATAATTTGCAAGTAACTTGCCCTCCCCTCTACCTGTAGATCTGAACACGTCTTTCAAAATAATACGATTTTGGATCTTCCTGATAAAGAAATTGAATGACAACATCAAAGCATAATTTTGGGAAACCTCAGAAAGGTTGGTAACATCCATAAAACCAGGTAAAAGCCATGTGATAAAATTATTACTCTCATGCTTCAGTGCTATCCTGGAGCCTGTTGGTACAGAGAACTGACAGATTTGATTTTGAGAATCTATAGTGCCCAGACAGAAATTTTTGTCATACCACTGTTTCAATGCTCAGCTCCTGCAGTTCCATTTGAAACAATTGGCATTAACCATTGTTATCTGATCCAAAATCTTCAACTCACATTCTCTGGTGCAGAACATGACAAAAGTATCAATGTGTTACACTTCAGCTTATTCCCGGTACCCATGTACTAGCCTGCAACATTCAGCTTGTTAAAAATAATAATAAAAAAGAAAAGCATGACAGCAAATGCACAAAAAAAACATGTCATGTGTTTACTTCCAGGGATTTTCGCTTGCGGTTCTTCAAATCACCTACTGTTCATCTGGTAGAAGATTGGGTGAAAATCCAGGTACCTGGGTGGACTGTCTCCCAAAAGAGTTCAAGCTTCTCATGGGAAGAGCAAGGAAAACTAATGAAAGTAGGATTTGCATTCACTGAAGAGACTCTTGAGAAACCTTCCAATTTCCAATACATAAAGAATTATGTTTTCGGCCCAACCTATGGTGATGAATCAGAACAATCCTCTAGCCAGTGTGAATAAGGTTCTTGGCCAGTCTTGCCAAACATTCTTCTCTCCCATACGGTCAGTATACATCACAAATCTGTACTCACACCAAGCAAAATTATTAATTTAATCAGAACTAATGCAGATTGTGATTTTTTAAATTGATACTTTTACCATTCTGTGTTCAGGTAGAGATACCAATAAAAACTTGTATTCCCTAGCACCTGACAACTTCATTGTTGAGTTTGAATTTTGATATTGTATTTTAGGTTGCACTGTTTACTTTCTGAATTATTGTATTGCATTTCTGATAAACTGTTTCTACATGTGTACACTTGGAGACCTTCTGGGAAGATGTTTGTCTTTTACCAAGACATACAATAAATTGATAGACATCATAATGCACACAATTCATTACGAATGACAGGGTAGCTGTGTATGGCATGAATAGACGACAAAAGGACATCGCAAAACTATCATGTCAAGCTGAATTTTGAATATAACATGGTATAAATTTCTGAATTCCTTTTCTGAAAAGTAGAACTTAATTTACTCCATGCAATGTTTGTAACTAGATCTAAATTATAATCAACATAATATTATGCTTAGTGTATTCATTTTAAATTAATGCATAAGGCAGTGTTGTTTTCTTAAAGCAGATGTAAATTAATGTTTTTGGGGAGAGCAGCTAAACCAAAGGAACACCCAATAAAAAATAGGGTTGAGGAAGAAAAAGACCCGATGTCCACAGATTCCCGAAGGAAGTGAAACAAGCAAGAGTAATATGAAGATCACTTGCCTCAGTTGGCTGAAGAATAGAGTATAAATGACGCTGGAGTCATGAAACAGTGATAAAACCACAGTTAGAAAACTGCGTATGTCTGATCCCCACATTGCAGACTGGGTGTGACTATATGAGCGACAGTAAAGAGATTTACATGGATGTTGCCAGGGCTGTAGAAATACAGTTGTAAGGAAATACTGGGTGTGTTGAATTTAATTTTTTTTTGTGTGTGTGTGTGTGCCATACTCTTCCAGAGCCTCAGCAACGACCTTTTTTTCCAAGTGGTTGTGTTGGAGGAGAGATTCTGTGAGTGGTCCCCCACATCCTTTTCACAGCGCAGTGTTTTTTTTTTACGAGCTTGAAACTCAACCCGGCATGGATGGATAGCATGTCTGGGTGCGACCCGACTGGATTCGAACTCGGGAACCTTTGCTCCAGAGTCCGGTGCTGATGTCACTGCGCCACCAGTCGGACTTATATTTGAATCAAAAGAAGCAAAGGAGAGAGTTAATTGAATGGTATAAAATTATGAACCAAGCAGCTGATTAGTTATACCAATAAATACAAAGATAAGCTATTTTATGTTGTACTCGTCATTGTCTTTATTGCATTTCTTTTGCCATGCACTATATATGTTTATTCTGTGAGCTTCATGCAAACAAGAAATTTCATTGCACCCTGGTACGTACGTATGACAATAAACTACGCATGCCAATAAAAAGACTACTGCACAATCAGCCCAGATCAACAGGAAGTGATGTGGAATTTTGGAATTCCTTTCCTCCCACCGATGCTGTTTGACCTGCTGAATTCCACCAGTAGATTGCCTCCAGCTCCAGTTTCCAGCAAGTTCCAATATCTGCACAACTTCTAATGAAGTACACTTACTCTAACAAGACACCAATGAATTATGGACTCCACATCTCTGTTTTGAATGTTTACTTAACATGCCAAATTAGCTTCCAACTGAACTAATATTTTAATTGCAAATGAATCTGGTGATATGACTGAATAAGTACAGAACAGTCTGACACAGTGTGAGCCTGCTACAATATATATACACAACCAATGGTTACATTACTGCACAAGTGATCCAATATACCAAGAATAATAATGCAGGAGATGTCAATGCCAACATTTTCACTTTGAAAATTTGTTTTCAATTTAAATAAATATGCCTGCCCGATTTTTGTAAAAATACTTCACTGATACCCTTTAGGAAAGGAAAACTGGCTTTCTTGCATTAATTGGAGCTCATCTAAGCCCCAGACCGACTCTTAATCCACCTCTCTAGTGACTCAGTTGAATCAAACCATCCCTGGCAGCTCCTCCTCAGGGTAGTAGGGATAATCAATAAAGGTTGCCTTTGCAAGGCACAACTGCATCCTGAATGCATGTTGATCCTAGTATCCATCATCCGAGGCTACCATAAATTTCATCATTCCCAGGATAATTCGGAAATGTTGCTGCTGTGTTGTTTATTACATTTCAGAATGTAATTAGTTTTTCCTTAGTCCTTGGGTCTGTGATTATTCCTTGTAAAATTCAACTTTTGGTTTATGAAAATAATAAGATTTAGATAATGACAGATTTCCCATTGCAATTTTGACAGTGTAAGTATAATCAAATTCCATACTGTGATAATGTTTGCATTAACACTTTATTTCTTGGTGTAGCCTTATTTCCAATGATTTTCCAGCTAATCAAATAAAGAAGTGATGAACTATGCCAATTAAGCCATTTTCTTATATTACAAGTTTGCTAATATATGATCTTGGCATCTTTTGCACTGCATTTATGATATTTTCATGACCATTAATTCTCTACTACTAGCTATACACACTTGATTAGAAGCAGACCAAAAGCAAGCTCTGCTCATGAATGTTCTTTATTGGCCAGGAACCGCTTTAATGCATTCTGTGCATTAATCTTTCACTGTTTTACATTGCCGTTTCTATATGGTCAGAGAGGTCAAAGAAAATAATTGAAGGGCATATGCACTCCGAAGACAAATAACTTTAGTGATATTAGTTAAATGATAGCTGCGCAATGTCTGATAAATTCACCAAAAAAACTGCCCTACAAAATCATCACGATACTGGCAAAAACATGTAGAAAATCAGAGTTTTGAAGATTCAGATATAGAAATTCAAGCCAAGAAATATAGGTACGTCACAAGCTGAAATCGTTTAATATAACACACATCAAGGAAACTAATACAAGATTCAGGAGCAGAAGGAAGCTACATAGCTCTTCAAGAGCAAACATGAGGAAATCTGCAGATGCTGGAAATTCAAACAACAACACACACAAAATGCTGGTGGAACACAGCAGGCCAGGCAGCATCTATAGGGAGAAGCGCTGTCGACATTTCGGGCCAAGACCCTTCGTCAGGACTTCAAGACAACTTTAGCATTCAGTAAGATTGTACTTCTTCCCTAAGAACATAAAGTAGGAGCTTATTCAAGCTTCAAGCCTGTTTATCATTCAAGATCATGACAAATCTTTCACAAAAAAAAACAAACAGCACAGAACCAGTCCATGATGGGCGTGCCAAACAAAATGCCAATTTAAGCAGCATATCTGTCTGCATGCATTCCATATTGCTTCATTCCCTGCTTCTTTTTGTCCTGTTTAAATGCCCCTTAAATGTTGCTGTCATATCTACTTCCACCACTTCCCCAACAGCACATTCTAGGTGCTTTCTATTCTGTGCAACAAAAATATTTGCCTCATAATTCTCTCTTAAACTTTCCCTCTCTCTCCTTAAATTTATGTTCCCTAGTATTTGACATCTTCATCCTGGGAAAAATACTTATACTATCTACCCTATCTGCACCTCCCCAAACTTTCCATACTTTTATTGGTTTACTGCCCCCAACCCCCAGCACCAATGAACAGAATCTAAGTATGCCCAACCCCTCACTGCAGCTAATACTCTCTAATCCAGGCACCATCTTGTTGAATCTCTTCTGTACTCTCTCCATAGCCTCTTGTAATGTGATGACCAGACTGTGTATAATATTCACAACATTTTGTAGAGTTGCAACATGACTTCTTGAGTTTTATATTCAGCACCCTAACTGAAAAATGCAAGTATGCCTTCCTTACCACCTATATACTTGCAGGGTAACTTTCAAGGAGCTATGGACATCCACCCAAAGATCCCTCTGCACGTCAATGTTCCTTAGGATCCTGTCATTAAATGCATATATATTCTTCTTACATTCCAAAGTGCAAATCCTCACACTTGTTCAGATTAAATTCCATCTGCTATTTCTCTGCCCATATTTCCAGGAGGTCAATATCCTGCTGAATCCTTTGACAACATTCCTCACTATCCATAACTCAGCTAACCTTTATGTCATCCGTAGCCATACTAATCATCCCACCTGTATTTTTATCTAAATCATTTATATTTATCACAGACAGGGTCCCAGCACTAATCCTTGCATAACTCTGTCACAAGCCTTCAGTCAGAATAACAACCCTCCATGACTACCTAGCTAACTTTGAATCCAATCTTACCATTTACCCTGGATCCCAAGTGCCTTAAATCTTCTGTATCAGCCTATTATGAGGGATATTGTTGAAACCTTTAAGCAAGTCCATTGAGACAACATCAGCTGCCCTGCACAAAGCCATGCTGACCATCTCTAATAAGACTATTGTTTTTAGGCTGAGAGTAGATCCTCTCTCCAAGAAACTTCTCCAATAATTTTCACTGATGCAAGGCTGACCAGTCTTTGATTTCCAAGTTTGTCTCTGCTAACCTTCTTAATCAGAGGAACAAAATGAGATATTCTCCAGTCCTGTTGATATGAAAATGCCCTAAAATATCAGCATACCCCTCCCTGATTCTACTATTCTCCATGTCCTTCTCCCTGGTGTATATCAATGAGGTTTCATTTTGTACCTCACCCATTTCTACTGGCTCCAGATATAAATCCCCTCCTTTGTCCTTGAGTGATCTTACTGTCTCCAAAGTTTCACTAAAAGCAAAAGGTTATGTGCAAATTCTCTTGGGATAATGGCTTCTTTTAGCCTTTCTGATTCACTCTTTTAAGTTCTCTTACTTCCTTTCATTTCCTAAAATGCTTTATCCAATTTCAGTTTATTTAACCTTGTAAATGCTTCCTTTTCCTTTTCAATGAAATTTGCAACCTCTCACCATTCAAAGTTCCCAAACTTTGCCAATCTTCCTTCCTCACAGGAACATGTTAGTCCTGAATTAAACTTCTGGCTTCTAAATTACTCCCACATGACAGCTGTAAACTTGCCCAATATCACTTGCTGCCAACCTTAGCATCATCTTCCAACCCCATCAACGTTCCTACTAAATTCTTCACAACTGCGCAGACCAACCATTGCTCTGAGCAGGAAATTTTTACATGGCCTGAAAACTGTGTAGTGCTTAAAATAACACAAACAAAATGCTGGAGGAACTCAGCAGGCAGACAGTGTCTATGGAAGAGTAAGCAGTTGACATTTCAGGCCGAGACGCTTTTCAAGCATCTGCAGATTTTCTCTTGTTTGTAAAGTGGCACTTTAAATGATCTTTTTTGTAATGTGCATACTATGAATATTTAGCGTGAAAATTGAAAAATCACATACTTTTGATTTTATTTATTTATTGAAGGGTATACTGAAATACAGTACAACAAAGAAAATCTTTCACATTTGGTAAACTGTTTCTAACTACATCCTATTCCAGCTATGCGGCAGCAAAGGCTATGTGCGCGGGAGCATTTCACTTTGTGTGTGGAAGCATTTCAGTTTCCGCACCGCCGCTCACCTGCACAGCCTAGTGGGAACAGTCCATCCAGTGTTGTCCCTATGCCTCTTGATGCCCTAAGTGTGCAGAGCTCTATCAATCTCTTATGAATAATCACAATGATTGATCCATCACGGTCTTCCAGCCTCAGGTCTTCCAAAGATTCCACCACCATTGAACAAAGAAAATTCGCTTCATTTCAGTCCTAAATGAGCCATATCTTATTCTCAAATTGTACCCATAATGCTAAGCTCCTCAGCCATGGAGAATATCTAGCCAGCAACCCCTTAAAAAATTTAGTATCACTGGATGGGACCTTCTTACTTCTAAATTTTAAAGCTTGCAGTCTCTAGTTGCTAAATCTCTTGCCATGT
Organism: Hemitrygon akajei; assembly: GCF_048418815.1. Classification (NCBI taxonomy): domain Eukaryota; kingdom Metazoa; phylum Chordata; class Chondrichthyes; order Myliobatiformes; family Dasyatidae; genus Hemitrygon; species Hemitrygon akajei. The sequence continues at coordinate 145,401,836 of NC_133134.1, read as the reverse complement.
GGCAACTAATCTATTCCCTGATCCAGTTTTCCAGTCTTTGTTGCATTAGCTTATGGTAAGCATACCTAGCAAGGAGAAATGCCGAATGTCTTCCTTACTCCAGAATTCAAATATTCTCAGTGACTTAAGCGCAAGTACATCTCAGACTCTTTGAAAATTAATATACAGGTTCACCGATTGAGTGAAAAGGCAGCGACTTGCGGCAGTTTGGAGCTTTGAGCAGCACCCAATCAGCATTCAGGATTGATTGATACAAGTTAGAGTAAGGCAGAGGCAAGTGGAGCAGCCATTGTCGTAATGGCCGTCATTAGAGGGGACAGCATTAGAGAGGGGATTTTGAGGCTTTAACTCTTCGAAGCTTCTTTGAGGAGAGGTTTCAGTGAGAGAAGTCAAAAAAAGCTGAAGGTAGAGTTTATTGCTCTTCCTTCTTTATATTTTCTCAATTAGAACAATAGAGATGCCAGGCAGGATAATGGAATGCTCCTCTTGCGGGATGCGAGAAGGCAGGGGGTTCTCTCGTGTGCTTGAAGACTACACCTATGAAAATGCTTCCAGCTGCAGCTTGTAACACTCCGCATTAAGGAGCTGGATGAACTCCGGATCAATCGGGAGGCTGAGGGGGTGGTAGATAGGACATAAAGAGATGTAGTTACACCCAAGGTGCAGGACACGGGAGACTGGATGACTGTCAAGAAGGGGAGGGGTTAAACAGCCAGTGCAGAGTACCCCTGTGGCCATCCCTCTCCACAATAGGTAGACTACTTTGGATACTTTTGGGGTCGGGAGATCTAGCAGAGGAAAATCACAGTAGTCAGGTCTCTGGCACTGAGCCTGACTATGTGTAACAGAGGGGAAGGGAGGAGAAAAGGCAAACTGTGGTCATAGGGGATTCATTAGTTAGCGAAACAGAAAAGAGGTTTTCTTCGGACAAGAATGAGATTTCCGGATGGAATGTTGGGTCCTGGGTGCCAGGATAGTGATATCTTGGATTCAGTCCTCAGCATCCTTAAGTGGGAGGGAGAACAGCCAGAGGTCATGGTCCAGGTAGATTCCAATGACATAGGTAGGATGAGTGATGATGTCCTGCAAAGTGAGTTCAGGGACTTAGGTGCTAAGTTAAAAAGCAGGACTCCCAAGGGTTGTGATCTCAGGATTGCTACCTATGCCATGTGCTAGTGAGGCCAGAAATAGCAAGATTATACAGTTTTATATGCGGCTAAGGAATTGGTATAGGAGGGAGGTTATTGATTTTTTTGGATCTCTTCCAGGGAAGATGGGACCTGCAGAGAAGAGGAGGCTTGCACCTGAATGGGAAGGGGACTAATATCCTAGCAGGAAGGTTTGCTAGTTCTATATGGTGGGTTTTAAACTAAAGATGCTAGGGGATGAGAACCAAAGTGCCAGAACAGTTTGTGGAGGGGTTGTGGAGGCAGATATGGTTAAGACCTCAGACAAAGTCAAGAACATGTATGTGCCTGTCAGAATAAAAGGTAAAGACAACAGATGTACAGAATCTTGGTTTTCAATAGACACTGAGACCATGGCTAAGGAAAAGCATGAGATGCATAGCAGGTACAGACAGGTAGGAGCAAATGAGGTGCTTCTGGAGAATATGAAATGCAAGAGAACACTTCAGAAAGAAGTAAGGAGAGCTAAAAGAAGGCATGAGATTTCTCTAGCAGACAAGGTGAAGGAGCATCCTAAAGGATTCTACGTGAAACCTCTTTTTACCGGGCATCTCTAGTGCCTCGCTAACAGCCACTGGACTCACCTTTTTCAGACTCTGTATGTCTAGGGCTGATATGACTTGGGTCCTTCAAAACCCGTGAGGTTGGGATGTTTCGCCCACCCAAACCCCAATTTGTGTGGATAGCTTAACCAAACAGTTATTAAAGAAAAGAAAGAAAAAAAACCAAAAGTACCCATCATAATTAAACAGTCGAATGTGTGTAGGTTGGAGCTCAAATCTCCCAAAAGCTGTTGTGTCCATTGTACTCATGACACCAACTCCTATTCATCAGTATAAATCCCCCCCCCCGGCTCCATTGGATCGTGCATTTCCACCAGATCGATTCCTATGGCCAGTTCTCTCGAGCCTCTCCTCTCTTCATCTCCCACTGAAAATGACTTCGACCCACCTTAGTGTCCTTCACAAAACCTCTCCCACAGTGTTCTCTAGAAACTTCTCCCAGTTCCATCATCCTGATTGGATGACACAGCATTCCTAAACATCCCTTATCTTTAATGGTAACCCAAACACTACCAGCAGAGCACACTGCTTCTACGGAAAACCATTACATGAAATACCCTATGACATTAACAGTAAAATCTTTACCAGGGTGTTACATACAGGTATGTAAAGAGCAAAAGAAATACAAGGAAATAAATTGGTCCCCTGGAAGATCAAAATGGAAATCAAAACAGTGTAGTTGGAGCCAAAAGAGATGGGGGAGATCTTAAATATTTTGTTTGCATCTTTATTTACTCAAGAGATGGACACAGAATCTATAGAAGTGAGGCAAAGTGGCATCAACTTTATGGACCCGATATAGGTAAATCCCCAAGGCCTGATAAGGTGTTCCCTCTGACCCTGCAGGAGGTGAGTGCAAAAATTGCCAGGGCCCTAGCAAAGATAATTAAATCATCCTTTGTGATATATGAGGTGCCAGAAGATTAGAGGATAGCCAATGATGTTTCACTGTTCAAGAAAGGCTGTAAAAATAAAGCAGGAAATTACAGGCCAGTGAGCCTGGCATCAGTACTAGGACAGATCTTCTGAGGGAATGGATATTTGATCACATGATACACATGAACTGATTAAGGATCTTCAACATGGTTTCATTAGTAGGTCATGTCTAACCAATCTTAAAGAATTTTTTGAGTAAGTTACCAGGAAAGTTGATGAAGGCAAGGCAGAGGATGTTGTCTGCATAGACTTTAGCAATGCTTTTGACAATGTCCTGCATGGGAAGTTGGTCAAGAAGGTTCAAGCACCCAGCATTCCAGATGAGGTAATAAATTGGATTAGACATAGGCTTTGTTGGAGAAGCCAGAGAGTGGTAGTAGGTGGTTGCTGCTCTGACTGCAGGCCTGTGATTAGTAGAGTCTACAGGGCTGGAGCTGGGTCCATTGTTGTTTGTCATTAATATCAATGATCTGGATGATAGTGTGATCAACTGGATCTTCAAGTTTGTGGGTGACACCAAGATTGGGGGTGTAGTGGACAGCATGGAAGGCTATCATGGCTTGCAGTTGGTTCTGGACCAGTTGGAAAAATGGGTTGAAAAATGGCAGATGGAATTTAATGCAGACAAGTGTGAAGTGTTGCACTTTGGTAGAACTAACCAGGGCAGGTCATACACAGTGTATGGTAGGGCACTGAGAAGTGCAGTAGAACAAAAAGATCTGGGAATATAGGCCCATAATTCATTGAAAGTGGTGTCACAGGTAGATAGTGCTGTAAAGAAAGCTTTTGGCACACTGACCTTCATAAATCAAGGTACAGAGTACAATAGATGGGATGTTATGTTGAAGTTGTATCAGACATTGGTGAGGTCTAACTTGGAGTATTCTGTACAGTGTTGGTCACCTACCTACTGGAAAGATTAAAAGAATACAGATAAAATTTACAAGGATGTCGCTGGGTCAGGATTTTATTCCTTGGAATGTAAAAGGTTGAGAGGAGATGTGATAGAGATATATAAAATTATGAGGGGTATAGATAGATTGGGCTGGCTGGTGGTGTAGTGGCATAAGCACTGGACTTCGAGGCAGATGGTTCTGAGTTCAAATCTGGTCAGGTCCCAACCTGGGCAGCACCAGTAACCGCATGGACGAAAGGCCTGGAAATCTACTTCTGTATCTTGCCATGAAAACCCTATGGACAATTACAATCGGTCGCCTTGAGTTGACGGCATTCAACAACAACATAGGCAACAGGCTTTTTCCACTGAGGGTGGGACTACAGAAGTAATGGGTTAAGGGTGAAAGGTGAGAAATTTAAGGGGAACACAAGGAGAAAACCTTTTCATTCAGGGGGCCATGGGAATGTGGTATAAGTTCAAGTGATCTATGAGAGCTCAATTTCAACAATTAAAAGAATTTCAGATAGGTACATGGATAATAGGGGTATGGAGGGCTATGATTCTGGTGCAGTTTAATTGAAGTAGGCAGTTTAAATGGTTTGGCACAGACCAAGTGGGCTGAAGGGCCTGTTTCTATTCATAGTACTTGTCTATGAATCTATGACTACCCAGTCTCTTCTCATTTATTTAATACTCTGCTTTTCCATTATATGAACTGAAATGGGCAACTTCACTCATTTTTTCATTATGTTCCACCTTGCCCACTCCACTCAATGTGTCCACATCTCAATACCACATTACATCTCTTCATCTTCGCAATAGTAACCAGTTTAATATCATCAGCAGACTTGGAACCATTTCATTTGATCACCTCAACCATATTATACCCCGTTTATTCTCTCCCTCCTTCCTTTTATAATGATATATTAGCTACCCTCCATTATACAGGTAATAAATCAAAAACCTGCAGAATTTTGAAAGATGAAAACCAGATGTTTCAAAACAGAGGTGTAAATTATTTATGTCATTAGTATTTATCTACTTTTAAGCTGACCAATATCTCTTAATTTTTGACAAATATTTAGTTCCATCAGTTTTTTTTATCCTTGTTAGACCCTTGATTTTTGTGTAGAGACCAAAGTTATTGGTTAATCCCTCTTCCAATTTCTTACTTCCCTTTTATAAACTCTCTTCTTTCTTTCTCCACACTCTCCCTCACTCATCTTTTCAGTAAGTAGGTCAGCAGCAAGTGTGGGTGGCTTACTGAACAGCAAGTTCAAGACCCTCAATTCCATTAGTGCACCTACACTTTAAAATGATCTGCTGTGTGTAGCACTGAATGTCTAAAATAAAAACAGAAATACTGGTGATATACAAAAGATCAATAGGAATCCATAAGAGTCACAGCTTTACAATCTATAATCACCTTTCCAGAGAATGAATTTCAAAACTGAAAGAGCTACTTCAGACATACAAAATTGTGTGGGGTATAAAATGGACAGCTAATATTTTACAGTTTACTTTGTGTTGGTGCCAGAGCTAAATTTCAGTTCTGGTATTGTTTAAGCCAAGTAAAAAATGGGGTGATGTAATCATAAACACAGGCAGATGCTGGAAATCTTGAGAAACACACACAAAGTGCTGGAGTAACTCAGCAAAGTTGGGCAGCTTCTATGGAGTAGAATAAGCAGAGAGCGTTTTGGGCCGCAACCTTTCATCAGGATTAGAAAGGAAGGAGTCAGAGCCAGAATAAGAAACTGAGGGGAAGGGAAGGGAAGGAGTACAAGCTAGCAGGTGATAGGTGAGGCCAGGACAGGAGGAAGGTGAGTGGATGGAGGAGGGGGGGGGATGAAGTAAGAAGCTATAAGGAGATAGGTGAAAAGAGGCAAAGTGGTGAAGAAGGAAGAATCTAATAGGAGGGGACAGAGAACCATTGCAGAAAGGGAAGGAGGAGGGAACCAAAAGGAGGTAAGGGACAGGTGAGGAGAAAAGAAGGAGTGAGAAGGTAACCAGAATGAAGTGATGTAGTCTGATTATTTGTTTTATGACAGAATTGAGCAATTTACCAAATTCTATCCATTCTTGGCTCATATAATTATTAACAAAGCTCGTTCTTGGTGAGAGTGACTTACGCAAATGTGGATCTGACCCCTTCCACTAATTTAATATCAACCGTCTACACCACTAGCAAGGACACTTTTTCTAGAAAACACCAGGATGCCACTTAATGAGTTCAACAGGATTCCAGTGACAATTCCCAATAAGCTCAACCACCTATCAGTTTCCATGTGCTTCATCTCAAGATCCATACTTATCTCTGCAACTTCCATCAGTTCCACAGTTAACCTAAGCTACTAATTTAATGTTCCATTGCTAAGAACTAAATGGTCTATTGAACAAAGTAGCATCAAAAACATAATTAAGACTAGACTTTACATAAACTTTTCCAGCTACCCTACTCTGTGGTGATAGGGGATTCTTTATTTAGGGGAACGGTCAGGAGGTTCTGTGGGTGAGAACAAGATTCCCAGATGGTATGTTACCCCTTGGGTGACAGGATCCATGTGAACTCAGATTAAGTCCTCTGCACTCAGAGGTCATGGTCCATGTAGCTGCCAATGACATGAGTGGGACAAGTGATGAGGTTCTACATTGGGAGTTCAGGGAGTTAGGTGCTAAGTTAAAGGGGAAGACCTCCTGGGTTGTGATCTCAGGACTGCTACCCATGCCATGTGCTAGTGAGGCCTGAACTGGAAAGATTATACAGTATAGCACATGCTATGGAGTTGGTGAAGGAGGACATAAGATTTTTGGATCATTGGGCTCTCTTCCAAGGAAGGTGGAACATGTACAAAAGGGATGGTTTGCACCTGAACTGGAGGGGGAATAATATCCTAGTAGGAAGGTCTGTTAATGCTGCATGGTGGGAGTTTAAATTAGAGTTGCAGGTGGATGGGAACCAGAGTACAAGAACAGTTAGTGGAGAAGTTGTGGAGGCAGATGTTGGAAAGACCTCAGACCAAATCAGGAATCAAAAGGTTGAGCATGGTGTTACTAGCGTCCTGAACTACATATACTTCAATACAATAACCATATAACCATATATAACAATCACAGCACGGAAACAGGCCATTCCGGCCCTCCTAGTCCGTGCCGAACTCTTAATCTCACCTAGTCCCACCTACCCGCACTCAGCCCATAACCCTCCACTCCTTTCCTGTCCATATATCTATCCAATTTTACCTTAAATGACACAACTGAACTGGCCTCTACTACTTCTACAGGAAGCTCATTCCACACAGACAGGAAGCTCATTCCACACAGAAAGTATCAAAGGAAAGACGGATGAGCTCAGGGCATGGATCAACACCTAGAATTATGACATTGTAGCCATTAATGAGACTTGGTTGCAGGAGTGGCATGACTGACAGCTCAATATTCCGGGGCTCCAGTGTTTTAAACATGACAGAGAGGGAGTGATTAAAGGAGAAGAGGTGGTGTTACTAGTCATGGAAAATACCAAGGCAATGCTCCATCAGGATAGACTGGAGAATGCAACTAGTGAGGCATTGTGGGTGGCACAAGAAATAAGGAGTTCATGAGTCCTGATGAAGGGTCTCGGCCCAAAACGTCAACTGTACTCATTTCCACAGATGCCGCCTGGCCTTCTGAGTTCCTCCAGTATTTTGTGTGTGTTGCTTGGATTTCCAGCATCTGCAGATTTTCTCTTGTTTATACCACATTAATATATCACAGACTACTCAATAGTTTGGGGGATTTAGAGGAACAAATTTGTAAAGAATTTGCACAACTGTTGCAAGAAACATAAGGCTGGAATAGTAGGTGATTTTAGCTTTCCACATATTGACTAGGAATCCCATACTGTACAGGGACTAGATGGGTGGGATAGAGTTTGTCAAATGTGTTCAGGAAAGTTTCCTTCATTGGTATGCAGACATCCCAATGAGAGAGTGTGCAATACTGGATATTAGGGAATACTGTTATTAGGGAATGCAACAAGGCAGGTGACAGAACTTTGTGTAGGGGAATACTTTGCATCCGGAGATCACAATGCCATTTGTTTCAAAGTAAATATGCAAAAAGATAGGCCTGGTTGTAGGTCAAAATTCTAAATTAGAGAAATGCCAATTTTGATGGTATCAGAAATTATCTGGCAAGCGTGCATTGGGGCAAGCTGTTTTTTGGCAAAGGTGTAGTTAGAAAGTGGGAGACATTCAAAAACAAAATTTTGAGAGTACTGGTCTTGTATGTGCCTGTCAGAATAAAAGGTAATGATATCAAGTGTAAGGAACGCTGGTTTCAAGAGATATTGAGGCCCTAAGATAAGAAAGGTAGGTGCAGAGCACATTTGGGAGGTAGGAACAAATGAGGTGCTTATGGAGTACAAGAAATGCAAGCGAACACTTAAGAAAGAAATCAGGAAAGATAAAAGAAGGCATGAGGTTGCTCAAGCAGACAAGGTGAAGGACTGCAAGGGCAAAATTGGTTCTCTGGAAAACCAGAATGGTAACACATGTGCAGAGCCAAAACAGATGGGTGAGATATTAAATGAACCCTTTGCATTTACTTAGGAGATGGATACAGAGTCTATAGAAGTGAGGCAAAGCATCATCAACTTCATGGACCCTGTACAGATTACGGAGGAGCTGCTCTGGGAAAAATCAAGCTGGATAATTCCCCAGGGCCTGACAAAGTGTCCCCTCTGATGCTATGAGAGGCAAGTGCAGAAATTGCTGTGGTTCTAGCAGAGACATTTAAAACATCCTTAGCAATAGGAGAGGTACCATAGCATTGGATGATAGTCAATGTTGTTCCACTGTTTAAAAAATGCTGTAAATATAAACCAGGAAATTATAGGCTGGTGATTCTGACATCAGTAGTGGGAAAGTTATTGGAAAGTATTCTACAGGACTGTATATTTGGATAGACATGGACTGATTAAGGAATGTCAGCATGGCTTCCTGCATGGTAGGTCATGGCTAACCAATCTTATAGAGTTTTTCAAGGAAGTTACCAGGAAAGTGGATGAAGGCAAGACAGTAGATGTTGTCTACATGGACAACATTTAACGCATGACAGGGTATTTAACTAGGTCCTGCATGGGAGGTTGGTCAGCATTCAGATGAGATATAAATTGGATTCAAGATTTGGCTTTGGAGAAACCAAAGAGTGATAGTAGATGGTTGCCTCTCTGACTAGTGGGATTGATGCTGGGTCCTTTGTTGTTTGTCATCTATATCAATGATCTGGATGATAATGTGGTTAACTGGATCAGCAAATTTGTGGAAGGTACTAAGACTGGGAACGTAGAGGACAGTAAGGAAAGCCATCATGTCTTGTAGAAAGATCTGCATCAGCTGGAAAAATGGGCTGAAAAATTACAGATGGAATTCAATGCAGACAAGTGCAAGATGTTACACTTTGGTAGGTTTAAACATGGTAGGTCTTACACAGTGAGCGGTAGGGCACTGAGGAGTGTGGTAGATCAAAGGTATCTGGGAATACAGGTCCATAATTCATTGCAAGTGGCGTCACAGGTAGATAGGGCCATAAAGGAAGCTTTGGGCACTTCGGCCTTCATAAATCAATAAATTGAGTACAGGAATTGGGATGTTATTTTGAAGTTTTATAAGACATTGGTGAGGCCTAATTTGGAGTATTGTGTGATGTTTTGATCATTAAAGATCAAAAAAGGCTGAAAGAGTGCAGAAAAAAATTACAAGGATGTTGCCAGATCTGGAGGACCTGAGTTATAAGGGAAGATTGAATAGGTTAGGACTGCATTCTTTGAAACATAGAAGATAAAGAGGAGATGTGAGGGGATAGATAGGGTAAATGCAAGTAGGCTTTTTCCACTGAGGTTGGGTGAGACTGCAACTAGAGATCATGAGTTAAGGATGAAAGTTAAGAAGTTTAAGCGGAACATAAGAAGAAACTTCTTCACTCATAGGGCCGTGAGTGTATGGAAGGAGCTGCTGATGTGTGGTGTTTGCAGGCTCAATTTCAACATTTAAGAAAAGTTTGGATAATACATGGATGGTAGTGGCATGGAGCTCTATGGTCACAGTGCATATTGATGGGAGTAGGCAGTTTAAATGGGTCAGCAGGACTAAATGGGCTGAAGGACTTGCTTCTTTTATATGACTCTATGACCCTGTAGAAAATCCTTACGAACATCAAACACAATTGAATCCCAATTGTGATAGCTGGTGCTGTAAAGAGTTATGCAAACTGCTATGCCATCATGTGTGGTGTGATTGCCTGGAGAACAATAGTGGTGGGATTGAGACTGATGGCATTCTGAGTACTTCATAGACTCCTCTATATTGTGAGAAAATGAGTAAATCCTCATGGTTCATTGTCTCTTTAAGTAACATCAGGATTTATTATTAAAAACAGATTTTCCTCTCTAGTTATTTTCAGCCTCAAGAGCTTCTCAGTCATTCTAAGTAGACTTGGCTGTCCTGGATATTTAACACACCTCACTTGTGATATTTTTCTCCCACCAGTAGGTCATTTTCACCTCTAAATCCTGCCACTGCATAACATTGCATCTGCGCCGAGCATCGCTGAGTCAAGTGCAGGCTTTATTGACAAAATGTACAAGGCCTTACAAGCATAATGTAGCTGATTTTGTAAAACTTGTTGAGTTGTCAGTTGTGGCAGGACTTGAAAGCTATCACGGGCTGTAAAATGAAGTTGAGCATCTTCACTAACAGCAATACATCCCTTCTCGATGAGCTCAATGCATTCTATACATGCTTTAAACAGAAGGGCAATAGAATGGCATCACTCACTCCAATAGCCTCCAGCACACCCGTATCCACAGTCTCCATTGCAGGTACAGATTAGTCTTCCTGAGAGTGAATCTTTGGAAAGCCTCTGGCCTGGATGGATTACAGTAATGTGGATAAGTCTTCAGCACATATGTATAGCTAGGGTGCATAAGATGGTTGCACAGTACTGTATTTGTCCACGTGGAGCAGAGAGTGAACTTGTAAATCTGGCAGGAGCAAAGGATGTTGGGAATGGCAAGAGTGTAGCACCACCAGAGGGGTGTGGGACAGGTAGCAGAGAAGGAACACCAGAGGCGGGTGGTGGCACAAGTGCAGACACACCCAGCCCTGAGACACCAGGTAAGGTCATTTGATTCCAAACATTTGGCTAATTGATCATTACAGAATGTGTCTCTGGTGCTTCCTGGTGCCTCCCCTCTCCTTTACCCTTTTCCCAACCATGATTCTTCTCTCCCTGCCCCATTCCCACTTCCAATCCGCAACAGAGACCCATATCAGAATGAGGTTTATCATCACTCACATATGTCATGAAATTTGTTTTTTTTTCAGCAACAGTACAGTGTGCAATACATAAAATTACTAAGGTATTGTGCAAAAGTCTTGGGCACCCAGCTATACAGTATAATATGTGCTTAAGGCTTTTGCACAGTAGAGTACATGATCATGTACTATTGTGTGGGGGTAGTTGTCAGGCAGGCATCTTCCACTCTTCACCTAGCTAACAGGACTCACCTGCCACCCGATTTCAAGATTCAAGTTCAAAATACATTTATTATCAAATAACATATAATTTATACAACCATGAGATAAATTATTCAACTCTTCACCTACAGCCTATTTAAACCCAGCTCTCATCCACTGCTCTGGTTCAACCCATCAAACTCCTAGCCTCAACCAGTTGCTCTTAACCTTCAGTTACCTTGTTGCCTTGTGCTGTTAAGTATCTGTTCTATCTTGTTTTGTGGCCCCGCATGGTTTGTTATTTTGCAGTTCATTACTAAGTAATCCCCCACCACTAAATCACCTCTACTGTTCTGCATTTGGGTCATGCCTTCTTTCCATTCCCTGACAGTATTTGCAGAATATTTAATTTCTCCCTACTCCCATCTGAAGTTCCCAGCTGTTTGAAGATCACAGTCATGCTGGTGTCAAAGCATGTCTTGATGGATACTACCCAGGGCTCTGTCACCTGCTATCACAAAATGCATCAAGTCACTAGTCATGGCACACATCAGCTCCAGCCTCCAATACAATACTGACCCACTGACCATGCAATGAAACTGGGAAATGATTACTGCCATCTCCTCGGCCATACATTGATTTCTGGTGCGTCCAGTTAACAAGGACACCTACAGCATAATCATATTTCTAGTGATTGACTTCAGGTTTGCCTTCCATACCATGATCCCAAAGAAACTCATCTCCAAAAACCAAGACCTAGCACTGAGCACCTCAAAGTTCAAAGTAAATTGTATTATCAAAGTATACGTATATCACCCAATACAATTCTGAGATTCATTTTTCTGTGAGCATTCTCAGCAAATCTGCAAATAGTAACTAACAGGATCAATAAAAGATCAACTAGAGTTCAGAAGACAACAAACTGTGCAAATGAAAAAATAAATAAATAGCAATGAGTAAAGAGAACATGAGAGAACAAGATAGAGTCCTTAAAGTGACTTCATTGGTTGCAGGAACATCTCAGTGGATGGGCAAGTGAGTGTAGTTATCCCCTTTGTTCAAGAGGCTGATGGTTGTGGGGTAGTAACCATTCTTGAACCTAATGGTGTGAGTCCAGAGGCTTTTTACCTTCTACCTGATGGCACCAGCAAGAAAAGAACATGATTTGGGTGGTGAGTATCTTTTCTGTACAGGTACTAACTAAATGGCTTTTAAACTTTACCAATATTTCTGTTAAGGGATGCTCCCAACTGCACCATCTTCCAAGTTTAAACACCTGATCTCTTCGGAATATGGATAGCCAGCGCAGCCCCTTTAAATGCAATCCTGCTAATTGGCAATCGTGTTTTGGCCACCAAGTATTGAATATTTGAAGAGCACCTGAACTGAGGTTCAATGCTCAATTGTAAGCCTGACTAGAGATATCATCTTGTATTTGTTCAGTTCTTGTTCCATCCTTATACTGTGTCTCAATGCCAGCCTCAGGCACTCCAGCACCAGAGTCCAAACCATCCTGGTCAAGGTCTCTCATCATGGTACGATTGAGCCAGCACGGATCCAGCAGGGTATCAGAGTCTCTCGGCCACTGTGGCCAGCCACAATGAGAGGATTTCCCGACAGAGCCTGGAGATACACGATCTCCAGACGGCCATGTACCAGCTATCACAAGGAGGATGCCAAAGTCACTCAGGAAAGGCCGTTGGTTGATTTGTGGAGCTAGTACGTTTTTTCAATCCTAGAGAGATTCAACAGTGACCCGGGTTCTTGCTGCAACTTCCTCACTCAACACTCATTGGTGTTCAAACTCCAGACATTCCAGGCCCCTTCGGAGGGCAGAAAAGTGGCCTTAATTAACTTTCACTTGACCAGGAGAGCCCTCACATGGGTCACCGTGCATTGGGAATGAAGTTCAGAGATCTGCGTGGATTCAGAGGAATCCATGGCCACCACAAGAGAGGTATTTTGTCATTCCACCAGTGCATACAGAGCCTCAGACGTTCTGATGAAGCTGTGCCTGGGTAGTCGGTCAATAGCCAACTACGCTATTGATTTCTGAACTTTGGTGCAAGAGAGTCCAACCACCTTGACAATCATCTGGCAGACCTTAAGAGGGACTACATTATGAGGCTGAGAAGGTCTAGTCTGAGCCCAGTCTCAATCTATTTCAGTTCAGCCACCCAATCCTGGACCATAACCAGCCTGTCTCCAGCGCGGAGCTCTGTCAAGCTCATGCCGACCAGCTACACAAGGCTCTCCGCCGATGAAAAGTCCTGGTGTCAGCGTCAGGGCTGCTGTTATTACTGCAGGGAAGCAGGTCACCTACTGGCTGAATGTCCAAAACTGCATGTGCCTGGAGAACTGCTAAGTCCATCCAGTATCAGGAGGACTGTGATGTAACAGCAACTACTCCCAATCCCATAGATTCTGGCTTTGTGCTGAAGGTGGAGTTCACTTGGGGCAAGATCCTGAGGCAGGTGAAGGTGAAGGCTTTTAGATTAGATTAGATTCCATTCAACTTTATTGTCATTGTGCCGAGTACAGATACAAAGCCAATGAAATGCAGTTAGCATCTAACCAGAAATGCAAGGAATAATGTTATTTACAAAATAACTGTGAATAAAAAGTAAGTGCTACAGCACACAAATATAAAAGTACTGAGACAGTACAATATGGGTGCAATACTGCTTAGTGCTGTGATGTGAGGTTCAGCAGGGTCACAGCCTCAGGGAAGAAGTTCTTCCTGAGCCTGCTGGTGCGGGAGCGGAGGCTCCTGTAGCACCTACCAGATGGGAGGAGAGTAAAAAGTACATGGTTAGGGTGAGATGCATCCTTAATAATACTTTTCGCCCTGCCCAGGCAGCGTTTATACTAGATGTTCTCAATGGTGGGCAATTGGTGCCGATAATCCACTGGGAAGTTTTCACCACACACTGGAGTGCTTTGTTGTCCTATACGGGACAATTGCCATTCCACACTGAGATGCAGTTGGTGAGTATGCTCTCAATGGTACAACAGTAAAAGTTCATCAGTATCCTGGGACAGAGGTGAGCTTTCCTGATGCTCCGCAGGAAATAAAGGCACTGTAACGTCTTTTTGATCAGGATGGAGAAGTTCAGGTACTAGGTGAGATCCTCGGAAATGTGGACACCAAGGAATTTTAAGCTTGATACACGCTCCACTACAGCTCCATTGATGTATATGGGGATGTGAGTGTGGTTCCTAGCATGCCTGAGGTCCACAATGATCTCCTTGGTCTTCTGGGTGTTAAGGGCCAGTTTGTTGTCGGCACACCATGCAGCCAGGTACTGGACCTCATCCCTGTAGGCCGTCTCGTCATCCCCTCTGATCAGGCCAACCACCGTGGTGTCATCTGCGAACTTGATTATGGAATTAGAATCATGTACAGGAATGCAGTCACAGGTGAAAAGGGTGTACAGAAGAGGGCTCAGCACACAACCTTAAGACACGTCAGTGTTCAGGGTGAGAGTGGAAGAGGAGAGGTGGTCTAACTTAACAGATTGGGGTCTGTTCTGTGGACTTTAGGGCAGCATGTAATTTTCTGGCCTTAGGAACCGCCTGTCAGCTCGACATACCACTGTGAAAGTTGAGCCAGACCATGCCCACAACTGTCTTGGATGCCCACCTGCTAGGTTCCAGGTAGATCCAGCAACAGACAATGGTTTTGCAGATGAGAATAGGGGATCATGTGGAAGACATTAGTTTCTACATCAGTGACTCATCACTCATACCCTTGATCTTCGGGTACCTTTGGCTGATCCAGCATAACCCATCGGTGGAATGGAGGGAGGAGAGAATCATTGCTTGGTCCATTTATTGTAAGAGGGTATGTTTGCATGGTGTTCTAACTTCCAGACTCTCCTGAAACCAACGACCAGCAAAGGGACAGACTTTAGTGCCAACTAACCCAAAGTCTGAAGCATCCAGCTGCCAGGTCCTGACCATTTGTAACATCTTGCTGCCATCGTCTGAGAATACAGATGGGGATTTGGACTCTGATTTGGCCATTGTTTCTGCAAATGAGTTTGGTCAACCTTGGGAGGGGACTCGGAGATCTGTCAAATCATCACTGCCACTTAAGAAGCCTCAGGGGTCGTCCTCGAAGGAAGGTCTGGAGGAGAGAGCAACACCCAGAGCAGTCAAAATCCCTTCCATCTACAAGGACTTCCACTGCACTGAACCTAAGACTATGCTTTAGACCTGCTGCCAGGTACTTGTCCTTTGTGGGATCGACTGTATGCACTCTCAGGTCTGAAAGAAGGACAATGAAAGAATATAGAAAAGGGGATCTTATCATGGGCTTCGTTCGGTCTCCAACTCACCAGCTAGTGTAGGCTTCTTCTTTGTACAAAAGAAGGATAGGAGCCTGCGACCATGCATTGATTATAGGGGATTAAACCACATAATGACCAAGAATTGCCACTCTCTTCCACTCATGAATACAGCATTCATGATGCTCTGAGGAGTGAGAGTATTCACAAAACTAGGCCTGCGGAGCTCATTTAGTCCGCTCTGTATAAATGAGGGTGATTAATGGAAAACTGCATTCAATACATCAGAGTTCTATGAGTACCTGGTTATGCCCTTCAGTCTTGTGAATGCACCAGCAGTCTTTCAAGACTTTATCAATGACATGCTCTGGGATACTCTTCATAAGTATGTCTTTGTCTACTTGGACAATATCCTAATCTTCTCCAAGACCATGGAGGAGCACATTGCTCACGTCAGAGAGGACTTAAGGAGGCTTCTAGAGCATCAAGTTCATGTTAAGCAGGAGAAGTATGAATTTCTGGCAGCAACCATTTCATTTTTAGGTTTCATCATCTCCAAGAACCCTTTTATCATTTGACAGACCACAAGAAACTAACTTGTATTCAGGAGGCCAAGAGGCTGAATTCCAGGCAGGCCTGGTGGTCTTTGTTCTTTAATCACTTTAATTTCATCCTGACCTATTAATCTAGGTCAAAGAACCTGAAGCCAGATGCCTTGACCTGTCCACCAGTTTGATGGACCGGAACAAGGGGAGCAGCCTACCATTATTTTGCCCCTAGCCTAGGTGGTAGCGCCAATTCACTGGGGAACCTATACTCGTTTGCAAGGCCAAAGCACGAGGGGAGGGTCCTAAGGACAATCCTCCAGGTCAGCTGTTCATCCCAAGTACTGTCTGGTCCCAGATACTTCAATGGGAACATTCATTGAGAATGACTACACACCCAGGGGTTGCCAGGACCCTTGAGTTTATCAAGAGAAGGTACTGGTGGCCTGAAATGATGAGAGGTTCAGCAGTATATTCCGGCATGCGAGGTGTGCACCCAAAACAAGGAGCCCTGTACCCGGCCTCAAGGACTCATCCACACCTTCCTCTTCCAGAAAAACCTTGCGCACCTGGACTTTGGATTTGTCATGGATATCTCACCATCCAAGAGGAAGACTCATCATGGTAATTGTCAATTGCTTTTCAAAAGCTTGCAAGCTCATTGCCTTGGAGAAGCTACTATCTGCAGTGGAGAAGGCCAGAATTGTCCTGGGCCATGTCTTCCAGGTAGACATTGTCTCGGATCATGGTCCACAATTCACATCACATCTGTGGAGGGTATTCTGTAACCTGACTGGGGCAACAGCAAATCTTTGCTCTCGGTTTCACCTGCAGTCCAATGGCCAGAAGGAATGGACCAACCAGGACTGTACCCTAAGATGCCTGGCCTCAGAAAGAACCTGAGGAGAGGTGTGACCATTGATGTGGGCAGAGATTACCACAACACCTTACAGCATTTGGTGCACGGATGTCACCATTCAAGTGCCAGTTCGTCTATCCTCTCCTCTCTTTCCAGAACAGAGGGCTAAGTTTGGAGTCCCTGTGGCCAAAGATCTCATCCAACGCTCCAAGCAAAATTGGATTAGGGAAAGTGAGATTTTGCTGGCCTCTACCCGGAAGGCAGAGACCAAGGTGAAATTAAGGAGAAGACAGGGACCCACTTTGCAGCCTGGGTAACAGGACTGACTGTCGACTCATGATTTACCTCTTCAAGTAGAGTCTAGAAAGTTGGTGCCCAAGTTCATTAGACCCTCAAATTCCTCGGGAAAGTAAACCTGGTGACTTACACTTTGCAGCTCCCCAAGACCCTAAAGATCAATCCCACCTTCCATCTCTCTAAATTAAAATCTGTCGGCACCAGCCCCTTAGCTCCACTGCCACCCAGGTTTATCATCAGGGAACAGGTCTTCACAGTGATAATATTTTTCGACTCGCATACTGTTCGAGGTATTCGCCAATACCTCATGGACTGGGAAGGATTCGGATCCAAGATGAGGCGCTGGGTTCCTAAAAGAGACATCTTAGAGCTAGCTCTCATCCATGACTACCATCACGACTTCTCCAAGCAGCCAGACCCATCACGAGTGTGGCCGTAGGAGAGGGGGGTCCTGTTACCAGATGCTCCAAACTGCATCAGCTTCCAGGATTTAGATGCTTAAAACTCTCCTGAGTATTGATAGCAGGTGTGACCCCTTTAAGTGTTCATAACAGTCCTGCTAATTTAAATTAATCCAATATTAATCCCAATTTTCCCTTATATTCTCATCAGCTGCCCTCAGATCTGCCAATTACCTACAATGAACAATCTACAGTAACAAACTAACCTATCAATGCCCCGTATCTTTGACATGCAGGAGGAAACCATAGATTATTGCCTTGGCTATTGAGTGTCTCAATAACTGTCTCTTCCACATTCACTAGGATACTGAAAAGTAATTACTGTAGTTACTTAAATAAATGAAGATAATTATTTATAAAATTTAATTTTTTCACTGTGGTCTTTCTTCCAAGTATAAAGACAACTTTTCCCCGGGGACAGAGTCACTACAACTTTCAATATTAAACATTACTGTAATATGTGCACCTCCAAGAGTCCTTGTCCTGGTTTGGAGGTTTGTGTGCTTCAACGAACTGGAGAGCAATGTTGGCTGGAGTCAAGGCTTTATGTTTGGCTCTTGATAGGGTCACCCATGTCAAGCAGGTCAAAGGATGGAGACCAGACTGCCAGTCCTCCAGGTTTGGGTGTTCAGCTCAGGGCTAACAACCCTGACTGGCTAAACAAAATTGTTATGGAAACAGCAATGAAGAACCCTTCTACATCTGAGTGTGACGATATTCCTGGGTGTCCACTTGGGACTTGCATGATGGCCAGTAGTGAAAATCGAAGGAAACTACTGACACGATGAAAGAAGCCCTGAACACTACGAGAGATGGAAGACCTTCATTGCTGTCATAAATGCCAGTGACGTAATGGGCAGTAAGTAAGTAAGATGTGCAGTGCTATCAGTCACATGGTACAGATCTTGCTGTGATATCAGACCATTCAACATATACACTCAACATCTGATAACATTGACACTCTTCAGCCACTTCCAAAGTGTGGAAACACGAGGCAGCAGATGCTACGATATGGAGCAACAAAAAGAAACGTGGTATAGGAATAGAGCAGGCCTAGAGGCATATCTAGGTGAGGTGGGGTGGCAGAAAGAGTTGTCAATGTTTCAACTTGAAATCCAGCATCAGCTTTTGAGTTGAAATGTCAGAAATGTCTTCTCCCCCCTGCCCCCACACCCCCTCCACCCCACTGACATCGTTCAATCCTCTAGCAGACTGCTTATTGCTTCCAGATTTGGAAAATGACATAAATGTATGAAAAAAAGCTAAACCCACATTCCTCACCCAAACTCCAGATGTCACTGGAAAGGGACAAACCTTCAGGAAAGAGTGTACATATACTTACTGCTCCTGTATGGATTGTCATATATAGCTACTGGTATTTCAGGCACCTATTAGTGAGAATTTGTTTGATTTTCCAAAGGAGGTGGGAGGTTGACTGTGACTATGCATCTTAATGAAAAGATGCTCGAAGATCAGTAGGCTGAGAGAAGCACTGAGGTATAAGGTTCTCTCAGGAGGTTTTTCATAATCTTACTAATGGCTTTTCTCTGTGCTTTTTATACTCTCCCTGACCAATCACTGCTCATCTTCCTCCTCTTCTGTCCCCAGATTGAATGTTATGGATGATGGTCTCGCAGTGATTCATGCTCCATAAAGAGCAGGATGGGATGACTCAAATGATGTATGGAAAAGGCCAAGTTTGTCTTCTTGATTAAACTCACTGGCCTCATTAAATTCTTTCGACAGCTGATGGAAGTTTCTCTTTTTATTACTTAACCCATGTGGTACAGTGTCGTGATGTTGGTCATATTTGCATTCCCATGTGTCTCTATATTCTTTCAAATTCAACTCTTCTGTCCAGTCCAGACCTTCAAGGTTTGCAACTCAGACTGTCACCCACTTTCCCACTTCCCAGCCGTTCATTTCTGAGGTGCCACCTTTTGGCACTGGTGAATCTCTGCGACTGAGGTGGCCAATGAAACAAAGAAAACAACTAAGTACGTCATTACTCACTCTTTTTCTGGTAAACAGTCATCGTAAACAATAGCCTGTAACTTTCCTTTGGACTTGAAGGTAATTTGATCTGGCACAACCGAGGCGAGGTGAGGGAGCAATCACTGAGAGTGAGGAAGACCCGAGGTTCAAGTGCCAGGTTGAATTGGAAAGGTTGGGTACAGGCCAAATCGAGGCAGCAGGATCCAGGCCCCTGAGTGCATTGAAGTGACTGAATGTGACGTTTGGATGATGATTTAAGTGTCGAGCCAGATTGAAAAGGTTAGGGTGTCAGGGCCCATGGTGAGTGATGGCCGGTTCAGTTCACAGCTCCATGAGGTTCACTCTGTGCTGAATTAAGGGTTTGGAGACAGACTCTCTTCAGTTCTGAATAGTATTTGCTTCCTTTTGGGGTTATTTTTTTGTTTTGTGGCTGCCTGTAAGAAGACTATCTCAACGTTGTATAATGTATTTTGAACTTTGAACATTAGACACAAGACATAGGAGCTGAATTAGGCCTTGTGGCCCACCGAGTGTTCTCTGCCATTAGATTGTGGCAGATTTATTTTCCCTCTGAACACCATTTTCCTGCTTTCTCCCCATAATTTTTGACACCCTTATTAACCAAGATTTTATCAATGTCCACTTTAAATATACCTAATAACTTGACCTCTGCAGCCATCTGTAGCAATGAATTCCACAAATTCACTACCCTCCAGCTACAGAAATTCTTCCTCATATCTGTCTAAATGGACATTCTTCTGCCGAGGCTTTGCCTCCTAATACCAAACCTCTCCTACATTTTGAAACACCCTCACTATGTCCATTCTATCTAGGCTTTCAATATCAGATAGGTTTCAATGAGATTCCCCCTCATCCTTCTAAACTCCAGCAAGTACAGGCCCAGACCTATTAAAAGCTTCTCCTATATTAACCATTTCATTCCTGAGATCACTCTCATAATCCTCCTCTGAGCTCTCTGCATTACCAACACATCCTTTCTTTGATAAGGGGCAAAAATTGGCTCAGAATACTCTCAATGCTGTCTGAGCAAACCTTATAAAACCTCAGCATTACATCCTTGCCTTTATATTCTAATTCTCTCCAAATGAACACTAACATTGCATTTGCCTTCCTAACCACTGACCAAACCTACAAGTTAACCATTTGAGAATCTTGCACCTCTAATTTCTCAATTCACTCCCTGTTTAGAAAATAATCTAATCCTTTATTCCTTCTATCAATATGCATGAACGTGTACTTCCCTACACTGTATTCTATCAGCCAATTCTTTGCCCATTCTTCTAATCTGTTCAAGATGCCCTCCACTTGTCTTTGTGTCATCTGGAAACTTTGCCGTAAAGCCATCAATTCTATCATCAGTATCATTAACATATAACATGAAAAGCAGTGGACCCAACACTAACCCCTGCAGAACTTTAGTCATCGGATGCCAACCAGAAAAGGCCCCCTTTATTTCCATTCTTTGTCTTTTGCCAATCAGCCAATCTTCTATCTATGTTAATATCTTTCCTGTAACATCATGAGCACTTATCTTGTTTTTCAGCCTCATGTACAGCACCCTGTCAAAGGCATTCTGAAAGTCCAAGTGAACAACATCTACTGACTCTCCTTTGTCTATTCTGCCTGTTACATCCTCAAAGAATTGTAACAGATTTGTCAGTCAAGAGTTTCACTTAAACAAACTTTGGCTGACTTTGCTGACTTTGGCTTATTTCATTGTGTGCCTCCAAATACCCCATCCTTAATAATGGACTCTAACAACTTACCAACAACTGAGGTCAGGATAAATGGCTTGTAATCTCCTAAATTTTCAAAAGTTTCAAAGGTTCAAAGATCTAATTTTAATGTCAGAGAAATGTATACAATATGCATCCTGAAATGCTTTTTCTTCGCAAACATCCACAAAAGACAGAGGAGTGCCTCAAAGAATGAACGACAGATAAATACAAGAACCCCAAAGTCCCCCCCAGCTCCCCTCCCTCCCATGCATAAGCAGCAGCAAGCAACAACCCCCCCTCCTCCCACTGGCAAAAAAAGGCATGTATCAGCACTGCCACCAAGCATTCAAGCATGCACAAAGCAATAGCAAAGACACAGACTTACAGTTACCCCAAAGACTCGGCATTTCATCCGGCATACGACATACCACAGATTTTCTCTCTCCCTAATAAGGGAGAGAAAGGTGTTTCCATTTTTCACCAGCGAGCCAGGAGACATAACAAACTGTAAACCAACCATCGTAAACCAACCAAATCGTTGGTTTACGATGCTAAAAGTCTGTTATGTTGCTTTTTCCAAGCTCTGTGCCTGAAGATCGCAAAGACTTTGCCTTCCTACTTAAAGAGTGAGTGATATTTGCAATTTTCTAGTTCTCTGGAACCATTCCAGAATTCAACGATTATTGAAAGATCACTATTAATGACTCCACAATCCCTTCCGCTACCTCTTTTAGAACTCTAGAGTCTAGTCCATCTGGTCTAGAGGTTTATCCGCTTTCAGACCTTTCAGCTTCCCAAGCACCTTCTCCTTAGTAATAATGATTATACTCACTTCTGCACCCTGACTCTCTAGAATTTCTGGCTGTCTGCTTGTAACTTCCACAGTGAAGATTGAAACAAAAACCTTACTCAGTCCATCCAGCATTTCTTTGTTCCAAATGTCTACTTCACCAGCATCATTTTCTAGAAGCAAACGTCCATTCTTGCCTCTCTTTTTTTCTATATATCTAAAACAAATTTTGTTATGCTATTATATTATCAGCTAGCTTAACTTCATATTTCATCTTTTCTCTATTGCATTTTAGTTGCCTTCTGCTGGTTTTAAGAGCTTCCCAGTCCTTCTAGATTTCCACCAAATTTGGCTATATCACATGTCCCCTCTTTTGCTTTTGACTTACCTCGTCAGCTGCAGATCTCCCCTTTAGAATGCTGCTTCTTCTTTGTGATGAACTCTTCCTGTGTCTTCTGAATTACTCCCAGAAACTCCAGTCATTGTCATCCTCCCTACTGGCGCCCCTTCAAAGAATTTTGGTCAGCTCACCTCTCATGCCTCTGCAGTTACCTTTACTCAACTATGATACATTTAATTTTAGCTTCTTCCTCTCAAACTGCAAGCTAAATTCTATCATATTATAATCTCTTCCTCCTAAGGGTTTTTTTTTAAGCTCTGAAATCAAATCTGGTTCATTGCACAATACCAAACCCAGAATTGCCTTTCCCCTGTTGGGCTCCAGAAAACATTCCCTTTCACTGTATGCACTAGGGGAGCTATGGTTGTTTGTATTTGGCGAGGAGGAACTAAGAAGGTATTATTAAGAGGTATGAAAAAGCTGAACAATATGTGAAATTGGACTCTCAAAATCAGTTTAGCATGGCCCAGATATGACAGCAAAAGCTACAGCTTGAAACTCAGAACCAGAAAAGATGAATGAACAGATTCAGTGCTGCTATTTCGCACTGAAGGTGATGAATGTTTGAAATGGATTGTCTGAGAAAACTGTCAAGGCTGATAGCAGCAATAATTTTAGAAGGAGATGAACAGGCTTTTGGCAAGCAAATCAATTAAGGAATTTAGGTAGTGTGCTGTTCATTCTTTTCTTGAACAATGGGATTAGATAGATGAACTGAAGTTGTATATTCTGGTTCCTTGCACCGCTTTGTCTTTGTTTCCCTGTTCTGACTTATGTTACAGAGCATACCTTGCTGGCTCCTGGGCTCAGTGTTCCTCTGCTTGATGAATACCTTTGCTAAAATACACGCACATCATCTTTGACAAGGGATAAGCAGTCAACATTTTGTGATGAGAAACTTCATCAGGACTGGGAAGGGAGGGGGAAGGAACCAGGATCAGACAGTGGGGGAAGACGAAGGAGGACAAGCTGGCATGTGATAGGTGAGACCAGGTGAGGGGGGAAGGTAGGTGGGGGAATGGAGATGAGGTAAGAAGCTGGAGGTGACAGGTGAAAGAGGTGAAGGAGGAGGAATCTGATAGGAGAGGATCGTGGACCATGGAAGAAAGGAAAGGAGCCAGGGGAGGGTGACTGGCAGGTGAGGAAAAGAAAGGGGGTGAGAGGGGAGCCAGAATAGGAAATGAACAAAGAAAGAAGGGGGAAAGGGGAAGAAATTACCAAAACTTAGAGAAATCAAAATTCATCAGGTTGGAAACAGAATATGTGATGATGCTCTTCCAACATGAGTTTAGTCCATCATGATAGTAGCGGAGGCCATATACAAACATGACAGAATGGGAATGGGAAGTCAAATTGAAGTGGATAGCTACCAGTAGATCCTGCCTTTTGCTGTGGATAGAGCAAAGGTACTCAATTTCTTCAACTTCTGCTAATTTCTCACCCTTCCCTCCTCCTCTCTTTGACATAAGAGATTCTGTGGATGCTGGAAATCCAAAGCAATACACTCAAAATGCTAAAAGAACTCAGCAGGTCAAACAGCGTCTATGTAAATGAATGAACAGTGAGCATTTTCGTCATGGTGTGCTCTCGGAGGACTGGACCCAAGTTCAGAGGAACAGCAGGCTTTCTCTGTCACAGGGGTCACTGGCACTGACTCAATCCAGGAGCTGCAAACTGTAGGCTCACAACTCAATGCAGGAGCAGAGGAATGTCAGAATCCCCATGATGAGACGGAAATGAGAGGTTAGACATAGGAAAATCAGCAGCGCCTCAGAGGGGCAACTGAGCAAAGCAAATCATTCTCTCCAATACAATGACTCTGCTAAGGCAGTAAATGAGACTCCTATTTAAATAATCACAGAATGTGAGAAACACATCCCAGTCACAATTAACTTGACAAGATTAAACCAAAAGCACAAAGGCTTAACTGCTCTAGTTAAGATAGTGATTAGTAAATGCAATTGCTCAAAAATCCAAGAAGCTCAACACGCTACAAAGATCATGACCGTTTCAAGCCAAGTCCCTTCATCAGGGCTAGAATGAAGGGTGAAGATGCCAGAATAAGAAGGTGGGAGAAGGGGAAGGAGGACAAGCTATCTCCTTCTAGCTTGTCCTCCTTTCTCTTCCCCCCACTTTCTTATTCTGGTATCTTTCCCCTTCCTTTCTAGTCCTGATGAAGCATATTGGCCTGAAATGTTGACTGACCTGCTGAGTTTCTCCAGCATTTCTCCCTCTCTCCCTCTCTCTCCCCCTCCCTTCCCTCCCCCTCCTTCCCCCTTCTCCTCCCCCTCCTCCCTCTCCCTTCCCCCTCACTCCCTCCCTCCATTCCTCACTCTGATTACTTTTCACCTTCTCTCCTCATCAGACCATCAACTCCATCTGAGTCCATCTCCTCCTTCCCTTTCTTCAATAGTCCACTGTCCTTTCTCATTAGATTCCTTTTCAGCCCTTTATCTTGTTTACTTTATCTTCTTCCCCCCCCCCCCCACCCACTTTCCCCCTCATCTGGTCTCACCTATCACCTGCCAGCTTGTACTGCCTCCCTTCCCCCACCTATTTATTTAGGCTTCTGCCTCCTTGCTTTCCAATTCTGATGAAGGGGCCCAAAAAGTGAACTGCTTATTCCCCTCCACAGATGCTGCCTAAATGGCTGAGTTCTTCAATCATTTTAAGTGTGCTCCTCAAGATTTACCACATCTGTAGAGTCTATTCCACACATCGTCTCTGCCTGGACAATTGACAGGCCCACTTTCTTTCAAAATGCATGATGGTAATACAACAGATTAATAGTGAAAAACCTGCCTGATAGGGTTAAAACTCTAATAGTCTTTCAGCTAAAAAGGCATTTAAATATTGAATTCATTGTGCTGTGATCAATGAGGAGTAAAATTAATAAAATTATTTTGCAGCATACAAACTGACAACCAGATAATCTGTTTTATAAAGTTGATTGAAGGACAAATGTTGCCAAGACACCAATGACAACAGCTCTTATACAAAATTCTACTACCACAACTTTTCTTCTAACTGGAAGCATCCACCTAATCTTGCCTTCACAAGTCACCTTAAAACAGGATTTTGAATAGTATACCAGCTCCTCAGAGCTACAATGTCAGACCAGAATTTTGAACTCAACGTTCTAAAATGCAACTTGAAACTGCAGCCTTCTGATCACAGATCAGCGAACTCCCGGCTGAGCCACAGCTGCGTAAAAAAAATAAGATTCATTCTAATTGTTCCCTAATTTCTTCTGTCACTTGTCTAAATTAAATAATACTTCTGTTATAATTAGATAATTGCCCATGTGCAATGAAAATCTGATGAAGTCTTTGCTTTTATTTTACACAAGTTGAGCAGTGCAATAAACCTTGCATATCAATTGCTATTTGTAATAAATGAATAATGAATTTTCTTTCAGAAAATTTGTTATTACATTTTATTACTGTTGGAAAAGGCTTTATTCCAATTCAGTTAGAAGAAACAAGATTTCCTTTTTTTGCAAGGTATGTGGGCTTGAAGTCATGTATTTAATGCAATAAAATCAAATTCAAAGGCAACTAAGAAGGAGGCTTCAATGTAACACATCATATTGCAGTCAGTTCCTGGTACACATCCATTTTCAGAACCCATTTCTTTGCTCCAACCTTGTTTGTCAAAATGTCAAACCAATATCTCCTAGTACTGTGAAAAATGACAAACATGGTGCCAAATCAAGTTTGAATCAGCCCAGTGCCTATAGCCCCAACCCACCAGCATCTATTTGGGGTATTAAGTTTCCAGTCACGCATAGCAATATTCCAGCAGTGACTCAGTCTCAGGTGGTATGTCATCAAGGTCACACCATGGAATACCTGGACAGTTTTGGATAGGAGGGTAGGGTAGAGGTAAAGTTTTGTCTCTTGTTAGAACTGGGGGAATATCTCCCCATTTTCAAAATCAGAGAAATTTAAAAACTATGAATCCTTAACAATTAATGAAATTAATTGAAATTCTAAGTACTAAAATTGGTAAAAGCATTTAAAAAAAGTAGTAAAATTATTAGTCAATTAAACTACTTTTGCAGTCCAAATCTCCAGGTTGAGTCTCACTATTTAAATCGTTGAATGGTCCCCCATTCCAAACCAGATCTGGCAGTGGATTGCTGAGGCAGATTTCCCAGAATAATGTTGTGGATGTTTAGCATAATCAAGTGCCTGAATTGAATTGAATGCGGATTAAAACATGCCAATACAACTCTGCAATTATCTTATATTAGGACGGTTAAGGTGGTTCTGCCAGTGTTGAATTGGCCCATCATCAAATTATAAAAGAATATGGCTTTGAAGTCCTTTTGGATAACATAATATTTTTGCATGCTTCAAGAATAAACATGAGCTAAAACTCAGTTACCAAATGTAATTGGCAACTCTATGCATGCAGAGGTTGCTTTGCAATATTGTGATGTAGCCCTTCTCACACAGAGGCTGCTCAGTGTGTGCAAAGATGTTACTTTTTGGATTTTCTTCCATCAATATGAATTTCCAGTTTGAATGGGACTCAACTGCAGAAGCAACCTTCACTGGAAGGTGCTCCAAATATTGGTCTTTGCTTATTTGGTCAGTGAAAAACCAGAATGGTCCCTCAGCAAACTTTCTGTGTGAAAAGCCTTTTCATAAGGTGGTACTTCAGGACAGCCAACCAATTTAATTCAACCACACTTGTTTCATTGATATTTGAATTATGTATTCATGGTGGTGTGTAGATACATCTCTACCAAAGGAAGTGTAAGGCATTCCTTCCCTCTCCTGGCCTGCAGGTCACCCTTAGCAAGGTGTGGCAGCTGCTTAGCCACCCCCTTCCCCTTGTTCAGGGTCATGTGAAGCCATTGGAGCAGATGGTGGATGGTTGTATGAGCAGCTGGTGCGTATCACATGTCCTGGTTGTGTGAGCACTGATGCCAATCTCTGAAGGGTATTGATAATGGCTGGGGTCACCCATCTTGTTAATAAACTGCTCAGAAGGCAATGGCAAACACTTCTGTAGAAAATCCATGACCATCCATGTCATATGACATGACATATAATGATGACGATGTATCATGCATATCCTGACCCTTAAGGGTTGCTGTCGAGCTTCCCTGCATGTTACAGACTGAACATAATGTAAGAGAGCATTCTGGGTAGATGACTTGCAAGAAAAATAAACAGCAGTACATTTGTTTCTCATCTCTCCGTCTCTCGTTTGTGTCATTCACGGCCACCTGGCTTTCCAGTGCCACAAGCAAAACACTTTGAATGTTCAAAGATCAAAGTGAGTTTATTATCCAACTGCATTTACATTACCAGCATGGTAGCATGGCAGTTAGCATGAAGTTTTTATAGCCCCAGCGACCTGGATTCAACTCCCACCATCGTCTGTAAGGAGGTTGTATGTTCTTCCCATGACTGCCTATGTTGAAGACGTATGGGTTAGAAGGTTAATTGGGTGTCATTTGGTGGCAGTCTTGTTACCATGCTTTCAGTCTATACATCTAAAATCTAAATCTAAAAACCAACTTGAGTTTCATTTCCTTACAGGAAAAAATATTTTCAATCAGATTTATTAAATACTATACATAAACAGGCAATGACTGATAAACTGTGCAAAAAGAAAATAATACTGAGCACACAAACTGTAAATAGTCCTTGAAAGTGAGTCTGCATCTGTAAGTCACAGAATCAGATTAGAGTTGTCATGGTTAAAATTATCCACGCTGGTTCTGGAGCATAATAATTTTAGGGTAATAACTGTTCCTGAAACTGGTGGTGAGGGATCTAAGGCTTCTGTATCTCCTGCACAAGGTCATGGCCTGGATGGTGGAGGTCTTTGGTGATGGATACTGCTTTCTTATGGTGTTTTGTGTTTTCTCCTCGTTTGCTATGGATTCAAGAAAAAAATATGGCCAAATACAGCTCTGTAAAATGCAATAAGTTGCAACAGGTATGAGATTACAAAGGCAAGATTATACCTCTTATACAACTGGGAGATCAATGTACAGAAAGCATGAACGTTGTGATTTCTGGGATGGCAGGATTAATGTATGCAAGAAACCGGGATGACTGGGTTTATCTACTAAAATTAGGAAATGAAAGGGATTTCAAAATCCCAAAAGCCAAGATGCAAGAATGTTTCTAACAGTGACAATATGCAGAAACAATGTCATAGACTCGGTGCACAGTTTACAATTAGGATTGAGATAAGGAGAAATTACTATATTTAAGATGTGGTGAACTTATAGACTTCTCTACTACAGAAGACAGATGAGCCCAAAATTTTAAATATACTCAAAAAGGAATTATCCATAGTGAGAAACATAGAAAAACATAGAAAAACTACAGCAAGCCCTTTGGCCCACAATGCTGTGCTGAAAATGTACTTACTTTAGAAATTATCTAGGCTTACCCATGGCCCTCTATTTTTCTAAGCTCCACATACCTATCCAGGAGTCTCTTAAAAGACCCTATCGAAGCCACCTCCACCACTGTCCCCAGCAGCCCATCCTATGCACTCACCACTCTGCATAATAAACTTACCCCTGACATCTCTGACTAAAGAGATTGAGGGAGAAAGCAGGAAAAGTTGCTTAAATTGGATGAACAATCATGATACTCCAGATGGTGAGCCAGGATCAAAGGGCAGAATGGACCACTTTTTTATATGTTTTAAGTATTGTGCCGCTTAGAACATCACTTTCGCATGAACTCTATCAAAACTGGCCTACTGTGCATCCCCTCTGTAGCACCAGTTCATACTCTTTGTTATACATTGAAAAATTTTTCATGGTTTCTACTTCAGACCAATATTCATTGAAAGGCGAAGTGTGAAAATCTGGAGCCCTTGCAGCAAAGCTGCAGAACTCAGAAAGCTCTCAGCATTTATTTCTAGGCAGAAAAGAGAACTGGGAACAGTGAAAGAGAACAGAAAAGAGATGGGATTCCGTTTCAGATGTAGTTATCACATGCACATCAAAAAAAGTGAATAGAAACTCCAATGATAATGATTATCCAACTATTTAGCAATTGCATGATGCAGATGAATTCACCTGTATTAACAACAAAGATTCAATTCCTGTTGAAAGCAACAGAAACCCTCGATGAATGTTAGGAATTAATGCCCAAGAGGACATCCCTTTTGAACAGAGATGAGGAAGAATTCTTTGGTCAGGGGTGGTGTATCTGTGGAATGCATTGCCACTGACAGCTGTTAAGGCTAAGTCATTGGGTATATTTAAAGCGGATGTTGATAGATTCTTGATCAGTAAGGATTTCAAAGGATACGGGGAGAGGGCATGAGAATGGGGTAGAGAGGGATGATAAATCAGCCTTGATGGAATAATGGAGGAATCTCAGTAGGCCAAATGGCCTAATACTGCTCTTATGGTCTTATAGGAAAATCCTTGGACTGATATCAGTTGCTCTAATTGAGGCAGGCTTTTTCAAACGTGAAATAGATTTGATTGGATTCAGTAATCTGTGAGATGGGCACATTAGGAAGATTCAAAACAGTTGAATCAATAACTTACTGAAAAGCTAATACCTGCACCACCTAACCTTGTTGCCTTTGTAGAAGATTTTGCTACAACTTCGTATTCTGCCTATTTGCACAATGGTTTGAAAATTGTCAGTACGATAAGCCCCAATCAGCAAACAGGTGAATGTTTGAATGCAATGAGCAAATGTATTTCGAGTTAGTAAATCACAACATTGCCAGGCCATTGGGTCATTAGCTTTCATTTCGGGTGCCAGCAGATTGAAACTGGGTTTAGAGACTAGAAAATTAGATGGAGATGAGTCCAAGAGAACATTTACCCTATAGAATCCATGGTGACTCTGTGGAACAATCTAATCATTCACGGGGCTGGAGCATGGCAGCTCATTGCAAGTTGTTCTCAGAAGATCCATTCACTTCCTCTCTTATAAATGCTCTGTGTTTTTCTCTGTAACTAACTGCATTCTATATTCCTTTACCCTTGCACTACCTTCATGTACTGATGCTGTGAAATAATCTGTCTGGATGGCAAGCAAAACAAAGTTTTTCACTGTATCTGGCACATGTAACAATAATAAACCAATTTTAACCTGCAAGTTTACTTTTCTCAAAGTAATATCTAATTTGCTTTTAAAGTTGGTAATCATCTCAACTCCCACAGCCCTCACAGCAAGTTCCAGTTCTCTAATACACCTGAATAAAGAAGTTCTTCCTCATATTAATATTAATCTGTCTTGCTTAGACTGCAGACTCAGTGTCTGCTCATTCTTGTGCTCTCATCTAAAGAGAGTAACATTTCCTTAATTCAATCTATCATCGTCTTGTATAAGTATATTAGAAAGTTAGAGTTCCATGTAACAAAGGTAA
Organism: Hemitrygon akajei; assembly: GCF_048418815.1. Lineage (NCBI taxonomy): Eukaryota > Metazoa > Chordata > Chondrichthyes > Myliobatiformes > Dasyatidae > Hemitrygon > Hemitrygon akajei. The sequence goes on along the minus strand of NC_133134.1, from coordinate 145,371,005 downwards.
TACAATAGCCCTGGGTGAATTTAATCTGCATGTAAACCTGGCAAAGCACATCAGCACGAACAGTTCAGAAGAAAAATTTATAAAACAGGTAACATATTTGTTTTTTTAAGTTCAATGTGTTGAAGAACAACAAGAGAACAAAAAACTATTTTGAATGTAGCATAATAAAAAGATTAGTTAAAAATCTGGTAGTTAATGGGCTTTAAGGAATGGTGATCATAAAGTGATAAAATTTTGTATTAAGATTTTTAGTGATTAGTTCATCTGAAACATGATTTTAAACCTGAATGAAGTGAACCTCAAAGAGGCACAAGTTGGAAATGATAGGTTGACAACCGTTATAATCTGCCAATGAACAACTTTCAAAAATTAGATCAAAGAAAGGAAAAAAAACAGTAAACATACAGTAAAACCAAAATGCTGGAAGAACTCAGCAGATCGGGTCACATCTTTGGAAAGAGGAAGAGCAGGGGCGTATCTACGGAAAATAGCGCCTATGGCAAGCACTGAAATTGCGCCCCTGTCCAAACATCTGACACCCATCTTTTAGATAACTTTACCATAATATCAGACCAAAAATACAAGTCAAGCTCGTTAATCTTTTAATTAACAAATTATGGCACTACATGAAAATTATAACTGCACCTTCCTTGCTTTCACTGAAGCAAATTGGTCTATGATGTGTTCAAAGTCAGTTTTTTCAGTTTCTTCACTTTCTACACTCAGCAGAGCAAGATCAGAGTCTGCCTTGACCCATGGAGGCTCTCAAATACGGAAGTATTAGTTTTAACTTGCTGAATGATCTCTCACAGCTGGCGATGGAAACTGCAATGGTTAGCATTATCTGAATAGCAATGTGAAGATTGGGGAAGGTGCTCTCATCTCCGTACTGAACAATAAATTCAAGAAGCTCTTCATGTCTTGATATTTTCATGTTGACCCGCCTTGATAGCAACATTCTGCAATCCAAAATTTCTTCATATAGTTGCTGTCCATCAACATTAGAGCTGTACAATTCACCCAAATTTTCACACTTCTTCTTTAGGTCATTACTGTCGGCGCCGTAACACAGTCCCTCGACATCGAGAAGGAACCCAAACTTGGCATCAGTGTCGTGCAAATGAGCGAACCTTTTGTCCATTTCTCTGTGAAGACAGTCAAGTGTTCCCTTCATGACTCTTTCCATTTCCTCCTTAGCTGTTAACCCAGCGTCTCTCAGGTTCTCATCAGCCATTCATTTCTTTCATCTCTGACGTCTTTCAACTTCAATATTCCATACTATTTTTAAAAATTTTTTGCTCAGCATAACAAAACTTTCAATTTCCAGATACATTTACATTTACATTTCTTCTCCTCACAGATATCAGGTATCAGAACACTTCCATCAAAATATAGACATCGCCACAACATCCTATACAAAAGCCCTTATTAGTATAGCAGACAGGTTTACATCTATATACTGCAGAAAAGGTTGCCGTGTTTTATGAAAACTATTTGTTTTTGAGTGTACCATACATGTCAAAAAGTCAAAGAAATATATTCCATGATTAATTTACGCCAACCAAAAAGTCCAGGGGCCTTATTGGATATCCAACAAAGTAAAATGTTCTTCCTCGCACAAAAAGTCAAGATGTTAAAAAGTTTTTCTGATGTGCCTTAATAATACGACTGCTGGGTAAGCCTAAGAGAAAAGACATTGGGTCCAGTTCAAGCTCCATCTTCAGAGATGGATCTTGATTTCATTTTCCATTTCACCCAAAATATCACTCCAGTATCCCTGAAGTTTGGGACAAGACCAAAAACAGTAGGTGAAAGTTGCAGTATTTATTTTACATTTAGAACACATTGGAGAAACCCCCGTCTTAAATTTCAAGAGACGATCTGGAGTCAGATGGGCTCTATGCAGAATTTTGAGTTGCAATGCTTTAGTTCTACTATAAACTGAAATCTTCTTTGCATTATCACAGATGTCTTCCCATGTTTCATCTGTAATTTCTACTCCCAGCTCTTCATCCCAGATCCTTTCCAGCTGCTCCCTCTCCACAAGAACATTCCCTCAGGATGCTGTAAAAAGTACTAATGGAAACTCATCCTTAGAACAAAACACCCTCTTTTCTATGTCAGAACTATAGAAATCAGTTAACAATGATGTTTTTTTCTGTATATAATCTCTTATCTGAAAGAAAAGAAAAAGATCCTTGTTGGGTATGTTAAATTTCTGTACTATTTGACTAAAAAACATCATCGTTCATTCATCAAACAAATCTCATAGATGGAAATACCCTTAGACTTCCAAAGTTTAAATCCAGAATCCATTATGCCAGGCTGAAAATCTGGACTGCTGGTTATTGGAGTGAAGGGTGATATTTTTGCTGTGTTGCCCTCAATTTGTCGCACCACCCTCCAAGCCCTGACTGTATTAACTGTTATTGGATTGCGACAATATTCCTTAACTAGTTTCATCTTACTGAGAAAAAACAAATTAATAAGAGGGCATTCTGCTTGTGAAGCTTCAACGTCAAATTGAGGAGGGGTCCCTGCAAACCCAGTCAACCACATAAGATAAAAAGGAACTTAATTGATATATTTTGATGTCTGGAAAATCCAGACCCCCCTAGACTACTAGGAAGCTGTAACTTGGACATTTTAATACAGGGTCTTTTTTCATTCCAGATGAAAAAAATAAACCAGCCATTTATTTTTATAGCAGGGTTTGATAAGAAAATTAGAACATCATCCGCATACAATGTAATTTTATATGACTTTAGTCCTATGTCTGGAGCAGATATTTTGGGGTCTCGCCGAATAGGCTCAGCCAATGGCTCGATCACTAGTGTGAAAAGTAGTGGTGATAAAGGGCAGCCCTGCCAGCTGCCCCTCAGAATACTAAAATTATCCGACCTAATACCATTAGTGAGAATCGCAGCCAAAGGGTCATTATAAAGAACCTTCACCCACTTAATAAAATTATTGCCCAAACCAAATCGTGCTAAAGTGAAAAAAGATACTGCCATTCAACACGATCAAAGGCCTTTTCTGCATCTAAGGAAACCATTGCCTGTTGCTGACATGCCTGAATCACATTAAGAAATCTTCTGATATTGTTAGATGATCTACAGCCTTTTACAAAACCCGTTTGATCCTCTTTTATGATAAAAGGTAACACGGTTTCTAATCACAACACTAAGGTTTTAGATAAGATTTTAAAGTCAACATTTAACAATGAAATAGGCCTGTAGGAGACACAATCTTCAGGGCTCTTTCCTTTCTTAAGAATTAGGGAGATATTAGCTTCTCTCAATGATGGTGGGAGGAGACTACAATTAAATGCATAATTGAACATGTTTAGCATTGGCTCTGATAATAACCCTGTGAACTCTTTATAGAATTCACTAGTGAGTCCATCAGGACCGGGGGTTTTCCCATTTTGGAGCTGTCTCACAGCTTCCTGTATCTCATGTATAGATAACGGAGCATTGAGGAGGGACTCTTGTTCAGAAGAAATGCCTAGGAGGTCTAAGTTCCTGAAAAATGTCTCCATCCTAGATTGTCCATCATTACATTGCTCAGATTGATACAGTTTAGAATAAAAATTCTTAAGCACAACATTAATCATTTTAGAATTACTAGTGAGGGCTCCTGTCCCATTCCTAATTGAAGCAATAGTCTGAGAGGCATTTTTCTTTCTAGCTAAATAAGCCAGATACCTACCTGGTTTTTCACCATGTTCAAACAATTGTTTAGCAAATGTCAATTTTCTTTTGGCTGCTTGTGTAAGGAAAGAGTTTAGTGTACAGCGTATAATCCTTTTCATTTGGCACAAGCCTTGCTTCCACTAGGCGCTGCTGTTCTGTAGCTGGTCGCTTCTTACCAGCAGAGTAGGAGATAATCAATCCCCTTGCATAGGCCTTAGTGGTTTCCCAGAGCATCAATGGACTACTAGCTGATTTGAAATTAATGGATATGAAAGTTTTGAATTCAGAAGTAAAATAGTCTATAAATGTATTATCTTTTAGAATAAAAGGATTCAGTCTCCAATGTCTAGATCGTGCTGAATTATCTTTGGGCTTAGTATTTAAATATACTGCTGCATGGTCAGAAATAGCGATATTTCCAATTGTGCAGGATACAACTAAATCTAGGAGCATTTTGGGGGTTAGAAAAAGGTCTATTGTGGTGTAACACTTGTGTGGATTAGAAAAAAATTTAAAGTCTTTATCTGAGGGATGCAACAACCTCCAGACATCCGCATGTCCTAGTTCTCCACATCAGCCCATGATTTGTTTGGACTGTGAGGAGAGCTTTGGAGGACCACTAGGCACTCCTAGTCCATCAATGGGTCCATGAGACAATTAAAATCCCCACCTACTATAATGTTTTGTATTGAAAAGCTTGTAAGTTTGGAAAAAGCATCTGTTAGGAATTTGAAAGGATGAATTGGAGGGCAGTAAACATTGAGAATACCATATTCCTCTCCATATATTGAAGCCTTAACAATCACAAATGTCCCATAATTATTGTACTGCCCTGCACTGTTTTGTGCACTTTATGTAATCCTGTGCAGGTCTGTAGTCTAGTGCAGTTTTTATGTTGTTTTACATAGTCTAGTGTAGCCTTGTGCTGTCTCACACAGCCTAGTGTAGTTTTGTGTTGTTTCATGTAGCACCAGGGTCCTGGAGGAATGTTGTTTTGTTTTTACTGTATACTGTACCAGCAGTTTATGGTCGAAATTACAATAAACTTGACTTGACCTGACTTGACTTATCCTTAATGCAGTCTAATAACTTAAAGGGTAGGTTCTTCCTAATTAAAATGGCCACCCTCCTACTCCTGGTATTAAAAGATGAACAATAGACTTGATCAAATCCACTCTGTTGCAGTTTTAGATGTTCTTTATCATTTAAATGTGTCTCCTGCAATAAGGCTATATCCACCCTTTCCTTTTTCAGGTTTAGTAGGATTTTCTTTCTCTTGATTGGTGAATGACTCCCCTTAATGTTACAAATGCACAATGTTAATATATTACTGGCCATAACCCTTTATAACAATCACGTGACTCCGGAGGAGAAAAAACCCGACTTAAAATCAGCTGAGCAGCAATAAGTAAATAAAAAAACACACATAAAAACAAAGCGCCAACAGCACTGAACAAGAAGACTTACCCCACATTTAAAGGGGATATCTGAACCTTCTAACACCCCATATTCTGTCCCACTGCCAATATGGTATTTAACATAGTCAAAAATGAAAACGGCATAATTTATCAATCCACCGATTTGTTACCATCATGTTTAAACTCCTTCAGGCTGGAGCAGCACCGCTAATTTAAACAAATAATGAAACTGTATTAATCAAAACAAACACGTTACCCATCCTATAAGATATCTTGCCGTCGAGTAATGAAAAGGTAAAATAAAGCGACCATCGAGCATGTTATCATCCATAACCAGGCCTACACATTATACTGTATACATTCTTTAGCCCAATGTGTCCACAAAAGTTTTAGCTTTGTCAGGAGAATCAAATATCTTGGTAGTCTCGTTGTAGGCAATTTTCAGCGCCACTGGGTATAGCATAAAGTACTGGATTCCAGATTCTCTCAGCCATTTCTTTACCTAGTCGAATTCCTTGCGCTTCCGAATAACGGCTGCTGAAAAATATTGAAAAAACATAAGCCTGGATCCCTCATACATTAAAGCCTGGTCATCAGTCCCGCGGTGTCTCGGAGCCTCCATCACTCTTTGCTTATCACTGAAGTTATGGAACCGCACGAGGACAGGTCGAGGGCATTGGCCTGGGCCCGGTTTTGGTGCCAGCTTACAATGAGCTCTTTCTAATTTAATGCGTCCAGCCTTGTTTCCAAATCAAGGAAATTAGGCAGCCCAGCCCTCAAAAAACTTCGCTGGTTGGCTGCCTTCTGTACTTTCAGGTAGACCAATGATCCGTTTGTTCTTTCTCCTGCCTCTGTTCTCAAGGTCATCAATATGGTCGGACAGGCTTTGAGCTTGCTTTTCTAGCTTTGGGACTGATCAGTTATAGTTTCTACTGCAGAGACTCGGTCCGTGGCCTCGGTCATTCTTGTATCAAGATTTTTAAGCTCCAATGTGTGGTTTTGGAGTGTCAGAGAGAGTGGAGCCAGCTTCTCATTGATCATTTTGGATATGTTCTCTGTAACTTGCTGCGTCACTTGGCGAAATGCAGAGTCCAATGTGTTAGCAGAGCTAGCAGCAGCGAGCTCCTTAGCCCCGGGCGAGCACTCTGTGCAGCCCATCCTGGTCGCCTTTTTAGTACCTTACGATGGCATGGTGTTGAAGCAGCTCAAAAAAAAATACTCATCAATGTTCATGTCATTAAATCCGACACTTGAGCATTTAAAAAAAGAAGTTGAAACGGATAGGTTTATATGTGAAGTTCTCAGTGTTGCCGTGCTGAGCTCAGCAAAGCAGACTTTCCACTGCGCCGCCATCTTGAAAACCCCCAATATTCCACTCTTGACAGAGACCGACTCCTTCTTCGAGTGACTCACTGACCAACACTTCTCTTTCATCATAAAAATTATCCCGGAGGGCTTTCAAATCCAGGGCAGCATCATGGAAGATCATGCTAGGATCCTGCAGCCTCTTTTGAATACAGTCAATGCGAATGAGTACTTTGTTCCAAAATCCTAACAAAGTCAGAAAATCATAACTCAACATGCGGCTGTACAGCTGCCTTGCATCACTTCTTGTTTCACTGGTCTCGTTTTCATTGTCTATCATGTCCTGGAAAACTTGAAGTATCTCCTCAAGGTACTTGTTGACAGGCTTCACTGCTTCTGTCCTTGCACTCAACCTGGTTTCAGTCTCCAACTTAACAACCACAGGCATTATTGAGTTGTTCCCAGCATTGTGTTGAACGAGAGAAAAACACATAGAGAGCTTGGATGATTCCAAAAAACGTTGACCATTATTGTATCCTGCTTGGCTGCATGTGCACCCATCAAGTTGAGTGAGAGATTGTCGCAATTCACAAACACTGCCAGGTTGTTTTCCTCAATTATTCTTTGATGAACACCACTTCTGTGTCCAGCCATCACAGCAGCATTGTCATAGCTGTGACCAACAATCGTGTAGCTCCATTTCGTCCTTCTCTAGCTATTTCAATATGTCTTCAACCAAGCTCTCAGCATCCTTCTGGCTTATCTGGATAAAACCAAGGAAGGACTCTCTAACACGGACTATTTTCCTCCCAAAATCAACTTCCACATACCTCACTATTTCTGACATCTGCTCACGGTGTGCCTGATCAGGAGTTGTATTGAACATGAGACCATGGTACTTGGCTTTATGAATGCTTCTCAGTAAACTCTGGCAAACAGTGGATGCCATCACCCATCATATGGATGAGTTCACTCTGGACACCCAGTGAAAGATAAGACATGGATCCAGGATGACTTTACAAATGAATGAGGTGTTCTTTTATGACCGACAATGGACTCATCGTCTAGCTGAAGTGACTCCCTGTGTCCTTGTAAAGCCAGGTTCTGAGTCGCAAGGAATTTTATGCAGTGAAAGATTCTTGTCAAGATATCACGCCACTTCTGCTTTTCCTTCTCAATCTGTGACTGAAATACCGCGTTAATAACTCCTCTGTTTCTGCCTAAATTTCTTTCCATTTCTTTCCATTGTGTGGAGCATTCCCAATGATTCTTGGCATTTTCATGAGCACTAATCCTTTCAGGTGCTTTCCACTACTTGAATCCACTTTCCTGCCCCAATGAGGATCGATGATCTGATGAGAAGATAACAGATACCAAATGCAGGCTTTTTAGAAGAGGAATAGACCAGCCGCGAGTGAGTTACTTCCTCACCAAGACCATTTCCCAATTTCCACTTGAACCAAGTTTTGTTCATTGAGCGGTTATTTGTTGGTAGGAAAGGCCCCTCACTGTTCTGGAAATACTTCAAACCCAGCTTTATTATTTTGTTCTCAATGCGTCAGGCAGAATTGCTTTTCCAGTATCCTTGTTGAATTTCAGAAGTCCAATGTCATGCTGTTCAATCACATCTGGTATGACAGTTCGAGGCTCTTTGACATCATCCAGTTCACTAGGTTCAGTGTTGTCAGTTTCAATCTTGTCAGGTAAAATCTCATCATTAAACTCAATATTATCACCACCACTATCGTCTTCCCCTCCTGTCTTGTCCATGTTCTTTGTGGCAGCCTCACTCTTAATCTCATCGTACTCAGATTTAGCTGACTTGACTTCCTCCTCGGCTTATGACGCATTTGTACTTGATCCACCTTCGGATTCTAACAAACTTGTAGCAGGTCCAGGTGACTCCGTGGAACGTGTCGAACTACAAACACACTTGTTCCAGGCTTTTCAAAGAAGGACATAAAGAACTTGCCTCCTTCTTGGCCTCCTCCACCTCCAACCTTCATCTCTTCCATTCTTCAGCTCCACTTTCCATCTTCTTCATGAAGAAACGTTTCATGGTCTTCTTACACAATGCTCTGAAATAAGGCCATCCTAGTGCTTCTCACCCATGATAATCAAAGACAGATCATACATCTGAAGAAAATTCTTTTTTCACTTTCCGAGGATGGCTTGTCTGACTTTAATAGAAACTGCTCAGTGGCGCCCCCCCCCTTCAAGTGGCGCCCAGGGCACATGCCATACTTGCCATACCTTAGATACACTACTGAGAAAGAGTCAAAATTTTCGGATTGCTATCCTCCAACAGAAATGAAAAGCAGATCAATAGAAGTCAGTTTAAGGCTACATCCACACTAGACCAGATAATTTTGAAAACACCGGTTTCGCGTAAAAACGATAGGCGTCCACACTATGCGTTTTTGAAAATATCTCTATCCACATTGAAACGGAGATTTCGGCGAATCTCCCCCTACTGCACATGCGCAGGACACATCTACCGAAAACGAACGACATGTTTGGTGCCGAATCTTGCCATAAAAGTGCGCGTTTGTGTATTTACAGACTAGCAAAACTTAAAACGACGGACAGCTGTTGGCTCTCGCGCAGGAGAACTTAAAACTTAAAAAAAACAAATACTGGAACGTATGGCGGCAACCGACAGGGAGTTCACGGACAGATTGACCCGGCTGATGATGAACATTGAAAAACTGACTAACTCTGTTGCATTAATAAAGCACCTTGTTAAATGTATAAAACATGTCTGCATCAGTGTTATCTTGTATTTCCATACAATGTTACATTAGGCTGTAACACATCTGTTATCAGAGAAGTACTTGCATGAATAGGTAAACCACCTTCATACGAGCAAGGACAGAAAACAGGGCAAAGTGAGTACAGTATACTTATTTATTCAGTAAGTTATGGGTCAAAGTATTTGGTGAGTACATTTCTAACTCTTCTGGCTTCAGTCTCTTTGCCGTCTGTTCTGAAATTGTTAGGTTGTGTTCAAGAAAACAATGAAATAGCGCGCTGCCGTCTGACAGCGTTTTCAAAAGTCTCCGGTTACCCCATCCACACTGATCTGCCCGAGCAGCATTTTCAAAAATACCCACCCTGGAAAGCGTTTCTGAAAAGCTCTGGTTTCAGGGGACAAAAACACCATTTTAGTGTGGATGGAGGATAAAAACGAAGAGAAAAAGGTTCGGTTACAGATTTATCCGGCGTAGTGTGGATGTAGCCTAAGTAGGAGAGAAGATTGGAAGAGACAAGGGAAATATCTGTGATAGGATGAATTGTGTCTTAATGGTGGTAGTTACCAGCACATTAAGCTTATTGGGTAACTATACTTTTTAATTTGTTAGAGTTGTTTGACCTGCCCAGTTGGCTGAACTTATATGTGTAACATAAGCAAAAAAGAGTCAACATGATATTAAAATAGAAAATAGAAAACTCTGGAAAAACTAAGAAGTTAAGGCAGTGTCTGTCAAAGGAGAAAAAGATGTGCGGTTCTTTACCAGTGTTCAAAGAGAGAAACAAGGTAGTTTAATAATAGTGATGATTGAGAAAGGTGAGGGTGGAACAAACTGTGATACAGTGAAGTTATGTGGCAGATGAGATCAGATTAAGCCACCACGACTGCTTAATTTCTGTCCCAGCAGGTCAGACTGTACAAGCATGAGTAGAAAAATAATAACAGGCAGAAATGCTTCAAATAGAGTCAAGAAGAAATTGCATGTTATCAACAGCTGAAGAATTCAATAGATCCAGAATGTTGCAATATGCCCAATCTAATGATGAAATGTTGATCCACAAGCTTGCATTAGGTCTCACTATAAAAGTACTAAAGGGAACAGACAAGGAGGTCAGAGTAGGAGTGGGGAAATAAATGGCAGCATTTTGATGATTCAGCAAAGGAATTCCAGTAAGAACGTGGCACATTTGGACATAGTCACCTCCACTGGGCCAATCAAAGGTGTTATTGTCTTTTATTAAATGTCAGCTTTACAATTGCGAGACACTGCTGGACATTAAGAACTTCAAGTACTGCAGGTATACCCATCAGTGAGATACTTGCTAACGGAGGAGCTGGATTTGGTGCGCGCCATATTGCTGGCTGCTACAGAAAGCTGTTGGAGTCAGTGCACGAAGGCTGTGTGCAGTCTAACAATGACTGATTTCTTGTGATTGCAAAGCCCCATGGGATATTGGTAATGTAGAATACTAAGTAATTTCTATAGTAAGGACATGTTTGGCACAGCATTGTGGGCCAAAGGGCCTGTATTGTGCTGTAGGTTTTCTGTGTTTCTATGTTTAATACTGCAAGTCGGGTTCACTAGTTTATTGGAAAGACTGATGGTGGGGGAGCTGCGTGGTCTTGGTTGTAGCACAGACTAGGCATTATGCTGTGGCATCACCAATAGCAACTACCCAGGAGAGGTGACACCGGAGGCGGTGTGACGTGGGGTCCATGCTGGATTGGGGCTGGCTTCTCCCATTGCCTTTGCCCTCCAGTGTTTGCTCGGTGGAAGATATGGACTGCTGCGGGCCTGTTCTTGCTGACAACATCCATGGACTCAGGGACTTGGGCTATATTATATTTTTTGTGTGACTTTACGTTTACTGCTATCTTATATGTGCTATATGTGCCTTCTGCTGTGTATGACTATTGGTACTGTCATTTGTAACTTGGCACCAAAGGAACGCTGTTACATTTGGCTGCATTCATAGCTATTCATGTCCGATTGCATGACAATTAAACTTGAATTTGAATTTGAACAGTAAGGCATTGATAAGGAAACAATGGCAGTATATGGGACTAAGTAAGCAAGACATATTAAAACAGAGTGTTATTAAATCTGTAGATTTGTAAAGAAGGAAAAGATTACCAGAAGTTAATGTGGGTCTCTTATACCCCAAAGCAGAAATAGTCACGAGATAAAAAAATTGGTGAAATCAAATGTTAATACTTCCCAGCACCTGATCGACTTTCTATAGCTCTAAAGGAATTAGCTATGAAAAAGGTAGATATATAGGTTATCACTCATAATTTCATAGACTCTCAAACAGTTCCTACAGATTTGAAGGCTAGTCAGAAACCCTTTAATAAGGTGTCATGTGAGAGAATTATTAAGAAAAATGAGAACATATGGTGTTGAGGATAATATTCTGGCAATGATTAAGAATTGTTTCATGGACAGAAAACAGTAGAAATAACCAGGTGATTTTCAGGTTAGGAGGCTGTGACCAGTCAAATGCAGTCTCGATTGGCTGGTGCCCAAGCTGTTCACAGTTTATTTTGATCATTTGAAGGAGAGAATCAAGTGTAATATACAGAACAGATATATATATATAACTATGGTGCCTAGAACCTTTGCATAGTACTGTATCTCCTACAAAAACTTAAGACTCACAGATATTGCTGTTTCAAGGGCTAATAAAGAAATAAAGATGGGTATCTTTCCACTCAGTGTTTCAAATCAAATAAAAATCAACCCACTCAGGAAATGATATAAAAAACAATCTACACTACTGTGCAGAAGTCTTAGGCACCCTAGCTATGTATATGTGCTTAAGACTTTTTCACAGTACTGTATCTACATTTGCCAATGAAGCCACACAAGGTGTATAAAGAGACACCCAAGAAATATAACCAGCTTGTGTAATTTTGCTAGAACAGAACTGGCATTTTGCAGTCATGCTGTTGAATTATCCAAACTTAGATTCATCAAAAGTGTTTCCTATGGTGGGGAATTCTATGACCAGAGGACACAGCTTCAGAATAGAGGGGCATCCTTTTAGAACGGAGATGAAGAGGGATTTCTTGAGCCAAAGCATGGTAAATCTGGGAATTTGTTGCCACAGGCAGCTGTGGAGACCAAGTCATTGGGTATTTTTAAGTCAGAGGCTGATTGATTCTTGCTTAGTCATAGCGTGAAGGGATATGGGGAGAAGGCAGGAGATTGAGGCTGAGGGGAGAAAATGGATCAGCCATGATGAAATGGCAGAGCAGACTCGATGGGCCAAATGGCCTAGTTCTGCTCCTATATCTTATGGTCTAAAATATTTACCTACCTTGTCAAAGAATTAAAACCAGAAAACTGGGAAATTGGTAGTTCTTTTCTACAAAATTAAGTTAATGTTTTTCAAGGTGTGAAATATTTCAATTGCAATACAAGTTTCATTCAGGAGTGCAGAATAAAAATAAAGAAATACATCTGTGCTCATTATTTCCCCCCACCAATCAAAATTGTTCTTCTGTTACTCCAAGACTTCCAATTCTGAACATGCTGAGTAAGGCATAAACCAAACAGTTAGCTCAATTCGTATATTAATCAGCAAATTCTTGAAATGATAGCAAGAAACAAGAACAGATATCTCCTGTAATTTTACTTCTAAGACCCGTACATTGGAATAAATATGTGCACATAAATAATCTTGGCTGAGCAAGGATGTTTCTGTGTTTGTTATTAGTCACTGATATTGGCCTTTCCCCTTAATGTTCTTCAAGTATATTAAAGATATGCTTTTGAAAATGACAAGAGAAATATACCATGAGTTATGATGCTACTCAAGCAAAATTGTTTCATTCATCTCAAAGTTGCTTTATAAATTCATGTATTTATAATAATCGGATAAAGTCCTATGAAGGCCAAATCCTGTTCCAAGGAATCTTAGAGATCGCACATTTTTTAAATGACCTGCAGTTCAGATTATGAAGATCAGAGATAAGCAGCAAAGAAGTAGTTTTTGACATTATTTTTAAACAAGTATGTCTTTTAAGATACTCCCTGTTAATTTACACTTCCGTCATTTGTTCCTTACTTGCTCAGTCATGGTTTTTTCTCCCTTTTTTTTGTATTGGCCACTACACCCAAGCCAGTCAGTCGTGTGTCAATATGCCTGCAAGCCACATCCATGTGTGAAAAGGTGCCCAAACCAGCCTTCATTTATTTTAACCCATCGATTACAGAAGCATGTTTCATTCATTAGGCAAATGAACTCCGTCAACTATTCTGTTTGCAAATTGTTGTTTTAAACATACACCACTTTTGCATTTTTTGCACAGTGATGGCACAGCAGTTAAGTTATGGACTACATCTAGAAATGCAAGTTCAAATTGCACCGTGGAAGAATAACTTCAATAAAACAATCCAGATTTTTTTTTATGTACAATTTGCAAAAGTGATCATGCAACTACCTGAAGGGGGAAATCTGCCATTTGATTTCACACAATTTGCCTAAATGTGACAAAAGACCTACAGAAAGATGATTGTCTTTAACTGCACATCTAAGTGGTCTCATTTCCAGTACTGGTTGATATTGGTGCAATACATTCCAGATACTAATACAATGTATCTAATTACCAAGCTCGATAGTCTGATAAAGAAAGTGTTGTATAACACGTGATGAACAGTGTTAATCATATAATCTTTCAGGCAATCTGCCAAAGAATTTCAAAGTCAGAGTTTAGATGAGATTGGACCGAATGTAGCTTGTAAATTTATTGATAACAAATGATATATTAAATCCTTGTTTAATTTAATCCAATTTAAATCCTTATATTTAATTCCGGTTTAAGATGGTGCTACCGAAGAGGTGCAACAGCTTACTGGTAAGTCAGAAGGCAAGAGAATTGGCTAAAAACATTACCTATGTCATCTTTTCTGAAGCAAATTGTGGTGAAATATTGCCGCAGTGAGGAGCCAGGCAGAGGCGAGGCTGGTTTATGGGATGAGTCATGCTGGGGCTTTGCAAGGCACAATGTGTTTGCGTTCGAGCCGGAGTAGCTGACGGAATTTGTATCACTGCTGGAGATGGAGTGAGTGATTTGGAGAGGAGTCGATGCAAGAGTTTTGATGCCCATCTACCTAACCCGGGTGCAAAGTTGGATCACTTCAAGTGCCAAGCTGATCTGGTGAGATTGAGAACAACTTCGGGCTGGGCAGCCCGAGCATATCAGAGCAACATGATCTGAGTCCTACAGTGTGGCACTACTCAGTGCTTGGACAATTGGAACATTGGCCCAGATAAACTGGAAGCCCGAGTGTCAAGTATGGAGGTGAGAATCAGGCTGATTTCGCTCACTCTCCAGCAAATATTTATTCCTTTCTCTGTGGCACCAAGGCTGTGAACTGATCCTGCAGCTGTGCATTTCTGCCCCACTGGGGACTGAGGCTTGACCCTACTCTGGCTACTCCAGGAACAGATCCGGGACCCAGTCTGGTTCGGGATGCGTCTATTGTTTTCATGATGTATGTTTGCTTCTCCCTCTTTTCTTGGTCTTTTTTTTAAATAGAGTTATTCAGGTTTCTTGCTTTGTGGCTGCCTATAAGCAGACAAATTTAAAGGTGCATAATTTATTCATTCTTTGATAATAAATGTGATTTGAATCTTTGAATTTATTTTTAAGCAGAGCTGACTTAGAAAATTAAATTTCTGATGTTCCAAATTCCCCAAACCTACAGTTATAGAGAATTAAATGGAGCTTTCAATTCTGAATAGATAGCTCTAAAGTTTATCATTTTTAAAAAATCATATCTGGTCCTTGAGGTTAGTTGTAATACATATTCCGGAAGTATATATAATTAGCTCCTGCTGTATCCATGGTAAGATGCCAACACTGAGATTATGATTCATGTTTAGCAAAAACAGAAAAGGAGATGTGGAATGGCTGCACAGAGACACAAGAGACTGCAGCTGCTGGAAAACGAAGCAAAAAGAAACAATCTGCTGGAAGAACTCAGTGGATCATGGAGCATCTGTAGAGGCAAAGCAGCAATCAACATCTAGATCAAGACTCTGCTTTGGGCTTTTGTCAGCAACTAAAAATGAAACGGTCAAGAGAGGGCAAGAAGTCAGAGGGTGGTGTCCAACTGGAAAGATTGGGCTGGAGATGTAAGAGTGGGAATGAGATGGAGAATTAAAGTGACAAATTTTAATGGATTCTGCACTCTGTCACAATGAGATTCATACTCCTGTCTCTAAAACAATAGCCCAGGTCTGTCATCCAGATTCGGTTATGGCCCAGGTGCGGACTGAGAGACACTGAAGCAGGTCGATAATTCACAGACTTTAATGCAAAGGGTGTTAAAGGGAAAATAATACAATAAATGCTAGGCCAAATAGGGCTGTTAACTAAAACTCTCAAATGGAGAATGAAGCCTACACTGCGAACAACTAAATACAAAATGAATACTGCTAGTCAGTTGACTCGACTGTCCAATTTCTCTGGCAAGGCCAAATGAAAGCAGTCAGTGAAGCATTGCTGTGTTATGTCCAAGTATTGACAAACACTACGACGAAATGAGTGGAGTTAAATACTATCACAATGAAATAATAATTAGCTGACACGTGTATATTCGCCAGCGCAATTGCCGCACCTGCTGTGCTGCCGAATCCATGGTTGTGACAAGGCCACCAAGTAATGGTGCTCTAATTTAACTACGATTAAGCTACCAAACTACAGATGATTATACCTGAAACATCAGCGTACCTTTCTGTCTCAAGAACACTGCAAGTAGCGCTGCTGCATCATAGCACCAGGTTGGATTCGACCCAGACTTCTGGTGTTGTCTGCACGGAATCTGGATGCTCTCACCTTGACTTCGTAAGTTTCCTCGGGAAATCTGTTTGTCCCCCCCCCCAGTGTAGGCTGGTAGGTTGATAGGCTGCACTAAATTACCCATCACGTTGGTGGATGGTAGGGAAATCAGAGGAGAGTTAATAGACGTGTTAAAATAGGTTATAGGGAAATAGGTGGGAGAGATTGACCGGACTAGAACAGACAAAATAGGCCGATTGTCTCTTTCTGTGTTGCAACAAAATGTGAAAAATATGTGCATCTGCATTTCTGGACATTTTGGTTTTAATTGTAAGGTCAGCTTGGTTACCTTTATTTGTGAATTGAGATGAGAACAAGTGACTGGATCTAGTTTTAATCTGCCAAAAGGAAGGGAAAAGGTCTTTGACCAGCAGTCAATGAAAGCTTACATTGTGTTAAATGCAAAAAATCTGCCCTCAGATAGGCTGGAAATGGCAGGCTACCCTTTAACCTTAACCACCATTGATATTTTCCTCTGTTTTAGATCATTTGAAGAGCACTTGGATGTTTGTCCTAATATAGACATATTCATGGCACTGCAATAATCTAATCTGTAGTCTCCACACTACAGTCCACTAACATTGCATACTTTATTGATATCCTCGTGCTCATGGATTCAGAGCTGGTGAAGCTAATGTGATGGTATTTAGGCTTTTCCTTATTGTTCATCCCAAGGCAATCATTTTATTTGGTTATGTGGCTGATCTGCATAAATAAGACATTTAAATCCCACAGCACAAAAATACAACATGTTGCAAGGCCAAGGCTGAATACCAATGTCGCATTAAAAAAAGAAAATGCCTCCAGACAAATTTGAACAAAGATTCATGTTTGTGTGTATTCTGGAGTTATGGTAAATATTGATTTCAACAGCAACCTGTCTTCAGACCTGAACGTGGATTGTAGATCGAGTTTAAGATGCAGCCAGAACAATGGCGTTCTTAGAGCTGCAGACTGGGGTTCATTGCAAATGAAGAAATACTCCACTCAACCTCAGATGCCTGCGTATGCACAAATATGGCCCAGATCAGTGCGGATTAACATTCATTTTGGGTGTCTGGAATGTTGGTGTGAAGTTTGAAAATTATATGTCATTCAAAGAAAGCATTGTGGATATGTTGTAACTACAGAATTGCCCTGCTGTTACCTTTGACCTTTAGCATATAAAATGTCATGTAATATGGGGTCAGGCAGGCTTCTCCTTCAAAGAGTGTCTCCCACATGATCACTGCTTGTTTGGCAGAATACGGACATCTATATCCTCTAAGTTCACAGTCACAACAATTGGATTGCCTGAAGTTGTATAGGGCTTGCAACTCTCAGGGTGTGCAGTTAATTAGAGAACCTGACCTGTAATTTCATTCCTGAAGAAGGATCTCGGCCCTAAATGATGACTGTTTATTTATTTCCATAGATGCTGCCTGTCCTGCTGAGTTCCTCCAGCATGTTGCGTGTGTTGCTGACGTGGATATGCAGTAGGTGAGGTTAGGTGAAGCTGGTTTGTGCCAGCTGCATTTTAATTGAATAGTTCTGGAAATTGTCTGAACATACCATATTGGGCATGGAAGCAGTTTAAACAGCCCCATTCACAAAATATGCCACCTGGAGGGATAAATCTGAGAATTAGAGTGCTTGGGTAATAGTGTGATAGCATTACAGCTCAGGATGTGTTCCAGAGTCTGGAATTCAATCCGGCAGCATTCTGTAAGGAGTTTGTACATCCTCCCTGTAGAATGCATGGGTTTTCCCCAAGCGCTCTGGTTTCCCCTTCCGTCTAAAGACTGTGTAGGTAAATTGGTTATTGTACATTGTCCCACGATTAACATAGGGTTAAATGGGTTTGCTGGGGGTTGTGCAGCAGGGCTTGAAGGGCCAGAAGGGCCTGCCCTGTGCTGTATCACTAAATAAACTTTTTTTTGCTAAGTTACTTCATGTTGCCCTGCAGTGAACAGAAGTTTTGGTTTTGTGCTGCCAACTTTTCCCTCGCAACTTGGTTGCAGCAAGTATTATGGGAATGAACATCTCTGGCCTTGCCAGTGGCACCTGCATCTTGAGAGTAAATAAATGCAAAATAAATATTCGACCTTAGTAAACCTGGAAGTGTGGTGTCTTGGGTTTCTTTAGTGTTGCTGTAATTACTAGCACACGGGTTAAACAGAATTAAAGGAAGCACATCCACAAAATGCTGAAGGAACTCAGCAGGTCACGCAGCATCCATGGAAAGGACTAAAGAATTGATGTTTCAGGCAGAGACTTTTCATCAGAACGGGATGCAAGGTCTCATTCTGAAATGTCAATTCTTTATTCTTTTCCATAGATGCTACCTCACCTGCCGAGCCCCTCCAGCATTTGATGTGTGTTCTTCTAGATTTCCAGCATCTGAAAAATGTCTTATGTTTAAAAAAATCAGACATCCTCTTCAGAGGGCATCCATTCTCAAATGGTTTATTACAAAAGTGCACCAAGATAGTGCCTCGCGGAATAATCTTGTATAAAAGCGTCTCAAGGTCATGCCACATGATACATTCACAACCATCACCCTAAGAAATTGGAACAGTGCAAATGAATTCTCGGGCTCTCAGATGTAGTGTTGAGATTGTTCAATTTTATCCATTGCCAAAACTCGGTTCTGAATAATATTCATTAAGTATTGTTATGCCGTGCATTTTCTCTCCAAGCACGCCGACTTGCTTGGCACCAAAACAATTGAAGACTTCCTCCTGGCCCCAGCCTCCTCTCATAGCATTTCTATAGCAGTGAGAAAATACTGGAAAATCTGGCAGTCAGCATTCCCTCCCTTTTCCACCAGTACATCCAACTAGTAACAACTGCCAATTTCATTACTTTATAAAGAATGAAAATAATAGTGATCTCAATATTGACCATTGGCATTTATCAATCAATACAACTGATCAACTCAAATAAGTGGTCACACAAGTTTTCTATACTTCCCAGCTCAAGCACTTGTTTATCAAATCCCAAGATTTCCTCTGAAAATTCACTGATTCGAACTTAACCAATAGGCTTTGAAGAACAAATTTATTTAACATCTTTTAGAAGTATTGCCACATCATCGATTAGTATATTAATACAAAGAATTCAGACAGTAACTAGCCAGGGCAATGACAGGAAGATTGTTGAAAGCTTCGTCAAACTTCTTTCTCCATGGTTACTAACCATGTAAAGAAACCCATGTAGTGGAAAGGAACAACTTGGGATTAAGTTATGCATCTATTAACATTTCCATTAATGTCACATCAGCCTACAAGAAGACATTTATCGTGAGTGCAATAAATAATACGTGATAAAGGGTGTTGGTTATATCCAATTTCTGAAATATGTGTGGATATTCTGGAATTATAATTATAATCTTTGTTTGATAAGGAACACAAACTTACTCATGTAAACAGTGGGAAGTATACAGTAATTCCCATTACTATTCCTGGATGACAGCAAATCTGCACCCAGTTACAAACCATATTTATCCAAGCTGGTGCTTTCATCTGTAACCGTTGTAGCCCTGTTTTAAATGAATAGATTATCATCATTTCATTATGGAATCTCCCTGCAACAGGAACTGTCATTCTTCAGGTAAAAAAGGGAAGATTATTGATCAGATATTTTCAATTGCTATTCCGATCAAATGCTCTGGTAGTTTTTTCCCATTACATTCAACATTGCACTGACCACATTATGAGCAGCAACCATACTGGATATTTTAATCTCCACCAAGCTCTCTGAGTTATGTTTCTTGTGAGTTACGAAAACTGAGGAGGAGGGGGTTGTTATTCTTTTACGTTCACTGGAAAATTAATCCACATTATCCTCTGCAGGGAACAGCCATCTTCCTGTAAATCACATTTTTTTTGTGGAACTTGAACAAGTTTGGTTTTAGTCTCATGGTGGCTTTGATTAATGATATGTATGCACAATAACAGAATTTGATGCTCAG
Source organism: Hemitrygon akajei (assembly GCF_048418815.1). Lineage (NCBI taxonomy): Eukaryota > Metazoa > Chordata > Chondrichthyes > Myliobatiformes > Dasyatidae > Hemitrygon > Hemitrygon akajei. The sequence goes on along the minus strand of NC_133134.1, from coordinate 145,351,034 downwards.
ATGATATATTTATATTTTTGTGCTGATGCAATTTTCAGCAAATACTATTGGGAAAATATACTCCACATCTGACCAACATAAATAAATTAGATTATTATGAAATAAATATCACAAGTTACATATATCATGAAGGTTAGCATGGGGGTCAAAAACAGTTGTTGTTTGCACTTAGGCTAAGTAAAAGTAACAGGTTTAGAAGGAGATAGTGAACATTCTTAAAAACTGTGCTTTTGATACTTCCTACATTCATCCCATAACTTACTATTCATATATATATTGCGATCACTCACGCCGAGTATGCTGTTTTCCTCAGGGGTTGTCTATTGGTGGGTCCTCAGATGACTGTAGGGGTCAATCCAGAATCCACACAGGTGCATTCTCTTAATGGAGAACACTTGTGCATGACTTTATTTAACGTGGTGAGATTGATGCCCAGGCAACCTCCACACGGTCCTTGACAGATTGGGCTCGGGGTCTAGCAGTATGGAATACATGACAACTGGGGACCCTTCACGATTATAGCCTTCTCCCATCTTCACTGCCATTATGATGTATCATCAACCTCCACCAGCTTCACCCACCATTGAGATCTTGGTTGGATCACTTCCCCTTGAACTTGAACTTACCGTAACGGGTGATTATCAGAGCTAACTGTCATATAGCTAAACTCCAGACGGCATTGTTGCTGGGGTCTCAAGAGTTCCCAAGCCTCTCCACCATAACAAGGCACCGATCCTCAGAGAAGAATTACTATTCATATATCTAATCTTGGAAACAAGGCAAAATTGTCTCAAAAAGAGGTTTTTGAAAGATGTGAAAAAGATATTCAACTTGCCCTGTTTGTACATCACTTTTAGTTAGCCCAACAAACAAATGCCATTTGTCAGCAAGCATGATTGACTGGGCACAGTATGCTACAATGGAAAATGAAAATGGACAAAAACATACATACATTTTAATTTAGTGTTTCTTTAATGAAGCACTTAAATTATTTCCATAACAGAATTATTATTTTGGTTTGAAATTCAATTACACAATACCATTTCCAACTCATTTAATAGCTCCAAATTAATTGAATATATGAAAATATTATCAATAGAATTCATTGACAGTAATCATTAAAAACTTGTAGAAAAACTATAAACAATCATCTTCATGAATAAGCAGCAAAATAAAAAATCAAATTGTGGTTTATAGAATGTAGTTTTACTCCTAAATGCTTAGCTTGATAACAAAAAGGGAATATTACAACAAGAACAACTCATTATTTGCTAGTTTGTAACATGTATATGCTGCATCTTAATTTTAATTTCAGGTAAAGACTTTTGACTAATGTTTCCAACATTACATAAGCAATAAGTAAAAAGGATGCCACTTTTTGAGCATACTTATTGCTTCTTGTTTATCACAACCATTCTTGTTTCTCCCTACCACCCAGTCACTGTCCATCCTGACCATTTCTACCAACCCTGATCTACAGTACTTCTCCTAATTCTACGGTCAGCTCTCTAAAGTGTTTTCCTATCATTTCTACCAGGATCTAATTTTGATGCTAGAATGGCCCAAAGATTATATTCTCTTTTCCACTCAGCTGTCATCAACGTCATCAAGAAAACATGGCCACAATCATCATGAGGAAATGTTGGAGATGTGAAGAGAGGTCAACTCCATCATCAAGACAGCTCTCCAATGGACCCTTGAAGAGCAGAGGAAACACAGGAAACCAAAGGTAACTTGGTGCTGTCCCATAGAGGTGGAAATGAGGACCCTGAACTACAACTGGGGCACAATAGAGCAGATGGCCAAGGACAAACAGAGATGGAGGACATTCATTGCTGCCCAAAAAGCCAGCGGCATAGTGGGCAGTAACTAACTAACCCAGCTGTCTATGGCTACTCAGCTGCTGACTGTAGTTCATCAGCCTCAGATAAGTGTTCTGGGTTTGTTTTACATTATGTCATATATGCACTTATTCCTGCATTTCTTTCCAATGCCTCATTTACATAAACCTACCGTGTGAGTCAGTTTCTCAGGCTATCACTCCCAGATTGTTCATCACTAAAAAGTATGTTGCTAAATTTTTCAAAATTTTATTTGTTTCAGTGTGAATCCTTTCTACATCTCTATCGTTCAATATTTCTATATACTTTCAGCCTCACGATCTACCTCATTATGGCCTTGCACCTTATTATCTGCCTGAACTGCACTTTCTCTGCATAATCGTATTGATTTTCTCTTGTACTACCACAATGTATAGATGTGACGAGATCATCTGTATGGTGGTTAGCATTCATCCGTCTTGAAGGACAATGGGTGGTGATTGTCATCATCACAAGCCTGAGCAGAAGGTATGGATCTCCTGACATGCCCAGTCATCAAGATCTCCCTCTTGGCCTCACCAGTGTAGTCCAAAGAAAAGCTTATGAAGCAATACGTTTGCCAGGGAGGAGAAACTACACAAGGCCTGTTCTTGGAGAGGCTATGTACAATGTATGGATGACATGCAAAACAAAGTTCTTTTTTACAGCATCAGTGCCAACAATAAACCAATTTATCCATTGTATAATGAATAAGGGAATTAGAAAAACAACCAGAAACAAAATGATGCAAATATATTTTCCAAAATAAGTGGTTAGGTTTTGAAAGGTCATACCCAACCATGGTAAATCATATTTGAGTGTCACCTTCAAGGGAAAATTCAAACACATACTTCAAGCAAAATATGTTGTAATTTTAAGAATAAGGGAGAACATATAACTAAATTATTCTTTAAAAGAAAAGGATCAGACTCAATGGGCAAAATGGCCTCTTTCTGATTATTATTTCTTTCTGATTATGATTTTTCAATCTTCATTTCTGTAGTACATTGCTTTACCTCAGGGTTTTCTTAATTCCATTAGCTAATAATCGCTTTTGAATTGCAATTATTTCTATTACAAAGAGGAATTTGTGCACAGCATGGTCCCAGAAATCACAGCAAATAGATAAACCATCAGTTTATCAGTCGAGTTTTTTTTGGTGTTAATAGCTGTTGGCAAGTTCATCCAATGTCCTCACTCTTCTTCTTCATTGACGTAGCATGTTCACACCTTGCCAAGACGATAAATAAATCACAAGTCTGGTGAAAAGTCTGGTGAACAGTTCACAGTGAATAGTCCATGTCTGCTGATATTACATATTGAAGTCCTGAGCTCGAGTTTGAATTCACTCCCTCCTAACTCATAGGACAACTACCACAAAGCATAGACTGTCTTTTGATTGCCTTTCCTGGCAGCTTCCCTTTCACAGGTTGATTGATATCAAGTCTGAACAAATTGTATTTTCTTTCTGAAACCCAATTCCTTATGCAGATTAGGAGCAGCAGAGAGTTTGGCATCATATCCAAGAAACAAATGTTTTTCTCTCGGAACTCATAATGCAAATTATTTAAGCAAAAAACTGCAGCTTCTAAAAATCTGAAATAAAAGTAGACAATGCCAAAGATGTTCAGTAAGTCAGATAGCTTCTGAGGAAAAATAAAGAGGGCAGACAAACTGAAGTCAACTCAGTTCTGAGGGTGTCCAACATCTTTTGTGTTTATGAGATAAAATTGTTCCTCCACATCTAGATTTTTTATCGATATTAAATGTTCTAAAATATTCATTAAATTTTGGAAGTATTGCACAAAACACAAAAAAACTTTTTTAAAAAGCATCAATAAGTTCAATTTATTGCTATAATCACATTTGTTTTGTTTGGTTTTGATTTCATCTGTTCCATGTTGCTGTTACCCATCCAATTTCTGCACAATAAAATCAATTTTAGCAATATTTTGGTCATAAAATTTATGTAATCTTCTTTGATTTTGTCCAATCATTTAATAGTATTTTAAAATTAAAAATGATTTTTCACACATTCATCTGGATGTAAAACATAAAATTCAAATAAAACCAAAAAGGTTAAACCAATATTAAGTCCTAATATTAAGCCACCTCAAAAGATTAGTTAAGGATTCTCTTTGATATGTTCCCTTTGGATGCTCATCAAAGAGAGGATTATGCTCCTTTGCCGCAATATCAAAAGTAATTTGAAAAAAAATAACATAATCAAAATAAACTCAGATAACTTTAAAACTTTGGAGTGTGATCCTTGTTTTCTTTAGAAAAATATGAAGATATATGCCTAGAAATTGGATATACTGCCACCACACTTTTTCTGGTGCATTGAAAATGTTGTTAATTGTTCTAATGCCCAATGATCTTTGTACAGAATTGTGAAATCGTCAAAAGAAATCTTAAAGATGCATTAGAAACAAGGTTTACTCCCAGGGTCAAGTACTGAAATGGGATTGCTCTTTCTGAGACATCTGTTGTTAATTTGCCTTAGCTGGGAATATTTTGCTGTAAACCAGAGTGTCAAGCATTAAAGTTGCACTTTCAGCAAATAACGTACTGATACACTTTACAGCAGTCTTGGAGGAAAAGGGCTTTGCTGAAGAATGAGAAAGATCATCAAATGTCTGAGAACGAGGTTGGGAAGGCACATGGAGGTTCTGAGTAGGAGGAAATGGGGGGGGGGGGTCGGTGACAATGGGGACTAGGTGCCCCACACATCCATACACACCATCTCTCCATTTTGATATTCAGACCCTTGCGTTACTCAGAAGTCAGAATTCAGAAGAAACGATAATGAACAAATCACATGATATCCTTCTGTCTATCCAATGGAAGATACACTGCAAGGAGCAGAAGGGAACAGGGCCCTTGTGTGTGCTTCACCCTTGCCAGGTGGAGAACGATCCATTCTAGTTAAATCATAGGATGTAGGAGCAGAATAAGACCATTCAGACAATCGAATCTGCTCTGTTCCACCATTCAACTCTGACTGATTTTCTTCAAACTCATTCTCCAGCATTCTCCCTTTAACTGTAAAGAATCAACCTTCCACAGCTCTCCGTGGCATTGACTCCCAAAGATTAGCCACTCTCTGGCTGAAGAAATTCCGCTTCTTCTCAGCTGTAAAGGGGCATCCCTTTATTTTTTTTCTGATGCTGTACGGTTGGATTTGATTAACAATGGACATACCTATGCTGCTGCACCACTCCAAAGCTATTTGACTGCCAGCAACAAGTGCAATCATCAGCAGCTGTGGCACATGTTCACCCTCAGAGGAATTGGAGATGAATAGAAGGAACAGGTTGAGAAGCAGAGGACACTGGAGGAAATAGAAGAGGAGAGGCTATGTCTTCTATACTATATTACTAATCTATACTATCTATATTATCTATCTATATTAGTATAGATAATATATATTATCTGTACTAATGCAGTCCTTGAGTTCAGGGATAACTTGTATCCATTCTAGTTCATTGAGTTTCTCAAGTGACCAATGAGGGATGACAGACCGCCACAGATGGAGGGACAGCCACTTGACAGGAAGGACATGTGACAAGGTTGAGGAGTGGTGCACTTTCTCTGCTGTATGCTCCTAATGATGGACTTGAGGTTCAGAAACATCACAATAGTCCTTCCTTGATTTGAGCCACCATGGGCCAGTGTGTATTAAGGAAGCTTAACGTATGACCAATATTTGGTGTCTCTGGGCCTGAGCTTGATAGATTTCTGGAGGATGAGGGACGAGCTCATTGAAACCTACCAGATACTGAAAGAGTGGATGTGGAGGGGATGTTTCCATTAGTAGGAGAGTGTATGATCTGAGGACAAACCTTAGAATGAACAGATTACTTTGTAAGGCACTGGTGAGGCCTCACTTGGAATATTGTGAGCAGTTTTGGGCCTCTAATCAAAGGAATGATGTGAATTCATTGGAGAGTGTTCAAAGAAGGTTCACAAAATGATTTCAGGATTGAAAGGCTTATCATTTGAGGAGCATTTGATGGCTCTGGCCCTACACTCCCTGGAATGCAGAAGAATGACAGGAGATATCATTGAAACCTATAGGATGTTGAAGGGCCTCAATAGAGTAGATATAGAGAGGATGTTTTTTATGGTAAGGGAATCTAGGACCAGAGAATACAGCCTCAGAACAGAGGGACATCCATTTAGAATGGAGATGAGGATGAATTTATTAAGCCAGAGAGTGATGAATCTGTGGAATTCTTTGCCACAGGCAGCTGTGGAAGCCAAGTCATTGGGTATATTTAAGGTAGAGGTTTATAGATTCTTGATTCGTCAGGGCATGAAGGGAAAAAATGGGATATTGGGGTTGAGAGAGCAATGGATCAGCCATGATGAAATGGCAGAGTAGACTCAATGGGCAAAATGACCTAATTTGCTCCTATATCTTGTGGTCTTTAATAAATACATACATAAATAAAACAAATAAAATAAAGCAACACAAAGGGGATGGTTAGAGCAGGATCCACTCAGATTGTATGGAACAAGTATATATTTGAGGAGCAATGTCTGAGGAATTTGGACTGAAGGCCATAAAGCCATGGCTTTTGATAGAGTGAAATAAGCTACAATGGTGTTGAAGGTGAATCAAGAGGCAGGGGATAACCTTTCAGGTTAAATCTCCTGTTCATCCAATATAACTATGAGTGACTTCAGAGTAATGGTAAACTGGGCAAGAGCTATAAAAACAACACACACAAAATGCTGGAGGAACTCAGCAGGTCAGGCAGCATCCATGGATATGAACAAGCAGTCGACTCTTCAGGCCAAGATCCTTCTTCAGTACTGTAAAGGAAAGGGGAAGATGCCATAATAGAAAGGTGGGGGAGGGAGGGGAAGAAGGTTAGTTGGAAGGTGATAAGTGGAACCATGTGGTTGGGAAGATAAAGGGCTGGAGAGGAGAGACAACCATAGGCAAACAGGAAGGATGAGGGTGCGATGGGGAGGTGATAGGCAGATCAGAAGAGATAAGAGGCCAGAGGGTTGAATAGAAAAAGAGGGGAGGGGGAGGAAATTTTTTTTACTGGAAAGAGAAATCAATATTCATGCCATCACTTTGGAGGCTACCCAGATGGAATAAAAGATGTTGCTCCTGCATCCAAAGGGTGGCCTCATTGAGACACAGGAGGAGGCCATGACTGACATGCCAGTACAGGAATGGGAAACGGAATTAAAATATTGGGTCACTGGGAAATTTCACTTCTGGCAGATGGAAGGGAGATGCTCAACGAAGTGGTCCCCCAATTTACAACAGGTCTCATCAATGTAGAGAAGGCAGCGTCAGGAGCACAGGATACAATGGACACCCCAGTAGATTCACGGGTGAAGTGTTTCTCAACTGGAAGGGCTGCTTGGGATGTGAAATAACAAGCCATTTTGCAACTATCATTTTCCACAACTATTGCAATTGAAAATGACCCCTTGTGGGTTTCTAATATACTTGAAATGAACAATAAAAAGAAATGGGCTACTGCGGTTTGAAGATCTGGTAGCTTATACCAGAGCTTGTAGCTTATACTGGCATGTCAGCTTGATAGTGTCCACTCCATTTTCCTTTGACCAGGTATCACTCTAACTTAATCTTCTCTTCCCCTGAGGAAATAATATCTGAGATGATGTTATGGGTTGTTGGTGTACTGACACAACTTGGAAATCATCATCCCTACCTTCCTTGCACCCTCCTTACCCTTGCTCTCAAAGCCACCTCTACAAAATTCTCCAATATTGACTTTTCTCCCAGACCAATATCTCAAGCTGCTAACCCACAAGCCTAACACCAGACTCCAGACACAAATAATTTCTTAAGTTTATCACAATAAGAAATTTCCAAGTGAATGGAGGAAAAGATTCAGGGATGTTCTCCAAACCTTCATGAAAACATGCAGCATCCTCACTGAGTCCATAAGATCAGGACCATCAAATATAGGAGCAGAATTAGGCCATTTGAGCTCTCAAGTCTGCTTCACCATTCAATCATGGCTGATTCTTTTTCAACTCCTTTCTTCTGCTTTGTCCTCATAACCTTTAAACCACCTTCCTTTCCAATTGAGAACCTATTAACCTCCGCCCTAAATATATCCAGTCACTTGGTCTTCACAGCCCTCTCTGTCAATGATTTCCACAGATTCCCCACCCACTGGCTGAAGGAATTCCTCCTCTCTTACTGTTCTCTCTTCCCTCCAGTAAATAAAACACCAGTCAAATGCAGTCCCATTCCTACATGCCAAACAAAAAACACAAAATGTTGCACAGAATGTGTCAAATTATTCCCACTCCAAATTTACCAACACATCAACACCAATGGTCTGACAGCTGGAGCATAATACATTTGAATATCTTGCCTACTGTTGATCCTGGAACCATTCTCATTGGGTTTTACTTAGCACATTGGATGATAGGTGAGACTTCTGATCTCTTCAGTTCAGACAAGTCCCCGTTTGGCATTTCTTCAAAAGATTTGCAGCCAATTTGCAGTGGAAGCCTCAGACAATTGCAAAATGAGCGCAATTAAAATTGAACTCAGAAGGGAAATGAGCAGCAGTGGAATCAGAAAAATCCTTTTACCTTAACATCTTATTTTGGCCTAAAGCCTCCCCACTAAGTACCTGTTAATATATCTTAAGTGCTCACTGATTGTTACCATGCATATCACATATTGTGCTGAATTTATCATTCAAATCTCTGGTGTGAGTTTGGTAACATCTCGTTAGTTGTGTCAAAATATTTGACATTAGAATCCTGCAAAATCATGAATAGAGATTCTTTGCAGATTCGAGACACATACACAATAAATAAGGAATCTGTTTTTCTGACTACCGTATGTCATTCCGAAGTGAAATATGTCAATATAAATAGATAACCTTTGCTTCATGTGTATTCTAATGTTCCTGCTTCTGACTTTGACATGTAATATTTGAACATGACAATGTGCACTATATTTACTCTAGGTTGTGATATAAAAATATCCCATGGTTGAAAGACAAAATAGCTGAAATAATATATTGTTGTGGCAGTAATGAAGTATTATTGTACTCTGATTACTAATTTAATTAATACAAGTCAGTAAAAACTGAAATAACTTCATTACATTCAGTGCCCTAAAAATCACTGAGTTGCATTTACTGAATAGAATTTAATGTGGAAATTACCAAAACATTAGCAGAAGTAAGAATGCATCATGAAGTATCATTTCAACCATGTAAAGAGGAATATTGTCACCTTAAATATACAGTATGGGTGATTACTGCCATGTGAAAAATGAGGTGGTTGCATGGTTAAAATTTGAACACATCTCTGCTACTTTCAAACATTTCTTCATCATTTAGTTCAGCATCACTGTGACTGTGTCCAGGAGTGAACAGCCAAAGTTTCAGTAGAAATGTGCGTGAAGTTGATTAGACCCATAACTTTCTAATTGTACCTTTGTGTTAATAGAGCCAGGTTTAAACTGAACCAGGTTTAGTACCAATGTGTTGGCTGTATGCTGCACTTATTTTGCTTCCTGGTACTTGTCAATGAGCAGCTGAATCGAAGAGATAACTAAAATGTTTAAAATAAGAATTTTGTAAACTACCTTTGTGGGATCAGAAAGAGCTTTAATGTTGAACCATTTCTCGCTTTCTCTTGAGATTACCTCCTCTCCTGCAACCATCCATATCAGCTAGACTCCATGGAGGATGATCAGATTTTCCGTCTCTTTGATCAGGCTGCTAATTTCACCTGCCCTAGAAATTGGTTGAACCGCATTCCCCCTTCGTCAGCAAGGCAACTTGTCTTTCCTGTCTCCATCCTGCAGGTTGGAGTCCGTACAAGTTCAACATCAGAATATGAGTTCAAATTAAAATTTGTTGGCATTTTTTGAACAGCTTTATATTATGTCTCAAGCATTTTCTCATCTGTTATGAAAAACAACTTTCTCAGTGATTACACTTTGCCTTTGTATAACCGAAGCAACAGTTTAAATTGTTATTAACATAGCGTAATGCTCAACCAATAGGCCTGTTATATTACATACAGGGCTCACTATGGGTCACGTGTTTAGATGGTAACACGCCCATAGAAGAGACTTAAGAGAAAGGTTAGTGGTTGCTAGTTTAATGGCCAATCAACATGCATGTTTTTTCTGCTGTGATTGTTTATCGAGCAGCTGAAGGAGTTTAGAGTACCATTAAAACTTCTCAAAACTCATGTAAACAAGATTAAAATTTCTAGATATTTGTTAGTGCTAAAACAGTCTGAAATTCTTTTTGTATCACAGTTCAGTCCTGGGATCAATACCAAGGGCTGAATCGGATGTCTGGAAGTTGAGGCCTATGGACCCCTAAGGTTAAAGTACAGCGTATGTACGTGGGTTGGAAGGAGGAATTTTTTTTTTGTTGTTTTGTTGCTTGTTTTGTTTTTAATTGTTTTTCCAAGAATTGTGGGCATTCTATATTGGTGCCCAATTGTGTGGTAACACTTGTAGGCTTCCCCAGTAACCCTTGAGTATCTTGGTTTTAACGCAAACAACGCACTTTACAGTTGGTTACAGGCCTAAGAATGAATCAAAGTGGCAGGGCCTGGGTCAGAAACCAAGTTTTGGACAGTTTAAGCGCCAGGCAGATTGGAAAGGTCAGGGTGTTGAGGCCAGAGGTGATGGGTGAACCGGTTCTGTTCGCTGCACCACAAGGTTTACTGATCTCTGTGCTGAACTAAGACTGTGCCTTGCAAATAATGGGCTTCTGAATTGGCTGTAATGATTTTGTGGCTGTGGACTCACTTTCATGAACTTCAGTTCTGCATGTTATTTGCTTACCTTTATTGTTTGCACAATCTGTTTTTTTCTGCACATAGGGTCTTTGACGTTTTCTTTTTAATGGTTTCTATTGGTTTTCTTTGTTCTGTGGCTGCCTGTAAGGAGGCAAAGCTCAAGGTTGTATATAGCATACCTCCTTTGATAATAAATATACTTATATCTTTGAACCTTTTGTTTCAATGTACACGTGACAAATAAACTTGAGTCTTGAGGGTTCTTTTGCATAGCTCCCAGCAGCCTTGGGTTATGTCTCAGATGCTCTCAAGGGGAGCCAGACTCCGCTAATTCTCAGAACCAAGAACCAGGACCTAAGAAGATGCACTGACAACTGATGGCCAATCTCTCTCAGGCTCTAAGCTCTCAAGTGTCTTGATCAAATTTCTTGTACAGAGACTCGGTGAGTCAATTAACATCATCTGAAGGTAGATGCAGTTAGTGGTGCAAACATTAGTTTGCCATGAGCATACTGCCATCTTTCAACCTTGCAAACAGCACCACCTTTGAAAATAGTTGCAAAATTTACAGCAAAATCAGATTTGGAAGTTAGATAACACAAATTTTTAAAGGTCCTTTCAGTTTCAAAGAATATCTTCTTCATTTCTACTATATAACTTGGGCTGAGCATGCCATGATGTTATGCAATGGTGCAGGTTCTTGGGAAAACCTGGTCTACTATAGAGAAGAATTGCATTGTGACATCACAATGACCCCAGCACCAGTTTTATCTCATTCCATTGCACCTTAACCTTGGGAGGAGGCACTACTTCCTCATATCTTTAAGATGGAATTGATGCATTGGGTGGAGGTGTAAGGGGCTGCTTCTCTCCACTAGCCTGCAGGTCACCCTTGGGCAAGCTGCTTAACCCCCTTCCCCCCACCGAACAGTGTCTCATGAAGCGATGGGGAGCAGGTGGTGGATGGTCATATATGCAACAGGTGCACATCACAAGTCCTGGTTATGCAACCACTGATGCCTCAGGCAGACAATCTCAGAAGAGCATTGATAATTGCTGAGGTTACCCATCTTGTAAGGACACTCTACCCAGAAGAAGGCAATGGCAAACCCATTTCTGTAGATAAATTTTCCAAGAACCATCATGATCATGTGACCAAGATCGTCTACATCAGCGCATGATGATGATGAGGCGTGTTGGAAACAGCAGGTCACATTTCAATAGTTCAATAGCTCCATTTAATATCAGATTGTATGAAATATACAACCTGAAATTCTTACTCTCCACAGGCATCCTTGAAACAGGAAAAAAACCAAAGAATGAACAACAGAAAACCCCAAAGCCCCTGCCCCGTCCCATATACAAACAACAGCAAAGAGCATCATCTCTCCCCCACCTACTCTAACATAAAGCATCACCACCTGCCTTGAAAGCAACAGCAAAACCCCCAAAGAGAGATCATGGTCTACTGTACACAGAAACAATCTGTTCACTCCAATCTTTTCAACATCCCACAGGCCCTTCCTTTCACTATTAAGAGAGAGACAGATATCACTCCTTCCACAGTGACAGGGGAGACAACAATCGTGATTTCAATGTTACAGTCAGTCTAGAGAGTTTCTTTTATTTCAGGTTCTCCAGCTTGAGAATCAGCAGCAAGTTCTCCCTCACCATCGAGAGAGAGAGAGATCTATTGATTACTGAGTGCAATGCCCTCCAACAGCCACTCTCGCTCTCTTCGATGTTCCGCCTCCCACTACCCTTCAGTTTGCAACTCTGGCGGGAATTCATATCCACAGGGCCATGCAAGGCCCCTAAGTCACTCAACTTCAGGCCAAACCTAGACGTACTGAAACACGGACACTCGGTGAGCTCGAAGAACAGGAACACGTCGCCATGCAGAACCGCAGTTTTGAGAGCCGCTTTAGGTCAAAGATTCTGAAAAGACCCCAGCCACCATGGAAAGGAAAATAGAGACATTAGAATTCTATTTATATCCTATTTTCTTCCCTCATTAATATATGAAGTAACTAACTGATACAATTAACATCCTTAGAACTGGCTGCAACTTCTTTCACATGGAGACTGATTTTGGTGAGCCAGGAAGGAAATTAGGAACTTACACTTCTGTTTCTGCATCGACGTGCAAAAATATTTTATGTCACCATAAACTTTGCATGTATAATTATAACCATTGCATATATGATTAAAATCCTGTCGAAGATATATTGCAAGAGATGGGAAACTACCTAATATGTCAACTTTAAAACTGATGCCTGCATACTATGGCTTACAATTAGAAAATCTAAGAAACTGCCTTTAACAAAAACTTGCAACGTGTTTGCACGGACTCTGTAGATTATATTTTCCTTCCTGGGGGTATGGTAACATTGTGGATAACAGATGCTGGGTTTTATCCATTTTTGCCTGGTCCCTGCTCCGCAGGAGCATTCTCAGCTCTCCTGAAAATCTCTCTGTTGGGTCTAGTGGGGCTGATTACTGTTTGCTGCTGGGCACAGCAAGATCCAGATAGCAGTAGAAAAAGAGCAAATGATGACTTAACCAGAAGCAGTATTTTGCCAGCTGTTCATAGGGAGACCAGCAGGCCAATTGCAGCGTATACTTAACTGGCATTTGTATAAGGGAATCTTTAATAATTAAACCACTCTCCTCTCAATGCTTTGTGTGCACTTTAAGGATTGATGTTTTTTTATTTCCACAATAAGCCGGTTTTGTTGGGCCTGGGCAGGCCACGTATCTAAGCATTGCTTCCACTACCAGATTCAGAATGGCTGCCTCGTGCTATCACAAGCCTCATGGCATTGGGAAAAACAAGTGCAAAATAGTAATAAGTTTTAAACTTTTCTCAGATATTATGTTCTTCGGGGATGACATTAACGCAGTTCTTATCTCAAACATACCAATGCTCCCTGATAGCCCATAAACTGTGGAAGTACTGAAGTCTGGTCCTATTAGTTGATGATGCAGTGCTCTGACGGGACTTGCAGTGGCACAAAATGCATTTACATTAATATTCTACATGATGAATTCCCAACAATGGCAATGTTTTGGAAAATGATATCACACGGAGAGCAGATGCTTCTTGTCCTTAGGCTACTATTGAACAACTTCTAATGGGTCCTCCGTGCAGGGCTGGCCAATGACTGGAAGCCTGTTCAGCTTCCCAATGATCCGTGACATTGAAAGTACACGAGTACTTCATTAAGAAACAAAATTAGCTTACTTTTGTAATAAATTAAGAAATGTTGTTACTTTGATTGAATTATTTACACTCTGTTCTTAGAGGAAGCCCATGCATCAATACATACGGCATTCAAATTGTGATTTGCACCCTGTGTGCAGGCACTTGCCGATACTGCCTGGCCTTGGTTTTATATTTAAGTATTGAAGCACCATCTTGTGGACAATCTGTTGGTTTTGTTTTCAAGTACTCTCATTCCTGCCAACACCAGGCAAGGGAAGACTTGAACATTGCCTAATATGTGGGAATGGAGGAAGAACATTTTTAGAAGTTTTGGGATAAGAATTCTTTCTTGGTGGTGTAATGTTATGCAAATAAATTCAACCTACAATCCTAAACTGTGGAATTCAATACCTAAAACTATAAGGGATGCAGACTCAGTTGACTCTTTTACATCAATGCCACCTCAAAACATTTTTATTTAACCTTGCTTTTAAGTAATATCTTTTTCATTTTTGTTTTTATTTTTTATTTTATTTTCGTATTTGTACTTTTATCCCATTGTAAAGCACATTGAATACATCATCTGTAGGAAAAGTGCTCTGTGATACTGAGAGATACCCTGCAGTGCCTGGGACACATCGTCAGTGATGTTATCAGGTGTTTCGGGTGTCTCAACATCAGACACCCTCGTCCAGGCAACTCAGCCAGGGTTGATCAGGCCCCAGCTTGTATCCCAGCAGCATTGGCCCACAGGACACACCTCTTGATACGGTAGCCATCTGGAAGCTCACTCAGCAGCCTCTGTGATAGTCCTGCTGGCTTTGCCAAAAGGGGAGTAGGTTCTGCATAGCAAGTAGCCGGCAAAATCCTCTACATCCCAGCTCAATAGGCTCACGCCATGCCATCCATCCCTGTCTTTGGCACTGCTCTGCCAGCTCCTGGTATTTGGCTTTCTTACACTCAAACACCTCCTCAAACCGATCTTCCCAAAGCACTGTCAATTCTATCATGACCTGCTTTGAGGTTTCTGACAGAATGACCATGCCAGGCCTCAGGGATGACGATGCGATGAAGTCAGGGAACTTTAATTGCTTGGCTAGATCAACAGCCTATCAGACACCATGGCAAGCAAGCCTGCTGGTGATCGAGGCTGAGGCTGCAGTTTGCCTCCAGCTTTGACAAAAGCTATTGTTATTATTACCTATTTTTTTTCTCAGCTCAAGTTGATAAAACCTGAGGTGCGGGCATAGCCAAGCACACTCCTTTCTCAATCGCTGGGAACCTTTGGACTATTCTAGTCATGTTTAGTATTGTGCCTAACTGAAGATTTACCAAAATATTCTTGTGTAGCCTTAATCATATAGTGCTATTGTGTAGTGCCTCTGGGATGATACCAATTGTATATAGTACTATCAGGACAATGTATACCCTGTTCATGTTCCAAAGTCTTTCAATTTCCTCTTTTACTTCAGCATATTTCTGGTGTCTTTCACCTTTTGATTTCTGTAATTTATGTATGTTTATACTGGTTATACTGTATCTATTAAGAAAGTTGGTCTTGTTTGTTTATTCGGTATTATTATATCTGGATGGTTATCATGGATTGTCCTATCTGTAATAATAGATCAGTCAGAATATAATTTGTGGTATTCTGTCTCTAAAACTGGATCAGGCTTGTATTTATGGTAAGGCATGAATTCTTTTATGAGTTTGTATTTTAAAGCAAGATGTTCATGAATGATCTTTGCCACTTGATTGTGTCTGTGTAAGTAATCAGATTGAGTTAAACTGGTACAGGATCCTGTAATGTGTTGAATTGCTTCCGGATTTTCTTGGCATTTTCTATATTTTTCACCTTGAATGTATAGGTCTTTTAGTACATATTTTTGATTTTTGTGTGTGTGTGTGTGTGTGTGTGTTAACCACCTGGTCCTGTATTGCCACAAGGAAGCCCTCTGTTTCTGGGAAGAGGTCTCCAACTCCAAGCCAGGCACTTGACTCTTCCTTGTCAACATCTAGTCTGCTCAGCTCATGGGGATGCCTTCTGCAGAGAGTCATGTTCTTTCATTGGTTAACTTTTTCTTCAATAGTGATAATGTATTCATTCTTCTGGGTCATGCTCTCATTTAAGTTTAGCAGAATTGCTAAGCTTGTGTGGAGTGCTGAATCCTGTTTTTGTTGTTAAAAATATACCTTTAGAATTTTATCTGACTGTTGTGTAGATTTTTAATGCCTGTTATTCCTCTTCCCCCTTCTGTCCTAGTTAGTGTTAATCTAAGTGCATTCAAGTGTACATAATGTTCTCTGAAATTTGTCATTTCAGTTCTTATTTTTCTTTGTAAATTTTCCAGATCAGTTTTAGAGCAAGATATTATGCCAAAAGAATATGTTAATATAGGAATTGCGAAGTGTTTATTGCCTTTGTTATATTTTTACTGTTGAGCTCTGTTTGGCAGGTTTTCTTAAACCTTGAAGTAAATTCTATCAAAAGATTTTCCTTTATCACACTATGATCTATTTTCTTTGCTTGTTGATATCCCAGATATTTATCTGCTTCATATTCATTCATCGGTTGTATTATATCCTGCTGCTCTATTTTCTATTCTATAAATTCTATTGCACTTTTCTTTACGTTTTATATTCTGCATTTATCCAGTCCAAAGTTCATCATTATATCTTTTCAGTAAATTCTAGATTGGGTTTAAAGCCAGACAGAACCATAGCGGACTTAGAGAGTCAACTTGGAAAATGGCTCATTTTATTGTGATAACAGTGGTTGTTCTTTTTCGGTTGTTAATGGATAGAATGATTATAGTATGCCAACACTTCATCAGATGTTGAAGGAATTTCAACAAGGGTGTAGTTTATATATATTAAGAGTTTCTATTAACTATGAGGGTGGGACAGAGTCAATTGCCTTTTGGCAGTCAATATAGCAACATAAAAGATTTCTGCTTTTCCACAGGGCTTGATTTAGAATTACAGAACCTATTATCTGTTGTTCTTTGCATAATTCATACCCTTCGGCATCGTTTCCGCTCCTCTGTAAGTATGTTGTGATTATCAAAGTGATTGGTGATTAGTTGCAAGATACATGATGTTACAATTTTATATATAGTTTGTATACAAGTAATAGAATGATATTTTGATCGATCTTTTGTAATTTCTTCTTTAAGTAAAAGATATGTTTTGCCTTCTGTCAAAAATTCAGGCACTGTTCCGGGATTTTTAAGAAAATTATTGAAATGTGTTAGTAGTTGCAGATGAGGGCAAGTAAATCATTACACCAATAATTATGAATATTATCACTGCCAGTTCCTTTCCAGTTGTGGGTATTTTTTTATAATCACTTTCAGCATATCCGTTGCAACTTCAGGTATTCACGTTTCTTCAATCATGTGTGTGCGTTCTTCTTCCTCCCTAATTCAGCTTGCTTCTTGATTGTGTAAAACCCTGTTTGACCAGATATTAGACCAAAAGTTCATTATCTCCGTGTTTGTCTGGTCATTCCGTGCTGGGGTTAGTGACACATTGGTGCATTGAATTTTGTTTCACTGTCCAATATGAACCCTTTTCATTGTTTCTGAACTAAGGATTCTATTTTCTTCATCTGGTGCATCTCATGTATCTATTCAATCTGGCTTTGTATGCACCAAGCTTTTAGATCATAAGACCATAAGATATAGGAGCAGAATTAGGCCATTTCATCATGGCTGATCCAATTTTCCTCTCAGCCCCAATCTCCTGCCTTCTTCCTCTATCCCCTCATGCCCTAACCGATCAAGAATCTATCAACCTCTGCCTTAACTATACTAGACTTGGGATTCACAGCTGCCTGTAGCAAAGACTTCCACAGATTCACAACTCTCCGGCTAAAGAAATTCCTCCTCACCTCCATTCTAAAAGGATGCCCCTCTATTCCAAGGTTGTGTCCGCTGGTCTTAGACTCTCCCACCATAGGAAGCATCTTCTCCACATTCACTCTATCAAGGTCTTTCACCATTCGATAGGTTTCAATGAGGTTATTCCTCATCCTTCTGTATTCTCATAAATACAGGCCCAGAGTCAAATGCTCTTCATATGACAAGCTATTCAATGCTGGAATCATTTTCGTGAACCTCCTTTGAAACCTCTCCAGTTTCAGCACATCCTTTCTAAGATAAGGGGTCCAAAACTGCTCACAATACTCCAGGTAAGGCCACACCAGTACTTTATAAAGTCTCAACATTACATCCTTGCTTTTATATTCAAGTCCTTTTGAAAGAATTGCTAACATTGCATTTGCCTTCCTCATCACAGTCTCAACCTTCAAATTAACCTTTAGAGAATCCTGCAAAAGGACACCTAAGTCCCTTTGAGCCTCAGTTTTTTTTGTATTTTTTCTCCATTTAGAAAATACTCAATCCTTACATTTCTTCTACCAAAGTGCATGACTATACACGCCCCGACACTATATTCCATCTGCCACTTCTTTGCCCATTCTCCTAATCTACCTAACTCCTTCTATAGCCTCTCTACTTCCTCAAAACTACCTGTGCCTCCACCTAGCTCCCTATCATTTACAAACTTTGCAGCAAATACATCAATATCATCATTCAAATCACTGACATATAACTTCAAATGAATGGGTCACAACACAGACCACTGTGGAACACTACTAGTCACTGGCAGCCGGACAGTAAAGGTTCCCTTCATTCCCACACTTTGCCTCCTGCCGATCAGCCACTGCTTTATCCATGAATGAATCTTTCCTGTAATACCATGGGCTCATAGCTTGTTAAGCAACCTCACGTGTGGCACCTAGTCAAAGGCCTTCTGAAAATCTGAAAACATCAACCAATTTTCCTTTGTCTATCCTGCTTTTTATTTCTTCAAACAGATATGTCAGACAAGATTTCCCCTTAAGGAAACCATGCTGACCACAGCGTATTTTATCACGTGCCCCCAAGTACCCTGTGACCTCATCTGTAATAATCGACTCCAACATATTCCCAACCACTGAAGTCGGACTAACTAGCCTATAGTTCTGCCTCTCTCCCTTCTTGAAGCATTGTGACATTTACAATTTTCCAGTCTTCTGGAACCATTCCATAACCTAGTGATTCTTGTAAGATCATTACTAATGCCTCTATGACCTTCTCAGCACCTCTTTCAGAACTCTGGCATGTACACCATCTGGTCCAGGTGATTTAACTACTTTCAGATCTTTCAGTTTCCCAAGAACCTTCTCTCTAATTATGGTAATTTCACACACTTCATGGCCCCTGACACTTGGAACATCCACCATCCTGCTTGTGTCTTCCACAGTAAAGACTGATGCAAAATACCTATTCAGTTTGTCCGTCAGTTTGTTGTTCCCCATTGCTATTTCTCCAGCATTTTCCAGCAGTTTGATATTCACTCTTTTACACTTTATGTAATCTGAATAACCTTTTGGTATCGTCTTTAAGCTTGTTGGCTAGCTTTCTTTAGTAATCCATTTTTACCTTCTTAATGACTTTTTAGTTGCCTTTGTTGGTTTTTTAAAAGCTTCCCAATCCTCTAACTTCCCATTAATTTGAGCTCTAATATATTCCCTCTTTTTGGCTTTTATTTTGGCTTTGACTTCTCTTATTAGCCATGGTTACATCATCTTTCCTTTTTGGGATGTATGTATCTGAATTGCTTACAGAAATTGCAGTGCTTGCTGCTCTGCCATCACCCCTGCCAGTGTTCTTTTCCAATCAATTCTGGCCAACTCATCTCTCATGCCTCTGTAACTCCCTTTACTCCACTGTAATACTGATACATCTGACTTTACTTTCTCCTTCTGAAATTTCAAGGTGAATTTGATCATATTATGTTTATATTTCCCTATAGGTTCTTTTACCTTAAGCTCTCTAACCAATTGTGGTTCATTGCACAACACCAAATTCAGACTAGATGATCCTCTTGTGGGCTCAACCATGAGCTGCTCTAAAAAGCCATCTCATAGGCAGTCTAGAAATCCCTCCTCCGAGAATCCAGCACCAACCTGATTTTCCCAATCTATCTGCATATTGAAGTCAGTGACGTTTCTAAGGTACGGCAGGTATGACACGTGCCCTGGGTGCCACTGAGCAGTTTCTATTAAACTCAGACAAGCCATCCTCGGATAGTGAAAAAAGAATTTTCTTCAGATGTATGATCTGACATTGATTATCATGGGTGAGAAGCACTAGCATGGCCCTATTTCAGAACACTGTGTAAAAAGACCATGAAATGTTTCTTCACGAAGAAGAAGGAAAGTGGAGTTGAAGGGCGGAAGAGACAAAAGTTGGAGGTGGAGGAAGTCAAGGAGTCGAGCAAGTTCTTCATGCCCTTCTTCGAAAATCCCGGAACAAGTAGTTCAACACATTCCATGGAGTAGCCTGCACCTGCTACAAGTTTGTTAGAATCTGAAGGTGGATCAAGTACAAATGCATCACAAGCCGAGGAGGAAGTCAAGACAGATAAATCTGAGTATGATGAGATTAAGAGTGAGGCTGCCACAGAGAACGTGGATGTGACAGGAGGGGAAGATGATGGTAGTGGTGGTGATATTGAGTTTATTAACAAGATTTTACCAGATGAGATTGAACCTGACGACACTGAACCTAGTGAACTGGATGGTGTCAAAGAGCCTCGAACTGTCATACCGGTAGTGATTGAACAGCATGACATTGGACTTCTGAAGTTCGCTAAGGGTACTGGAAAAGCAATTCTGCCTGATGCGTTGAGAACAGAAATAATAAAGCTGTGTTCGAAGTATTTCCAGTACAGTGAGGGGCCTTTCCTACCTACAAATAACTGCTCAATGAACAAAACTTGGTTCAAGATGAAATTGGGAAATGGTCTCGGTGAGGAAGTGACTCGCTCATGGCTGGTCTATTCCCCTTCTAAAAAGTCTGCATTTTGAGTCTGTTGTCTTCTCTATTCCCAGTCAGACAATCAATCCTCATTGGAGCAGGAAAGTGGATTCAACCAGTGGAAAGCACCTGAAAGGATTAGTGTTCATGAAAATGCCAAGAATCATCGGGAATGCTTCACACAGTGGAAAGAAATGGAAAGAAATTTAGCTAGAAACAGGAATTATTGATGCGGTATTTCAGTCACAGATTGAGAAGGAAAAGCAGAAGTGGTGTGATATCTTGACGAGAATCCTTCACTGCATAAAATTTCTTGCGACTCAGAACCTGGCTTTGCGAGGACACAGGGAGTCACTTCAGCTAGATGATGACTCCAATGTGGGAAACTTCCTTGGCTTACTGAAACTACTGGCCACCTTTGACCCTGTCATAAAAGAATACCTCACTCATTTGGAAAGTCATCCTGGATCCACATCTTATCTTTCACCGGATGTCCAGAACAAATTCATCCACATGATGGCATCCACTGTTCACCAGAGTTTACTGAGAAGCATTCATAAAGCCAAGTACTATGGGCTCATGTTCGACTCAACTCCTGATCAGGCACACCATAAGCAGATGTCAAAAGTAGTGAGGTATGTGGAAGCTGATTTTGAGAGGAAAACAGACCGCGTTAGAGAGTCCTTCCTTGGTTTTATCCAGGTGAGCCAGAAGAATGCAGAGAGTTTGGTTGAAAACATCTTGAAACAGCTGGAGAATGAGGAAATGGAGCTAGAAAATTGTTGGTCACAGTGCTATGACAATGCTGCTGTGATGGCTGGACACAGAAGTGGTGTTCATCAAAGAATAAGTGAGAAAAACAACCTGGCAGTGTTTGTGAATTGCAACAATCACTCACTCAACTTAATGGGTGTACATGCAGCCAAGCAGGGTACAATGATGGTCAGGTTTTTTGGAACCATCTAAGCTCTTTACCTGATTTTCTCTTGTTCTACACAGTGCTGGGAAAAACTCAAAAATGCTGTGCCTGTGGTTGTTAAGACGGAGTCCGAAACCAGGTGGAGTGCAAGGACAGAAGCAGTGAAGTCTGTCAACAAGTACCTTGAGGAGGTACTTCAAGTTCTCCAGGACGTGATAGATATTGAAAACAAGACCAGTGAAACAAGAAGTGATGCAAGGCAGTTGTACAATTGCATGTTGAGTTATGATTTTCTGATTTTGCTAGGATTTTGAAACAAAGTACTCATTCACATTGACCGTATTCAAAAGAGACTGCAGGATCCTAACATGAACTTCCATGATGCTGCCCTGGATTTGAAAACACTCTGAGATCATTTTTATGATGAAAGAGAAGTGTTGGTCAGTGAGTCACTCGAAGAAGGAGTCGGTCTCTGTCAACAATGGAATATTGAAGTTGAAAGACATCAGAGACGAAAGAAACGATTGGCTGATAAGGACTTGAGAGACACTGGGTTAACAGCTAAGGAGGAAATGGAGAGAGTATGAAGGGAACACTTGACCATCTTCACAGAGAAATGGACAAAAGGTCCGCTCGTTTGCAGAACACTGATGCCAAGTTTGGGTTGCTTCTCGATGTCAAGGGGCTGTGTTACAGTGCTGACAGTAATGACCTAAAGAAGAAGTTTGAAAATTTGGGTGAATTGTACAGCTCTGATGCTGATGGACAGCAGCTATATGAAGAAATTTTGGATTGCAGAATATTGCTATCAAGGCGGGTCAACATGAAAATATCAAGACCTGAAGAGCTTCTTGAATTTATTGTTCACTATGGAGATGAGAGTGTCTTCCCCAATCTTTGCATTGCTATTCAGATAATGCTAACCATCGCAGTTTCCATCGTTAGCTGTGAGAGATCATTCAGCAAGCTAAAAATAATACTTTTATATTTGAGAGCCTCCATGGGTCAAGGCAGACTCTGTGATCTTGCTCTGCTGAACGTAGAAAGAGAAGAAACTGAAAAAACTGACTTTGATCACATCATAGACCAATTTGCATCAGTGAAAGCAAGGAAGGTGAAGTTATAATTTTCATGTAGTGCCATAATTTGTTAATTAAAAGATTAATGAGCTTGACTTGTATTTTTGGTCTGATATTATGGTAAAGTTATCTAAAAGATGGGTGTCAGATGTTTGGACAGGGGCGCAATTTCAGTGCTTGCCATAGGCGCTATTTTTCGTAGATACGCCCCTGATTGAAGTCCCCCATGACTATTGCACCATTGCCCTTTTGGCATACATTTTGTATTTTCCAGTTGTAGTTTGTAGGCCACATCCTTACTACTGGTTGCGGGGTGGGGGGTCTGTATACAACTCCCATTAGGATTGTTTACCCTTGCAACTCGTCAACTCTATCCACAATGATTGAACACTTTCCAACCGGCGACTCTCTTTGGACACTAGACAGAGTAAGTTGTATTTTGGCTTTCTTCAATCTTCATTCTTCAATTTTGTTACCACCCTTTCATTATCTCTATTAAAGCGTTTATAACACTTTTATATGCTTGAACTTTGATTTTTAATCGTTGGAAATGAATACCAGAGGGCAAGAGGCATCAACCAAAGGCAAGGAAGCTGGTAATGGAAGTGGAAGGAGAGAAGGTGATTCTAAACAGCCTCAACTCACTTTGGAGGCTATGTCGAAGCTCCTGGATGATAAATTTGATAAAAGATTTTCTACTTTGGAAGTATTGTTAAAGGAGATCGAAAGTAGACTGGAAGCACTTAAGCGGGAGGGTGAAAAACAACAGCGGCAAATTTCTGAACTCGATGAAGCTGGAAGACAGCTGGACTCCTTGGGAAAAAATTAACTTTGACCACTCAAACACTGAAACAGTATAAATTCAAGATTATTAACCTGGAAAGTCACAGTCATAGAAAGGACCTGCAAATAATAGGACTCCATGAAGATGTTGAGAGTGGTGACCTTACTAAATTCTTTTCTCAATTTTTAATGGACGTGTTCAGCTCTGAAGTTTTCTCTACTCCCCCTATACTTGATCGTGCTCACCATGCTTTAAGAGTAAAACCTCCTAAAGAGTTGAAGCCTCGACCTGTTATACACCGATTCCACTATGTGCATATCAAGGAGCATTCAATTCGAATTGCCTGTCGGAAAGGGGTTATTGAACACAGAGATCTCAAGTTTCATCTGGTTGAAGACTACAGTCCCAAGGTAATGCAAGAAAGATCACTTTTTAAACCAGTGATGTCCAAGCTTTATCGAAGAAAGTTTCAACTAGCTCTGTTATTTCCAGCTCATTGAAGGGTTGTTCTGCCTGATAAGTTATGTAAATGACTTAAATCTGTGGATGAAGCTCATCAATTCCTTTAGGATCAACATTTGATCTCAGCTGTCTAATATGTGTCTGTATGCATTTGGTTTATAAGTTAATAACCAGTTCATAGATCTGGACTTCTAAAGTTTGAAGATTTTTGCCCTTGGTTTGATAACACTCATACTTTGTTTTGGAGAATTGGTGTTTATCATGCTTCTATGTTAAAGTTCTTTTTTTTCTTTCTTTATTATTTTATTTTATTATTTTCAATTGCTCATTTTTTAAAATAATTAAGAATTTGATTTGGTGATTGATTGTTTTTTTCCCTGAAATATTAATAAGGTTGCATTCTGTTTCACTTTCCAAGATTTCACCTTTCAAAATGTTTTGCAAATGGCTGATTTTTTTAAACATTAATTTAGTGGTTTTTATGGCATTCTTTTCTCAATGTTTTGACTATGGGTGGCACTTGGCATTCTTTTCAATTTTAGAGATTTGCCATCAAGACAGATGGGGGTAGGGGAATTTCTAGATAGCTTTCTGGCTGTCTATTAGCCAGTTTTGGGCTTTTGTGGGTGGAGGGTGGGGCTATTTTTAGTTTAGTTTTTTTCACCTGGGCTGATCTGAAACTACAAATATGTCTGAATTGCTGTAACTTCCAGTTCCCCTTTAAACCTTTTTCCCTCTTCCTGATTCATGAGTCTCCTATGCAGAAAGATTAACCCTTTACATACCATATGGTTTATTCAAGTAAAATGGATAATATTGTTAACTTTATCTCATGGAATATGAATGGTTTCAATCATCCGATTAAATGAAAGAAGATTTTAAAAGTTTTTCACAGATTGAATGCTCAGATTATCTTTGCCCAGGAAACTCATGTGAGGAAAGAGGATAATCAGTATTTTTTTAGGTTTTGGAAGGGTCAACAATTTCACTCTAACTCACAGGATAAGGTAAAAGGTGCATCTATTTTTATAGACTCCTCGATTTCAATTGTTCACTATGAAACAATCTCAGACCCAAGTGGTAGATTTCTGTTAATTACTGGTTTACTTTATAACCAAAAAGTTATAATGGTTAATATCTATGCACCAAATGCCGACTATCCTGAATTCTTTAAGCATCTATTTGCATGTCTTCCTAACTTAAATGAATATACGTTGATAATGAGCGGATATTTTAACTTTTGCCTGAATCCCTCGATGGACAGGTCTGCATCCAATCAGGTACTTCCAAACAAATCCACTACTTTTATTAATTCCTTTTTAGTTGACTCCAGAATGTTAGAAATTTGGAGGTTTTTACATCCTAACAAATAAGAATTCTCATTCTTTTCTCATGTATATCACAATTATTCTAGAATTGATTACTTTTTTATTGACCCTCAATTAGTTCCATCTGTTACTGCCTGTGAGTACGATGCAATCACCGTTTCCGATCATGGGCCCTTGAAATTATCAATCAAACTAAGTGATGTAACTTTTAGAGCTAGACAATGGCAATTCAATTCTACTCTGCTTCAGGACTTAAACTTTGTTAACTTTATTTAAGGACAGATTGCCTTTTTCTTTTCAACTAACTTTATGGAAGAAATTTCCAGTGGGATATTATGGGATACTTTTAAAGTATACATCCGTGGACAAATTATTTCATATTCTGCTGGATTGAAAAAATGATTTAATAATGAAATATGTACATTTGTTGATAAGATTAAAGAAAATGATAAAAAAAATAATTAAGCTGCTCCTAATCTGGAGCTTTATAAAAAGAGAGTTAAACTTCAGATGCAACACAATTGGTTATTAACGTCCCTGATTGAAAATCAATCACTTAAAACTAATATACATGGTGATAAATCAGGTAAATTACTGGCCAACCAATTGAAAGTTGGTTCGGTTAAATGTCAGATTATTAAAGTTCATAAATGGGATGGTATTTTGATGGTTGACCATGACAAAATTAATAAATCTTTTCAAGTATTCTATACCTCTCTATACCAATCAGAATTTCCTGACAATTCTACCATAATGGATGAAATTTTAAGGAAATTGGATATTCTGAAATTACCACTTAATGAACGTTCAGCATTAGATGCACCCATCGTGGAAGAAGAAATAAAGAAAGCAATTTCTTAGATGAATTCTGGTAAAGCACCTGGTTTAGATGGGTATACAGTAGATTTTTAAAATCTTTTTCAAATCTACTTTCTCCTTGCTTATGTAAAATCTTTAAGGATGCCTTATTTGTAAGTAAATTACCACAATCCTTTTATGAAGCATCTATTTCTTTAAAAAAGTTAAAAATCCTGTTGAACGTGCATCATATAGATCTGTATCCTTGTGGAATGTGGACTCCAAAATCTTTTCCAAAATATTGGCAATTAGATTAGAAAATGTATTGCCACAAATTGTCTCTGATGACCAGACAGGATTTATTCAAAATCGTTATTCATATTTAAATGTTAGGAAGTTAATGAACATTATATATACTTCATCTAAAACTCCAGAATGTGTTATTTTGCTTGATGCGGAGAAGGCGTTTGATAGAGTTGAATGGGAATATTTACTTAACATGCTTGAGAAATTTAATTTTAGCCTAAAATTCATATCTTGGATTAAATTGATATATCATACACCTTTGGCCTCTTCACTTACCAATAATCAGAGATCCCTCTTCTTCAGGCTTTTTTGAGGTACTAGACAGGGTTGCCCTTTAAGCCCTTTACTATTTGATATTGCCTTGGAGCCCTTGGCAATCGTTCTTCATGATTCACCCAATATATTTGGCATTATTCGTGGGAATGGGACGCATAAAGTATCACTATATCCAGATGACCTGCTACTATATAGTAGCACATGAGAGTAAGCGTTTGGCATGGACTAGAAGGGCCGAGATGGTCTGTTTACATGCTGTGATTGTTATATGGTTATATATCTCTAACCCAGAGAAATCCATCCCTGCAGTAATATCACTAATTGCTCAGTTTAGTAGTTTTTCTGGTTATAAATTGAATCTTAATAAAAGTGATCTTTTCCTATTAAATATGTAAGTTGCAATCTATAGATAATCACCATTTAGACCGATTACTGATTCTTTTACTTATTTGGGTGTTAAAATTACTAAGAAGCATAAGGATCTATTGAAAGTTAACCTTTTATTCTTAATTGATCATGTTAAACAGCTGCTTACTAAATGGTCCCCATTGTCCTTATCATTGATTGGTCAAATTAATGCTATTAAGATGATTATTTTACCTAAATTTCAGAATCTATTTCAGGCGGTACCAATCTTCATCTCTAAATCCTTTAATGGTATTATTGATACTAAAATTTCTTCATATATATGACAGAATAAAA
Source organism: Hemitrygon akajei (assembly GCF_048418815.1). Lineage (NCBI taxonomy): Eukaryota > Metazoa > Chordata > Chondrichthyes > Myliobatiformes > Dasyatidae > Hemitrygon > Hemitrygon akajei. Next base: position 145,323,666 of record NC_133134.1, on the reverse strand, counting down.
ATCCTAGGTTAAGTAAGAAATATTTACAGAAATCAAAAAGGATGGCAGTTTGGCATTGCCAAACTTAAGATTCTATGATTGGGCAATTAACATTCAAATTTTAACGCGCTGGACACAAGATTTGGATGAAATTCAAAGTCCACGATGGGTGAACCTCGAGCGCGAGTCTGTAAAGGGGTTTTCATTGGCTTCTATTTTAAGGCCTCTCTTCCCTTTGCATTTACTAAACTGAATAAACAAATGACTAATCCAATAACTAAACATATAATACGAATATGGTTTCAATTTTGTAAATTTTTTGGATTGAATAAATTTATTCTATCAAGTCCTATTATGTCTAATTTTTTCTTCCAACCATCCAGAATTGATCTAGCTTTTGTTTTATGGAAAACAAAGGGAATAACATGTTTTCGTGATTTATTCATGAATAACTGTCTCATATCTTTTGAACAGTTGTCTAATAAATATAATTTGCCCAGATCACATTTTTTCAGATATTTACAGATTAGAAACTTTTTGAATGTTATTCTACCTACTTTTCTGATACCATATCAAACTGAAATTACAGAAAATGTTTTAGGTTTAAACCCCTATCAGAAGAGTTTAATAGCAATTATTTATGATCTGATTATGAAAATACGTCTAAGTACATCTGATCAAATTAAGAATGAATGGGAAAGAGAACTTCAGTTATCTTTACCTATAGAGAAATGGCAGAAAATTCTCCAACTAGTTTACACTTCTTCAATGTGCGCTAGATACGCTTTGATACAACTTAAGGTGGTTCATAGGGCCTATATGTCTAAGGATAAGTTAGCTCGTTTTTATTGCCATATAAATCCTGTCTGTGACAGATGTAATTCTGAGGTAGCTTCCTTGACACATATGTTCTGGTCTTGCCCTCTTTTGGAAAAATATTGGAAAGACATTTTTGACATTATTTCAGTAATTCTGTGTATTGATTTACAACCTCATCCTATTACTGCAATTTTTGGATAACCAGTGATGGACTCTAGTTAATTATCCCCTTCAGCTTGCTTTTTGATTGCATTTGTTACATTAGTAGCCAGAAGGTCCATTTTATTTAAATGGAAAGATTCTAATCCCCCTACTACACTTCACTGTTTTCCCAAACTATAACACGTTTAAACTTGGAAAAAATTAGGAGTGGCACTATCGACCCTTCGGTTAAATTTGAAGAAACTTGGAGGCAATTTATTCAACATTTTCATATGATGTAAGCTGACCTTTTCCGAATCCTTCTCAATAACTTTTTGTTCATGTATAGAGGAGCGGAGTTAATGACAAATAATGATTTTAATCGATGAAATATAGCAGCCCAGTTTTTCTTTTGTTTTGTTTTGGTTTTTTTTGTCTTTTTTTTAGTTTAAGGGGGCTTTTTCTTTTTTCTGTATAAAATTTTTGAATCATTTTCATGTTCAATTATAAAGAGATTGGGAGGCTTAGATTACATATTTCACTGGGAGTCTGTGTCTGTATACATTAACCGTTGTTAATGTAATCCCCATCTCTTTGTATCATTACAATAGTTATGTTTATCAATTCAAAACTTAATAAAAAAGATTGAAAAAGAACACTCTCCAACTCTATATCACCTCTTTCTAATGATTTGATGTCATTTTTTACCAACAGAGCAATGCCAACCCCTCTGCCTTCACACCTGTCCTTTCAATACAAAGTGTATCCTTGGACATTAAGCTCACAGTTATAATCTTTCAGCCATGATTCAGTGATATCTACAAAATCATACTGTACTTGCCAATCTGCAACTGTGCTGCAAGTTCCTCTGCCTTATTCTGTATTCAGAATCAGAATCAGGATAATTATCACCGGCATGTGATGGTATTGAATTCACCCTTTTCAGTTGTGTCCAGCTTTTATGTTGCAACTCATCCTGTTGACTGCAGTTTTGCCCTATCAACAGCATCTCCTCACTACACGTTACCTCTGTTTGGAAACCAGCTACCTCATCTTCAGCACTGTTATCTGCCTTTCCTACAATACTTCTTCCATTGAAATATATCTTGCTCAGGACACGAGTTGCACCATGCTCAACCTTTTGATTCCTAACTTTGTCTGAGGTCTTACCAACATCTGCCTCCACAACCTCTCCATTAAATGTTCTGGTACCCTGGTTCCCAACGCCCTTCAATTCTAAATTAAACCCCACCATGCAGCATTAACAAACCTTCCCATTAGGATATTAGTCTCCCTCCAGTTCAGATGCAAACCATCCCTTTTGTACAAGTCTCACCTTTCTTGGAAGAGAGCCTAATGATCCAAAAATCTTGGGATTCCTACACCAACTCTTTAGGAAAGTGTTAAACTGCATAATCTTTCTAGTTCAGGCCTCACTAGTACATGGCATGGGTAGCAGTCCTGAGATCACAACCCAGGTGGCCCTTTAACTTAGTACATAACTCCCTCCACTTATAAATGCTGAGGACCTGATCTGAGATATCCCAGACCCTGACACCTGGGAGGCAAAATAACATACCATCCAGGAATCTCATTCTCCCCTATAGAACCTCCTGTCCATTCCCCTAACTAGAAAAATCCCCTATCACCACAGTGTGCCTCGTCTCCTCCCTTCCCTTCTGAGTCACAGAGGCAGACTCAGTGCCAGAGACCCAACCACTGTGATTTTCCTCTGTTAGATCATCCCACCTCTTGACAGTATCCAAAGTGATAAACCTGTTGTTGAGGGGAATGGCCACAGGAGTACTCTACTCTGGCTATTTAAACCATTTCCCCTTTCTGATTGTCACCCATTTTCCTGTGTTCTACATCTTAGGTGTAACTACCTCTCTTTATGTCCTTTCTATAACACACTCAGCCTCCCAAATGATAGGGAGTTCATCTAGTTTCAGATCCAATTCCATAATGTGCATTGTTAGAAGCTGAGGCTGAATGCACTTCTCACAGTTGTGGTTGTCAGGGATTCTGGAGGTCTCCCTGCCTTCCCACATCCTGCAAAAGGAGCATTCCAATACTTGTACTGACCTAGCTGAGCAGATATGAAGAAGAGAAGGTAAAAAAACAAGCTTTTCTTTCCTTTGCTTTCTCTAACTGGTCAAAGCTCTTTTTCGCTACCACCACCCACTGCTGCCTTTTATCCTCAGGCAGTGAACTTGATTGAAGTCCTCTCCTCTCCAAACTTCCAATGTCTGGTTTGGCCACTGGTTAAAGCTCTCTTTAACCAGTTTTGTTTTAGTGTGTCTATACACCAGTATACTATCTTTACACATTGTGTATCTATAAGCTCTACAGTGCTTTTGTTAGTATCTTGTATGGATCTTATATTTCCTTAATATTTTCTTAGCTTTACTCTTAACTTTCTTTCTCAAGTTATCCATTGTATATTCCATTATACTGGTTATTTTTGCTCTTAGGTTTCAATTTTGTTTTTTAATCTCATCTGCCATTTCGGTGTTCTCATTTCATTACTCAGTTTTGAGTTCCATTTAATGAGTGCCTCTATTTTTGAGCCATTGCACTGCACTGCCATTAATGCTGCACAGTACATTATTGTGTGCAGTTCTTCAAATGTTTCAAGTTTTCCTAAATGTTGTTCTAATATAAGATTATTGAGAATATTAACAATTTTTGCAAATTTTGATATGTAGTCTTTTTGTAGGGTCAATGCCCATATATTTTATGAGCGTGTTGTTAAATATTTGGATAATTTTGTCTGTAAGTTCAACTTTGTCACCAGCATTCTGTGAAAGCTCTAGATTTGTGTTGTTGCTGTTGTTTCTGAAGCAGTTGAAATAACTGTATTTTCATCAATGTTTTGATTTGTTGCCTCTTCATTATTTTCTTGCATAGTATTGTTGTGGTCTTTATGTTGGTTTCTTTCTAGCTCTTGTGCAACTTCATGTTTCATTTGGTTTTACATGACTGTTTGACTGTTGGGATTAAGTTATGTTTTACTATCACTCTACATTGAGCTACTATCTGTTGTGCATTTAATTGCATGGAGGGATTATTATGCTATAAACTGTTAATAAAGTTTGTCCCTGTATGTTGTGTTACGTATCCCGTAACTGGATCACTTACCAGCAAAGATAGAGAGGTCCGCTGAAGTCTGATGGTACCATTTTTAAACGTTTTTATTTATAAAGGGGCACAAAAGTAAGGTTAATACAAACATTCAGATAACATACGTCATCAATGCTCAATCTAAAGCACAGGTATAGTAATAATCAATAAGAAATAAGCTCTATCGGTGTCTAGGGGTAAGGTATATATTGTCCGCTGTATATCTAAAAGTCTCTTGCGTTCACTGCAGTTCCACCAGCTGCCGTCTTTTGGGGTGTCACGGTGGTGCACTTCTGTTAGAGAGAGAGAGACAGAGATTGAATGGAACAGTTACCCGGCGGGTTTTTCCAACCTTTATGAGTTCGATCCGTCGGAGTCTCGTTGGGGAATGGACGCTCACTTGTGGCCTCTCCTGTAGCTAAGCCGTTCTTCCATGGTGAGGTCGCCAATCCCAGGCAAGGAAAAGACGCACACGAACCCCACCACTGGCTGTCGCTATTAGACGCTGTCACAGGATTTCTAGTGTGTCTTCTGGTGCGTCTGGGGGGCCGTCTTTACAACCCCTCTTTTATCTGAGCTCACGGGGTCTCAGATGTCAATCAGGTTGGGATGATGCAATCTCTCTCCATCTCTCCACCCACGTTGCCCTGAGGGTATACACGTAGTACAGTTCCCAATTCACAAAGGTGTCTCCAAGAGACAATGACCACAGTCGCCAGCTTTTGCCTCGCCGTGAAACGAGGGACACCGCACGTATCTTTCTCTTCTCTTGGGTCATTGACCCCCCCTTCACTAGGGCTCTTGCGATTCTCACAAAGGAGGGGGCTGGGGTCATAACACCTTCCCTCTTAAAAATGTTTTTACCAGCGGTTAAAATGGAGTGGTACAGAGTTTTACAGGGTTTTAGGATCTGACATAGTACAAAAGCTTTTTTTTTAACTACAGAGCTGTACCGTCATACATTTTTCTGCGTCTAAACAGTTAACGATTACAGTGGCACTTCCGTTAATATGGTAACATCTTGTCCCTGACTAAAGGCTGGTAGCATCAGATTTCAACAGGCAGGGTTCCAAGGGGGTTGTCTTTGTTATTCACATGCTTTGTCAAAATCCCGTACAGCCAGTTTTTTTCTATTTAGAAATGGCGCCCCCATTAACCGTCCTCTACACCCTCTACATAGCACCATCCAGAGACAGAGAAGCAGTTTCAGCGACAGGTTACTATCGATGCAATGCTCCTCAGACAGGATGAAGAGATCAATACTCCCCAATGCCATTAGGCTTTACAATTCAACCGCCAGGACTTAAGAACTTTTTAAAAGCTATTATTAATGCTTTTTGAGATAGTGATTTAGATGCATATCATATTTTTTACTGAGTTAAGTATTGTATGTAATTAGTTTTGCTACAACAAGTGTATGGGACATTGGAAAAAAAAAGTTGAATTTCCCCATGGGGATGAATAAAGTATCTATCTATCTATCTATCTATCTATCTACCTCTTTTCCGGTGAGTTCCTACGTGGGGGACCTGGGTAATTTGGCAAGGTACTCTCCCGCCTTTCCGTTCCATAAGGGTTATTCTCTCAACACCGTGTTCCAAACTTAAATCATCGTGTGAATTTCCACCCAATTCTTTAATGTTACACAGGTAGCTAACCCTTTTGTCAAGACCATGCAGGCTGATGGGTTTCAGTTCGAACCTTTCCCTCAGGCCGCATCTAAATTTCGGCTTTTTCACAGCGCTCTCTTGAATAACAACAGCGTGTGGGGCACCTTTACATTCCAAATCAACCTGTAATCGATGCGCAGGCACCGCGTTACCAAGCCCTCGTTTCTGTAGCTTGGTTGCTTCTTCTGACACCAATCTAAACTTTAAATTTTCTTCATTCGATTTGGGAACTAAAAACTTCCCGTTCCCTTCAATAATAATGTTTATCACCCCATGGTCGAGTTCCACTTTGAGGTTCACCACCCCTTCGTGTACAAACACCTGGGAACCCTCCCTTCCCCCAATTACCAGGGTTAACCCTGTCTTCACTGAACCCAGTCCATCTGACCCACAGGGACTGCATTCCTTTTCAACTGAATCAAATACCTCAGACTTTTTCCGAGCTCCATTACTAGGTTCAGTACCATGTGCATCCACATCTTGGACACACTCAAACGGGACATCTGCCTCTTCCAGGCTTTCAATACCCGTACCCTTTTCAGATTCTAAATTCCCCCGATCCTCCCAGTTCCTCTCTGGGCAACTCCCTTCCGGAGTAAACTCAACCCCGCGGGCTGAAATAACCTCGTCTGCCAACCCAGCAGACCTCTCCAAGGTAATGGCATCCTTTTCATCTAGGACTGCCTTCATCTCATTATCGGGAACACCTTTAGAATTTTCAACTTCTTCAAACAGTTCTGCCAAACCAGACAGATCATCCATGTCCAACTCTGGAACTTTTAACAGCCTTATCTGTTTCTCATCTTTATTTCCTACCTCTAGGACCTTTCTCTTCGCTAAGGGTAGATCTAGCTCCTCTCCCTTAACCCCTTTCACTTTACTACTCTTCGGTTTACCACCCTCAGAACCCTCGGGGTACAGGGTCGGTAGGACCGTCTCGGCCAAATCAACACTGGCCATATTTAAACTGCTCGCTTTCTCAGCTGCCTTTCTCGACAGGCTGTGAACGCTTGTGCCTGTGGTACAGACTGGAGATGCGAGGGGCGGGGCTGCAATCCTCACAGGCTGTTTGGGCCGTGTCATCCTTGTCCAAACCTGCCCCCTGGCTAAATCATTTCTGAGGAGGACATCCGCGTCAGTTCTTAGGAATTCTGATGGCACCCCTATTTCGACTGGTCCAAATACTAGCTCACAATCCATAATTACCTGATGTAGGGGCACCATTTCTATTCTTGTACCTATCCCCTTCACGGCAACCATTCCCCTTCTCCGACCGAAATCTAGTATCTCACGGCGGATCAACGACAGCTCCACCCCGGTGTCTCGCCAGATTCGAACGGGAATGGGTGGGTCTCCCCTCTCTTACTCTGTTCCGGGTGAAGCCAAGTCTCTGACCCCTCTCTTACTCTGTCTACCCGGGGCTCTCTCGTCGATTTACTGATTACCATGGCACACCCGATAGGGACTGCTGCTTTCCCTTTTTCTGGCTCCTTTCTCGGAGCAAAGCACCTAGAGGCAATATGTCCTTCCTTCCCACAATTAAAACAGGTCAAGCCCGGAAATCTCGGGCTGCCTGGCCTTTCCCCCTCAACCTTACCACTAGCTCCCGGCGGGACCTCTGCCTCAGCCGGTGGACTTCCTCGGTCGTTCCCACGGTCTCTCGGGTAACCTTTTGGCGAGGAAAACTTTGTCCTGTGGGTTAGGGCATATTCATCTGCGAACCTAGCAATTTCCGAGATGGACTTATTCGGCTTCTCATTCAAATACATCCAGATCTCCTCCAGAACACACCCTTTTAGTTCCTCAATCAAAAATAACTCCCTGATACCCCATAATCCCCGTCCACCTGTTCCGCAGTGCACCAACCGTCCAAGAGCACACCCTTTTCATAGGCTAGCTAGGTAACTCACCTAGATGGGGTCAGTTGTGCTGTGAGGATTACATTCCTTGACTTCTCTAGTGCCTTTAACACCATCCAGCCCAAGATCTTAAAGCACAAACTAACGGAGATGGGAGTAGACTCTCACATGGTGGATTGGATAGTGGACTACTTGACAGATAGACCTCAGTATGTGCGGTTGGGAGACTGTAGGTCTGACACAGTGGTCAGCAGCACAGGAGCGCCGCAGGGAACCGTACTCTCTCCGGTACTGTTCACCCTGTACACATCAGACTTCCAATATAACTCGGAGTCCTGCCATGTGCAGAAGTTCGCTGATGACACGGCCATAGTGGGGTGTGTCAGGAATGGACAGGAGGAGGAGTATAGGAAACTGATACAGGACTTTGTGATATGGTGCAACTCAAACTACCTGCGTCTCAATATCACCAAGACCAAGGAGATGGTGGTGGACTTTAGGAGATCTAGGCCTCATATGGAGCCAGTGATCATTAATGGAGAATGTGTGGAGCAGGTTAAGACCTACAAGTATCTGGGAGTACAGTTAGACGAGAAGCTAGACTGGACTGCCAACACAGATGCCTTGTGCAGGAAGGCACAGAGTCGACTGTACTTCCTTAGAAGGTTGGCGTCATTCAATGTCTGCAGTGAGATGCTGAAGATGTTCTATAGGTCAGTTGTTGAGAGCGCCCTCTTCTTTGTGGTGGCGTGTTGGGGAGGAAGCATTAAGAAGAGGGACGCCTCACGTCTTAATAAGCTGGTAAGGAAGGCGGGCTCTGTCGTGGGCAAAGTACTGGAGAGTTTAACATCGGTAGCTGAGCGAAGGGCGCTGAGTAGGCTACGGTCAATTATGGAAAACCCTGAACATCCTCTACATAGCACCATCCAGAGACAGAGAAGCAGTTTCAGCGACAGGTTACTATCGATGCAATGCTCCTCAGACAGGATGAAGAGGTCAATACTCCCCAATGCCATTAGGCTTTACAATTCAACTGCCAGGACTTAAGAACTTTTTTTTTTAAAGCTATTATTAATGCTTTTTGAGTTAGTGATTTAGATGCATTTCATATTATTACTGAGTTAAGTATTGTATGTAATTAGCTTTTGCTACAACAAGTGTATGGGACATTGGAAAAAATGTTGAATTTCCCCATGGGGATGAATAAAGTATCTATCTATCTATCTATCTATACGTTTGATTCCACCCTTTTCGTAAATTTCTGAACCTTTGTCTATAAGCTTCAGGTATTAGCTCATAACTCCGGAGAATGGCCTCCTTTACTTTGGCATAATTCTCCGCTTCCCCTTCCTCGACGGCCAAGGCCGCATATGCTCGTTGTGCCTTCCCTTTTAACACACTTTGTAACAATGCCACCCACTGCTCTTTGGGCCACTTCTGATTTACTGCCACCTTTTCAAAAAGCAAGAAATAACTATCAACATCCGACTCTTCGAATGGAGGTACTACCCTCAACTCCCGACTAACATTAAACCTCTCCTCTCGATCTAACCCTAGATCTCTTCGCTCTTTCTTTAACTTCTCCATCTCCAAGTCACGTTCCCTCTGTTTCTGTTTCTCCTCATACTCTCTTTGCTTTTCAGCTCGTTCCCTCTCGTTCTCGGCTCGTTCCTTCTCTTTCTCGGCTCATTCCTTCTCTTTCTCGGCTACTTCTAGCTCTTTTAGCTGAATTTCATGCTGTCTTTGCTTTTCAGCTTGGTCCTGCTTTTTTTTCACCTCTAACTCCTTTAGTTGGAGCTCCTGGTCCCGTTTCACCTCTAACTCCTTTATGTGGAACGCCTGCTTCCTTTCTCTCTCAGCCCGTTCTTTCTCTCTCTCAGCCCGTTCTTTCTCCTTCTCAGCTGCTTCCAGCTGCTTTATTTTAAATTCATGTTCCAACCTTAATTTCTCCAACTCTAGCTGATCCATCCCACTAGCTGGTACTTTTTCAGGGATATTTTCCAATACCTCAGCTTCAAACACATTCTTCCCAATGTAATAACGAGTTATGGCCCCTCGCAACTCCCGCTTTTTCATGGACGACCTCACTTCTGTGAGGTCCAATCCCTTTGCCAAATTTAACAAGTCTGATTTGGTGGCCGCCTCTAGCGCCTCCACAGTCGGGTTTTTCATAAATTCACCCACGTCCATCTTTGCTGGTTTCCCATCTGGCTACCTGTGCAACCAGATCCAAGTTTGGACTTACAAGCCCGATTCACTGGCCTCCCAATTTTGTCAAATCCCGAGACGAGAATCCCAAGTTGTTACGTATCCCGTAACTGGATCACTTACCAGCAAAGATAGAGAGGTCCGCTGAAGTCTGATGGTACCATTTTTAAACGTTTTTATTTATAAAGGGGCACAAAAGTAAGGTTAATACAAACATTCAGATAACATACGTCGTCAATACTCAATCTAAAGCGCAGGTATAGTAATAATCAATAAGAAATAAGCTCTATCATTGTCTAGGGGTAAGGTATATATTGTCCGCTGTATATCTAAAAGTCTCTTGCGTTCACTGCAGTTCCACCAGCTGCCGTCTTTTGGGGTGTCGCGGTTGTGCATTTTTGTTAGAGAGAGAGAGACAGAGATTGAATGGAACAGTTACCCGGCGGGTTTTTCCAACCTTTATGAGTTCGACCCGTTGGAGTCTCGTTGGGGAACGGACGCTCACTTGTGGCCTCTCCTGTAGCTAAGCCGTTCTTCCATGGTGAGGTCGCCAAGCCCAGGCAAGGAAAAGACGCACACGAACCCCACCACCGGCTGTCGCTATTAAACGCTGTCACAGGATTTCTAGCGTGTCTTCTGATGCGTCTGGGGGGCCGTCTTTACAACCCCTCTTTTATCTGAACTCACGGGGTCTCAGATGTCAATCAGGTTGGGATGATGCAATCTCTCTCCGTCTCTCTACCCACATTGCCCTGAGGGTATACACATAGTACAGTTACCAATTCACAAAGGTGTCTCCACGAGACAATGACCACAGTCGCCAGCTTTTGCCTCGCCGTGAAACGAGGGACACCACACGTATCTTTCTCTTCTCTTGGGTCATTGACCCCCCCCCCCCTCCACTAGGGCTCTTGCGATTCTCACAAAGGAGGGGGCTGGGGTCATAACAGTTGTCATGTCACTTTCAAGTTCCATTATTCAATAATATACATGCATTATGAATGTGTTTTCTTCTAATGACCTGTCAGGAACAGGGCCGGATGGACCCAAACACAGGACGCAGACACTGAAGTACTAGGGGGAGGGCAGGATGGGGATGCCATGGCATTTAAGGGTAGAGCTGGGGTTCAGGTAGATAGACTGTCAGGCAGGCAGAGTGGAGTGGGTTCCTGGAGTTCAGGCAGGCAGAGCGGAGTGGGCTCCCAGAGTTCAGGCAGGCAGAGCGGAGTGGGCTCCCAGAGTTCAGGCAGGCAGAGTGGAGCGGGCTCCCGGAGTTCAGGCAGGCAGAGCGGAGTGGGCTCCCAGAGTTCAGGCAGGCAGAGCGGAGTGGGCTCCCAGAGTTCAGGCAGGCAGAGTGGAGCGGGCTCCCGGAGTTCAGGCAGGCAGAGCGGAGTGGGCTCCCAGAGTTCAGGCAGGCAGAGCGGAGTGGGCTCCCAGAGTTCAGGCAGGCAGAGCGGAGTGGGCTCCCAGAGTTCAGGCAGGCAGAGTGGAGCGGGCTCCCGGAGTTCAGGCAGGCAGAGCGGAGTGGGCTCCCGGAGTTCAGGCAGGCAGAGCGGAGTGGGCTCCCAGAGTTCAGGCAGGCAGAGCGGAGCGGGCTCCCAGAGTTCAGGCAGGCAGAGTGGAGCGGGCTCCCAGAGTTCAGGCAGGCAGAGTGGAGCGGGCTCCCAGAGTTCAGGCAGGCAGAGCGGAGTGGGTTCCTGGAGTTCAGGCAGGCAGAGCGGAGTGGGCTCCCAGAGTTCAGGCAGGCAGAGCAGAGTGGGCTCCCAGAGTTCAGGCAGGCAGAGCGGAGCAGGCTCCCGGAGTTCGAGTTCAGGTAGACAGGCTCCCAGGGTTCAGGCAGGCAGGTAGACAGGTCCCCGGGGGGTTCAGGCAGGCAGACAGGTCCCCGGGGGGTTCAGGCAGGTAGACAGGTCCCCGGGGGGTTCAGGCGGGCAGACAGGTCCCCGGGGTTCAGGCAGGCAGGCAGGCAGGTCTAGGTGGCTAGATAAGCTGGCGGAGAGCCCTCCCTGGGTGGGCCGCATATATCCCGGGTAGGGCCGCTTCCCAGGCGGAAACACCGGAGTCCTGGGCACGACGCGGACCCCTAGGTGGGTGCGGGCACTATCCCAAAGTTCGGGCGGAAGAGGAGGATGGGGCAGAACCCCCGACGGGCAGTTCTCCAAACTCTGCCTCCTGTTGCCGGAACTGGTGCATCATCTCGTCCCGTCCATGGTGGTGTTGCTGCTGGCTGCCCTGGTTCCCGTGCTGCTGTTGGCACGCTGGCTTCTTCCCACATTCTAAAGACGTTTCGGATAGGGTTAAGGAATGCTATGTTAGTGCTGGAAATGTGGTCACGTTTGCAGGTGGCTCAAAGCACATCCTCAAAATGTATTGGTCAGTGACACAAATAATGCATTTCACTGTATGTTTCAATCTTTTGACGTATGTATGTGTGAAAGCTAATCTTTATCTTTAAAGAGCAGTGAACACACATTATGATTCTGCTTCTGCTAAGTTCATTTGTACAGTCACTTCAGCCACATGTACAGGAGTTGGCTTTACAAAGTACAGGAGCTTCTTCTGCATGACTTAAAGTACCCCTGCCAGTGCTGGTCTGAGCCAATGAAGTCTGGTGTATGGATCTTCTAACTGGAACATCCAAGTTTTCTGCATCTGCATTGTAACCACCCCATCCTCTTGCAGTTGACCTCTTCCCCAACAAATTAACATCTTACTTGTTCCACATGGTCCCAATGCCATACTTCTTTTAAAGCTCCCGATTTCCTTACCCCTCTTGCATACACTCCCACCACCTCGAGCCCACTCACCACGATATCCCTGACCTCATGGTCCACAAGCCATGAAATGCAATGTTTTGGGCTGAGACTCAAAGGGTCTTGGCCCAAAACATCAACAGTTTATTCCACTCCATAAATTGCTGCTTGACCTGCTGAGTTCCTTCAGTATATTGTGTTTGCTGCTCAAGATCTCCAGCATCTTCAGAATCTCACTTGTCTATAGGATGCAATGTGTTGGTCTCTTTAGCCAGGTTCTGGCAAGGTGAATAGAAGAAAAGTCTTCACATACAAAGTGAGCAAGACTAATTCGAATGCACGTAACAGTTTGGGCCTCAGAATGCTGCAGTAGGGTGCACCCACACACACAATATGCATTGTTTCACTTTGTGTTACCTGGTTATGCACTGTTGGAATTGTGGAAGTGCTTAAGGTCATTAGCTTGAACTTATTCTTTATACTCTGTTCTCACTGACTCTCCACTAACGCCTGAGGCAGAGGTTGAGACATGCACCAGTATCTGCAGTTCCCTTAATATTGTGAAGATAATTAGAATGGCATTCCTAGTCCACCCATTGGAGCAATTCTTGTTGGATGAAGTTGGCAGGAAATCAGTGAGTTTTAACAACATCTAGTGAAGGAGTACTTTGCAGAGGAACACGGCAAGACAGTAAGTCATAACTTCACTCCTCCAACCCTTCTGCGAAATCCTCATAATGTACTCTCCCTCTTTATACCTTCTGGCCTCCAGTCTGTCAGATACCACCATTTTTTGCATTTGGCTATGTCAGATCTCTCAAATGGTAGCTCTATATTTCCATGTAGACCAGCAAAGATGGCAGAGCAAAAAGCATTCCATTTCTTATGAGTTTCTGGACTTCCACAGATGTTGGGAACTGCCCATATTAATCTTGCTCAAAAGGTGAATCAAATTACTGGGGAGGAAGAGTTTTCTCTCCTGAAACGTTGATACGACAGATGATGGAAACTGTCTCCAACTGCATGAGGCAGTGAACACTGTCTGTGGAGTTGGCAGCGGTTACTTTTACCCAGAGAGTCCAGGAAATATGCCCTTCCTCACCCATATAATGGTCTGAATTGCTAACATCCAGATGTAGCCTTTGAGAATCTCCTTCTAAAGATTAAGGATTAGTTTTATTTGTCACTTGAACATCAAAACATTGAAATGTACAGTGAAGTGTGTCATTTTCAAAGCAACCTGGCGAGGATTATGCTAGGAAGACCCACAAGTGTCGCCACACTTCTAGCGCCAACGTAACATGCCCACAACTCACTAACGCTGACCATACGTCTTGGGAATATAGGAGGAAACTGGTGCAGCCAGAGGAAACCCACGTGGTCATGTGAAGAACATACAGACTCGTGACTGGAAACAGCAGAAGCTGAACCTCAGGGGTGATTGGTGATTGCTGGCACTGTAAAACGATGCACTTACCGTTATGCTACTGACTAGCCACAGTACAGAAGCATGGATCGCGCTGAAGATCGAACGTGAGCACACCTGACCTTTTGCTCTGCCACAGGATTCACCAATGGGCATGTTCAACTGCAGGCAACCACCTTCCTATTGGTGTTGGTACTGGTACTGGTTTGTTACTGTCACACATACCAAGATACAATGAAAATCTTGTCTTGATACTGTTTATTCAGATCAAGTCATTACACGGCACATTGAAAAGACAGGTGAAAATGACAGGTTGCTCTTTCTTATTTTAATTCTTTGTTTTAATTAGTTTCCAACAGTTAGATATTAAATTAATTCATTATTTGTAAATACTTTGCTACTATTTAATACTTATCCTGATTATTCATTTCCAGTTTGTCGGCCTGTGTTATTTAGATATTTGTGAATTGCTATTCCAGACCCTTCCCCGTTGTCCAGTTCAGCCAGACTTGCAGTTCCTCGTGGATTCAGCAAAGCTGAGAAACAGAATTTTGTTTTTTAATATTATTATTGATAATTTTAAATATTCTTAATTAGTCATTTTTTCAACAGCTTTGAACGTTTCTGATTAATTAGAGCTAGCTGCCCCTTATCCCACACACCTTAGGAAAATAAAACCCAAGTTCCAATAATGAATGCATCTTGGGACTGGTTAGCTATCAGAAGATGGCTTGTTTAAAGGAAATTTATTTTCAAAATACGTATATATCACCATAAACAACCCTGAGATTCATTTTCTTGTGGCCATTCTCAATAAATCCATGACAGAATAGCAACCACAATTGAATCAATGAAAGACTATAGTGAGTAATGTTGCTTGCTTTCCTTTATGTAGCAAGATGTCACGGCAGATCTATTGGTAAACCAGCTGGAATGAATCCTGTCTTCTTACTTCCGAGGTCAAGAGAAGTGAAAGTACCAGACATACCCCCCTGATACAATGACACCAAAATCTCAAAATGGCTGCATGTGTAGGAACTGTGATGGTGAACTGTCCAGTAAAGTCTAGCATCTCCTTCTGTTAAAGCATGCTGCAGAGCTGAGAGATGGGAAAGAGCAGCATTCTCCTCAGTCAGCCCATGGAACACCAGCTCAGCTTCAGCAGATGTCACGGACACTCAGTTATATAAAGAAACCTGTCGGGTACTTAAGCCACCTTCCCCTTATTATCATAAGACCATTCGACCCCAGAGCAGAATTACACCACTCAACCCATTGGCAGAGCACTGATATTCCACCATGGCTGATCTATTTTCCCTCTCAGTCCCATTCTCCTCCCTTCTCTCTGTAACCTTTGATGCCCTTACTAATCAATAACTTATCAACCTCCGCTTTAAATATACCCATTTCCTTGACCTACACTGACACCTGTGGCAATGAATTCCATAGATTCACTGCCCTCTGGCTGAAGAAATTCCTCCTCAACTTTGCTCAAAAGGGATGTCCTTCTGTTCTGAGGCTTTCCTTCCTGGTGCTAGACTCCCCCACTACAGAAAACATCCTCTCTACGTCCACTCTGTCTTGGCCTTTCAATATTTGATAGATTTCAATGAGTTCTCCCCTTCATTCTTCTAAACTCTGGTGAGTAGAGGCCTAGAACCATCAAATGCTCCTCATGTGTTAACCCTTTAATTCCCAGGATCATTCTCTTGAGCCTCCTCTGGAGCCTCTCCAGTACCAGAACATCCTTTCTTAGATAAGGAGCCCAAAACTGCTCACAATGCTCCTAGTGCTGGCCATCCAAAATTCATAATCTCAGTCTTCTTCCAGCCTCGGTAGAGTTTGTTTACACACTGACATGTCTTTATAATGCTCTTGGGAAGTTTTTACTTTTTCTTTGACACTTCCCTTTAATTTGACTAACATGGAATTCTCACGTTCTGCTGGTGGTATCGTTCTCAGACTCAGATCAGTTTGTACCCAGAGTTATTCATCATGCAACAAATAATTTTGAAAATGTACTATCATTATCACTTGCAGTGTGGATGAGTGCGCAGAAAAATTTAATATGCCATTTTCTGATGCAGAGTTGGCTAATAATTTCGAGTGACTACATTGAATTGCATCAGTAATTTTATTAATTAATATGATGCCATCTATCCATTCATGTTTTGATCCAGCTTCACGAATGTGAAATGGAAAGTGTGCCAGTGGAATGTGAAAAGTCTTTCATTTTGGAACAAAAAAAAACAATGGACAACAGAAAATATAAGGAATCCACTTTTGTATCAGATGAATTCTCATGACACTGCCTGTGATGGGTCAGGGAAAATGTTATTGTATAATAATAGCAGAACAGTCAGCCCTCCGTATCCACTGATTCAACCAAATGCGGATTGAAAATATTCGGGGAAAAAATCCAGAAAGTTCCAAAATGTAAAACTGGAATTTGCCGCACGCCAAGCCCTACGCTGAATCCACGTAGGCATACCCTGCTGTAGCCTCCCGCCATTTCACAGATCCTCAGTCTCTCTCCAGCACTCGTTGTTTAAGCATTGTTCGCCTCACGTCTCATTTGTTCGCTACTTGTGAGCAAGAGGAAGGAGTTTAAGGCTAGTAAGGGATGACTGGCTAGCTATGTAAAGCGCTACAGCCTCAAGAACTTAAAGATCACGGAAGAATCGGCATCGGCTGATGCCGAGGCAGCATCAGCGTTCCCAGAGGAGCTACGATGGTTGTGTCTGTACTGAACACATACAGGCTTCTTTTCTTGTCATTATTCCCTAAACAATACAGTATAACAACTACTTATATCACATTTACATTGGATTAGGTATTATAAGTAATCTAGAGATGATTTAAAGTACACGGGAGGATGTGCGTAGGTTATATGCAAATATTACGCTATTTTACATAAGGGACTTGAGCACCCGCGGATTTTGGTATCCATGGGGAGTCCTGGAACCAATCTCCCGCGAATACGACTGTATTTACTTTGAACAATGTTACAATTGCTACAGTAAAGGAGCTGCCCTCAAGGAGATGCTATTTTTTTAATGTGAATCAAAAATATCCCAGCCCAGCAGTTGTAAGAGGAAGTTTTCTCCCTGCTGTCATAGTCAGTAATTATCCCTCATCGTTAAAAAATGGTTATTATTCCATTAGCATTCTTCTTGTGTTCATGCTACGTGCGAACTAAAAACTACACTTCCTTTATTACAAACAGTAGATGATGATTATCTCATGGCCTGCAAAGAGGTTTGGGACATCCTGAGATTATGCCAAGTGATAAAAATAGCAGTTTTTCTTCTGGCCTGAAAGTTGTAGTAAATATATGTCACACACACACACACACACACACACACACACACACACACACACACACACACACACACACACACACACACACACACACACACACACACACACACACACACACACACACACACACACACACACACACAATATTCTGGAGGAACTTAGCAAGTCAGGCGGCATCTATGATGGGGAATAAACAGTCAACGTTTCAGAAGACTCTCAGCCCAAAATACCAGCAGTTTATTCACCTCCATAGGTATTGCCTAACTTGCTGATTCTTCCAGCATTTTGTGTGTGTTGCTCAAGATTTCCAGCATCTGTAGAATTTCATGCATATGATATAAAAAACTTGTTATTTAAACAGAGCTAGAGTACAATTAAAAATATTACATGATAAGCTCCTTCTTCTTTTTCAACATTAATACTCAACACAATGTAGTTGAGCCAAACTTTTCAAATATTCTAACTGATAGCCTCAATCAATTGAATTATGTGAATTCCTAGAGTTCAAGACTAAAATTCTTCTTCCATGTAAATCATTTCTATTCAATGTTTTAAACTTGAAATATTATATTGTGAAAATTACTGGTTTTTTGTACAACTTATTTGCAGTCATACTTTGAGAGCAGTTATACTATTCAGGACAGACTTACCACCACAGTTGCATTCTGCAGAATAACTATCATTTCATTAACTTAAGCGTTAAAAGGTTAATAGCATTGCTACTTAAACTTTCAATTAACTACTGACATCGGTTGGCAATTTTAGAATTTAAGTATGAAGATCTTCATAGATTATTTTAGGGACTATCAGAATTATTTGAATTATCATCGCTGGAGCTGAACTAATATTAACTGGAATTCTCAAACTAGAAACCAGGAGAAGAAATTTAATTTTCAAGCACAAGATGGTCTAACAATACTGTTTGTTATATCTGGGCTATCACTTATAGGGTGTGCCTATCCTATTTGCCATCTTTATTGTTGCCATCCTTCAACTCATTGGCTAAGACCTGCTCAAGGGAATCCCAATTGTGTACAGAGTGAGCAACAGGTTTTTCAAACTCAGCCTTCTCAAAGACAAAAACAAGGTCATGGAGTTTCAGTATGTGGATGACAATGCAATTGCAGCTAACTCGGAGGAAGACCTCCAATGTATCAGGAATGCCTTTGCATATAGAGCCCTTGATGCACCATCAATAACTCTCAGAGACAGGAGGCAAAAGATAGGCTTTTATTAGCTGCAAACGTGTCCACAACATCTTGGAGACTGAGGGAGGAGCAGAGCCTCCAATCGCCTTTATACAGGGGTCTGTGGGAGGAGCCACAGGAGCAGTCAGCAGAGGGGCCTGTCCAGACAGGTATACACATGTTTTTTCCACAGCCCTGGGTCTTGTTATGAATATTAAAAAAAGACACTGGTCCTACATCAGCCACTGCCCAACCAGCCATTTTCCAGCCCTCCATAAAAGTCAGCAATCTCACAGTTGAAAATGTCAGTCACGTTCCCTACCTTGGCAACATTCCCTCCTCAAAAGCAGACCTTAACTCAAAAACCAATTACCTCCGGAATAGTGCTAATGGAGTCTAAAGGAAAGAGTCTTTGAAGACTACAACCCACAGGTCCAATCAAAACTTCTGGTCTATAGAGCAGTCATTATTCCTACATTACTCTATGGATTTGAATCATGGACCACCTACAGTAGACACCTGAAAGCCCTGGAACAATACCACTAAAGAAACTTACAAAAAATTTTGAGGGTCAGATGCACTGACACCGGTGTACTGGAGAAAGTCAACATGAACAGCAATAAAGCAACTCAAACTCCGATGGATAGGTCATTCATCTGGATGCCTAACCCACGTCTCCCCAAGCAGATTGCTTACTCCCAGTTGAAGGAAGATCAGCGAGCCCCCGGTGGGCAAAGGAATGCTTCAAAGATAACATCAGAACCAGCTTGAAAAAGGCAATTCAACATCACTTCTAAAAACTGGAAAGGCGTTACACTCAATGGATGCACCTGGAGGAAATCTGTTCAAGAGGGAGCTGCGCTACAGGACGACAACCTCTGCTGTCTCACAGAGAGCAAGTGGCAGCTGTGAAAGGAGAGACTCAACAACCAAAAGACCCGACCATTAACACAAGCTACTCTTGCCCACTCCGCCCCGGAATACGCGGCTCCTGGATAAACCTCTCCTGAGGACCCTTCGATAGCCTGGAGTGATCACAACTATTACAGTATTCATTGTAACATCCTCACCTCCTTCCAGTTTAACACAGCTTTGGGATTCCATGAAGCTTCTCATGAATGCATGAGACTCCATACTGAATCAAAAACCTGACTCACAGAGTTTGAGCCCTCCAATTCCACTTCAATGAAGTTTACTCTTGGTGGGGAAGTTGAAGTATCCTTCAAAGTGCAGAATCTTAACTAATTCAGGTAAGGTTAAATGATCTTTATATAAAAAAATCTACACGCACTAAATCACAAATCAGAAAAACTAATGTTACTGGTTTTAAAAAAAGAAATACAAATTGATTTCCAAGGAATAGTTTCAAATGCATAAGACTGGTCAAGAAGCTTAGATAGACAATGCTTAAAATATGGTATACCATCTTGTTTTTCGCATTAGGAAAAGGATACAGAAGCAATGGGTGACATACAGAATGACTTTCAGTAATGATACCAGAATATGGATGACACAACAATCAGGAACCTCAGACAGAGGGAATTCTTTCCTCCAGTAAAGACAATCCATACAAATATTCAAGAAAATTGTTTCTGTGAGGATCTTCAGAAAGTAAACCTTGCTATTGCATGGAGTTATTGAATAGCATAGGTTAATTGATATAAAATATATTTAAAACAATATTAAGAGCATTTTTGAAAAGAGAATAGATAGATATATAATAAATATGAGATGAAGGAGGGGGGAAGAGAATAATGTGCATCATTGGTCAAATAATCTGCATCAGAGCTATAAATTATATGTAATTTAGTTTTATGCTCTAAACCAGATTAAGAATGAAATTATGTCAATGTACAATTATACATGCAAAAATCGTATTAACATTTTAAACAACCACAGTCTCTTTAATATGTTTAAGCAATTTCATATCTGTGCAATATGTGCCCCCTGGCGGCAGCAGGTCTTGTAATTACCCAACAAAACCACATGGTGGAGCCTTCTGCTCATAAGATTAAAAGTCTAACAACATGTATGAATTCAGGCCAGTACCGGAGAGAGAGAGTACTCGTTTTCTTTCTTTCTTTTTCTCTCTCTCTCTCTCTCTCTCTCTCTCTCTCTCTCTCTCTCTCTCTCTCTCTCTCTCTCTCTCTCTCTCTCTCTCTCTCTCTCTCTCTCTCTCTCTCCCTCTCCCTCTCCCTCTCCCTCTCCCTCTCCCTCTCCCTCTCCCTCTCCCTCTCCCTCTCCCTCTCCCTCTCCCTCCCTCTCCCTCTCCCTCTCCCTCTCCCTCTCCCTCCCTCCCTCCCTCTCCCTCCCTCCCTCCCTCTCCCTCTCCCCCTCCCCCTCCCTCTCCCTCTCCCTCTCTCTTATATATATCTATATACACACACGCATATGTTAATTTTGATGGCTAGTAAAAGCCAAAGATTTACAGCTATGATGCCATTCTTTCTGTAGCGTTATCAATAAGGTCCCAAACAAAATGATCAGAGATCAAGTAGAAAGGTCTCAACGTGAGTAGTTGAATGTCCTCCTCTATAGATCTGCCTGATCTGCTGCATTCCTTCAGCATCTTGTGTGCTGATCCAAATTCCAGTACCTGCAGCCGCTTCTGTTTTAACCTTTATACAATCTTCAAACTTACTAACCCACCCATTTTCATCAGAGTTATTTATATTTATAAATGACTTAGATGAAAATGGTTTGGTTAGTAAGTTTGCAGGTGACATAAACATTATTTAAAGTTAGTGACCATTAAGTGAATATTGGTCACTAGCTTATCACCTTAGGTGGAGATGTGGGTGATCAAGAAATGAAAGAGTAGAGTGAGATGTGGACCATGTAAAAGTGAAACTAAGAGCGGGTAGTAAAGAACCAGCCACAAAGGATAATGAAATGTTTGACTTCTGTACAAGTCCAAGAAGGAATATCAATACATTCATCAATTTTCCAAAAACAGAGCTGAGGCACGGGGCCTGGATCGGTCTGACACCAGGACTGTTCCACACATCCCATTAAAGAAAAACAGGTTTAACTTATCCCTAGCAAGTTCCCGTGCCCATACCTTGCTCATGAAGAAAGTGGGCTGCTGAGGAGTGAAAGAACAAGTTTAGCCGGGTAAAATGCAGATGGTGGTGAAGGAGCTCTGGTGCAGGATAGATCTGAAAAAGGACTGGATACCTTACAGCCAAATAACTGGAAACTGCTGAAGTGACTGAAGGGTTCAGAGGTGTTGGGGTAAGTGGGAAGGAACTAAAGAAGGGGAGAATAAATAAAGATGTGAATGGAAGAAATAAGTTTTGTTAAGTGAGGGCTGAAAGAATAATGTGGAGACCAATAATCTAAAACTTCCTGAATGAACAGTCAGCATTAACATCATGGCTGCCATGAAGCCAAGGACTCTTATGCAAGTGTATACAAACAGGAAAGCCCTGAACTTCCTCAAAACTGATCCATGCTGTTACCCGGATTGCATTCCAACACTGGAATTCAGCAGCAGTGAAAACATTTCCTGCAGCTTCATTGCAGTTACGTGGCCAATCCCTGCATCACTGTGGTAAAATGTAATAGCATAAGCAAGTTTCAAGATTTCAGATTAATACAGGAGAAGAAACCGGATAAAGTTACAAACACTATATTTATTAAAACGGCAATAATACAATAGGTCTCCACCTCCCCCCTGCCCCCACTTTTGCCCTCTGGAGCCTCCGTAGAAACAAACAATGGCTGACTCAAAGAACTCAAAGATACCTGTGCTGGATCCCAGTCCTAAAAGTCTGATGAGTGTGCTTTTAGACCACATTCATATCGTTAATAAACCTACACTTCTTTCCTAACTTGTCAGTTACATTTTAAAAACTAGCTAGCCTCCCTGACATAATCCTTGAATTGCACCTCTATTCAAGGATGTCCTCACCTGGTGCCTTAATATCACCTTCCTGAACAAGAAGGCACAGCAGTGGCTCCATTTCCTAAGAAGATTGAGGCAAGCAAGGCCCCCCCCCTCCCCTATCTTAATAGTGTTTTACAAGAGAACCATTGAGAATCCCTGACAAGTTGCATCTCTATCTGGTATGGGAGCAGCCAAGTATTGGACTGGAAGTCCCTACAAAGGACTGAGAACAGCTGAGAGGATCATAGGGATCTATCCACTATCCACTGGGGACATTTATCAGGAGCGCTGCGTATGCAGGGCCCTTAGTATTATCAAGGATCCCACCCATCCAGCCAGCATCCTCTTTGACTTTCCACCATCAGGCAGGAGACTCCGATGCATAAAACAAGAATTGTTAGTATGGGAAAGTTTCTTCCCACAGGTCATTAGGTTTCTGAACTCCCAGCCGCATCGCATTCAAAGTATCACTGGTTAATCTGGTCCATACCTTACAGTATTTAATTTATGCTCTTCAGTTTGTTACTTACACATAATTCATCTGTAGATTTTGTTCTTACCTTCATAAGTTATTGTGTGTTGTGTATGTTATGTGTCCATTCTGTGCATTACACCCTGGTTTGGAGAAACATTGCCTCATTTCTATATACATTATATATGTTACAGTATCTACAAAATATATTCAGCACCTCCCCCCAGCAGTATTCATGTTTTATTGTTTTACAACATTGAATCACAGTGGATTTAATTTGGCTTCTTTGACACTGATCAACAGAAAAAGTCACTTTTGTGTCAAAGTGAAAACAGATCTCTACAAAGTAATCTAAATTAATAACAAATATAAAATTCAAAATAATTGATTGCATAAGTATTCACCCGCTTCAAGTCAGTATTTGTCACCCTTGACAACAATTACAGCCTTTACAACAATAACAGCAATTACAGTCTGTGTTGGTAGGTTTCTATCAGCTTTGCACACCTGGACACTGCAAAACTGCTCAAGCTCTGTCAGATTGCATGGGGATTATGAGTGAACAGCCCTTTTCAAGTCCAGCCACAAATTTTCAGTTGGATTAAGGATTAAACTCTGACTTGGCAACTCCAGGACATTACCTTTGTTGTTTTTAAGCCACTCCTGCGTAGCTTTGGCTTTATGCTTGGGGTTATTGTCATGCTGGAAAACAAATCTCCCAAGTCGCAGATCTGTTGCAGACTGCACCAGCTTTTTCTGCAGCATTTCCCAGTATTTATCCTCTACCTTCACAAGTCTTCCAGGGCCTGCTGCAGTGAAGCATCCCCACAGCATGATGCAGTCACCACCATGCCTCATGGTGGGAATGGTGTATCTTTGATGATGTGCAGTGTTTGGCTTATACCAAATATAGCATTTAATCTGATGGCCAAAAAGCTCAATTTTAGTTTCATCAGACCATAGAACTTTCTTTCAGCAGACTTCAGAGTTCCCCACATGCCTTCAGGCAAACTCTAGCCGAGATTTCATTTGAGTCTTTTTTCAACAGTGGCTTTCTCTTTGTCAGTGTCCCACAAAGCTGCAGCTGGGGCAACAGCTGTATGCGCAGTCTCTCCATCTCAGCCACTGAAGCTTGTAACTCCTCCAGAGTTGTCATAGGTCTCTTGGTGGCCCCCCTCACTAGACCCTTCTTGCATGGTCACTCAGGTTTTTGGGATGGCCTGCTCTAGGCAGATTTACAGCTGTGCGATATGATTTCTATTTCTTAATGATTGTCTTAACTGTACCACAATTAGATATTCAGTGAGTTGAATATTTTCATCCACCTCCAGAATAATGCTTTTCAATAACCTTTTCAGAGTTGCTTGGAGTATTTTTTTTTTATCTTCAAGATGCAATTTTTACCAGGATACTGACTCGCCAGCAGATGAACCTTCCAGATACAGGTGCATTTTAGTACAATCTATTGAAGCACTATGACTGCACACAGATGGTCTCCATTTAACTAATTATGTGACCTCTAAAGCCAATTGGCTGCATCAGTGATGATTTGGTGTGTCATGTTAAAGGAGGTGAATACTTAAGTAATCATTTATTTTATGTTTTACATTTAGATCACTTGTAGAGATCTATTTTCAATTTGAGACAAAGGAGTCTTTTTCTGTTGCTCAGTGTCAAAAAGCCAAATTAAATCTACAGTGATTCAATGATGTAAAACAATAAAACATGAAAACTTCTGAGAAAGGGGTTGAATACATTTCATACGGACAGTATATACATGTATATGGTTAAATGACAATAAACTTGAGCAGTGATCACTAACCCAACACCACCACTGATCACCAATATCCCAACTCCACCTCCAAACATTTTTCCCACAATCCCAAGCCTACTTCAGCTGTGCCCACCACACATAGCCCTCACCCTTGATTTCTTGAGTGGGCAAAGGGCAGGCTCAGCCTTGGTGTAATATCATGGGTTCCTTGAGTGATTTTCCTTGTGGGGAGTCCATAAATGAGACTTTCATGAGCCTGATACCAAACCTTTGTAGCCACTGACAAAGTTCTAGGCAATTGAGTCCAAGCTGTATTCATGTTTATTCTTGATGGGGCACGTGAATGACTGACACAGCACAGGTCCCCAGCAATACCCAGCAGTCTTCAGCACTTCATCTTTTTAATAGGGCTTTACTCCTGGGTAATGATGTCATGCACTGAGATTTATGTTGTTGCAAAAGTAATATTTTTATCTATAATAATAGTGGAAATGAAAGAGTGCCAAGTAAACGTGCATCTTTCATTCATTCAGCCCTAGATGTGGATTTGATAGCCCCTGCTTAAGTGAACAAGCCTGCTTTGAATAAAAATTAAAGTGGTAGAAAAGAGTGATGGAGTAGTCAATATGTCAGTATGTTCATGTCACAGCATCGTTGGAAACTGAATCTTAAAGCAGGTTTTTCACCATTTCTGAAACAAGATCTTTATAGTTCCTTACTCTACATATCCCATTTTGCAAGAGAGGAGAAAATCATTGAAAGTTTAGTAATGTGCCGTTTCTTTGATATTTTAACTAACTTAATTACTAAATTGGAGCTGTAATCATCAGCTTAATCTGGTACATGACAAACTGAAAAATACTACAAAGCTGCATCATTTAATTGTAATTTAGTGAAAAATAATTGCAGTGAAAACATAAAAGAAAATAGCCACGAACACAAGAGATTCTGCAGATGATGGAAATCTTGAAAATGGCTAATTTGATCCTTTAGATCAAAGCTACCTCGTTTGTTTCAGAGACTTGGAAGCCAGGATTGAAAGCTGTTGTTAGAATGCCTTATTTGTCTAACAGTGAAGGTACCAAAGCATCCTTCACTTTTTTTTTAACGCAGGGGAAAGGGAAACTTGAATTGTGTCTCAATAAATGACAGATACTTTGGAAATGCAAAGATACAGATCGATAGGTTTGGCTTCAATACTGGCACAATATACTGAGCCCGATGCTTATCCAGTGCTGTACTGTTCTATGTTCTATGGTAAATGTACACAGTGAAAAGAAAAAGCTCATTTCATGATAAGACACGGGGAAAGTCTCTGATGATTTATATGCAATCATTAATGTTCCAGAGCGCAACACCCATATCGGGCTGTTGACATGAGGCTGATCTTCGATCCAGAGAGCCTTTGACAAGATGATGCCCATAAGGCTGCTCAATAAGATAACAACCCATGGGTATTACAGAAAAGATACTAGCCTAGTAGATAGTAGATTGGCTGACTGGCTGGAGACAAAGTATGGGTATCAAGGGGGACTCTTCTGGTTGACTGGTGATGTTCTGCAAGAGTCAGTGTGGGGGGTGTTTCTTTTCAAATTATATGTCAATGATTTTGATGATGGAATTGATGGTTCTTTGGCTAAGTTTGCAGATGATACAAAGATAGGTGGAGGGGCAGGTAGTATTGAGGATGCAATGAGTTGGAAGAAGGATGTTGACAGATTAGGAGAATGGGCAAAAAAATGGCAGATGTAATACATAGTAGGGAAGTCTATGGTCATGTTCTTTGGTAAATGGAATAAAGGTGTAGACAATTTTCTAAACAGGAAGAAATTTCAGAAACCACAGGTGCAAAGGACTGGGAGTCCTAGTGCAGGAAGTGGTTCTGACAGCTCTGGCCACATTTCTTCTCCAACGTTTAACTTTGCTGTCCTCAACTGACTAATGCAGCATCTCCAGATGATATCAGAAGTAATCTCCACTGTGTAGAAAAGTGGTCCATTTCTGTCCTTATTCTTACATAGTGCCTACTTTTGATCACCCCTGTAGTCCGTCACCAGGACTGCTTGTCTAGGGTGAAACATTGAACCGCCTTGTTTGAGGAGCCTTCAATTTGTCTCAGCTGTTTGTCCTGCATTCTCCTTCTGAGGTTGGGTTTGAGGAGATCCAAGCATGAACACAAGGAATGACCCAGGAACAACATTGCTGGTCAGCTGTGAGTTGTGGGGTGTGTGTCATTGCAATTTGCAAGGAGAAAATTGGTGAGCTACTGATTCAGTGTTAGTGTAGTGTGTTCTACTGACATACTGACATTGCTCGCAGTGTCTACTTTAGATTCTGGACAAACCTTTCGACAAGCCATTTGTAACTGAGTAGTACAGTGCCGATGAAATATGTCTTATTCCAGTCCTTTTCAGGAATGACTGAGACTTTTCTGTGACAAATTGTGATCCATTCTCAATGACAAAGTGTTTTGGAACACCAATCCTTGAGAAGAGACTTCTCAACACACAAACAGTGTGTCAGCCTGTAGTGAAAGTTACTGGAAACATTTCTGGCCACATTGTAGCTACATCTACTACTACCAAGAGATTTGTGCCCATGAATGGTCCAGCAAAACTCACATGAATCTTCTGCCAGTGCAATGCAGGCCATTCTCAAGGTTAAAGAGGTCCTGCTCATAGCATCTTGTGGGCATGTAGGCATCCCAAACAGTGTATAGCAAGTTGTTGGATTTGCAGATCTATCTCAGAACTCCAGACAAATCTTAAAGCCAATGTTTTCATTTTGCCCATGCCTAGATGACCAACCTGTAGTTCCTCCAACACCTTAGCTCTCATCTTGGGTGGTAAGCAGCTCTCAATCCCTACATAAGGCAACCCCAGTCAAAGGCATGTTCATCCCAGTGCTGTTAAAAAAGAGGGAACTTGGCTGGCCATGTAGACCTGAGACAGTGTGTGGTCTTTTCTGGTTTCCCTTTGGATCATCTCTGCTGTAATAGGGAGATGTTCAATCTCTGTTAGGGAGAATACATCAAGTGGAGTGTCTTCTTTGGTAATTATTTTAGGTGTTTCCTTTTCAAAGGTAAACAGGACAATACATCAACATTTCCATGATTAATTGCCCTTTTGAATTCGATCTCGTAATTGTGTCCTCCAAGAAAGAGAGTCCATCTCTGCATCCATGCTATTAATAGTGGAACACATTTCTGGAGAATGAAGATGGACTCTGGTGGCTGCTGATCAGTAATGAAGTTAAACTCTCTCCCATACAAGTACTGATTGAAACATTTCCCACCCCAAACCAGACTAAAACCCTCTCTGTCAATCTAAGCATAATTTTTCTCTGCTAAGGAAACATGATGCAAAGGCTATGGGGCATTATCTTCCATTGCTCGTAACATGTGACTTGACTGCACCTGTACCATAAGGTGAGGTGTCACAGGTAAGCTTCACTGAATGACGTCAATCATAACGTGTGAATACAGTGTCTGACATCATATTTTCCTTTACCTTTTGGAAAGCCATGTCACACCGCTTGTCCATTGCCATTTTTACCCAGTCTGCTGTAACAAGTTCAAGAGGAGGAGCACAGTAGCCAGGTTTGGCAGGAATCTGTTTTATTAATTGACATTTCCTAAACATGACCACTAATGTGACACTTCCTTTGGGCTTGGGACATCCACCAATGATTTAATTTCCTCAGTACACTTGCATAATTCTTGGACAACAATGGTGTGACCACAGTACATGATGCTTGCTTTAAAGAATTCACACTTGCTGCATTGTGCTCTGAGCTCACAGTCTTTGAATCTCTTTAACACTGTTTTGAGATTTTGGAGATGCTTGATGTCATCCTTACTGGCAATTATAATGTCATCCAGGTAACACTGACTGGACATCCTTGCAGCACCTGGTGCATGGCTTTCTGCCAGAGTGCAGGTGCAGATGCTACTCCAAAAATAAGCCCACTGTAGTGATGAAGCCCTTTATGAGTGTTTATCATGAGATACACTTTGGACTCTTCATCCATCTCCATCTGCAGGGAGGCCTCAGCTAAATCCATTATGTTGAAGTGATTCCCTCCAGAAAGGTTTGCAAAGATATCCTTTAACCTGGACAGAGGGCATTGATCAACTTTCAGTATTGTGTTGATGGCAGTGTTCCCTCTAAGGTGTGCGCATGTGTGCACACACACATCTTTTACTACTAGTGCACAAAGGAATTTAAGTTGCACACAAAAGGTTGTCACCCTCTACCTCAGTGGCATGTTAAGTATATTTCACGATCGTACACAATCACTTTTCCTTTTTTGGTTTCTGACACGGACGGTGTTGACAACATGGAGTTTGCGATGATTTGTCTGCAGATTTTAGATCTGGTTTATTTTCTACTGTTTTCATTGAAGAAATTATTCAGTGCGCACATGTTGTTGTCACTGGGCAAAAAATTGCACAGCAGAAGATTTTTGCACACACTGGTCATTATGAACTAGAGGGAACCATCTTTGATGGTGACCTTAGGTCACCACAGATCTGACAGACCCACTCTTCTCAACTACTCAACATAAGATCTTACAATCTAATGAAAATTGCTCACCCGAAGGTTAGAAGAAAGATGGAATTTAAGAAAAGCATCCAATAGAAGGTAATTTATCAACCCTTGGGATTGTTTATCTCTGGCCGATTAGATCTATAAAATAGAAACATAGAGTCACCAGAATGTGGGTACAGGTACTTTATCCACCATGCTGATCCTCAAGATTCAAGGTCATGGTGGCACAGCAGTTAGCATAATGCTATTACTGTGCCAGTGGCAGGTTCAGTTCTTCCACTGTCTGTAAGGGGTTTGTGCATTCTCCTCATGACTGTGTGGGTTTGCTCTGGGTAATCAGGCTTCTTCACATGTGCCAAAGGCATACAGATTAGTAGGTTAATTGTGAGGTGCAGACTCATCCATACTGGCCACAAGAGTAGTACCAGAAGCTGAACAATGGCAAATGCTATTCTTTTCTTCAAGAAAGATAATGAGAATTATACACTAGTGAGCCTTGCGTCAGTGGTGGGCAAATTATTGGAGAAGATACTTAAAGACAGGACTTGCGAGCATTTGGAGAAGCACAGTCCAATTAAAAATAGACAGCATGACTTTGTGAGGGGCAGGCCATGCCTCATGAGCCTGATGGATACTTTGTGGCAGTGACAAAACAAATGGATGAAGATGGATGCAGTGTATATGGATTTTACTAAGGCATTTGAAAATTAGGAGGCATGGGATCTAGGAAAACTAGGCTGTGTGGTTTCAGAATTGGCTTGCCCACAGAGGCAGAGGATGGTAGTAATGGAATGCATTCTGTTTGAAGGACGGTGACTAGGGGAGATGCACATGGATCCATTCTGGGACCCCTGCTCTTTGTAATTTTTATAAATGGCTTTGATGAGAAAGTAAAAGGCTGCGTTAGTAAGTTTAGTTACTCTATTAGCAACTACACCTCTTCTCACCCTGTCACTTGCACTATGCCTCTTCCCACCCTATGTCCTGTGGTCCATGTTCCAAGTCTTTCCCAGTAATGCTCCCCAACTCTCTCTTCACTACATTGACAACTGCATTGGTGCTCCTTCATGCACCCATGCTGAGCTTGTCAAATTCAATAACTTTGCCTCCAACTTCCACCCTGCCCTTAAATTCATTTGGTCCATTTCTGTCACCTCCCTCCCTTTCCTGATCTCTGTCTCTGTATCTATACACAGAGTGTCAACCGACATCTTTTATAAAACTTTCAATTCCCATGGCTATCTTGACTATACCTTTTTCCACCCTGTCTCCTGTAAAAATGCTATTCTCTTCTCTCATTTCCTTCATCTCCACCATATCTGTTCCCAGGATGAGGCTTTCCTTTCCAGGACATCAGAGATGCCCTCTATCTTCAAAAAATAGGATTTCCCTTCCTCCATCATTAATGCTGCCCTCACCCACACCTCCATTCCCCACTCATGTAGTCTTCCTGGTGCATCCCTCTTGTCTGTACCTACCACCTTACGATCCTCCGTATCCAACACACCATTCCGCAATATCCAAAGGGATCCTAACACAAAACATATCTTTACTCCCCTCCACTTTCTGCTTTCCACGGGGATCATTCCCTCCATGATTTCTTTGTCCATTCATCCCTCCCTTCCAGCACTTATCCCTGCAAGTGGCCAAAGTGCTACACCTACCCATTCATCTCCTCCCTCACCTCCATTCAGGGGCCCAAACTGACTTCCGGGTGAGGCAACCCTTTATCTGCAAATCTGCTGGGGTTGTCTATTGTATCTGATGCTCCCAATGTGGCCTTCTCTACAGCTGAGACCCGTTGTAAACTGAGGACTACTTCATCGAGCACTTCTACTCCATCTGGAAAAAGTGGAACCTCCTGGTAGCGCACATTTTAATTCTCATTCTCATTCCCGTTCCAATATGTTGATCCATGGCCTCCTCTTGTGCCGCACCTTATATTCCATCCTAATAACATGAATATTGATTTCTCCTTCTGGTAAAAAAGTTCCTCCACCTCCCCTCTTCTTCTGCTCACCACACTGACCTCTTAACACTTCTCACCTGCCTGTCACCTCCACCCTGATGCCCCTCCTCCTTCCCTTTCTCCAATGGTCCGCTCCTTCATCTACAGCCTTTACCTGGCTCATGCCTGGCTTCACCTGTTACCTGCTCGCTATCCCTCTTCTCCTTCTTTTTATGGTCAGTTCTGGTCACCTCGTATAGGAAGAATGTGAACATTTTAGAGAGGGTGCAGAGGAGGTTACTAGGATGCTGCCTGATTAGAGAGCATGCCTTATGAGGAAAGGTTGAGTGAGATAGAGCTATTCTCTTTGAAGTGAAGGAGGATATGCAGCGACTTGATAGAGGAATAGAAGATTATAAGAGGCATAGCCATTGGACAACAAGAGCTCTTTTTTCAAGGGCAGACATGGCTAATATGAGAGGCATAATTTTAAGATGATTGAAGGAAAATATTGGGGAATATCGCAGATAGGTTTTGAAAGAGACTCTTTGACAGCAACATGGATGAAAGAAAACTGGAGGACATTGGGGGAGGGAAGGTTCGACTGATCTTAGACTCGGCTAAAAGGCCAGCTCAACATCAATAAGCCAAAGGGCCTGTGAAATGCTGTACAGTTCATATGTTTGATGTTCTATTAAAAGACTTAGATAGAGTGGACATGCACATCATGTTTCCAGTTGTGGGAGAGTCTAGGACAAGAGGCACATTCGCAGAATAGAAGGGCATCCCTTTAGAACAGAGAGGAGGAGGAATTTCTTTAGCCAGAAGGTGTTGAACCTGTGGAATTCATTGTCACTAACGGCTGTGGAGGCCAAGTTGGTGCTTATAGTTAAAGTGGAGGTTGGTAGATTCCTGATTAGTAAGGGCATCAAAGGGGAGAAGGCAGGGGAAAGGGGTTGAGTGGAAAAACAAAACAGCCATGATCAAATGGCAGATTAGGCTCTAATGTGCTGAATTGCCTAATTCAGTCCCTATGTTTTACATCTCAAAATCTGTATCTTTTCAGTCCTTATGCTGCAGGTGCTTTCATCTGGCTTTCCTTAAGGAACAGAACATGATGTAATAGCACCCTTTTCTTCCTCACTTCAATTTTTGTTGCAGTAACTACTTAACAAGCAAACAATCTACTTTTGACAGTTATATTAATAATATGCCATTCATAACACAAAGTTCAAGATTCCATTCATGCAAACTGTCATTTATTGTGCACACCTGAATGAATGCAGGATGTAGCGAACTGAAAGAATACCTTTCTCTGGTTAGATTGCCTTTTCATCTTACTCTTTTCCTTTGTTGTTGCGTGTCTGGATGACTCATGCAAGGCCATCAGCCTCTCAACGTACTGGAGAAGCTGCCACTCTAGGGATAATAATTCCAAATAGAAAGATTTTTCTTGTGCTCAAGATTATGGGATCAGAATTAGGTTTATTTTCATTGACATATGTTGTAAAATCTGTTATTTTGCAGCAGCAGTACGGTGCATTGCATAAAAAATGTACTGTAAGTTACAATATAAAAACTAAATAACTAGTGCAAAAAGAGAGAAAATTGGCGAGGTGGTATCCCTGGGTTTGTGGACCATTCAGAAATCCGATGCCGGAGAAGAGGCTATTCCTAAAAAGTTAGGTGTGCATTGTCGGTCACCTGCACCTCATCCCTAATGTAGTAATTGTGGTTTATAGGCTTATTCCTATGTCAGTAAGTTGGACACTCCAACATGGGAGGAGTTCACATATGGTACAAGCAGAATTATCAATAAAGTTCAGTTGAATAGCCTGCATACTGCCATTCAGGTGTCTCTCTCTGCACTTTCCCTTAGTATCGAACAACAGTAATGAGCAGGAATACTCATTAGTAATGATGATAGTAATGGTAATAGTAATAATACTACTATTTGCCTATAAAGAGAAAAAACTTCACTCTCTCTCAAATATGAACTGGCATTAGTATTAGTTTAAGTTAACAATGACTGATTAATGAACTTTACATTCAATGATTATATTTCATTGTCAACATTTTTAGCAAGTTCTGAAATTCTCAGAAAAGAATATCCTCAATGCTTTATTTGTTCTACATGTACAGAATTTACACGGTTACATGCACAGTATTGCCTTAATGGCAGTTTTAATTCTTTTGAAATATTCAATCCATTCAGATTAACTACGTTGCATGGTAAAAAAAGGACACAATGCAACTATAAAGGACACAAAGGACCAACAACTACAAAAGGAACTCAACTAGTCTGAAGACTACTTCACTGTATATCAATGCTTACTTTGGAGACATTCAGCATAGTCAACAACTCCACACAAGTGTGGGATTAAGTGTACTCTTATTTTATTAATCAGTCCAATAAAAAAGCAAAACATATTCTATGTATATAGTAAGTAACATTTGAATTAGTAATGTAGAGAATTCTGCATATCACTGGATGTAACCAACTCCTGCATCTTTGTGACTTTCCAGTCAAGTCATCTTTTCAGAAAAGGATGAGAAAGGGATCTGTGACTTGGCATAAGTACAATGGGCCAAAATATCTTTGTCATGAGGAAGCATGGAAATAAGTTTTTATTATTCCTACAGATATGGTAGATCTTGATCTTGTATTCTATGATCTCTTGTTTAAATTCCCTTCTCTGAACAAATATTTTAATTTGATGATATTGCTTTTTGAGATTTGATATTTTCAAGAAATGTATCCTGTCTTCTAGGAGAGCCTATTCATTAACAACTTCATCCACAATCTGATAACACTCTTCATGTCCTTGATCTTACCTTCATTGGGTTAATTTCCTGGGTTGCTGCAGATTACCAATGTCTTTATTGTTCTTCAGAAGATAAAAAAATTCAGAATCAAAATCACAATCAGGTTTGATATTACTAGAATTTGTCCTGAAATTTGTTAATTTGTGAAATGTGATTGAAATATAAAATATTCTTTATTTCTTCTTTAACATAAAGTATTATTTTTACTGTAGATGTTAGAAATTGCTGTACCACATTTCCTTCATCTCCTCAAATATGGTAGCTTGAAGATTAGTTTTTCATATCTGTGCTTAAATATATGTAACATTTTTCACTTTGGAATAGAGCAGTGGTTGCCAACGTGGGTGCTATCAGCCTGGGTGCAATGAGCGTTTCTAAGGGGATGATAAACATAAATGGAGTGGTAAAGAGAGGCACTCAGTAGCAAAGCAGAAGGCTGAGGGATTACAGGCTTCCTTTAAGAAATGGATTAGTTATTTGATTAATTATGGATTAGTTATCAGTGCCTCATAATTAATCACTTCATTTCTTGCTAACCCACCGTTCTCCTAGAGTCTCCTAGACTTTGCTCGAAGCGTGTTATACTTGTTGAAAAACAATGTGACACTTCTGTATTTGGAATATCATGAGAAATTTGGACTGACAAAATTGTGTTATATCCAGGCCCAGCCCACGCGTTATTGCCATTCACTACTGCAGTACAGTGTTAGCTAGTACGATTCCCATACTCTATCATGCAGTGACGCAAGTCCTGTGATTTAGTCTATGGTGTTCAATGGGGTAAAGTTCAAAACCTACCCTTTCAAATGGTCTTGACCACATTTATCTAATCTACAGCCCAAATGAGATATTGCTACCCCATTATATGTACCTTCATGCAGAGAGTCAGGTTATGCCTGACCTATGATGATGACATAACTTTCTGCTTTATTGATCGCTGTCCTTGAAGTTGGTCAGAAATAATAGACAATTGACCATGGTCATTAATCTATAATGAAAATGACAGAAGCAAACC
The DNA here is from genome assembly GCF_048418815.1 of Hemitrygon akajei. NCBI lineage: Eukaryota > Metazoa > Chordata > Chondrichthyes > Myliobatiformes > Dasyatidae > Hemitrygon > Hemitrygon akajei. The sequence continues at coordinate 145,288,706 of NC_133134.1, read as the reverse complement.
AAATGGAAAAGAAGTGTGGACAGGATAATACAAAATATTTGAAATATTGATTCATATCAACATCAAACAACCAACAGCAGCTATTGTGTCCATAGTGTGGGAAAAAAATCAAATGAGGCAATGAAACCATTCAGGGTCCTTGAACGTTTGGAAGGAATATATCCTGATAAAACAAACAAGAACTTGGCTTATTTTCAGTCACTTCATGAAAACTTTCAGGACCAGAATAGACTTCAACCCATATTTGCCAGCACTTGACAAAATAGGGATGCTTTGAATGCTTCATGCAATATTTCATTGCTTATCGCTAATTCTGGAAAGCTTCATACAATTGGAGAATAACTGAATCTAGCAGCAGTAAGGGTGATTCTGAGTATAGTGCTGCATAAGTCACCAGACTAAATAATTAAAGCAATTACCCTCAACAACCTAACTGTCCAAATAGATGAAATGTCTAGCAATGTGGAAGACATGTTGTGCAACGTATTTGCATGCAACGAATCTTTGCTTCTTGATTATGTTTGCTTCATAAAAGTTGAAAGTATAGTTCATGAGTTGTTATTTGCAAGGTGACTAGAAACAGATATGAAGAGGGGGTTAGATTTCGTATTTCCGGTTGCTGAGCACTTTTTCAAAGAGAAGGACTTTCCACTCACCAACATTCTTGCTTGTGAAACAGATGGCATACCATCAATGACTGTACACTACTGTCGGGTTATTACTTTCTTGGAAAAAGTTGTCTATAACATATTTAGCATTCACTGTGTAATTCACAGTCAACGTCTTGTCACAGAAAAACCTAACTGATCAGCTGCACAAATCATTATCACACTGATAAATAAACTCATGTCCCATACTCTCAATGATCAACTATGTTGAGAGCTTTGTATTAAGAATGATGAACAGTTTGAATGCCTACTGTGGCACATAGAAGTCAGATGGCTCTCAAAAGGAAACTGCCCGAGAAGATTTTATGCACTTTTTAAAACTCTGATAAAATTCTTTGAAGACTTGAATACTTCATTCAATAATCAACTTAAGAATGTAAGGCATGAAGTTGCTTATTTGTCAGAATTATTTACAAAGTTTCATGAAATCAATCTTCAATTGCAAGGAAATGATGTGATTCCTATCTGAGTCAAATTAGTCATCTCCATATTTCTGTGCAAGTTAACTCTCTTTTAGTGCAAAATTGACCATTGCAAACTTTTCCAATTTTCGAGCCTCTGAATTGAATGAGAAAGAAAGAACACCAGATGATGATCTTCCAGTTTACTGTTCCCATCTGGGTGAGCTGCACAAAGACCTGCCAGAGGGATTTCAGGATCTTCTCTAGATTCAAATTCCAGATTGGGTATTAAATCCTTTCCTGAACATTTGGAATGAGGAATTAACAGAAAGGATGGAGGTAGAACTGATCTCACCACACAATGACTGTGAGCTGAAGCTAATCACGACTTTAGGTTGCAGAAAGAAATCTCTGAACACTATCCTGCACAGTAGAAGAAGGTCAAGCCTTCATTGCCTTTCCAATGTAATATCTAGTGAAGCAGAGAGAGAGAACAAAAAGGGGAGGGGGGAAAACGCTGCCTGTTCTCCATCTCCCTCTAGTGCGCCCCTCCCATCATCCTTTCCCTTCTCCAGCTCTGTATCCCTTTTGCCAGTTAGTCCTGACGAAGAGTCTCGGCCCGAAATGTCGACAGTGCTTCTTCCTATAGATGCTGCCTGGCCTGCTGTGTTCCACCAGCATTTTGTGTGTGTTGCTTGAATTTCCAGCATCTGCAGATTTCCTTGTGTTAGCTTCATATCTAGTGAAGCACGTTTTCAGTGCAGTCACCCAACTTCTTGCTTAGCAATGAAACAGACTGCAAATTACTAAATGTAGGGATCTGAGAATCCTCATATTGCTGAGAAGCTGATATCCCTGCTCCCAGCCCATCCATCTCATGGAAAATGAAAAAATGCAGTGAAGTTGGATTACCAATGTCTACTCTAAAATTGTTGATGAAAGTTGGTTTACTGTAATTAATAAAGATACAACTATAATTATAACTTTAAATACATTTGAATATTTTTTGCAATTATTTGTCACTGCTTTGACAAATTGCAGTTCCTATTTTCTTACTCTGCATCATAAATTAAAATTCTTTATAGTCATTAGGTAATGGCTGGAAAAGGGGAGGGGAGTGCTGGGGATGTGATCTGCGAGCCAAAGGGGTGTTACCCCAAAAAAGTTTGGGATCCACTGGAATAAAGCTATATCAGTCTCATCACTACAAAATGATTGGCATCCTTTATAATGACATCCCTAACATCTCCTTTATGATTGCAGGGGGTGGGAGTGGGGCTTATAGGGCTGAGGAAAAAAGAAGTCTGAAGAAGGACTTGGATTAGGAGAATCAGCAATGAAGTGTCAGATGGTTTACAATGTAGAGAAGTGAATAGTCATGCACTTTGCTAGGAGGGATAAAGATGGAGACTATCTTCTAAATGGGGAGCACATTCAGAAATCAGAGGTGCAAAGGGACTTGGGAGCCCTTGTGCAGGATTCCCTAAAGCCTAACTTGAGTCAGTAGTAAGAAAGACAAGTGCAAAGTTAGCATTCATTTTGAGGGGATGAGAATATAAAAGTGAAGATATAATGCTGAGGCTTTATAAGGCATTGGTCAGACCACACTAGGAGTATTGTGAGCAGTTTTGTGTCCCTTACCTAACAAATGGTGTGCTGCCATTGCAGAGGGTTCAAAGGAGGGTCACAAGAATGATTCCAGGTATGAAAGGGTTAAAACATATGAGGAGCATTTTGGTGGCTCTGGGCTTGTAGCTGCTGGAGTTTAGAAGAACAAAGCAGGGTCTCATAGAAACCAATCGAACATTGAAAGGCCTCGATAGAGTGGACATGCAGTGGATATTTCCTATAGTAGGGGAGCCTAGAACCAGAGGGCACACCCTCAGAATATTAAGGAAGTCTCTTTAGAATAGAGAGGAGGTGGAATTTCATTAGCCAGAGAGTGGTTAATATGTGGAAGTCATTACCACAGATGGCTGTGGAGGCCAAGTCATTAGGTACTGTATATTTAAAGTGGACATTGATAGGTTTTTGATGAGTAAGAGTGTGCAGGTTATGGGGAGAAGGCAGAAAAACAGGGATGAGAGTATGATAAATCAGCTATGATAGAATGGCCCAGAAAAGTCAACGGGAGGAATAGGCTTATTACATAACGAAAGCATGTGTTTTCATAATTCGTGATTCATTAAGAGATCAACTAATTGTTCTTATTAATTCCAATGGTCTAATCGTCTAAGAGCTCTATTCAAGATGCTCAATGATCCACATTACTTAAAATCAAGGTACATGAAAATTTCTTCTCACAGAGGAGGTGACTCTCTGGCATTCTCTGCCCCAAAAGCATTGACAACTGACTCATTTAAATTGGAGGTGGCTAAATAGCTCATCAGACGTGATCATATTAAAAGGAAAAGCACACTTGAGGGGCCTGATGACCTACTGCTCCTAATCTCTAGTACTGTATTCTGTTTTTGATCATTTTTGTGCATATATTTCAAATTAAAATTAATTCAGAACTGCCAGAAAGGCAGATTACCTATAACATCAGAAAGTAGCTGAGAGAAAGCTATTATACTTGAATTAACGTGTTATATGTTTTCCTGTGTAACCATGACCATGTATAGGATGTTCCATAAAGTTAATTGTAACTGTTAAATTGTTTTGCTCATGTAATCATGCATAACAGATTGAAATGAATTACATTTCTATGGAGAAACCATAGAGAAAGTTCTGACGACTTGCATCGCCACCCGGTATTGATGCTCCAGTGCATAATATAGTGAATCATAAAAGCCTGCAGTGTGTTGTAGGTTCAAGCAGCTCCATCACAGGTGCAACCTCCCTGACCATTGAGGACATCTCCAAAAGGTGGTGTACAAGAAGGCAGCATCCATCATTAAGGATACTCACCAGCCAGCGTATTCCCTCTATTCATTACTACCACCAGGCAGGAGATACAACAGCCTGAAGGTGTACACGCATCGCTTTATGAACGGCTTCTTTCCCTCTACGATCAAATTTCTGAATGGTTCATAAACCCAGGAACGCTACCTCACTATTCCTCTTTTGCTCTATTTAGTTACTAATTTTTATTGTAACTTAAAGTAATTTTTTATCTTGCACTGTACTGCTGCAACAGAACAACAAATTTCATGACATACTTCAGTTAAAATAAACCTGAGTCTAATTTTACAGTGTAGAAAATTTACAGTCCAGGATTTTGAATGTCAAATTGGGGGGCTGTTGAATTGATTGGGGACAATTCCCTTATTTAATTTGGAGGGATGTACTGATGTGAATTGCTCATAAGCTAAAGATTAAGGTGACCACTCACATGAAGAAGGCTCAGGTACAGCTGTTAATAGCACATCATTATGTAGCCGAAGGGAAATTTGAAGAGGAGGCATTGGAGATGTTTGTTGAGGGTAAGGTACTTACTGAGGCTGAGGTTCAGCTTCAGGCGGATAAGATAAAATGCGAACATGAGTTCCGAATAAAACAGATGGAAGCAGAGGTAGAAAGACAAAGGGAAGAGGCAGAACGACAGAAGGAGGAAAGGGAAAAAGAGAGGCCATTTGAGTTGGCAAAGTTAAAGGCAATGCAGGATGGGGGACAAGTGCCCGACCCAGTCAGGGGGTTCAAGGTTAGTCAGGAGGTTAAGTTGGTTCCCCCATTTGAGGAGATGGATGTCGATAGGTATTTCCTACATTTTGAGAAAGTCGCTATGAATCAGGACTGGCCGAAGGAGAAGTGGTCTATTTTACTGCAGAGTGTACTTAAGTGGAAGGCTCAGGAAGCCTATTCAGCATTGTCCGCAGATCAGGCAAAGAGTTATGATGAAGTAAAACAGGCTATACTTAGGGCTTACGAGTTGGTGCCCGAGGCGCATAGACAAAAGTTCAGAGACTTAAGGAAGCAGTGGAATCAAACGTTTACGGAGTTTGCATATGAGAAGTGTGTGTATTTTGATCGTTGGTGCGCTGCAGAAAAGGTGGATGAAGATTCTGACCACCTGAGGGAGTTGATCCTAATTGAAGAATTTAAAGCTTGTGTTCCAGAATACATCCGGACATACCTGAATGAGAAGAAGATTATGACCCTATCAGAATCTGCTAAGTTAGCAGATGAATACGCTTTAACTCACAAGGTAAAATTTTCTCTGAGTAAGAGCTCCCAGAGGGTTAGTAGGGATGGTAGAGAGAGCCCTCCGGCTAAGTCAGAGAGTAAGCCGGGGACTAGTGGAAAGAGTAAGGAGGATGAGAAGCAGCCTGGAAGGAAGTTTCCTAGTTTTACGTCTTATAATTGTGGGGAAGCTGGTCACATAGCATCTAATTGTCTAGCTACAAAGAAAGAGATAAAGGAAAGGGAAAGGCGCCAACCCCGACTGCCTGGATTAAGCCGGCTGAAATGCCGCTAAGGGAGGAGGAGGAGGAGTCAAGCCGAGTTCAGGAAGGATGTGAGAAATTTCTTTCGACCGGGTTGGTATCTATGAAGGAGGGGTCAACCCCAGTGCCAGTGAGAATCTAGAGAGACACTGGAGCTTTTCAGTCCTTAATCCTAAGCAGTGTTTTGGAATTCAGTGCTGAGACAGAGACTGGTGACGTGGTGATAGAAGGGGTTGGAAAAGGGACCGAGGCGGTACCGTTGCATAAAATATTTTTGAAATGTGACTTAGTATCCAGACGAGTCATGATCGGGGTGCAGTCTGCACTCCCGATACGTGATGTGGATGTCTTACTCGGGAATGACCTGGCAGGGGGTCTATGAAGGCCTTATCCGAACTGATACTCAAGCTGAACATGTGATGGTTAAGTGTTCTGTTTCGAAGTGGAAAAGGGACAATGGTTCACCAAACACCACTTTGAATAACAGGATCTAGTTCTGCAGGAATTTGATTTTTTTTTGTGACACAGCTTGTGAAAGATAAAGACAATATCATGGTAGATTGACTGAATGTTAAGTTTAAAAGTGAAATAGAGATTAGTATTTATATACGTTTCTGTAATGTACTACATGATAACCACATATGTATTGCTTTCTATTCTGTAATGGACTGGCAATGAAATTGCTGATTGATTATCTAGATGTTAGAGTTGAAATTATATCTGTGTTACTCTGTTGGTTAATGACTACCTATGTATTATATTAGACTCTGTAATGTACATTTATGTTTTGATTTTTACCCCCATAAAAATTCCTAAAAGGCTGGGGGTGTGATGAGCAAACCAAGCTGAGATGGTTTCCAGAGTTGACGCCCTTGTGAACCATGCTGCTAATGAGAGAGAGAGAGAAGAAGAGGGGGGAGGCACCCAGCGCAGATGTGTGAGAGAGAGAGAGACAAAGATTTAAAGTTATGGCTTCATGGCTAATTATTTACTTTTGCTCCAAGGATACTTCCTTTGCCTGCTTGTAAGATTTTTGCTGAGACAACAGGGCGGGACCAGGTGATGGACAGCCTGATGGACGGCCGGTGCCCTGCAAGTGATGATAAAAAGCAGGTCTGCTGAGACACAAGCAGACACACCACGGGACACTGAAAGAGCATTGTGCACCCACATGAAGGTGGGGGTTTGGAGGATCGATTCGGGGGAATCGATCAGAGGCTCACAGTGTGTGAAGGTGCAACTGGTGGGGACTTGTTTGTGTGTCCACCCTTGCCTGGGTGATAGGCCTACCACTGAAGAACAGTCGTACCCGGTATGGTCACAGTCGGTGACTGCAACAGGAAGACAACGGAAGGTTCTACGGCAACGGCATCGTCTCTCGCTCTCTCTCTCTCTCTCTCTTTCCAACAGTACACCAGAACTACCTCGACCTGAACTGAACTGAACTGAACTCTTCACCATCGTAAGACTATCCATTTACCCCTAGACTTTGAAAGAGCTTGGTTTTGATTCCTATCTCCACACTTCTGTATATATCATTGCTAACCTGTTTCATATATTTGCATTTTATAGTACTGTATTACTTAGTTTACTAATAAACACTATTAGTTACAGTAAAACCAGACTCCAACGTGTATTCCATTTCTGCTGGTTCAGTAACCCAGTTACAGGGTACGTGACACATGTTAGCATTAATTTCTAGAGGTCTAGAATAAAAGAGCAGGGATGTGATGCTGAGGCTTTATAAGGCACTGGTGAGGCCTTACCTTGAGTATTGTGTACAGTTTTGGGCCCCTCATCTTAGAAAAGATGTGCTGTCATTGGAGAGGGTCCAGAGGAGGTTCACAGGGGTGATTCCAGGACTGAAAGTGTTATCATATTTGAAACGTTTGATGGCTCTGGGTCTGTACTCACTGGAATTTAGAAGGATAAGAGGGAATCTCACTGAAACCTTTCAAATGTTGAAAGGCCTAGACAAAGTAGATGTGGAAAGGGTGTTTCCCATGGTGGGAGGGTCTAGGAGAAAAGGGCACAGCCTCAGTATAGAGGGGCGTCCATTCAAAACAGAGATGCAGAGAAATTTCTTTAGCCAGAAGATGGTGAATTTGCGGAATTTGTTGCCATGTGTGGCTGTGGAGGCCAAGTTGCTGGGTGTATTTAAGGCAGAGATTGATAAGTTCCTGATTGGACATGGCATCAAAGGTTATGAGGAGAAGGCCGGGAAAAGGGGGTTAAGGAGGAGAAAAGAAAGGATCAGCCTTGATTGAATGGCAGAACAGACTCAATGAGCCAGATGGCCTAATTCTGCTCCTATATTTTGTTGTCTAACTCAGTGCCAGCTTCCTAAGAGCACTAGTAGATGGACAATTAAATGCAGGCTTAGCTGTGAAGTTCACATCCCTTGAGTGAATGAAGGCTGAGTTCCAATATTTATTTGTAGTGCAACTTTGGAGAAAATGTTTAGGACAGACCTTTCAAGGTTTCTCTGCATTTTACCTACCTATACGTGAAATATTTAAAATTTGCATCATTGTAATCTCTTCTGAAAGTACACTTGAAGTATTGCAATACCTCTAGTATTGAAATAACCCACATTCAGGTTTTGTTTGTTTTTCCCTGGATCATGAATGGTAACAGGCCACTGGAACTCCTGTGTTCAATTCTCTAGGGACGTACCCATGTTGTATGGCGTCAAATTGGGTGGAGCCAGCTCACCTCACATTACTCATGTCCATCAAGTCCATCCTGAGTGGAAATGGAGATCTAGCTGAGAAACATCCCCACACCCAGGATTCATCTAGGTTCAACAAGCAGACCAGAAGCAGCCTACTGCTGTGCTTTGTTCTTGGAATGACCTGTCAATGCCTGAATGATAAGTTAAAAGAAGTCAACTGTTGAGAGACAGTTAAAAATTAGCACAATAGATGTAAAGTACTAAAATATATTTAGATAAAATTGGCAACATTAATTAAAACAGTAAATAATTTGAAACAAAATAAGCAACAGTAATTGATTAAACTTACTTTTTCTTCCTGGCTTCCAGGCTGGGAAATCCAATTTCAATGAATGGACACTCCAGTCTCACACTAGGCTTCACTTCATGTGCAGCTCATTGATAGAGCGGAGTGGCAGATGCACCTTTCTCTCTCAGTAGAATGACTTGGACTTAGAGCAGATCTGGACAAATATGCAACTTAGTTGCAGGGGAGCAGCTGACTCCCAGCACCACCAGCAACAGCTACAGTTGGCCGAGGTCAGCTGAAAATGGTGCACTAGCTTTTGATCTCCACCTCCCCAAACAGTTGGTACTGAAGGTAAATTATACTGTTTCACTGACAGCACAGCTAAAACGAACAATGGCCAGTCTGGAATTAATTTTAAACATGGGCCTTTCTGTCTTCTTAATGAGTTGCAGTGGATCAAGGATCAACTTAGTTGCCATATACAGTACGGATATGGAATTAAATGACCTATCTACTAGGTCATACTTACAATGTAAACAACGCTATAAAAAGTGGTTTAAACTGTCTACAGAGCAGTGTAGTAGCGAGGGTGGGGTAGCTAACTAGAATGGTTGATCAGATTAACTGTCCGGGGGAAGAAATTTCGGAGATGATGTGAAACTTTTGTTTTAATAGCCCTATAGCACTTTCCAGAAGGGAGTTTGCAGGGTGGGTAGTGTCCACGTGACTTTTCCTACCCACTTCTTCGGCTTGGACACATCCAGTGATGGCAGACTGCAGCCAACGACCTTTTCTAATGACCGAACAGATTGCTGCACTTTTTGTATATGGTGAGTGGGTGCTGCACCAAACCATTGATAACAGTTAACAGTTGATAAGAGCATGCGCTCTATGACGGCGGTGTAGAACTGAAAGAATAATAGTTTGAATACAAGTACAATAGACAGGTACTGTATTTGCATTCAATGGAAACTAAAGTCAAATGACATTTCATACATATGGAAATTCCCTTCCGTATTAATTTAAAACACAGCAGATTTTGACAATTTAGCAACAATATAGGCATTTTTTCTCTATGTAATAGTGGATTATGGTTGTACAGAATTCACACACTTAATTCTTAATTAGGAAAAGAAGATAACGATTATTGATCAAGGAATTAGTGTCGGACCTTTCACTGTGGATCAAGAATCACTTGCCAAACTAAGTAACTGATGTCTATGTTTGATAAAATTAACCAGTTCCTGGAATTTGAAATGCAAATTATTGCTCAGCAAGAATCAGTCATCCCCCACTGCTGCCTGTAAGGAGCTTGTCCTCCAGGTTTCCTCCCACAGTCCAAAGGCATACCAGTTGGCAGGTTAATTAGTCATTGCAAATTGTCCCATGATTCAGCTGGAGTTAAATCGTGGGTTGCTGGGCAGCTTGACTTGAAGGGCTGGAAGGGCCTGTTATGAGCTGCATCTCAATAAATATATAAATAAATAAATCGAGCTAGCAAATATAATTAGAACAATGTGACAGAAATAATTAGTTGAGCAAACCCAATCAAGAGCAAGTGCATCATACATTTGTTACCATGTCTGTGTTTCATTCCTTGTCATTTTGTTGTTGTGAACATAATGTTTATTGGTGACCACAAGTTAAAAATTAAGGTGATTTATGAGTTTAGTGTAGCTCTTTGATTTATCTATTTCTGAATAAATGGATGAAAAAAACTGCTTATGAAAGGCTTGTGAATTTACATTAGGCATAAAAAATTGGCATCTGTTAACTTGAAAGAGACATGCTTTCAGAAGGTATTCTTTACATTAAAAGTTATATTGTACATAATTGTAGATGATGAGGTTAAAAACACAGCACATAATAATCCCTAGATTTCCAGCAAGCTTTAGAGACAGTCAAGATAGAAAAGAAACAAAACCAAGATTTATTGCTGCCTTAGAAATTACAGTTGAAATGTCCTAACATCTATTATTTCTGCCTAAATATTTTGTGTGTAATTGGATTTACCCAATACAAATCAGGGACAATACTGTAAATGGTGTCAGTTTTCAAATGGGTAACTGACTATTATGTTGACTGCGTCACTTTAGGTTGTGATGGTATTGGGTTCATTGTCCATAAAGCTCTAAACACCAAAGGAGATTTTAAGCCCAATTTGATATAGATATCTCACTATAGGGAGGTTATACGGTATACTTCAAGGACTAGCTTACTATTCTGTCTGCTGTCGACAGCAAAGTTTAGCTGCCTACGTCCACTATTTGAGTGCTGGAACTTAAATTGTTTTGAGGGACAATGCATGAGATGACTTTATTCCCTTAGGATACCTTCTCTGACCTCTGTGGACATTACAGCCTGACTGCAGGACATCACCAAAGAATACCACAGCTTTCTCCCTGCAGGTTAAGTCTCCTTATCTTATGCATTAGGGTCATATCAATTCAATGAAGATGATCTTGTATATCAAAATATTGATTGCATGTGCAGCAGACACCAGAGAACATTCATCATTGTTCATTGCAGCTGAGAAGCCCATTGCAGGCAATATGTGAACATGAACGGATATTTAATTAATACAGGACTAACACACTTTTTATGAGAGTAGAAGTTTTTTGATTTCATTTAAATACTTTCTCTCAGTGCATCAAGAACAAATCAAAATAGCAATATCGTTCAGTTCAAAGTATAAGGAAAGACATCTAGGGACTGCATGCTTATGCAAAGAAAGTGGTAAATCAGGAATTGGGAGGGAGGAATGAAGGAAAAGTACAATCACCAGGGAAGTGGTACTGAGCAGATTGTGGGAGCTGGAGACTGAAATGCCCCAATGGACTCTACATTGGGTCCAAAAAGAAATGGATTGGTAAGGATTCCATTAGATTGGAAAATTGCAAATGTAACACCTTTCGTCAGGAAGGAAGGAAATAGTGAGAAGGAAAACAAAAGGCAGGATACAGTACTGTAAAGGAAATTTGAGACAGTATTCAGCTCAAAAAAGGAAGAACATAAAATTGGCAGAGAAAAAATAACAGACTTGAGGGTTGAGAGCAGTTTAGAGTTTAGCAAAGGAGAACAAATATACTTGTTAAGAGCTAAAAGATCATACTAAGCTAAGCTGGAAGTAAACTCCAAAGCTGGCTGTAAAAAGTTCAATAAATGCGTGAAGAAAAGGAAGGCAATTGAAGACAACTTCACTTCCCTGCAGTCATAAAGAGGGAATATCATAACTGAGAGAGAGTAAATGGTGGAATAATTAAACATGTACTTTTATTCTTTCTTTGAATATTATCTTCCTGATATAATAGGGAACCAAGCATCTCAAGAGAAGGAGGTACAAATGATATCAGTATTAGTAAAGAAATAATGCTTAGGGAGTTAATAGGGGCTAAGAATGATAAATTTCCAGGGCCTAATAATCTATATCATTGAATCCAATGAGAAGTAGCCCTAGGAATATTGACTGCATCGGTATTCATCTTAAAAATTTCATTAGCCTGTGGATTGGATAGCAGATTCAATTGGAGGATAGCAATTATAATATAATAAAATAGCATTATTTATTTAGAAAAGGAGTGTGTATGTGTAAGTGCATATCCACTATTAGACCTTGGGTTATATACTGTAAAATTTAATCTGAATAAATTTAAAAGTTCTTACTACTTTTTTAACTTTCTATAAAATAATGTGGATAGTTAGAGGCTTTTCTCCAGGGCTGAACTGGCTAGCACAAGAGCGCATAGTTTTAAGGTGCTTGGAAGTAGGTACAGAGATGTCAGGGGTAAGTTTTTTACACAGAGCGTGGTGAATGCGTGGAATGGGCTGCCGGCGGCGGTGGTGGAGGTGGAAACAATAGGGTCTTTTAAGAGACTTCTGGATGGCTACATGGAGCTTAGAAAAATAGAGGGCTATGGGTAAAGCCTAGGTAGTTCTAAGGTAGGGACGTATTCGGCACAGTTTTGTGGGCTGAAGGGCCTGTATTGTGCTGTAGGTTTTATATGTTTCTATGTTTATAAAATACTCAGCAAATGAAATTTACACTAATGTTCCTGATTTTCTTGATCAAAATGAAGCTTTTTAATAAAACAACTTAGCAAATAGCGTATTTTTAATTTCCAATTTAAATCTCATAATTGCCACAGGGAAACCAGACAGAAGGTGATTTTCTAAGCCAACTACTTTGCAAACTGGCCTTTCAATAACCTCTCATCTCTTCTTCTCACTAACTGAACAAGTACTTGTTAGATTGGGAATGGAAATGAAATTCTTTCTCCTCACATCAGTACTTAAATGCATTTTATCATCCTATCATCTTTATACTGCAAGTACAAGCTATATGAAACAGTACTACCATGTTTATCAAATGGATCAAAGTACTTGAATAGTGAATTAAATTACTCATTTGTTTGGGTTGCTAAGTGCAATCACCATAAAGACATAAACAACCAATAAAGTGTTCAAGTTTATAATTCATTTTTCAGAAGACAGAATCTGAAATACAGTTCAAAGGGGAACATCCAAAACATTCAGAGCTCAATCAATACCTGATGTTGGTCCAAACTAATAATTCCGTCATTAATTCCTGATATCCATCTTCAAGAAAGGGCGAAGATATTGAAATCTTTAAAATGGAGGCCAGAGTCAGTAGGTATATAAGACAATATTACTTAAAAGAAAGCAGTGCATAATTAGGTGCCGATTTGGGATTAGTGCCTAGATATTCTTCTTCACACTAAGACTGATAACTCAATCCAATTTCCTTCTCCTGCATCATGGGATTCTGGAATGGGGAGATTCTGCGAAGGGAGTTTCTACCATGGATGGAGATGGACCATATGGCATTGCTCACCCACGGGTATTTTGTGACTTAGCGGGTTGAGACTGCATAAATGCTAAGATGATTATTATTATTTCAGGTATGAAATGTAGTTCTGGTTACTTGCAGTAGTGAAATGTTTCTCTGAATATTTTAAGTAGGCAAATTTAACTGGTCGTTCTTTGGCATTTGGCTTGTTTTATTAAATAAGTCAAAAATCGTGCAGAGCTTGGACGTTTCAATGTGAAGAAGTACGTGTAATTTCATTCAATGATTTTTAATTTCCAAAGAAAATGGAGTATTGGCTGTATTCTGTGCTGTGCTTTGGACAAGGGCAATTAACGTTATTTAAACCGCATTTCTGATTTTGCGCCCTTATAATTTTTTATGAAGTGTATATTTCTACGGAGCGTTCTCAGTTACTATATTGTTGAAATGCGCAATAAATAATCTGCAGTGCTTACTGGGCTGACCTTACTCTTTGCAATTATGGTTCGCAGTAACAGAAACTAAGGTCGACTACGACAAGCATCAGAGCGGGCAAATCTCAGCACGAAGTCCTTCGTCCTCAATCCTCTCTTTTTGGCGAAACCTGTCAAACGCCACACTGCAAAGACAGACAATTCCAGACACAGGAAATCAAATGGGGAAAAACTGAAATTGTACAGTAGACCAGTCAGCGTCGGAAATAGTAAAACAAATTAAATATCATGTTTCATATTCTGGAAATATACGCGGGGTTGTTGATCCTTACATTAACACCAAACGTTGTTCTGGAAACCGTGTAGTTGAATAATTTGCCACTTGGGAGCGCTCTACTAACCGTCCTATTTTACCGCATTGCAGGGACGCCCCCAAGATTCCCACCGTGCACGGAATATATTTTTGTCATAATAAGTGGAGACATTTTGGCCAGCTTCGCCAATGCACATTGTCTTAATATCGCCGACAGGCCCGATGGGTTTTAAGGGGCGGGAACAAAAGTTGGAAGTCCTGACTTTGGTTGTAATCTTTAAAAATATAATCAGTATCCTCATCCCAGCAGTTGCCAATTAGAATTTTAAAAAAACAATGAAAAGGTGATGTATTTCTCCTTACGTTAATATAACGCTAAAAATTACTTCCGATTAAATTCCGTTACCTTTGGACTTCCATTATCAGTTGGTAGAGTAACATGATGACCTTATATAGAGTAATTTCCTTTAGACTGAACTATTTAAGTATAAGTTGCTACGTTATTCTAAACAACATCGAACAGAAAGTACAGCACAGAAAATGGTCCTTCGGCCCGTGCCTGCACCGACCCTGGTGTCAGTCTAAATCTACCTGCCTGCACATCTTTCCGTCTCTCTGTTGGAAGACGGAGCATGGTATACATTATTTCTTTCCCCCCTACAGATTTCGTTTATAACAAGGAATTCAGTTGTTAAACTGAATGTTCGATAAAGACAATTGTTAATGAACCATCCACTTATGTACGATGATCCATCCATTTCACCAAAATTGTTAAAAATGTTGAATTGTACGGAAAACGAAGGTGTAACACAGTTGCATTTAACCAACTTCTTGCACTGGGAGTTCTCTTGAATGTAACGTGAACTAGCTTTGTTTTATAAGCGCGATGTCTGCGAGGGAATCGTTACTCAGTGCCAACAATCGGTGAATAAGTGCACTAGGGGAATGGCTAATGATTGAAAAGATAATTATCAGTGACAAGATTAAATGCTGCCTTTCAAGTAAAATTTAGTTCTGATGACTTTTTAACAAGGCAATGGAAATCAGTTTGGCGACGAACAATGGGCGATCGGCACCTGGTTGGGAGGAAAGCAGCTCATTACGCGGTCCCACACAAACGATTGAAGCATCAATGCGTTTGCACTTGTTCTAAATATATATTTTTAAAATCATTCTGCTTTCCCTCTGAATTTCGTTTCCTCATTGACGAATAATTGCGACATCGGAAAGGAACAAAATGCAAAGCTAGATCAACGTGCTCCGTAAACCGGGTGCCGATGTGCCAATACTTAAAATATTAGCATAATTAGAGACAAGAAAGGGATGAAAATTGGATTCAGTATTAATATAGCAACTTGCGTTTAAATCTTTCAGCAGGCACAATGACCTTTAACAGAAAAGGTTTGAAGGATAGCTGCATCGTGTAACAACACGCAGAGGGGGAGTACAATGCTGTCGATTACTATCTGTACCTAGGGTGACCTTCAGCTGGTAAAGAGGGGAATAACGTAGGTTACCTTAAACAGTTCTGCGTCAGAATTGTTTCAGCTCTCCCGGTAAACGATCCGGCGTAAGAAGTACAGAACAATCAGGTACTTTGCACCGATTTAGTTTTAAATCTAAATAAATCGGAAAAGAATGCAGAAATAACAATATTTTTAAAAACCGCGGGGAAAACTGTTCTATTTCTTGTCGAACGGGACCAATTTCCTGCAAGATCACTCTTTCCACCTGGTTTTATTTTTTATCTTCCAGCGCAAGACCCAATAAGCTTCCTATCATAAATTCAAGCTGAGACGTCCTTCTTCTTTAAAAAAAACGATCTAATAAAATAAGCAAACATCAAACGCCCTACAAGGTACAATGCTTACAAGGTTGGATAACTTAATCGATACGGGCGCATTCCCATTTCACAAATGCGTAGCTATTTGTTTACCTGTATTAAAACACGCCCTTTTCAAATATGTACTTGAACTATAAAAGGACACATGCATGTGGATCAAATCTGACTCAGAATCAGAATCAGGTTTATTACCGCCGGAATGTGACGTGAAATTTGATAAGATGCTGAATGATATATTCCTTTGTTGTTTCATTTAAAAAGTTGTAATTTTAGAATTTGTGTTCAGCAACATGCAGTTTGCTAATAAGCCATAATGCTTGATTAAAAAAAACAATCAGCTCTAATATTTCAAGTCAACGATATCGCATTGCAGTACACTCAACACTGAACTATTATTGCCGCTAATTTACAAATTGTAGCGAAATCAAATACTGTTTGATGGATAATTTCAAAATGAAATAACAGGTATGCTAATATAAAACCAAGTGGCCAATAATTCGTATTGTGTCAATTATTAATGTAATAACGCCATTAATAACCAAATTCAAGTTAGTAGCATCTCCTCAACCACCTCCCATCCGTAGACCGTTCTAAGAACGAAATGCGATGCGGTCTGTGGTTTATTTAGAAAGGGTGATAGATCTGTGATCGGAAAAAGGGCCAAATGAATAGATAACTTAAAAACTGATGGACTTAAAAACGTTCACATAGGGACATAGTGTGGAGCTTCTACCATGAGCGTTTAATGCACAGGCGTCATTGTTGTTTGAACATGTCGAATTGAATTAAAAAACGATGTGGTTTTGCACAAAGATCGGCCAATCCTGTTGAAATGCAAGTTATTGCGCCGATTTCGACATTTTAAATAATACTAGCAAAAATGAATTAGATACTCTCATTTATTAGACCATATATATTTTAAATATATATATATATTACACAATGTATGCTTCGAGATAAACTTTTTTTTACATTCCGCCATGTATAACCACACCACACATACGTTTTAAAACAGTTCCACAAATTCATAAGACAATCGCTTAGTTAGCACATATACTCTCTTCCATATATTAAACATGGATTTTAAGACGCTTCCATCTCTGTCCTAAAGACTGTTGAAATCCTATAATGTCAGGAAGCGTGTTGATTCTAGCAGACTCCTGCACCACTGCATGTTGGGAATACTCTGGAAGTACCTCAAGGTATTTCTGAAGGCTGGCCTGCCATCTTCAATTATATCACGTTGATTTGTAGTAGCGTCGGTTGCCGCAATGCGGTGATAATTTAATTGTAGTTTTTTTTTCACACAATAATGCAGATATTGGACCATTTTAGGTAACTTTTTTTTTGGATTTTGCACGAAATTAAAATTGGCGACTATCTGAGATGCTTTGTAGATCTACGAGAAACGTAACACATGCCCAAATACACCCTCAATCACTTACATTCGAATTGAACACTTCGATCAGGCCCTCTAACGAGTGGATAAACCCAGACACGCTGCATATAGAACCTATAACAAAGATGGAGACATCGAAAAATACATGGTGCCACTGCAACTGCCTCCACAGAAGTTTGAGGTGGAAGAGACTGGGGAGCAGAAAACAGAGGCCAGCGCCCGTGAGGCTACCTGTCAGGCCCATTAGCAGAGCGAAATGGGGAATATACATAGCCATCAGCAAGGTCAAGACCACGAGGATGCATCTTAAAGCTAACCCCCAGGATTTGATTTTACCATCGGCCCCATAACAATTAGTAAACATGGCAATCCTGCCCTCTTGGAAAAAGGACTTCTCTAAGACTTCTACAGCTGCGAAGAATGGCAACGGGTAGGAGAGCAAAGCTTTGGCCACTAGGAAAATGTTAACCACTGCTCGGATAGTAGACGGGAGATTGTCTGTGATGACCTCTTTTGTTGCATCTGCCCAGGTCAGGAAAGCTACCAGAGCAAACAGTCCTTTGAGTATACACGCTGCAATATGTGTCCAGTTCATCATACTGTGAAACTCTTTGGGGCTCTTCATGTTGCCCTCCAGCGACGGCAGGAAGATTTGTGAAGTGTAGCTAAAAACGATAATGCCTATGGAAATCGGGAATTTTTTGACATCAATGTAAAATTTGACTTTATCCCAGGCCCAGTCCCGGGCTCTAGACAAACAGTAGGCGATCACTAAGACGTTAATGACAAAATGTGCCAGAGTGCAGAGCAAGCTGAACTTGGAGACCGCTTTCAGATTTTTAAGGAACGCGCAAGGTAACAGCACTGCAGTGGCCAGAATAGACCACGATTTCTGAGAGATGGGCAGATTTGGGAAACTGTTATACATAAGGTTCCCACTTACAACAACGTACAATACGCAAGTCATTATTAACTCAATGATCTGGGCTACATTCACGACTCGACCACCCAGCTTTGGAAAGCGAGGGGTGCAGCAGGCGTTTGCAATGTCTACATAGGAGTCCCTTACTCTCACCAGCTCCCCGTCTTCGTTTTCTTCGTACAGACAGGCGATCAGGATCTTCCCCGTGTAGCAACACACAACAGCAGCGAAAATGATTAAAAATAATCCTAGATATCCTCCATGCAGAATAGCATAGGGCAAGCCCAGGACGAACATACCCTGCAAGACACGACGTAAAGTGGGCAAATGTTTTTTTTCTCATCAATGTAACGCATTTACTCTTAGACTAAATGGGAAGCTCATTGTTGTAATAACATAGCATTTAGAAGACTGAATATTGCAGCTTAATTATAAACAAATTGACAAATGTTTATATACAATGTATGTTGACTAAAATGGTTACAATTCCAACCAAAGTACATCATATTTTACTGTTTGGTATATAGGTTATTTACTTCCATGGCTATTTAATGGTATATTGACCCTTGGGTTTCTATTACCCTGCTCGAGACGTATTTCATTACACAATCATGTTCGACCAGGGAATATCATATAGATCAGATGTAATCTATACCCGTGCCGCGACTTTATTCCGCGATGAGTTAACAACAAAATCTGCAGTTCGTCGCCAGGGCGAACAACTGAAAGTAATGAATGAGTGAATGGAGAAGTTACCTGGATCGCATTGGTCACATTCCAGCCTGCTTCCCAGGCAGTGATTTTGGGCTTTCCCTGAGCTGCTAATTCCGTGCACGGCTCCCCGTCTTTCGAGGTGGAAGGAGGCAGACCAGCTCCGTCTCTCTGATAGTGACTGTCACCCTCATCCACTGCTTCGGTTTCTCCGGGCACCTCTTCGGTTTTCAAAATGTCCATCTGCAAACCCTGGCGGTGCTCATAGTCCAGGTCATCACATTGTGCAAACCCAACCGCTTCTTCATCTGTAGCCGCCTGAAACCCCATCCGCGCGAAAACCCCGCTAACTTTAGCCTGAGATTTGTTAGAAACAGAAGTCGCAACGTTTGAAAGCTTACTTTTTATAAGCGTCGCCATGGCTACTCGGCTATTGGGAGAGTGTTTATGCAAAGACGATGGTACTTTTAATCAGTGCACCAAAGATTGGTGGAGGAGGAATGGATCCCAAACTGCTATCTCCAATTTCTTCTGTAAGTGTAGCTTTCGCTCCGGTCTTTAACGTGGATCATGACAGCTCTGAAAGTTGGAGTCCCGCATTCTAAGCCGTTCTAACTCACAATTAATGAAACCGGTAAACGACGAAAACACGCAAATCCAGGGCAGAAGCGTTATTTCTCTCTCCCCCTCTTGTCTCTGCGTCGATTTTTAGCCCAGACTGTGCCGCTAAGGTCCTGTTGGTTCTCTTCAGCGGAATGATGCCAGAGCTGCCGTGGTGAGCCTAAGGGGACGAATGAAAGGCGACGTGTCGTACAACTGACAACGCAGCCATCGCATTGCTGGGCAGGTCTCCAAATCCAGCACGTTCACCCATCCACCAGAAGGTTATGTTCATTCACGTGGGAGGGGCGCTCGGTTCGCATCCGATACATCGAGAGAAAACTCGAGCTCTGCTCGCACCCGGAGTTAATACACTTATAAATCACGGGCATATCACATTTTAGGCATTTTCTGAAACCTGCACTGCATTACCTCGACAATAAATGTGAATCATATTTCTTTGGGTAGAATAGCTAGTTTATGAACCAAACGTATTAACATCTTTATGACGGAGACGGGAACAGGGAGATGGGGGGATGGGCAGAATAGAGAACTTTTGGGGGGATGGGCAGAATAGCGAACTATTTGTTAACCGTTCCAAGCGCACTTTGCTTTTGTGTCAGTTCCAGCCAGTGAAGCAAAAATGTTTCACAGATAAAACACTCCACCACACACCACCTACTTGAAACGTCACTTACCCCAGTTCAACGACCAAGCGAACGGTCCCAACGCTGCGTTGAACGAACATGCGATGTGGAAAGGCATCCGCCCCGCCGCCAGCCCACAGCTTCGGTTAAACGTTCAGATGTTGCCGTGGTGGAACGCTGAAACACATCTTCCTCCGATGCCGGCCAAACTTGTCATTATGTAGTCGCGAGAGATGCTCTTGGAAAAAAATGTTAGTAAATCCACGTTCGCGTGTTATTTGATTCAGAAATCCACCACAAAATTTTGTCCGGATCCTTGAAAGTCGGAAAGGAACCGATTAAATTATCCATTGAGTACTTTTCACGTATTGTTTTCTTTTAAAAAAAATAACACACTTCCAAATTTCTCTTAATGCCCATTTAATAGATATTAACATCCACTGCTGAAGTCATCGCGAAACAGGAGAAAGTTATTTCTTTATTATTAATGTTTACATTAACCTCGCTTTTTAATGGAGTTTCAACCCTTCCAAATAAACAGCCGGGTCTGATCCGCTGACCATATAATTCGCAGAAACCCTTAAGTTATTTCTTCTGGTTATTGTCATTCGTTGGGAATTTAAAGAAGAAAGTTACAATATCTACTTGCTAAAAAGCGGTTTTCAGGATTCTCTTGAAATAAAAAGGTATCAATGCCCCTTTCTTTAAATTCAGACCAGCACCAATCCATTAGCGCTGTAGTCTATGGGAATTCAGTTCAAATCTCCTGCAGTATTCCAATTCCCGCACACTTTCCTCGGGGCCAATTTGGAATGGAAATTATTATGGTCCCAACGTTGAACTCGTTATACCCTGTTTGGCCGAGCTGGGATTGTTCTGGTACCGCAGATGAATCCGGGTTGTTGGGACGGGTTTGGCTCTGAGCCACATTTACCTCTACGAAAATTATTATGGATTTAAACAGATAACCGAGGAGTTTAAAATAACACACCCTTTCGGAAAAATGTTATGCTAGTTTACGAGCGGTAAATTTGCATATTCACGGTACTGTAAGAGGGCGAGCAATTTTGCAATTTTATTTCATAGAATTGATGCAGTGGCGGTTAACTTTATCACAAATGGGCATAATTCACTTTGTGCAATGTTTTTATTTTTACTACATTTATTTTCCGCAGTTTTAGGGACAGCAAATAAATTTTGCCAATACATTTTGCGTTGCTTCAGACTGATGGTAAAGCAACATCCTCCCATTTTGCTTAAATTCTGCTGCAGTTACCAAATGTCGATTACAGATCTTCGCACACCAGTGAAAGCAATTCCGTTCCGTAAGGTTAACACCACTTACAATATATACGGATTTGCGAACTGAATTTCACTGAGTTAATGCAGAAAAATACATTTTATACTAAATGTTAGAGTGCAAATTGAGTATTCGCTGAGAAGTAATATTGCTTTGAACAGGCAGGCATGTCGAAAAGAATGATTGTAGTAGTCAAAATTAAAACGAATTCCTTCAGTTAAAATGTTTCCGATGTTCCACTGTGGTCAAAACATCGTGACTGTTACCATTCCAGGACCTAAGAAAAACATATTTTAACTGAAACCAGACTACAGAACTTCCACTACAAATTATAAACCATAGGAGTAAAAATCGAATTTTATTACATATTTTCAAAGAATGATAATTATATAATTGTAAGTTAATATAATGTCCACATTAAAGCACTCGTAATTAAAAATTTACGTATATTGACGTTAAGGGAAAAGCTGACTTTAAATTACCAGTGAATGAAATTATGCACCTCTATCTGTTCATTATAGGAATGCCGTAACATAATCCTGCTATGCATACTACAATTTTGCATTTGTTTATATTACTAGATTCAATTGCGTCAAGGTGAGAGAAATTAAAATTCATTGAAATGACTGCAGTAACAATAATTCCATTGTAAAATATTATCACTTTCGGAAGCTGACGTAACGTTTTAACATCTGAGATCTTGGTGAAAGGATTTAAATTGAAGCTTCAGATATTTATTTTCTTCATCGTTCTTCAAGGAAACGCCATTCTCAATTATCAAAATTCACATCAAAACGAACTTTATTATAAAGGATGGCCACAAGTTCTGTGAGGACAAATTTGGTGGATCAGCCAGGAAATGCTCACACGCCGAAATTGCAAGTTTGTGACGGCAGCAAAACTGGACATCAGCTGAAGATTATTGCTACTTGAATACTGATGCATTGTGGTTTCGAATATACTTGATACTCCAGTGTGAAAACTGACAGGTTTAAAGTTTTCATTTCCAAATTCTCTGAGGCAAAGGTGTCTCTGACAGAGCGGATTCCTCCTGTTGGGCTTCATCTGAGTCTACCATGGCCACGAAATGTAAACCCCAGTCCAGCATGAAGGCTAGTAAGCAAAATGGCAGCTTATTTTTAATAGCCCAGAGGCAACCAGGAATTCTATTCGCTCTGCACTAATATCAGCCAATCAATCTTAAATTGGGTTTCAAATTGACCCTACTTCTTTTGCCGGTTCATTTCTACGGGGAAAAAATGCACACTATAGCACTCAGAACCTCTTAAGAGGTAAAAGTGACCACGAATAATTCTCACCAGAAACTTCAAACATTTATTCCCTCTAGCTGGTGAGTCCCTCCAGCATTTTGTGTGTGTTGCATTGGATTTCCAGCATCTAGAGCATCTCTTATGATTATAATTCTGCCCATCTCAACGTTGATCTCAGGTTATTCCTTTTTTTACTATTACTAAAGGTCAATGATAATAAAGCTATAGAGAATGTTGGAATCACAGAGCCAAACAAAAAAAAAAAGTGCATTTACTATCATTTCTGTGGTATAGAAAATCATCATGGAAATGGAAACCACGGTGGCACAAGGGTAAACAGCTCTGGAATGCACATCAAGTGAGACATGACTTGCCTCATGTCTACCACAACAGATCCAGGCACAATTATAGAATTATTCATCTTAATATAACTCACACTGACTTCCTCTCTGTGACAGAGTGGCCATTTCAGCCTCATCATTTGTGTTCAATCTTTAAAATTAGCAACATTTTACACTAAGAACCTTAATGTGCTTGTAACTGCTGCTTATTAATTTACCACGTTTATTCACCTGGGCCAAACTATCAGACATATTCACTTTATTCCCCACCCACATGCCACAAACCATCTCTGCTACAGTAAACAAACATGTACATATCTCACCGTCCTAGTTCTAATTATAAAGGCCCCTGGTCTGAAATGTTAACTGCTTCTCTTTCCTTAGTACCTTGAACTGTTGAGTGTTTCCAGCATTTTCAGGGTTTTTAACATCATGAATACAAACAGCTTGGTGGAGAATCTGCACGTCATTTTATGAGACCTCAATGATGAAGATATGCAAAGTTAATTGAACATCAAACACGTTGAGTGTAATAAAAGCCTTCGATTTTAGTATCACAGGGCACCTTTCAAGTCTCCATGCTAAAAAAGAGGATAAATATCAGGCATTTGTTTTGTTTTGAACCCAGTGCATTAATTTATGCAGAGTGAATGTACAATATATGGTAAAGATACATTTGCTGCAATGATCACATTTGGTTAGAGTTCGTGAGCTGTGCGTTTAGAGGTATCAAAACAAATTAATCTGATTGTAGGAGTGACACAGCTAGATAATGTCAAGAGATTTTATACATCATCTGAGAAAGCCTTAATAGACAGTGTTTGGTGACCACTAATAGCAGAATTTGGCCAAGTCATTGGGTGTATTTAAGGCTGAGATTGATAGGTATCTGAGTAGCCAGGGCATCAAAGGTTATGGTGAGAAGTTGGGGGAGTGGGTTTAAATGGGAGAATGGATCAGCTCATGATAAAATGGTGGAGCAGACTCGATGGGCCGAATGGACGACTTCTGCTCCTTTGTTTTATGGTCTAATTACTAATAAACAATCACGCTGAACTTTGCAATGGGGGCATATTGAAGTTTCAGCCCCACAGACTCTTTACCAGTGGAATTATTGTAAATGACATTAGACCTGTCTGTCAACAGACATTATTGGTGTTTCTGCTGTCAGTGATCAGCAAATGATATAGAATACTTTTATGACATTACTTTTATAGGAAACATTATGCATCAGAACATTGAGTTGAACTGGATTACAAATATGGTGCCCTTTTGAAATTGTGTGTGTGTGTGTGTGTGTGTGTGTGTGTGTGTGTGTGTGTGTGTGTGTGTGTGTGTGTGTGTGTGTGTGTGTGTGTGTGTGTGTGTGTGTGTGTGTGTGTGTGTGTGTGTGTGTGTGTGTGTATATATACACATACATACACAAACAATCTAGAAATAAAGAGAAGGATGAAGATATTCACTCAGTACCAGATGGTTGTTCAACAGCCACAGCTTAAAAAAAGACAAGTTCACATTCTTTAGAATCATCACAACCTCGGTATGACCCAAATCAATTTACAGCCAATTAATTGCTTTTTGAAGTGTGATTACTATGATAATGCAAGAAAAGTGATAACTCATTTGCTCCCATATACAAAATAATAATGACCAGACTGTTCATTTTCTATAAAATTGATTAAGGGTTGAACGTTCATTGGGAAATAAGGGACAATCAGCTGTTCTTCTTAGTAATACCGTGGGATCCATTGTCTTCTGAACAACTCAGTTCTCTCCCTGTGCTCCACTGGATTGACAGTTTAGATCTTTGTGCTCAAGTCCCTGGGTGGGACTTGTAATATAATTCATGACTTAGAAAGAAGAGGGTTATTACCTAAGTCATAGCTGCCATGGCCCAGCCACTTCCTACTTATATCTGTAATGCAAATATTTTCCACCAGTTTGGTAGTTTTCCATGTTTTGGTCCCAATTGGTTCATCTTTACCATGGACATATAAACCTCTCTGCCACTGCATTACACAGAGATCATCTGAGGACCCTCTAACTCTTTCTTAACAGAGGCCCGATCAATTTCTCCTTCATCCAGACACTCATTTGCCAAGGTGAGCAGGTTTTCACATTGAAAAATCTCACTTTCAAGCCCACCCACTTTCTCCAGAAGTATATCACAGGTTTTGTATCCTCAATTAGCTGGCCTCATTGGCTGCTTATCAACACACCAAAACCTGGCCCCACGCTAATCAAACATCCCTCATCCTCTTTGCAACTTAAAATTAACTCGCTTCCTTCTTTTCTCATTTCTGATGAATAGTCTTTGGCATGAAATCTTCACACTCTTTCCAAGGATACTGCCTGAGCAGCTGAGTGTTTTCAGATTTTATTTTAGATTTCCAGTATCTGTAACTTTTTTGGTTTTCAAAGCTGACATTTACAGGATATTTTGTGTCCAGTCTGATAAGTTTTATTGATTTTTTTGTCATTTATCCCATTATTCAAGGTCTTCTGGATGCACACTCTTCAAAAGAGAACGATGACTTAAAGCATTCAAGTGTGCTATGCTCAGTACCTGTAACTGATGGATCATTTTAGTTTTGGCTGCCCTGTAAGGAAAGCAGAAACATATCAACTAATTATCTATTTCGAGATTGTGTTTTCAAAAATTGTTTTCCATGCACTTATTGGTAATCTGACTGGAAATTCTGCTATAATGTAAAATATGTTTAGAGCTTTAGAGCTTTGGAACTTCATTAATCACCACATATAGCAATTTTCCCCTCCAAACAAACCTGTATGTATTTTATTATTTGTTTTCTCTTATTGTCATAATGTGCATCAATTTACTTGACACTATTATCCACAGTATTCAGAGGATGAGATCAGATTCACAATATAATCCTCTATCCTTTACATCTATTTCATTGTAGCTTTAGGCTTGCCAGTAACAAAATAGCTTATCTAGCTTGCTACTTTATATTAAATGGGTGTTATATTTTCAGGTAAACAGAAATATAGTATTTTATATCTCAAAGTCTACATTTTGACTGATTTTCTTCATAAACAATTTTCCTCTGCCCAATATTATTTTCTGTCCTCCATTGTAAACCTCATAAAAAGCCTGCCTTAATGTTTATCCTCTTTTTATAACACCAACAAAGAGAAACTACTCGTTTTCATCCAACGACTAATTTGGCAGAAACAATCTGAGTAAACAGAATTTCTTGGGTACAGTAGTCCCAAATACTTAAATGAGTAAAATTAAATACTCCCTAGTCATTACATATTTAATAGCACAGACAGTACAAATGCAAAACTTGCACGAAGAAGCAAATTGTCTAAAATTCCTATAGTTATATTTGGTTGAACTTTCATGGTTTTCTGTTAAGTTGTACTTAAGCCAGTTGACCTTTCTGTTAGCAATGGCAGTTTAAAACCTTTTCCCATGGAAGAACTTACAATCCAGTAGATCAAAGATGCACTATTTGCCATTCTCAGGCAAAGTTTTATCCATCAAAATATATGTACATATATGCATAACAAATCTTAATCATGTTCATATAGAATTTATTTGTATTTATGTATAAAAGTATAAACAACACCATAAAAAAACATTGGGATCAATCAATTCCTTATGTATCAACCAAATTCTCTGCAGTTACCCTAATGTCTGCTCATAATGAACTAAGGATTAAAAACAGAAGTAGTGTGAAGAGATTTTGCATTACTTAGCAGAAAAATACCTGCTCATTAAACTTTTATAATGCAATTTATAAACACAAGAGATTCTGCAGATGCTGGAAATCCAGAGCAAAGTATATAAAACGCTGGAAGAACTCAACAAGTCAGGTAGCGTCTATAAAAATGAATAATGAGATGACATTTCATGCCAAGACCCTGTGGGCCTGAAACACAACTTTTTATTCGTTTCCAAAGATGCTGCCTGACCTGTTGAGTTTTTCCAGCATTCTGTGTATGATGTACTGTAATTACTTGATAGCCCACATTGCTTAACAGATTTGTAGCATATTTATTCTGCGCATGTTCCTTCTTGGTTAATAATAATGCTAGCCGTTTTGATCATTTAATGGCATCCCCACACTTCTATTCTTTAATGGTAATACATTACCAACCAGATCCAGTAGGTAAGGTGAAATCCAAATCACACAAACTGATTATAAAGTTCTCCAAAGGGAAAAATATTCAACAAATTAGTCAATATCAGCAAAGCAAGAAACACTTAAAATACCAGATCAGTGACAATTCATATCCTTCTCTTTAAATGCATTATGCCTAGTTGTGAAGAAAACAATCCACTTTTATTAAAGTAATTTAAAAGCTATCCAACATATATAACGGATATTTAACGTATTTTGGTCTATTGGTGTCGAATTGTTTTACAGAAATTGCTCGAGATCGTGGTAACTCTAAATAACTAAGTCCACCATCATCCATCCTTCCGATATATTTAAACTGAAATTTGAATACAAAAATAGCAAGCATCAGTAAATTTTCATTCATTGTGAAATTATCTTTTTTCTCTTCCCCATATTATTGCAGAACGAGAAACTTCACAACTGATTTCGCAGACTGAGCATTTGGAGGTTACTTGGGCAATTCTCCTCCACTGTGCAAAATTGTAACATCGTTGCTCACCTTGTCAAAACAGAGCAACATATGAATTAGAGCACATAGTTATTAAAAAAAATGCTAATGAAACGAGACAAGCTCCTACATTCTGGAAACACGAAGAGTTACGATTATAAACACGAGAAATTCTGCAGATGCTGGAAATCCAAAGCAACAGACACAAAATGCTGGAGGAATTCAGCAGATCAGACAGCATCTATGGAGGAAAATGTGCAGTCGACGTTTCAGGCTGAGACCCCTTTTCATTACTTGAAGTGAATTTAATTTGGAATTGTAGATTCTCTCTCCCGTGTATAAAGTGAACAATCTTTGCTTTCTCGGTCAGCGCTTCTTTTAATTACGGGATCCCAATGAAACAATACACCCTTGTTTCTGACGGGTAATAAATAGTAATAAAACAAAGTTCGCGTTTTGTGGAAATTGGTGCTCAATGTGTAAATGAAAGCTCTGCCTTAAGCAATGATCTATAGTTCAGTCTAACAACTCGTTTGAGGATTATACGCCGGATTCATCAAAATGTTTATTGATCGAACGTTGAGCTGATTTAACCATACCAATAGGATTTCCTTCAGCTCAAGTTGCATTGTCCCCCCAATCCCTGAAACTGCATCCCACCCCACAGTATAACAAAAATCAATTCGTTTGAGAAGCAGATTTTAATCTAAATTGTATTGTCCACATATCTTAAGGGTTTTGCATTCTTCCGTGTATATCTTTATCAAATCGAGCAGCCCACGTTCCAGACGCTTGCCACCACAGCGCAGCGGCTTTTTCTCAACCAACACCTCTAGATTTATAACTTCTAGACCGCATACACTCTAGTCATCTTGGGGGGAAAACTGTCTCCATGACCCCTTGTGCAATCTTGAGTGCAGGCTTCTGACTCAACGCTATCATTTTTTTTTAAAGGGAATATGATGGTTCTCGGAATTAAATTACCAGACCTGCCAGCAAAACTGAGCCGCATTTGAAGAAAAATCGTCTGTTTTCAACAATAACCCATATCAAACATGAAAATAACCATAGGATCTGAAGATGACCCGTTCAAACGTCTATGTTTCAAAATAGCGCTTAAACCATTTCATCACAAAGAGTTTTAGACACCATAAAACCACCAACAAATAGGTAGCAAGAAATCTGGTGAAATCTAGTTGCAGAAGATTTGAGGAGCATCTGAGAATCCGATGCAGAGCTGCTAGCAGCCTCAGAGAAATTACCTCCCCCCCCCCCACACACACACACACCCCCAAACCCCCGCATAAAGCCATCTTCTCAACATCCCAACACATTTCACGGGTACTGTGTCGGAAACCGCCGGGAGCAAGAGTGGCCAGAACGTCCATACCTCGACACTTGATTTGTCTGGACAAATGATAAAATGAATTTAAGATTTTTTTTTTATCTTCAAGAAGTCCAGTCATTTATTTTGCACCAGATATGTTGTCAAACGGATTTCACACTGCGCCGGTGGTTGGGAGGTCACTTGATTCTGAAGTCAGGCGGCATTTACACTAAACTCGGGTAAAGACGCAATCTGCATTGTATGGAAACTGAGCATCGTCGTGTTGACACAGAATAACACTCATTTGAAAGGTGTAAATATACACCCGGTGTGTGTGTGTTTTTTTGTTTCACACCTAATCCTTGCAATAGTGAACGTATAAACTACGGCCTCACAGGGCCTTTAAAGTGAATTCGTCTAAAATCAATTTCTTGAGCAATGTATCAGACTCCCAAACACCCACAAAACGTAAGTAGCAAACATCATGATACTCAGCGGGCTGGGCAGAATTTATCGCTAGAACACAAGGCAGTGAGCGATTCGAGGGATCAATGATCTTTACCTTGAAACGTGAAGTTTGTGTCACGTGGGAGACTTTATTAGACGATAGCGAGATAAAACGACGAGGGCGGAAAGCCCCAATCACGTGACAGAACACGCCAAGTAACCTGCACCTCATCCTACAGCTACAGCAGGACAACTTTAACGACACATCTGCTAGGGATAATTTGGTAAAAGGTATTAAACCCCCACGTTGTGTTTAAATGAAGTCATCACTCTCCAACAGAGCATTCTGTAGGCAGCAGCAGGCGTTTGCAGTTTGCCTGCCAAGGTCATTGTTGCTGCAGCTCGCCTCAGAGCCCAGAAATGTTTTAGTCCGCACGCCGCGCTAGGTCCAAGAGTCCAACTGTCACATTGCAACGCATGGCATGTCAGCATCTGCTGAAATAAATAGGCCAGATGGTGTAATATGGGCCACTATGTATGCCTTTAACTGCTCGCAATATAGCTATCTGAATAAACTTAATCTCTTCTAGCTCCTGCGGAATGAGACGGCATTTCCTTAACTTTGTAAGAGGCGAGGATTCGGCTTATGCTGTTTGACTGAAATTAATTTATAATTCTGTTTGAATTCCTCATATCTTGCAGCTGAATATATTGGATTTTACTTTAATGGGAAGATAATTCTAACAAATAAAAAAAAAAGACCCGGAGCACGCACTTACCTTCTGTACGACCTAGGATATCTGGTGTTGCTCGGGAATTCCCGCGGTCCCTGATTTTCAAACTATAATTCCGATTTTGAGATTCACTGGACAGGCAAAGGAATCGACAACGGTACGTAAGCCTTCCAACTTGGAGGTTTTGCTGCCTCGTGTCTGGAAAGACTTGAATACCGTGGTCGTACTTTCGCAATTCGAAATAAATAAGTAAGAACCGTTCTTTCGATTTCTTGCATTCTTCCCAAGCGGGTGAACAACTTTTTATTTTCAAACGGAGATTCTCATGTCACCGATCTTTCATAATGTACTAAAGACGGACTCAATTTACTAGGCGTGTCAACTAATCCACCGTGTTGTTTATGGTGTCCGTCGTTGGGGGTGGGGGGGGGCGAAACCTTGGTTGCCTTTCAGAAGAGATTTCCACACACTAACTTTAGCATTATCATAGACATTGTTTAAATGTAACCCGAAAGTTAGTTTGTAAATGTACCAGTGCGGTACAAGAAGAGGTGTGGGTCGTTTTCTCACTTACACCACAACAAACAGTAATATTTGGAACTACTCAGCTGGTCGGGCAGCGTCTGTGGAAGGAAAGAGCGGAATGAACGTTTCAGACTGATAACCTTTCGTTGGAACGACTCGCTCGCTTTTCTCTCGCAAGCCTGGAGTTAAGCTTTATGTGACCACACTGCTCTGCCGATAACCCTCAAGTATAAGCAAGGTATTTTGCATGTATGGATCAGCATTTGACAGCGAATAATCCGTAAACCCAAATATCGAACCCCAATGGTCCTTCTCCCTGGATGAACACGGTGAAAGACACATCTGCCATTCGAATTTTTTTTTGTTCTTTGGTTCAAAGTGTCAATTAGGTAGATACTCTGGAAACGCAGTATTCACCAGCCAGTTGATCAGTCTCTGCAACCATTTCGAAATCATTCAAAAAGTTAATAGCTCATCTTATTTTTTTTTTCTTCACCGCGACCTACATCGCAACTTAATCAATTCTCATAATACATTTTGAAAGGTACATTCAAAACTTCGATGAACCCAGATCTTTGAATTAAAGTTTAAACTGGCGGCAGAGTTTAGGACTAATTGGTTAGGCACAGTGTTACATCAGACGAGAGTGTCGTGATACGCTCTAATGCATCCGCGTGATGAGTGGAAAGTCAAAGCGTACTCACAGGGTAGACATCTCAAGTTAAACATTTCTTCGTATTTGAAATAAATTGGTTCACCTAGGTGATTATTGTACAGCTAGTACTAATAGATTCTTCTTTTAAATTCCATCTTAATTAACGTTAATTATCGTGTTTAAGCCACTCTTACGAAGTTTAAGTCATAGGGCCGAACTGAACGGTTTTGGTTCCCGTGCATGGCTTGCAAGGCAGACGCAAACAAATCACCTTTAAGATTTCAAGCCAATGTACTTAATCGTTCTTCAATGTTCAAAACTTTCTCTCAGCGGGTAAACAGGGGCATTGCAAACATTTACTTCAATCAAGGAACATTTTCATAACGCTCTGAACTGACACTCTGAAAAGTAAGATTAAAATCCCCTAAAGGAAGAATGCTTACCTCGTTTTACTGAGACCTTGGCACCAGAATACCACCTGAAACTGTTCAAATTTTGCGCCATCAACTTTTGCGCCTTTACAACATTTCCCTGTGAAAACACGATTAACCCGCGTGTTTTTCTTTCGCACAGTAATGCGTTTAGTGTAAAAGATGTATACGGAACTTAAATGGGCCAGGAACTATTTTGGAAGATGTTGCGCAAGAATTAGCGCTGGGAAAGTCAATGTTAAGCAAACGAAAACTTGCCTGACATGCGAAGCAGCAAACAATTACGTGAACACGAGTCCTGAAGAAGGGTCTCGTCCTAAAACATCGACTGTTTATTCCTTTCCCATAGACCTGCTGTGTTCCTCCGGCAGTTTGTATGTGTTACTCTAAACGTGCATCATTGAAAATTACTTACACTGCGTGTAGATTAATCCCTTCTAACGCTGGAGGATGTCCCCCAATTTACAGAAGTCACTATGCACTCACTTGCTTGTTCGCCTGCTAATTTACCCCTCAGTCACAGAGTCAAGAACAGGCTTGTGATGCCAGAGGCCGGGGCAGAGGATCGGAAACCCACGCTGCTTGTCTCCTGCTTCCGCAGACTTCAGATCCCTTGGTTGCAGTGGTTTGATCTTTTTCACTCTCCTCCCGGCATTTCCCATTTTACAAAGCTTCGCACTCCTGCGCGGTCTATTTATCGTAACACGCTTTCTGCAAACTTTAACAGCGTTGAAAAAGGGTTCTCCTACACTAAGAGCCTGTCGGAAAACTACCACGAACCTTCCTTTATGTACTTTTTTAAAAAGTGAAAACCAAATTCCTTGAATGGTCGTCCGGGAGCATTAGGTCTTTAAAGAGTGTCTAGTCCAACGTCTTAAAGGTAACCCGAGCCCTTGCCTTAACAAACTGTTCAAAACTACAATTCATACGGAAATGACGCGCCGTTTTAAAGGCACTGCATCTCCCTGGCCCGGGGAAAATACTGTAGCCGATTGTCAATGAAAAATAGACGAGGATTTGGCGCAGGTTGCACATTGTGAACGAAGCGTCCGGTCCTTAGACAGACTCCCCTCATTGTTTGAGGTTTACTGTAAACCCTCTTACCGCAAGCACTCCATTCTCAGACATAGAAAACTCTGCAACCCGTTTGTTTTTTAGGAGGTGCCCCATACGTTGTCAGTACGGTAGAATGTTTGTTGCCACAACAGTAGGTGGTGACTGTACGGTCATTTCTTAGAAAGCGACTTCGGTCCAATAGCTAACAAATACGAGCCAGCAGCGCCAAACGAGATACATGTGCTGCCCGCTGTTAAAATTGTAAGTTAATTATTAATATTGTTGTTAACTATTATTACGAGCATCGATTTAAAGCTTGGCGGAAGCCTGTAGTCTTTAGAACAAGCCGGTTTGAATTCCCCTAAATGACAGTGCACCTAGGAACAAGCACTCTTCCCGAGAGCGGCAGGTGGACGGAACCGCAAATGCTGAAGTTCATTCACTTTCGTTCCCTCTGGAGAGCCTGCAAGCGAAAAATGACAGGATAATAAAGAGTCCGATAATATACTTTAAAAAGGCAATTACGCGAACTGCGGGAGTGGGACAAGCCTGTTTGACCTGGTTAATAGCTCCGAGGAGAGCTGGCGCCTGGAGAGGCGAGAAGGAACCCAATTACTAAAATAAAAATGCGAACAATTATAGAGGGAATTCACGGACTGTACTGGATTACCCTTTCCACATAAATGCTCAAACCAGGAATAATCATGTCAGTTTGTGTATATGAAGAGGGAGATTATGATCTTTTTGATAAATAAAACACAAGCCATAGCAAATTGTTGGAGAAACCTTCTGCAATTTACTAACTTCAGTCTTTGCCTTAAGTGTGATAGCATCTGTATGAGTGGCATGCAATATTCTAGATCTACTTGAGTGATATAAAAACTAAAGACTTTTTTTACAGGCTGAAAAAAATAAAGATGCCTGAATTCTAAAGCAAAAGGAGAAATAATGCTCAGAATATTCCATAGGTTAAGCAGCATCTGTAGAGATATAAATAGAGGTAAGATTTCAGGTGCATGACCTTCCATCAGATTAAGGAAGTGTTAGAAAAACACAGGTATCTGAGGTCATTGAGAAAGGAAGGGAGTACAGAGGGAATGTCTGTGGAAGACTCAATGAGGCATATCATGGTGGTTTTGTCTGAGGGAGGTGCTGAAGGGTTTTTTATTATAGATATCTTTCTGGAGGGAATGCAAACTGAGTGAAAGTGAAAGAATTATACTACTACACAGCATGCAAAGAGGCCCTTTGGCTCAACCCATCTATGCTGACCAGGTTGGCTACTTCAGCTGGGCCAAGTTCACTATATTTGGTCTTTATGCCTTTAAACCAGGGTTTCAGGGATCCATGGCATTAAAAAGGTTGGGAACCCCTGCTCCATGCACGTTTCTAACAGTCTTTCAAACGTTGTAACTGAATTCACCTTACCACTTCCTCTGGTGGTTCTGCCCTTTCAGATCCTTTTCCTTTCTCACCTTTGACCTTTGCCCTCTAGTTTTAGACTTCCCTCCCCTGAGTAAACAGTGCCTGTTCAGATGATGTGAACTTTTGCTGGAACAGTGTAAAAAGGACAAAGAAAAAAGGGTTAGAAACATAGAAAACCTACAGCACAATACAGGCCTTTTGGCCCACAAAGCCGTGCTGAACATGTCCCTGCCTTAGAAATTACTAGGCTTACCTATAGCCTTCTATTTTACTAAGCTCTATGTACCTATCTAAAAGTCTCTTAAAAGACCCTATCATATCTGCCTCCACCACCGTTGCCGGCAGCCCATTCCACACACTCACCACTCTGCATAAAAAACTTACCCCTGACATCTCCTCAGAACCTTCTTCCAAGCACCTTAAAATTATGCCCTCTCATGCTAGCCATTTCAGCCCTGGGAAAAAGCCTCTGACTATCCACACAATCAATGCCTCTCATTATCTTGTACACCTCTACCAGGTCACCTCACATCCTCCATCGCTCCCCAATTCACTCAACCTATTCTCATAAGGCATGCTCCCCAATCCAGGCAACGTCCTTGTAAATCTCCTCTGCACCCTTTCTATGGTTTCCACATCCTTCTATAGTGAACTGACCAGAATTGAGCACAGTACTCCAAGTGGGGTCAGACCAGGGTCTTATATAGCTTTACCTGACAAGTGTAAAGTGGCATTTTGGGAAGTCAGAGCAAAACATACACAATTAATAACAGAGTCCTATGGAGTATTGTAGAACAGAGACTTATAAGTATGAATCATAGTTCTCGAACAGAGGTAACATGGCAGTGTATGGCATGCTTACCTTCATTGATCAGGGCACTGAGAACAAGAATTGGTTTGTTGTTGTTACTGTACAACCATACAAGATGTTAGCAAAACCACACTTGGAACCACACCCTCCCGGCTCTTAAACTCAATCCCACGGTTGATGAAGGCCAATGCACCGTATGCCTTCTTAACCACAGAGTCAACCAACGTAGCAGCTTTGAGGGTTAGAACAGAAATGGGAAGGAAAATTAAAATGACAGGCAATTGGAAGCTCAGATTTACTAGTTGGGATAAAATGAACTAAGCAATGGGTTCTACAAAGTTGTCACTCAACATACATTGGTATTGAAACTGAAGTACACTAGTTTGGAAAAAGTTTAACTGAATCGCTGCTCACCTGCAAGGGCTGTTTAAGTCCCTGGATGGTGAGAAGGGAAAGATAAGAGGTCAGATATCGTGTCTCCTGTAGTTGTATGTAAAGATGCTGCAAGATAGAAAATGGATTCTGGTTTAACTGGAGGAATGAACACAAAGAATGGTTCCTACGGGATGCTGAAAGATTTGAAGAAAGGAATATGTCTCAGTGGCTTTTAGGTGCCAGACAGAGTGTTTGAGTATCCGAGAAACAATGCAGACATGGTCAAGAGCTTCAGATGTTGCTCAGACCAAACATCAGAATGGAAAGAAATGTGATCTGAGTGGATTTGACTGTGAAATGTTTGCTGGTGCTCGATGGAGTGGCTTGAAAATCTCAGAAACTGCTAATCTCCAAAGACTTTCACCCATAACAGTCTCCAGAGTTTACAGAGAATGCTGCAAAAAAAAAAAAAACCACCAAACAAAAATCCAGTGAGCAGAAATTCTGCGGACAAAAATGTGACAAATGATGAATACTACCTTCATCAGGCATAGCATTTTGAAGATGTCCTCAATTATGGGGAGGCTAGTACCATGATGGAGCTAGATGAGCCTATAGAATTGTTTATGGAATGAATGTGTTACAGAATGTTACAAGACACATCAAGATGGAAAAGATTTGTAAGGGATGTCGAACCATAAAGATGATAGATTGAGAAGACAAGTGAAGAATGAAGAGCCAGAGACGGACAGTATGAGTTCCTGTTCATATGTTTTATATTTTCTTATGACATAGGAGGTTATTTGGTCCATTGAGTCAATGTCAGCTTTCAGACCAGTCCCATCAATGCCATTCTTTGACTAATTGCACCATGACCTATTCTCTTTCATGCTCACTGCTCCATCACAATTCTTTTGCCAGCCATTTACAGAAGGGCAATTTTACAGCATCTGATTAACCCACTAAACCACACACCTTTAGCCTGAGAAAGGAAACTGCAGCACTTGGAGGAATTGGACACAGACAGCATCAGAAGTTAGGACTGAACCTGGGTCTCCTGCGCTACAAGGCCCCTTCTCTACATACGCATGAAAGTAGGGTGGAAATTTGCAGCACAAATGAGGAACCATTTGAGTTTTGTTTGATTGCAAGGATCAGACTAATGTATTAATCAAATGTACCAGAAAAATGTTATCAACTCTATCAACTTGCCACACATAAGAAGAATGAGTCATCTTCAGAGATGGTGCAGAGGAATTTTTCCAGGATCTGGATGGATTGGAGAGCATGTCACATAAAGATAGGTTGAGCAAACTAGGACAATTCTCTTTGGAGTGAAGAAGGATGAGAGGTGATTTGATATAGGTATACAAGACAACACGAGACATAGACAGAGTGGGCAGCCAGAGACATTTTCCCAGGGAAGAAATGGCTAATACAAGTGGGCATAATTTTAACGCCATTGGAAGAAACTATGGGAGATGTCAGACATTTTTACGCAGCGAGTGGTGGGTGCTTGGAATGCACTGCCTGGGTGGTGGTAGGAACAGATACATTAGAAACATTTAAGAAACACTTTAGATAGGCACATTGATGAAAGAAACATGGTGGCTATGTCTGAGGGAATGATTAGAGTAACTTAAAAGGTCGGCACAACATTATCCACCAAAGGGTTTGTACTGTGCTGTAATGCTGATTGTTCTATATTCTAGAAGATGCAAGGTGGTGCTGCCACCTGAAGAAGGGTAGTGAACATTGGTTAATTACAAATGATCTGTCTAGGGAAAAGTAAACAGAGGGAGATTCATGGGGAAGAAAATACAAAACGGTTTTAAAATCATAGGATACAGAACACTGTCATCACTGAAAATATGAAGCAGGGATTACTCTACACAGCCTTCAAAGAGACCAGCAAAGCCTACCAATGGGGCTTCCCTTGGCTAAGCTTTTCATTTGAAGAAAGTGGAAGTGAAGGTAAAGGAGAAAGGAAATAATTTGAGCGAAAGGTATTACTATGAGATCAAGCTTTGACAGTGCGCTCAATGGTTTCCTATGATATCATCATGAAATATGGTAATATAAAAGCGCAGGCCTCCATTGGTTGGGATCAAAGATGGATGTGGCATCCTAGCTATATATGTGATACGCAAGCCAGGGCAATACAATATGGAGAACAAGCTGTTGCCTATGCAGCATACTCCCCATCTCTATGCAGCTGATGAATCCAAAGGATTGGTAGAAACTGATACAGTTTGGCACCAGTGACATTGCAGAAGTTGCCAGTCAGCATTTAACTCAATGAAGGACTGTATTTAAAATCCAGTTCTGGGTTTTTCCTCAGGATTTACTCCCGAAGCCTTTCCCATTGGTAGGTATAGCCCCAAGGCAGTGGAGATCAGAGTTTTTCTTCTAGATGAGCTGCCAACCATAGCTGATGAGCCCCATCTGCCTGAAATGACTGGTTTTAAGGCACCAGTAACCTGCTTGTCAAATGTACCAGAAAAATGTTATCAACTCTATCAACTTACCACACATAAGAAGAATGAGTCGTCTTCAGAGATGGTGCAGAGGAATTTTTCCAGGATCTGGATGGATTGGAGAGCATGTCACATAAAGATTGGTTGAGCAAACTAGGGCAATTCTCTTTGGAGTGAAGAAGGATGAGAGGTGATTTGATATAGGTCTACAAGACAACACGAGACATAGACAGAGTGGGCAGCCAGAGACTTTTTCCCAGGGAAGAAATGGCTAATATAAGTGGGCATAATTTTAACGCCATTGGAAGAAACCCTTTGCCTGTCAGTAGAAATAGTTCTGCCAGATTTAGTAGCTAAGCCACACGTGAGAGCCTATAGTTTAACTTGGTTATCAGAGGCTATTTGAGATGCACATCATTGGGAGAATTTAATAGGTGGTAGGACTGTATTCCCACTACCAACCCCAGCTATAACAAAGTTAAGGTCCCAAACATGAATATGAGGTTGTTGAATATAAAATGTCTAACAAAGGAGAGTAGTGATGGTATAAGACTTGGTCAATGAAAAAGCAAAGGACATTCAATCCATCCTTGCAACTGGACCCCCCCCCCCCCCCCACCATTCGTGTACTTATCCAAACCCCTCTTAACTGTTGGAATCAAGCCCACATTCACCACTTCCACTGGAAGCTCATTTCACACTCTCACCACCCCCTGAGTGACGAAGTTCTCCGCATGTTTCCTTTTAAACATTTCATCTTTCACCCTTAAACCATGACCTCTAGTTCTAG
This sequence comes from Hemitrygon akajei, assembly GCF_048418815.1. Lineage (NCBI taxonomy): Eukaryota > Metazoa > Chordata > Chondrichthyes > Myliobatiformes > Dasyatidae > Hemitrygon > Hemitrygon akajei. The sequence continues at coordinate 145,250,049 of NC_133134.1, read as the reverse complement.
TTTCACCCATGCTCAGTGGACAAAGCCTGCTTGCATGACCCATGTTGTACACCTCTATCAAATCTCCCCTCATTCTCTTATGCTCCAGAGAATAAAGACCTCATCTATCATTCTTTCCCTATAATTCTCATTCTCAAGTCCCACCAACATTCTGGAGTTATGTAATTATGTGAACTCCGCCATAGAGGATCCCAAGACTGGCTAATAAAGAGGACAGCTGGGCATGGAGCTACCAATCCCATCCCATAAAAACCCAGAGTTACAGAAACACCAAAAGAAGCTCCAAAGACCTCATCCTTCGGAGAGGAAAGATCTTCAAAGATGGGCTACACCTGGAGACAGCTTGAAAGACTGACCCAAGACAGACACTCTGGTGAGATGCTGTCAGCAGCCTATGCTTCAGTAGGGGTGATGGGCTTAAGTAAATATGAAATTATGTGAATATAGCAGATATAAATTCAGCAAGAAGCAGTCTTCAGTTCCTAATATAAATTGTAAATTGCAAGAAGTCATCAGTTTGAAAATAGTACAGGCTGCTGCCCCTCAGCAGGGGGTTGGCTGCTAAGAGATATGGTTTGCAAAGCGAAGTGTCCATGAGATGTTCTTGTCTGCATCAGCCAAATGTTGGACAATAGGGTTCTGTTAATTGGACTGCAACAAACCAGGCAATACTGACTAAGTTTTTTGCACCATTGTGACTTGAGTTCAGGCTGGCAGACCAGACTGATGTTGTCACTAGGCATACCAAACATGGTCGCAAATATTGTTGATGAATCAGTTCTACTTTTTAAGCCCATCACCACTACTGGGGCATGGGCCACAGACAGCAGCTTTCCAAAGTCCTCTGTCCTGAGCCAAAGGTTGATCGGCCCAGTAGCTTCCACTTTCACCACACAACTTCATACATATTCTCATCAAAGATCCTTACTATCCCAGGAATGAGGTCTTTGGAGCTTCTGTTGACATTTCTATAGCTCCGGGTTTTTCAGGATGGGATTACTAGCCCTATGCCCAACTCTCCTTTTGCAGCTGGGCTTGGGACCGTCCACAGCAGAGTTGTTGGTCAATTAATATTTGGGGATATTTGTGTACTTGGAGTTGGCCCTAAACAACATAAATTTGTTTGTCTGGCATTTCTGTCCCAGAAGCTCTTTGACCATCTGTGTGAGTTACTTTACCCAAGCAAAGGTGTTGGAACATTCAGAGATGTCTGCCACTGTAGATATGTAATTCAAAGGAAGCAATGTCAACCCAAAATATTGAAGTAAACAATCTCATTGTAACTATTGAAATTGTATTGAATCACTTACTGTTACATTTCATCATTAACGTAAATAAATGTGATGTACTTTGTGTTTGGGAGATTCTACTGAAAGGATCTCTGGAAGAATGCCTACTTGTTGTAATGAATAAGAACTTCATATCAACAACTTCAGTGTCTTTCCGGTGACTTAGATCACAGTCACAGCAGAATCCTGGCCAACTTTGCTTCTCTTTTACAGTACTGCTGGAGTTCATTGGCATTTCTCCAGATAATATCATGTCTTCAGCACTTGGCAGAGACTTTCCCAGCTTGTCTGACATTAGGTACAGGATTCTCACTGCTTCAAGCAGCAACTTTGCGGTGAGACGAGGGATATGGTAATTGCTCCCCCCTGACCATGTATCAACTGAGAAACATTGGCTTAACAAGTTACGATGGTAAAACTCCAATAGAATTTCAAGGCTTTACTTGCAAAGGTATGCAATTATTTCTTTAGCTGAAATAGCAAAACTAATTTTCTGATTACAATTTATTAATAATAACAGTTAAGATTAATTAAGACAAAATTTGTATTTTTTTCTATTTGCTAGATGAAAACAGGATCACAGAATAATAACAATTGTTATTATTATACAGGGGAAGGAGGGGAGCTGGGGGACTTTTGGGTTCTAACATTTAACTGTTGTTCATTCTTTGGGGGCACTCCTTTGCTTTCGTGGATGGTTGCAAAGAGCAGTTTTGGGATGTATATTGTACACATTTTTCTGACATTGTATGTACCCTTGAAACCCTCTTCGCCTAAGCCAAAGTCTGCACTTGTAAATTTACCACAAACCCTTGGTCATGCTAATAGGAAATCATTGCTCTCCTTCATATGTAAAAATGGGGCTTCCCATTATCTTTCTATGACCATTACTTGTTGTAAATGAACAGCACTGAAGGAGAGTCAGGAGCTTCCATGAGGTAACAATTTAATCTAAAATTATACTGAGGTGGTTAACTGCAGATGGGTTGTCCAGATTACATTTAATACTTTTAATGCAATTTATGAAATGATTTCCTTTCTCTGATCTGGATGGATTCCCTGCTTGATAGTACAAAAATGTGATTTTGGTCAGTTTCGCTCTGAACACTAGTATGAGAGAATAACAATGATGAAATTTCTCTTCCATTTTGTTCTCTCCTTTGAAGAATTAGTCCACAGTGGGGCTGGAGGACTGGGGGTGGTTGGGGAGAGAAGTGCTTCAATGCAAGAAAGAAGGAGGGATTGAATTATTCCATGTGTGTGCATTTGCTCATTCATGTGTATACAGTGTGTTTGTATATGTATGCTTGCGTGATGACATTCATGTGTGCATAGGGTATAGAGGAGAGAAGTGCAATGTTTTCAGTAGCTAAATTCATAGTCATGCTGGCAAATGGAGGATTTCACTTTAATAAGTTGCCAGATGACATCTGGAAACAATGGAGAAAAATAACCCAGAGACGAATTAATTCCTTCAGCAGCGAAAGAAATTATGGAAGAGGAGAAAAAAGTGTCATTATTATCCCTTCCTGCTGAAATCATTTTCCTAAAATGATAAGACAGAGAGAGCCAAGGGGAACTCATGAGGACAAATTCAGGAGTCCAAATATCAATTAGTGTTAAAAGAGTCATTTAACAGATTGAATAGCTCAAAATAAAATACACTTTGTTTTCTGTTGCTCAGTAACCTATGAGCCACACTTCTTGTGTTTGTATAACTCTTCTTTCAAGCACTCTTTTGACAAGTGGGTCACCAGCACAAGTCACAGAAGACCATGGCTCCAGGATGTAAACAAAATGAATTGATCTCCTCTCTGACATTGTGCTGGATAAAAATAACATTTTTAAACACAATACTGCAGAGAAGGTCCTTGCAGCATTTCTGTCTAGGTTTCCAACTGACTGTTGCTATTGGCAACTTGGTTGTAGTCTGTTACCAAAATAGATCTTCTTTCTAGCTAAGGAATTAATGAAGTTAGGAGCTCAAAATTGCTGTGGAAAATCTGAAACCTGATGAAGTAGGATTTCTGATCACGTTTGAAACTTTTTCTTAACTTAAAAATACTTTGCTTAGGAAACTTAGTACAAAGAGGACTGAAAATTTTGGAACAAAATTATCTTTACATTCATTTTCTTGACAGCAATTATGTGGAGGGAATATGCTGTATAACCAACCAAAAGATTTACACAATATACAAGATGTAAAATTTTCTTTTGTGATTCTGCCTTGATCTTACAAATGGAGCTACATCTTCAAGAGCATTCTGAAGGACAGAACAGAACAGCCAGAGCAAGACATAAAAAATAAAACTTCTCAGTTACAAAAATAGAATCTTCAGAAGTACCTGTGTGGAGTGAATGAGTTTAATGTTTCATGTCAGCAGCACATTATCAGAACTGGAAAAGTGTGAAATTAAGCAAATTTTAAGTTAGGTTTAGGTTCATGGTAGCCGAGGCAGAATCTAGAGACTAAGGTTGTCCAAGTGTCACAGTAGCATCTAAGGGAGCAAAATAAATGCTAGCTAATTAAAGCCATTCAGGGAAGAGTATAAATAAAGGAAGATTGGTGACAAAAGTTTTGTATAAACTTCAAACCTTTCCCATCTCCATGTTCAGTTTTCTCATGGGCCCTTTCTTCCAACTTCCAGAACTTTCAATCTACCGTAACCCTTCTTCTGGCCATTCTACCTTTCTACGTTTATTCATTGCTAGCAGCAAACCTACAATGAGCTTTCTTCTTTAAACAAAAGCTGAACCAGCCCTCCTCCAACACCTGACTCGCTCAACTATCTCTTAATGGAACAACTATAACCCTGCTCACATTCTGAAATCAAAGGAGTAGCTTGAGGAACCTAAAAGGCACAAGCCACATCTGGCTCTTTGAGGAACAACCCTTGATACAGTCCTACTTAGGTTCCTCCTTTTTCCCATTCTCTTGACAACTGCACTGGCAGTTGCTCTTGACAACTGTCTGCACTGCTCAGACAGAATGCAAACCTCGCATGAGCGCAAGAGATTCTGCAGATGCCGAAAATCCAGAGTAACACTCGCAAAATGTTAGAGGAATTCAGCAGGTATGGCAGCATCAATGGAAGTGAATAAACAGCTGTCATTTCAAGCCAAGACACTTTCTCAGGACTGGAAAGGAAGGGGGAAGAAGCCAGAATAAAAAGGTGGCAGAAGGTAAAGGGCTGGAGAAGAAGGAATCTGAAAGGACAGGAGAGTGCATCATGAGAGAAAGGGAAGAAGGAAGGGCACTAGGGGGAGGTGATAGGCAGCTGAGCAGAAAGACTAAGAGAACAGAGTGGGAAATACAATAAGAAGGAAGGGGAATGGAAAAAATACTGAGAAGCGAAATCAATATACATACCATCTGGTTGGAGGCTACCCAGACAGAATATGAAGTGTTACTCCTCCACCCTGAGCTGGCCAGGTCATGGCAAAAGCAGAGGTCATGAGCCGACATATCAGAACTGGAATGGAGAAAGGAATTTACTGGGAAATCTGCTTTTAATTGATAGCTCGATGAAGAGGGCCTCCAACCTACGTTGTGTCTCACCAATTTAGAAGAGGCCACGTCTGAAACACTGGATTCAATAGGTGACACCAATAGATTCAGAGGTGAAGAGTTGCTTCACTTGGAAGGACTGTTTAGGGCCCTGAATGGAGGAAGCGAGGAAGTGAATAGGCAGGTGTAGGATTTCTGTAGTTTGCAGGAATATGTGCTAGGAGGGAGTCAAGTGGGGAAAGATGAATGGATAAAGAAATTACGGGGGGGATTGATTCCTGTGGAAAGCAAAGAGTGAGGATGGGCGAGATGTAAAAATGTGCTTGGTGATAAGATTCCATGGAAGATGGCGGAAGTTGCGGAGACTGATGTGTTAGATGTGGAGGTTCATTGGGTGGTAGGTAAGGACAAGAGGAACTCTATCCCTGTTAAGTCAGTGGGAAGATGGGAAGATCTCTTATCACTGTTAAGGTGGTGGGAAGATGGGGTGAACTCTATCCCTGTTAACGAAGTGGGAAGATGAGATGGAACTCTTATCATTGTTAAGGAGGTGAACTCTAATCCATGTTAAAACAGCGGGAAGATGGAGTGAACTCTGTCCCTGGTAAGATGGCAAGAAGATGTGGGTGGAGGAGCGAGGGGATTAGGGTTAGATTCTGCAGATACTGGAAATCCAGAGTAATCCATGCAAAATGCTGGTAGAACTCAGCAGATCTGGCTGCATCTATGGAAATGAATAAACAGTTGTCATTTTGGATCAAGTCCTTCCTGAAACATCAACTATTTATTCATTTTTATAGATACTGCTTGACCTACTGAGTTCCTCCAGCATCTTGCAAGTGTTGCCAACGTTCCACGACCCTTGTTATTATTTATCATCCTGCTTTTGACGTGGATGTGCAGTGATGGCCCAGGTGTAGTAGGAGAGCCAATGAAGTGGATTAAACAGTTCTTCTTTCCAGGAATGGAGACTACGGTAAACAGGGAGCATTACCACACTGTTTTGGTCAAGAATCAACAAGTTGGGAAGGAAATGAAGGGAGTTAAGTACAACCACAATGAAACACTAATTAGCTGGAACATGCAGACCGGAGGGTGATTGCCAACTCCATTCAGCTGCCCACTGCTAAAGACACCCAGACCCAGCAGAGCCTGTGGTTGTGACAGGGCCCCCTTCCTCAGGCTCAGCTCCTGGGACACCAGAGACCTGTGCTTGCTGGAAGTCTCAGATGAGAGACTTGTCCAAGCTGTCATGAGTTGGAACCCAGGGCTCAGGGCTATACTTCTTCCAATCCACACTATCCTGTGGAGGCATTAGGAATGATCCTTCAAAAATTATTGGCCTCTGGCATAGTGCCAGAGGACTGGACAATTGCAAATGTCACTCCACTCTCTAAAAAAGGAGGAAGGCAACAGAAAGGAAATTATTGACCAATTAGCCTGACTTCAGTGTCGGAAAGATGCTGGAGTCAATTATTAAGGATGAGGATATGGAGTACTTGGTGACACAGGACAAGATGGGACAAAAACAGCATGGTTTCCTAAAGGGAAAATCTCGCCTGAAGAACCTGTTGGAATTCTTAGAGGAGTTTACATGTAGGATAAATAAAAGGAGATTCAGTGGATGTTGTATATTTGGACTTTCAGAAGCCCTTTGATAAGGTGCCACACATGAGGCTGCTTACCAAGTTAAGAGTTCATGGTATTACAGGAAAGTTACTGGCATCATTAGAGCATTGGCTGATAGGTAGGAGGCAGAGAGTGGAAATAAAAAGATCCTTTTCTGGTTGGCTGCGAGTGACTAGTGGTGTTCCGCAGGGGTTGGTGTTGGAATCGCTACTTCTTATGCTGTATATGAATGATTTAGATGATGGTTTTGTTGCCAAGTTTGCAGATGATATGAAGATTGGTGGAGGGGCAGGTAGTGCTGAGGAAACAGGTAGGATGCAGAAGGACTTAGACAGATTAGAAGAATGGGTAAGAGAGTGACAAATGAAATACAACGTTGGAAAATGCATGGTCATGCATTTTGGTAGTAGAAATAAATATGTAAAATATTTTCTAAATGGGGAGAAAATCCAAAAATTTGAGATACTGTACAAAGGGATTTTGGAGTCCTTGTGCAGAACACCATAAAGGTTAACTTGCAAGTAGTCGGTGGTGAAGAAGGCAAATGTCTTGTTAGCATTCATTTCCAGAGGTCTAGAGTACAAGAGTAGGGACGTGATGCTGAGGCTTTATAAGCCAATGGTAAGGCCTCACCTTGAGTATTGTGAACAATTCTGGGCTTCACATCTAAGAAAAGATGTGCTGGCATTGGAGAGGGTTCAGAGGAGGTTCACAAGGATGATTCCGGGAATGAAAGGGTTATCATACAAAGAACGTTTGATAGCTCTGGGCACATGAACGATAAGGGCTGCCACCGGATCCAGACTGTAATGAGCTGCTGAACTATCACTGCAAGTGCTGACACCTGTCCTTCCTGCTTGGAGTGGGCTTGCCACTCCATTCGTCACACTGCGTCATACACTTATGCCAACCCAGTCTCTGCTGACTTTGACTTCTGGACGAACTTCATTTTGGGCTGGGCTCGTCATTCTGTGAGTAGCTGTCACACTTCATAAGCCACCTCTGCCAAAGCAGCCTCCACTGATTTTACTTCATTTCTACTTGACTAATGAATATCAAGGCCATGGTCAACTGTTCTCTCTCCGCTGGGTCTGCATTGGTGTTCAAGTCTTGTTAATACAGGTGTACGGTGCAAGTGCAGAGGGAGAGATACTGAAGCAGATTGAACAGTTCACTGAACTTTAATAAAAAACTGTGCAGATCACAACAGGGCCATTAACTAAACTCAAACTAAAAGTTAACACTGACACTGTGGCTCGGAACCAGTAACTAAATACTAAATAAATTTTGCTCCTTTACAGCATCGATCTAAATGGTAGACTTCTTTCAAAGAAAGAGGATTAAAGTAAACATGGAGCATTTCCATCACTGTGCTTTGCTCAAGATTCTACAAAATTGTAACGAAAAGAAGATAATTAAATACATCCAGAATGCAACACTAATTGGCTGTAACGTGCATACTCACAAACGTGATTGCCAACCAAATTCAGCTGCCTGCCTGCGAAGGCACTCAGAATCTATAGGAAGTAAGTTGTGTCAGCTCTCACTTTCACATGGCCGATATCTGTCTCTCCCCTTTCTCTCTCTCTCTCTCTCTCCAACTCAAACAGTAAGTTAGCAACCAATACGCACTACAAGCCCACATCGCATCAGGACTTGCCTCCTTTAAGGACTCCTTTCTTCTAGTTTCTCCATCATATCTTCCAATCATAAGAGTTCCTGCAGAAGTCCTTCTGCATTGTCTGTTAACTATGCCTCCTACACTTCTCTCACCTTTGTTTTCAACCTCTTTATTTCCTACCAGACTAGTGTTGTGGTTTCCTTTACTTCACCTTACACAAGAGCCTTCAAATTGAATTAAACTTCCTCCATAATTTCCACCACCTTCAATGAGATTCAACCAGCAGATACAATCTTCTTTACCCCTTCCCCTTTCAATTGACCACTCTCTCTTCCTCTTCTTGACACACTCTTTCATTTCCACTAACTTAACTCCTTCTGTGTCATTTACCTATCAACCATAGAAAATACAACACCTCTCCTTTTACCTAATTTCTTATCATCACCAAGGAACCAAAATAGCAATTCACCTGCTCTTTTACCAATTTAGCCCATGGTACTTGATGCTCACAATGTGATGTTCGTTATATATTACTGAAACTAACTAGAGACTGAGTGACTGATTTCCAGGACAACACCATTAATTCTGCATGGATGACACAGAGCTTCTTGCTGTCTGTCACATTAATTCTCCATTCCCAGTTCCACTCTGAGCTCTATCTTGCGTCCCCTTCACTGTTTTAAAGAAGCCCAATGTATTCAAAACTTCATCTTCCATCACGACACTTCGCAGCCTGGACTTAATATTGGATTCATCAAATTAATTTACAAATTTAAAGCAGCTGACCCTCTCCACCCCGATTTCCCAGTGAGGACTGGCTCATGGCCCTCTGGTTTCCTTCCCCTGAAGTGAATAATCAGCTTCTTGGCCTTGTTGACATTGAGTAAGAGGTTGTTGTTATGGCACCGCTCAGCCAGATTTTCAACCTCCCACCTAAATGCTGAATCACCTTTGATTTGGCCCACGACAGGGATATATCATCAGCAAACTTGAATATGGCATTTGGTCTGTGCTTAGCCACAAAGTCATAAGTGTAAAACAGGCTTGGTGGGCAACTCCCAGGTAGACAGCTCATCTTTCATGTGCTTCAAGAGGCCATGGTGATAATCAGCCAACAACGCTTCAGCATTCCTGCCACTGCCTGCCACGAGATGTCCTGAATTCCACAGTGTAATCATGAGCTTTAATGCAGGCAGAGTATCCAGTCCACTTCCCAGATGATCAAGAATCCAGTGCATCACAGTGGTGAAAATGGTAGTTTTATTGTCCCAGTTAGCAATGGCCTAGGTCAGAGCTTACCTAATCAGGAGAGGGATGACAAAGGCAATCTTAGTTCAGTCCGTAGAATACAGAGATGGCTGGTGTGTTGTATTGTAGAAATTTAGAAATCTGATGACACTGGAATAGAAGCTGGTTCAAAATCATTGACTGTGGATCTTCCGTCTCCTACACCTTCACCATAACCAGAGGAAGTTGGCTTCAGGAGATGACTATTAATTTTTATTTTGCAATTTATTAATGAGATTTGAAAAGTATTGTATATTATTTGATGAAGATGGATTCAGAATCATAAAAACAATATCACCAATGCTCCATTGACAAAAGAGCATGGAATTTGGAAACAGTAATCAAGCTGTTGGTGGAACTTAGCAGGTCAGGCAGCTTCTGTAGAGGAAAATGACGACCTGATGTTTCAAGTCGAGATTTTTCATCTGAACTGAAAGAACAGATGGGTGGGGCAAAAGCTGGCAAGCATTAGGTGGATCCAGATGAGAAGGGGTTAATTGGCAGATGGTGTCCAGATAGGGTCGAGAAAGGTGGAAATATTGATAGAGACTGGGAGGTGATAGACGGAGGCAACAAAGGGCTATGTGTTACGGAATCTAATAAGAAAGGAAGATGAAGAAGAACCAAGACAGATGGGAACAATGGGTGGGGAGGGGAATGGAATGGGATGCAATGGCTGGAGATGAGCAGATGGAGTAGGAGCAGGAGGGAATAGCTTGGAATGAAAGGCATGTGAGAGCATTTGGGTAAATCGGGAAGTGAAAGGTACAGAGGGGGTCTGGGTTACCTAAAAATGAAGATTTTGATTAGTATCTCTTAGGTTACAGACCACCTAAGTGACATATGAATGTGCCTATCACCCACACATTCCTTCAACTGAGTCCTGTTCCTTAGCAGCTGACCATTTACCCTTACACAATTTCCTAATCTCACACTGTTTGGGATTAAATTCCATCTGGCTAAGGTCTATTCAAGTTTCATTCTGTCCTATCCCACTGCATCATTGGAGAAAATTCCTTGCTATCCATAACCCCACCAACTTCAACAGATTTAAGGAAGCAATCAGATCCAAGAAACTGATTTACACTCAGTGGCCACTTTAAGTAAACCTGTACACCTGCTCATTAATGCAAATATCGAATCAGCCAATCATGTGGCAGAAAGTTAATGCATAAAAGCATACAGACATGGTCAAGAGATTTAGTTGTTGTTCAAGCCAAACATCGGAATGGGGAAGAAATGTGATCCATTGACTTTGACTGTGGAACAATTGTTGGTGCCAGATGGGGTGGTTTGAATATCTCAGGAAGTGCTGATCGCCTGGGATTTTCCACACACAACAGTCTCTAGAGTTTACAGAGAACAGTATGAAAAAAGAAACACTCAGTGAGCAGTTGTTCTGTAGGTGAAAACACCTTGTTAATGAGACAGGGCAGTGAAGAATGGCCAGAGTGGTTCAAGGTGACAGGAAGGCAACAGTAACTCAAATAACCGTGTGTTACAGTGGTGGTGTGAAGAAGAGTATCTCTGAATGCACAACATGTCGAAGTGAATGGATTAGAGCAACAGAAGTCCATGAACATACATTCAGTGGCCACTTAAGTTGGTACAGAAGGTACTTAACAAAGTGGTTACTGAGTATAAATCACTAACAACAACAGTACTCCTTACTATCACTACTGGTCACAGACTTCTGGTTAGAAAAGCATCCTTCTGCCATTGTTCTCTCTCCCCTGTTCAATACTGGATCCAAGTAGCCAGCTAGCCTTTCTAAACTGATGGTTAGAGACAACTGCATCAGTGTGATAGAGGAAAAGAAATGAGTCAAAACTCAATGTAAGAACATTGTTATACAAAATCTACAACAATTTTGTCCTGGAAAGGAAGAAAAAGTGTTTCAGAGAGATGCAATTGAGGTGCATCTTTTATCTCAGAAAATTAACCTTCTTGTCTCTTTGTTCCAATTATCAGTCTTCTGAATGAAAGTGCTCACAGAAAAGAGAATCACTGACAGCCAGAAAAAAGGAAACTGCTTATTTGATTGAAAGCAACCGCTGAGGGCTTTCAGTTACTGGGTGTGTGTGTGTTATCTCGCTCTGCACAGCTATTCAGGGATGTGGGGAGCAAACCACAAAGCATGAAATTAACTGTATTTCAATTCAGTCCCACTAATGTGATATGACTGCACAATCAGAGGACAGCTGTTGATAGGAATCATGAACACATAGACAATGTAGGGTTTGTGGTTGCACTTCAGAACTACGATCCGGTTGTAGCAGGAGACAGCGACCGTAATACAGTGCTTGATCTCAGCATTTCCAACCAGAAAACTTCTGGAGTAGGAGAGGAAAAACAGACCTTTATCTGCTTGAATAACATAAATTGTGCAAAGTTACTTAGCAATTCAGCTAGTAGAGCTTGACTGACTGATATTCTCATTTATAAATTAGAAATACCTTTTCTGTCTGATTCATATGGTCTTTAAAAGCTAAGTTGCTAAAAAAAATTGACCCCTAAGATTACCAATGACCTAAAATGTTTTCTATTTCATCATGTTAATTTGGCACAACATAATTTACCAAAAACTGATCAAAATCAAGCCTATTTCACAATTTTACAAAAAAATTCATAAATTATTTTTAAAAATTATGAACTAGTTCAGCATTTTAACATAATAGTTTTAAGTTTGTGCAATTAGCATAAAAACAGGCAGCATTCATATTTATTGCTCAGAATAAAAATAAAACTGTATTGCCCTATTAATTGATCTTGACTTAGTGACTGTCGTCACTGAGGTTCATTTAAAGTTATATCTTTGTCTTATATGTGCTACTAGAGTGAGAAGGAAAGCAAAATTGTATTGAATATGCAATGCAGAAAATCTGAAGTCAACAACATCGTTCCAAACATTTAAATGATCAATACATTTCTATTATGTGTAAACAGTCTTCATATTTATGAAGGCACCCCATTTCCATTATAAACAGTATCACTTCAAGATCTTGCAAAGGATGCTTGTGTCATTAAGCGGAGTCCCTAGAGGTGCTCATTGTATATGATCCTTGTCAATGGGATGTGGAACAGATTTCTTTCTTCCTGTCAAAGAGTTCAATTTATAGCAGTTTCACACCTAAGGCCCACTGAACCATTGAGTGCATTCACAGGTTATGATTTTGCCCAAGCATGTATTGATCTACTGACAGTTTTTGTTTTGCCTTGAGTGCCTCTCCTGGGTATTTATAACAGTCCATTTTCTAAAGATAACAAAACAACCACTGGCACCACCATTAGCACTAATGCAGAAGGAGCACGCTCGGTTTATGTTCTCACACATCTCATAAAAACAAAAATGTTTAAACAGTGTTGTAACCATATGTGTTAAATACCTTATTGAAGAAATGTTACCGTACTTTCGGATATTTTTGGAGCAGTTACTCACCTTAGGTTTAAATAGAGTGACTGGAGATGTTTAACTCACTAAACATGAACATAGAACTATATTCAATAAAATCCACTCTGTTGTGTTCTCTTGCCTCAAACAGATCAAGTCATAATCAGCTACATGGAAATGCTATGACAGTACAAATTATGTTTTTTGACAGATACTGTTACACCAGTTAAAGCTCTAAGAATGGGCAGACGAATTATGACATTGGATCAGGACACTGAACTCGGATGACCAGGATCCCGAAGACTAGGCCTCAACCGGCCAACTCTCCTGTGACTGGGATGCTGAATGCTAGGCCTTGAACTCAGGTCCTGCTGACTCGCATAACTAGGGGGTCACATTGCTTGTGTCTCCTGCTCACACAGAACTCGAACCCCAGAACCAGCTGACGACTTGTTAAACTGCGCAGGGGTCAGGGTGGGGGTGGTACCAGCTGTCACCCTTGCTGGTCTGGCCAGATGCCTGACCACAGATGAACTTTGTCCCATGTCCACATTGCTGACCTTCAACTGCAGAGCCATGGTCGAGACTCCAGCTGATTTATAATTCCCCCACACCCAGTTCCTCAACTCTAACCTGACGTCCTTAATCTCCACTCTGTCCCCAAAGCCAACCCTACAAGTTAAAAAAAACCTAAGAAACAACTAAATCTGAGCCATAACCTCGATGGAGACTGCAGCTTGGTACCATCTTGATTGATCAGCAAATAAAAAAACAAAGATATTAATATTTTGCATGTTTTAAGGAAACTAAAACAAAGATTGAAAAATACACTTGAGATAAGAGGAAGTTGAAGCATTCAAATCTCAAAAGATAAATATAAAATTATATTGAATATATATTCTGGATTGACATTATTAATATTGTTGGAAACTCATTCAACTAGGCTTGACATTTTCAATTATTTTTACAGTAGGAACAGATTTTTCATTTGTATCAATAAAATAAAAACAGTATCAGTCATTAGATTACAACCACTTATAAGACCATAAGACATAGGAGCAGAATTAGACCATTCAGCCCATCAAGTGTGCTCTGCCTCTCCATCGTGGTTGAATTATTACCCCTCTCAGACCCATTCTCCTGCCTTCTCCCATTCCCTTTGATGCCTTGATTAATCAAGAAGATTTTAACCTCTGCTTTAAATATACCCAATGATTTGGCCTCCACAGCCATCTGTGGCAATGAATCCCACAAATTCATTACCCTCTGGCTATACAAATTTTTCCTTATCACTGTTCTAAATGGATGTCCCTCTATTCCGAGGCTGTGCCTCTGCTTCTAGACTCCTCCACTATAGGAAGCATCCTCTGCACATCCCCTCTATCTAGGCCTTTCAATACTTGCTTGGTGTCAATGAGATTCCCCCCTCATTCTTCTAAACTCCAGTGAATACTAACCCAGAGCCATCAAATGAGCTTCATGAATTAACTCTTTCAGTCCTGAAATCATTCTTGTGAACCTCTTCTCTACCCTCTCCAATGCCAGCACATTTCTTCCAAAACTGCTCACAATACTCTAACTGCAGTTTGACCAATGCTTCATAGAGTCTCTGCATTATATCCTTACTTTCATATTTTAATCCTCTCCAAAGGAACACTAACATTGCATTTGCCTTCCTTACTAAAGTTCAAAGTAAATTTATTATCAAAGTACATACAGTCTATGTCACCATATATAACAATGAACTTCATTTTCTTGCTGGCATACTCAATAAATCTATAATAGAATAATAACCATAATAGACTCAATGAAAGAACATACCAAAATAGACATTCAAGCAGTGTGCAAAGCTCAACAAACTGTGCAAATACATTCAGAAAGAAATAATAATAATATTAATAATAAATAAGCAATAAATGTCAAGAACCTGAGATGAAGAGTCCTTGAAAGTGAGTTTATAAGTTGTGGGAACATTTCAATGATGTGGCAAGTGAGGTTGAGTGAAGTTATCCCCTTTGGTTCAAGAGTCTGATAACTGTGGTGTGAGTCCTGAGGCTCCTACCTTCTTCTGGATGGCAGCAGCAAGAAGAGAGCATGGCCTGGGTGATGGGGGTCCCTGATGATCGATGCTGCTTTCCTTCAACAATGCTTCATTGAGATGTTCTTGGTGGTGGGGAGGGCTTTACCCATGATGGACTGGGCCGCATCCACTAATTTTTATAGGATTTTCCGTTCAAGGGAAATGGTGTTTCCATACTCAGCTGTGATGCAACCAGTCCACCGCACATCTACTCAACCTGTAAGCTAACCTCTAAGGAACACTGTGCATGGATTCCTAAGGCCCTTTCCAGCTCTGGTTTTTGAATTTTCTCCCCATTTAGAAATCGTCCACACTTTTATTCCTTCTACAAAAGTGCATGACCATCCACTTCC
The DNA here is from genome assembly GCF_048418815.1 of Hemitrygon akajei. NCBI lineage: Eukaryota > Metazoa > Chordata > Chondrichthyes > Myliobatiformes > Dasyatidae > Hemitrygon > Hemitrygon akajei. Next base: position 145,234,891 of record NC_133134.1, on the reverse strand, counting down.
CCAGACTATATTGCAACTGCCACTTCTTTGCCTATTTTCCTAACCTCTCTAAGTCTTTCTGCAGACTCCATGAATTCCTCAACAGTACCTATCCTTCCACTTATCTTCATATCATCCTTAAACTTGGCCAGAAAACCATCAATTCCAAGTCATTAACATATAATGGACCCCCTGAAGAACATTACTAGTTAATGGTACACAGCCAGTAAAGGCTCTTTTTATTCCCACTCTTTGCCTTCTGCCAGTCAGCCAACCTGCTATCCATGGTAGTTTCTTTCCTGTAATACCATTGCCTCTTATTTTGTTAAGCAGCTTCACGTACAGCACCTTGTAAAAGGCCTTCTGAAAATCCAAGTAAACATCCACTGACTCCATTTTTTACCTTGCCTGTTACTTCCCCAAAGAATTCCAACAGATTTGCTAGGCAAGATTTCCCCTTAAGGAACACTTACTGAGTTTGGCCTATTTTATCATGTGCCTTCAAGTACCCTGAAATCTCATCCAACATCTTGCCAACCCCTGAAGTCAGGCCTATAATTTCCTTTTTTCTGCCTCTATCTTTTCTGTTAAAGATAGGAGTGACATTTGCAGTCTTCTCATCCCCCAGAACCATGCCAGAATTTACTGATTCTTGGAAGGTTATTACTGATGCCTCCACAACCTCTTCAGCTACCTCTTTCAGAACCCTGGGTGTTGTCCTTCTGGTTCAGGTGAGTTCACCTTCAGACCTTCCAGCTTCCCAAGCTCCTTCTCCTTAGTGATAGCATCTACACTCTCTTCTGCCCCCGAGAACTCTTGAATTTCTGGCATACTTCTAGTGCTTTCCACAGTGAAGAATGACACGAAACACTTATTAAGTTTATCTGTCATTTCTCTGCCCCCTATTATAGATCTCCAGTGTCATTTTCCCATGGTCTGATATCCACTCTCCCCTCTCATTCGCTCTATATATATCATAAATAAAACTTTTTGTTTCCTCTTTTATATTATTGGCTAACTTACATTCATATTTCATTTTTTCTCTCCTTTTGGGGTTTTTAGTTGCCTTCTGTAGGTTTTTAAAAACTTCCAATCCTCTAACTTCCCTCTATTTTTTTGCTCTACTGTATGCCCTCTCTTTTACTTTTATGTTTCATTCGACTGCCCTTGTCAGCCACCGTTGCATCATCAGGCCTTTAGAATACTTCTTTGGGATGTAGCTATCCAGCACCTTCCAAATTGCTCCCATAAACTTCAACCATTGCTGCTCTGCCATAATCTCTGCTAGTGTCCCCTTCCAATCAGCTTTGGCCAGTTCCTCTCTCATGACTCTATAATTCCTTTTACTCCACTGTAATACTGATACATCTGATTTTAGCTTCTCCCTCTCAAACTGCATAACTTGAGAAACTACTGCTATTATAATTTGCAATATATGTGGTCCTGCCACTCATGAGTTTGCTTGTTAGACTCACTCGAGACTATTTTTACCCCACCCCACCTACATGCATAAGATGCCCTCTGTGTATATCGAGCATGTGCAGATTCAAGTTATATCGTTGAGATAATAATAGTCCATTACAACCAAGGAGGATTAAATGTTTCCATATTTCATAATTCATATTATAATTCAAATTTATTCCTTCTCTCTTGAACAGATGAAGCCATTAAATATGCTGATCTGCAAATACTTCAACAGAAATTCAACCCACGAAACATTTTGTATTTTCAGTGTCGGTGCAATTATTTCTATATACCACAAGGTCAAACTTGGCTGAGTTTACATCTACAGGAATGCACAATCCTTCTTATCAAATTTCACAATTAATTCTGTGATATCATCAGACTGAAATAAAAGATCATACATGAAAGAGATAATAAATATTCACATTGGGATGCACTTAATTTAATGTTTTAATCAATATAACTACAAAACTCTCGATTACATTCACTAAGTTGTCAAGAATATTATTCAAAATTTCCCTGCTATACTGTCATGTACTATTGTGTCAATTCTACAATGTATTAGTAGGACAGTGGGATGATAACAGAAACTAGTCTGCCTGACAATGACAACATGACATGTATTTGTATCCTCTTTCTATTCATTTGTAGAAGGATATGTGTTTTAACCTCATGTTTCAGCTGGATGCAAACAAAATTTTCTGTAGTGAATGGGAAATATTGAAATACATTGATATAGCATTGTGATCCCATCTGAAACAGTGGGAATATTTATCCAGATTTGTTTCAATTAAGAATTCCTATTTCTTTACACTCAGCCAAAATGTTTCACTGACAGCTTAGCTTACATTAAATAGAACTGCTGTTCCCAATCTATTTCATTCAAATGTGACTACAAATTCCACTGAATAAAATTATAAATTTTCCGTGAACTTGAGGCTTACTGAAACCTGTTATGTTTTGTATCTCCAGGAACTAATCAAAAGAAGAACCCAGGAGAAGGGATACTTGACTACTGGGTTTTTAGTGAGGTGCTCACCTATGAAGTGATGCCATAATGATATATGCCATTCATGTACTTCTTATGTATAACCCATAATGAATTATGTAAATAAATAAAGAATGCTTAATTAAGCAATATATTTACAATATTACTCAAATATTGAATACACTACAAAACTGTTCTGTCCTACCGACATGAACCCAAGATTACAGAGTCACTTGAAAATGTTCATCCTTAGAATATCATGCGAACAACACAATGATGCATGAAGGAACATCTACACTTGGAGTAAAGGACTATTGTCTGGAAGATTGACAGTATAACAGCACTACTTTTACTGCTACGTGCATGACAATTGATATTTCTCTGGAGTAGAACACGACTACAATCATTGCCAAGTTGAATCACACCAATCCAGGTATCTGTTCAGACACATGAATCGTGCTTGCCTGGGTGATAGGTTTTCTGTTGTAGGCGAAAACAGAGATGCATACCAATGCAATTCACTGTGCATCTCTGTTTCAGACTGTTGCCCAGAGAAAGCTCTTCATGGTTTTGAGCCCTCCCATTGTTGTGCTCTTGCAGCTTAACCCATTATTCAAAGGGCTATTGCTTAGCAGCGATCTTATAAGGACAAAATATAAATTTCCAAGTTATATATTGATTTTAGATGTATTTTCCTGCTGCATGATTAAGAATTGCTTCAAATCTTCTGTGTGATTAGAGTACAATTCATTTTGAATCAATTTCTTTGAGACACTGAAGGTTCTCAGGAGAGATTATAATGAACTGCTCTTACCCAGGGAGCACCAGAGCAATGAAGGAAGATTATGGTTCTTAACGACAAATGAAGGTATACCATTAAACAGCTGGACTGCTCTGCATTGCAGCTGTGGAAGGCTTAAAATGCATGGTCTGAGACACAATGCACAGATAATAATCTGAAATACAGTATTCTAAATGCTAGCTGAAGTATGTACATCTGGCATCGCGCAGTCCGAACACTATTTATTATTTTACTTCCATTGCTGCAGAATAAAGATAAATCTCATCTTCCTATTTTGCAAAGCAACCACTTTGAATCTTTGTGTCAGAGCTCAGTTGCTGGCACTATCGACTGGACACAGAAGCTCTGATCACCACGGACAGCCGATGATCTACATAATGATGATTCTCAGTTAATCTGGCAGGCTTCCAAATGAACTGCGTTCACTGCAGTTTACAGCCTGCTGCATTGCAACGAGTGTTGAAAGTCAATTAATTACCTTTTTTTGAAAATCAAACTTCACTCGTTCTCAGCTCACTCAACTGTGTAATGGAAAAGGGAGTGAGACAGACTGTGGCGAGCAGGAATGGAATTAAATGACAAAGTGAAGGATGGGCTCTGAAAAGCATTGCCGCCAAGAAAGGATGTACCAGTATTTCCTTATTATAAACACACAGCTGCTATTGAACAATAATTTTGTTGGTTATGATACATTTTGCTTTCTGTAAATGAAACCGACGGTATCATTTCAGTGATATTTTCAATATCTGTTTTGCCTTCTGCAGCTTGCTTTTCTTAAATTTAAAAAGTAGAGATTTGCCATTGCATTATTGTCAACATATAGTCCTGTGATACAGTACGTACATCTGAAAATTGGGACTCAATCATTTGCGTAACACGTTACCATTGTTAATGCTTCAAAATAGTTACAGTTACGATCACTCTAATTACCTTTTGAGACTCAGCTGGGTAAATGTTGATGGCTGTTGCTGTAACATGTTCTTAAAGTTGTCTAAGTCAATTCAAAACTCAAATCAGTCTCAGAAAACAAACCCACAGTTGTCACTACAACTCATCAGCCTTTATAATAGAGATAATCCTGGAAAATATTGACCACTCAGTCTCACATCACTGGTAGGGAAGTTAATTTGGAAAGCCATAGCATAATTAAGGAGAGACAACATGACTTTGTGAAATTAAATCAGGTCTTACAAACTTAGTTGAGTTTCCTGAGGAGGTGTCAAAGATGATTCATAAAGGTAGAGTTGTGGATGGTGCCTATATGGAATTTAGTAAGGCATTTGACAAAGTCTCTCATCAGAAGCTCCTCCAGAAGATGAAGATGCATGGAATCCATGGTGAATTGAACATTTGAATTCAGAATTAGCTTGCCCACAGAAGACAGAGGGTAACGGTTGATGGGATTTATTCTCACTGGAAATCTGTGACTAGTTGTTTGTGTGATATGTGTATATAATGACTTGGATGGGAACATAGATGGATGGGTTAGCAAGTCTGCAGATGATAAGCATAATGGTGTTGTTGAGTATAGTTTAGAAAATTGGTAAAGGACACAATGGAATATATTGGTGGAGAAATGGCACTTGGAGTTTAACACAGACAACAGCAAAGTATTGCACTTTGGAAGATCAAATGTAAATGGACAGTAGACCAGTGGAACATTAATGGCAAGACCGTTAACTTTATTGAAGGGCAGATAGGTCCAAGTCCTTAGCTCCCTGAAAGTGGCTACACAGGTTGATAGGATGGTAAAGGAAGCATATGGATTGCTTGGCTTTATCAGTTGAGGAACTAAGGTCAAGAAGTGAGAAGTTATTTAAAAAAAATCATTATAGCACATCCAGAATATTGCCTTCAGTTCTAGTTGATTCATTATAAGAAAAATGCTGAGGCTTTGAAGAGAATGCAGAAGTGGTTAACCTAGATGGTTCATTTTGGTAGGTCAAGTATGATGGCAGAATATAATATTAATGGTAAGACTCCTGGCAGTGTGCAGGATCAGAGGGATCTTGGGGTCCGAGTCCATAAGATGCTCAAAGCAGCTGCGCAGGTTGACTCTGTGGTTAAGAAAGCGTATGGTGTATTGGCCTTTAAGGAGCCGAGAGGTAATATTGCAGCTATATAGGACCCTGGTCAGACCCCACTTGGAGTACTGTGCTCAGTTCTGGTCGCCTCACTACAGGAAGGATGTGGAAGCCATAGAAAGGATGCAGAGAATAGGTTGAGTGAGCTCGGTCATTTCTCCTTGGAGCAGCGGAGAATGAGAGGTGACCTGATAGAGGTGTATAAGATGATGAGAGGCATTGATCATGTGGATAGTCAGAGGCTTTTTCCCAGGGCTGAAATGGTTGCCACATGAGGACACAGGTTTAAGGTGCTGGGGAGTAGGTACAGAGGAGATGTCAGGGGTAAGTTTTTTTACTCAGAGAGTGGTTAGTGCGTGGAATGGGCTGCTGGCAACGGTGGTGGAAGCGGATACAACAGGGTCTTTTAAGAGACTTTTAGATAGGTACATGGAGCTTAGTAAAATAGAGAGCTATAGGTAAGCCTAGTAATTTCTAAGGCAGGGACATGTTAGGCACAACTCTGTGGGCTGAAGGGCCTGTATTGTGCTGCAGGTTTTCTATGTTTTTTATGTTTTTCTATGTTGCCTTGATTAGAGGGCATTTGCTATAAGGAGAGGCTGGACAAACTTGGGCTGTTTTCTTTGGAGTAGCAGAGGCTAAGAGGAGATCTGATAGAGGTTTATAAGATTATAAGGGTCATAGACAGAGTAGACAGCCTGTATCTTTTTTTCCCATGGTTGAAATGTCTAATACCTGAGGATATGCATTTAAGGTGAGGGGGTAAGTTCAAAGGGGAAGTATGGGGAAAGTTTTTTATACAGAGAGTAGTAGGAGCCTGGAATGCATGGGCTGTAGTTTTGGTGGAGGTAAATATCTTGGGCAGGCACATGGATGTTCAATAAATGAAGGGACATAAAAGATAGTTTACTTGCATTTTTGATTACCAGTCTAATTAGCTCAGCTGTAAATCAGTGATTTAGATTTTGGAATAAATATTTTGTTGCCAAGTTTGCAGATAATATGAAGATTGGTGGAGGGACTGGTCATGTTGTGGAAACAGGAAAGCTGCAGAAGGTCTCAGCTTGAGTATTGTGAACAGTATTGGGCTCCTTATCTAAGAAAGATATGCTGGCATTGGAGAGGATTCAGAGGAGGTTTACAAGGATGATTCCAGGAAAGAAAGGGTTATCATATGAGGAATGTTTGATGGCTCTGGGCCTGTACTTGCTGGAATTTCGAAGGAGGAGGGGGGATCTGATTGAAGCCTTTGGAATGCTTAAAGGCCTAGTGAGAGCAGATGTTGAAAGAATATTTCCTGTGGCGGGGAATTCTGGGTAAAGAAGGCACAGCCTCAAGAAAGAGGGACGTCCATTTAAGACAGTGATGCAGAGAAATTTCTTTGGCTAGAGGGTGGTGAATTTGAAGAACTTGTTACCACAGGTAGGTGTGGAGGTCAGGTCATTGAGTGTATTTAAGACAGAGATTGATAGGCTCTTGTTTGGCCACAACATCAACGGTTCTGGGGAGAAAGCTGGAAAGTGGGACTGAGGAGGGGTAAAAAGGATCAGTCATGATTGAATAGTGGAGCAGACTCAGTGGGCCAAATGGCCCAATTCTGCTCCTCCGTCTTGTGATCTGATATTTTAAAACATGATTTGTAAATCATCTTTGTGAATTTTACATGACTACATGGAGGATAATGCCCTAGCACACAAAAATCCGCAGAAGCTAGAAATCCAAAGCAACCTACACAAAATGCTGGAGAAACTCAGCAGGCCAGGCAGCATCTATGGAAAAGAGTTGATATTTCAGGGTGAGGCCTTTCACCAAGACTGCAAAGGAAGGGGCAAAGAGTCAGACTAAAAAGGTGGGGAGGGAGGAAGAGGCATGAGATGGGTGGTAATAGGTGAAACCAGGAGGGGGGTGGGTGAAGGAAAGAGCTGGGAAATTGAATGGTGAAAAAGAGAAAGGGCTGGAGAAGGGGGAATCTGATAGGAGAGGACAGAAGGCCATGGAAGAAAGGAAAGTGGAAGGAGTACCAGAGGGAAATGACAGGCAGGTAAGAAGTGAAGGTGTGAAAGGAAAACAAGAATGGGGTTTGGTGAAGGGGGGCAATTGCTGGAAGTTCAAGAAATTGATATTCCTGCCCTCAGGTTCGAGTCTACTCAGACAGAATATAAGGTGTTACTCCTCCATCCTGACTGTGGCCTTATTGTGGCTGTAGAGGAGTCTAAGGACTGACATGTTGGAATGGGAATGGAAAGTAGACTTGAAGTGGGTGGCCACTGGGAGTCTTGCTTTTTCTGGCGGACAGAGCGTAGGTGCTCAATGAAGCAGTCTCCCAATCTATGTCGGGTCTCATTGATATACAGGAGGCCATACCAGGAGCACCGTTTGCAAAAGATAACCCCTACAAACTCGCATGTGAAGTGTCACCTCACCATTTTATCCTTTTGAAAATATAATGGTAAAAGTCCCTGACCGTTTGTCCCTCCCCACTAATCTCCCTCTCGGCACTTCTCCCTGCAATCAGCCAAAGAGCTACTCCTGCCCACTTACATCCTCCGTCACCTCCTTCCAGAGCCCTAATCAGTCTTTCCTGGTGAGTCAATGCTTCACCTATGAATTTGTTGGGGTTGTCTATTGTGTTTGGTGCACCTGATGTGGCTTCCTCTATGTTGGTGAGACCTCTCATAAGTTGGGGGACTGCTTTGTCAAGCATCTCTACTCCATCCACCAAAAGTGAAAATTCCTGGCAGCCAAACATCTTAATTCCAATTCCATACCCATTCCAACATATGAGTCCAGGGCTTCCTCTTGTACCAAGATGAGGCCACCCTCATTAATAATCACTAATTCAATAAGTAATTTAATAATTTTTCCAATCCTTAATTTTACCTGCAACCTCATTCAGTTTCAGTAACTTCCTTCAGTATTGACCGTGTGGTTTCATCAATCTGGCTGTAACATATTTATTAAACACCTTCAGGTTTCTGTTTCTCTTGACTTTTTGTTGGTCTTTGACTCAGCTCTTGGTCATTTGTGCTAATACCTCTGTATGTAGAATGGTGCCAAAGAGATAACATCACTCTGACAAGCTTTAAGAAATTCCTTGCTATCTTAAGGATGCAGTAGAAATACAGATATTTATTATCATTATTGACCTGGGCCACAAACACCAAGGCAACTCCCATTGCTACACAGATGACACTCAGTTCAACTTGTACACCAATTTTTTATTTAAATTCCATTTTACATGCGCAATCACATTTTTCATTTGATATTCATTGCTGGATTGTTTCTATTTCTTTCAGATTTCCATATTATGAAGATCAAATTCCTCCTCTTCTGACCAAGCCACTGTCTCTACACACATCACCAATTCTGAACCCATCCAGTCATTGTCTCGGGCCATGACAGTGCCTTTGCAATTCCAGACTCATGAGTCACAGTAAGCTTTGAGACTTTGGATCCACATCCATTCCACCACCAAGTCTGCAGTTTTTATCGCCAGAGCACTAGTCTCATTTTATCAAGTGCTGAAACCCTCAGGCTTATCTTCAAGACCTTCAAACTCAAAATCTCCTGTCTCTCCTCATTGCTTTTTCATATTCCATCTACTCCCATTTTTCCAAAAATGAGTGTGCATAACTTGTACTTTACTAGACACCCACATTGTAGTTCCCACTCCAGCTCACCAACATTATAAGCCTTAGAATTAAACTCTCTGTCCTGACCACAAAGGCCTTTCTCCACCCTTCTTGTCAAAAATTATTTGTAAGAATTACCTGCCCAAAATTTGGCACCTGAGTAGAAATTCCTACATTTTAAATTAAGCCATTTAACTTATGTTAATTCAAAATGTTCTTTGAAACCTCAAGTTTCCTCTCCTGTGAAACTCATTACTTTCATCACCATTTGTCACACTTCTCAATCTCTCTGTCTAATTACTTGTGTATTTGTTCATGCCTTGAATGTTTGTTTTATATATATAATTAAAACAGGAAATGCAAGATGTCACTATCAAACCCCAGTAGTGAGTTAATTGAGGGGGATTTGGTTTGGGAAAGTAATGAGGATAATGGAAGTATTTATTCCAGGAATGAAGGGGTTAACTTATGAGAAGCGTCTGGAAGCTTTGGGCCTGTACTCACTGGAAGTTAGAAGAATGCGTGGGGATCTCTACTGAATGTTGAAAGGACTAGATAGGGTGGATGTTGGAGAGGATGTTCCCTCTGGTGGGTGTATCCAGAACTAGAGGATACAGCCTCAAAATTGAAGGACAACCTTTCAGAATAGAAGTAAGGAGGAATTTTTTTTGGTGAATCTGTGGAGTGCTCTGCCACAGACTGTGGAGCAGGCCAAGCCCATGGGCATATTTAAAGTGGAAGTTGATAGGTTCCTGATTGGTCAGGGCATCAAGGGATATGGTGAGAGGGCAGGTGTATGGGGTCGAATAGGATCTGGGATCAGCCAAAATAGAATGGTGGAGTGGACTCGATGGGCTGAATGGCTTAATTTTTCTCCTATGTCTTATGGTCTAGGCATGTGGGAAACTTGGACTGTAACAGTAAGAGTTTAAGATGTCCAGTCAGTTCGTCAGCATAGATTTCCAGTATGTGGCCAGGCATACCATTGGGGCTGATATCTAGCCAGGATTCACCCTCTTCAAGGATGTTCTGATTCAGCCTCTGAGAAATTAATCATCAGTTTGCTAGATGCTGGGGAGATTGACATAGAAGTAATTGCATGCATAAAAGTTTTTGTGCTCATGGCAGAGTGACACATCACTAACATTTATGCTGTCAGGTTGACATAATAGGAAATAATCAAAGGCTGAAACAAAAGTAGGGCCAAAACAAAGGTTTACTCTTTTTCACAGTTGCCTGCCTGGCCTGTTGAGTTCCTACAAGGTTATGTGTATGTTCCTAAAACTTGACACATCCTATAATTTACAGAATTATGTCTTTTGTTAATTTCTGCAAATTCCACCAACAATACCCAAAATGGTCGCCAAGCAATGTAGATTGTAATCATTAGCAATACACTTGTTATATTAAGAAGAGTTGCATATTTAAACTATGCAAGCTAGGTCCTGTAATACTAAGTTAGCTGTTTTGTATTTGATTCTTATGAAGTGGCTGTCAGTTGCGGTTGGGAATCACTGACCTTTGCATGGCACAATACACAAGAAAGTTAAATAGTTTTATTAACCAAATATGACATGCTGTCATTGCAAACACAGCTCTCGTAGGAACTACAGTCGACGTTATATAGAAAGAACGTGCTGAAGGTCAGCAATGGCCAATAAACACCAGAGCATAATTTCATAGTCTTGTCAGAACATCTTCTCTATCTGTTGTCACACAATTATTTTATGGTCCAGTGGTAATTGAGGATGTCTCAACAACTTGACAGCATAGTTGAAATGAAACAATTGTGTATTTGTATTTTTGGTATTCTACAGTAGAACTGCATTTACTGTTAAATATAGATAACATGGCAATAATTTGGAATTAATTTTTATTTGCATCCACAGATATGCTGAATTTGTAAATACAGTAATGGTGTAATATATTTCTTATCTGATCTCAAACACATAGAAATATGTGGATACTTTAATATACTTAAATTATTATACATGTTGTTTGTACAGTCAGTAATAATCATGAAGGAGGATGTGATCTTTATAGTATGTTCTGGTTTTGGCTATTTACTAACTAGGAGAAGAAAGCATTTGGCTGAATAGTCACAGGAATCAGAACATATAGAAATCAAATCCCATTCAAGACAATTCTAGTGAGTGTGGACTGGAGCTGATCTTAGAATTCTTTGCTAAAATCCAGCAGAATGATTGCATCCAATTTCTTGTCAGTCCAGCTCCCTCAGATGGGTTACGAGTACCTGAACTTTTTTTCATCATTCATGACTAATCTTTCATAACCAACCCAATCCACCCCATTCATTTATTGCCTTTATGCGACCTGATGGAACAAGACCTACATACACCTGAACTATTCTCCAGAAACCTTCCTGCAGGATGGAAGATATGTTTGTTAATCAGCCTTATTTTTGAGATTGGTGGTTATCAAGAATCAAACTTGCACCTTGAGGAATTCAAAAAATTGAATCTACTCCTGTTAAAATCCATGTTATTGTGTTCCAGTAAGACTTCAAAATGCTTTGAACTCTGCAAAACTTGCAACCTCCACATGGCAAACATCCTGTCCTCTGCGCGTTCTGATATTATTCACTAAGCTCTTGCACAAGACCTATTAAAAGCCTTCTGAAAAACCAAACACACCATATCTACTGGTTCCCTCTCATTTTCATAAATATTTATTGACCCTATTCATTCAAACTACAATTTTTTAGCCATCTTGATGCAGCACACACAAAATGCTGGAGGAACTCAGTACGTCAGGCAGCATCTATAAAAATGAACACAGAGTCGATGTTAGGGGCTGAGACCATTCTTTGGGAGTGGAAAGGAAGGGGGAAGATGCCAGGAAGAAAAGGTAGGAGCAGGGAAGGAAGATTAGCTAGAAGATGATGGTTGAAGTGAGGTGGGCGGAAAAGGTAAAGGGCTGGAGGAGAAGCAATCTGATCAGAGAGGACAGAGAACATTGGGAGAAAGGGAAAGAGGGAGGAAGTGATAGGCAGGTGAGGAGAAGAATTAAGAGGCCAGTGTGGGGAATGAAAGAAGAGGGAATGGAGAAGGGAAAAATAAATTACCAGAAGGAGAAGATGATGTTTATGCAGTCAGGTTGGAGGCTACACAGGCAGAATATGAGGTGTTACTTACTCCACCCTGAGAGTGGCCTCATTGTGGCAAAAGGAGGCCATGGACCAACATGTCAGGATGGAATGGGGATAGGAATTTAAAGGATTGGCCACTGGGAAATGCCTCTTTGGGCAGATGGAGCGGAGGTGCTCGATAAAGCGGTCCCTCAATTTCTGTCAGTTTCACCAATGTAGAGGAGGCCACATTGGGAGCAACAGCTACAAAAGATTACCCTAACAGATCCACAGGTGAAGTGTTGCATCAACTGGAAGGTGATGGTGTGTTGTGTGTGTTGCTCTGGACTTCCAGCATATGCAGAATCTCTTGTGTTGATGTCACATGACTTCTTATAGGTTGCAATATTTAGCAACTACTATTGTCAAGCTAATAGGTAAATACTTCCTCCTTTATCCCCCTTTTGGTTCTTTTTTAAATACTAGGATTCATTTGTGAACATCAATCTAGAGAAACTTCGAAATTCTTGAAATGATGAATTGAAGATCCAGTACCTCCATAAACAAACCTCCTTCAAAACTTTGGGATGTAGTTGATCAGGTTCTTGGGATTTATTAGGATTCAGGCTCATTAACATCTCCAGTAGATTTCTTTTGGAACTAATATTAATTTCTTTATTTTTGCTTTTGTACTGGACTGCTGATCCCTCCAGAATTTG